>NC_140219.1:31837770-33037770 GCF_951802725.1 Rutilus rutilus
GGTTATACTATAACAAATACTTGTGTCTGATTTGTCTCAGTCGTTACAGAATGATTCAAATCTGGTCTAAACTGAAAATTATAACAAATAACACATTCAGAAAGTGTGAATCATCAAATACATTATATTTCTGTAAGTTTTTCTCCTATATGTGAACAAGGTACACATGCTATTTTGACAACCATTCTCTCCCAACGTTGTAAAATTACAACAAAGACATTTTTAGCTAAAAATCTAATGTGATGCATGCATTCCACAATAACCAAGTATTTACAAGAACTAGACATTCTAACAATCACAAAAAAATATATATTTCTGGGGTTTTACTTCGATGTTGAGATATCCAGTCCAATGAAACAAGAAGATTCCAGGAAAGTTTGCAGGTTGTATGAGTTCATGGCTTAATGGCAAGACCTATATACACATCTAAACAATAGGACCCAAATGTGGTCTTTCAAAAGAAAAAGAAAAGCAATTTTGTAGATGTGTTTTCTTCTCAGTTCTCACGAATGCATCGTGGCGCTCTCGTGAACTCACTCAGAGGCCCACACAGAAGAAAATTAATAGTTGAATAAAGTCGTTATTTTTGTTTGTTTTTTGCGCACAAAAAGTATTCTCGTCGCTTGATAAACTTAAGGTTGAGGCACTCACTTGGACTTTTTTAACGATGTCTTTACTAAATTTTCTGGGCCGGCAGATGCAATTACTTAGCAGCCTATGAAGGAGTGATCCAGCGCTTAGATTTAATAAAAAATATCTTAATTTGTGTTCTGAAGATGAACGAAAGTCTTGCAGGGTTGGAACAACATGAGGGTGAGTAATTACTGACAGAATCTTCATTTTTGGGTGAACTAACTCTTTAAGTTTTCCCGGGAGCTGGCATTGGTTGATCCTCAACAGGCGTCAGTCAGCTGCTTCATCACAGCTTCCCCTGGTGTTTGTCAGAGAGTTCTGCCGTATAATGTCACCCAAGGCTTTTAATAGGCTGTTCAGCAAGGAGGGGGATCTTCTCACTGCCGACGGTAAAGATGGTGAGGTCACTTCTAACAGTATGAACAGTAATAGTATGAATTGTATCTTATATAAAGCAATTGATGCATGAGGTCCACTATAGCAGACAGATGATTCATCCAAATTGTCTCCCCAATCTAAAATCAATATTTGGAAAATGTAACTGTGATATGAGTCATTAGATATTGCGCTTGATGCTACAACATTTTTTTACCTGCAAGAGTCTCCTAGGATAGAAGAAATGGCTGGATATTCCAGAGCAACTTGACGTTTCTGACTGGCCATTGGCCATCTTGGTTTGGAGGGGGAAAGAAAATCGCCATACAACGGTTTGCCACTTGGTTCGCAATGTATAGGATGATGCACCAGGGTCCACTGTAGACGTTGATGTGCAGCTATGAATTAAAAACCCATACAAATGCAAGAAAATGATTTTTGAATAGCTGTCGACTGTAGTGACCTCTATGCATGAAAGGGTTAAAGAAAAAATGTGATTACTAACTTGTAAGTGTGACGACCACAAAAGTGTTGTATTTGTGTTTTAAGAATATTCACAATTATTGTCTTTTATTTGAAACAAGTGATTTTTTTTTTTTTTTTTTTTTAAACAAGAAAAAAACAAGTATTCCAAGGGGTTTATTTTTAATGTGAATTTTCCTGACTTAAAGTGAATTGTGTAGTGTTTGCTCTGGGCCAGTAGGGGCAGTGTAGAGTGACGAGTTACTGTAGCTGGGTGAGTTGCGGGTTTCTCATTACTGCAGAGAGCTCGAAACTGATAACACTGTCTCCTCATTTCTCTCCTGTTTTACAGGTGGGTAAATGTATAAAAACACCTCAGAAGTAGCATTTATCTATGCTGAAATGTATGTGAGATAGTAGTGGGAAGTTCGGATCATTTTACTGACTCGGATCTTTGAGTCTCGTTCAGCAAAATGAACGAATCTTTTTTCGAGTCATTTCGTTCATTTCGTTCATTTCAGCAGAATATAATTAAAATTACATGTTAAATAGCCCAACACATATAGTACTTGTGAAAATGTTGATAACATTTGTAAAAAATAAGAAGAAGAATTATAAGAAACTAAAATGTTTAATTAATTGATAAGTTGTTGAGTCTTAAGTTCAGGCTATTGCAGTTTTAGTTCATCTGACCTCACCTCCTGATCCGAGACGTTCTTTCTTTTGCAACTTCATATTTATCACGTTTGTTCTCCTCCTCTCGTGTCTTCGGGTTCGTGTCGAGACGTTAGTTGTCGACCCGTCTGTGTCTGACTCTGATCTGGGCCGGGCCGTGTGACACAGGTCCGGTCCGGACTCCGGAAACAGAAATGATTAGTTCATCTCTCGAGTCTTCGGGTTCGAGTCCGAGTCTTTCATTCTTCCGTTCTTCCTGTCAGTCCCACAGAGGCTATGCTGTCAGTAGCGGAAGCAGAAATGATTAGTTCATCTCTCGAGTCTTCGGGTTTGAGTCCTTCGTTCTTTTGTCACGTGACTTGTCACCGTATTGAACACTAATTCACAACCTTTTTACAAACAAGCACGTAGTTATTATTTTTTTTTATTATTATTATTATTTTACTCTTACAGTTACGTGATGCGTTTCTGTTCTCAAGATTATTTTCTATAACATTGAATGTGATATTTAAGAGTTGGTTAATGCAAAGCTTTATCCATATGATAGATTTATTGTTGTTGTTTTTTTTTGCCAGCAAAGCTTTAAAACACATTGGATAACCATCCAAAAAGGAATTAAATCAAATTAAATAAAAATAAATACAAATTAAAAGAACACTATAAAGCCACAGAGCATAATAACCATAACCATATAACTTAAATCACAATATAAAGCCTAAAAACAATATTTCACAACAGGCCAGGCTTTTCAAATAAATTAATAATTGTAAAACACACTGTGGCTATATTTTAGGGCCTGCTTTAAGGCATGTTTGCATTAAAAAAAACAAGCTCATTACAAATTAAAAGAACACTATAAAGCCACAGAGCATAATAACCATAACCATATAACTTAAATCACAATATAAAGCCTAAAAACAATATTTCACAACAGGCCAGGCTTTTCAAATAAATTAATAATTGTAAAACACACTGTGGCTATATTTTAGGGCCTGCTTTAAGGCATGTTTGCATTCAAAAAAACAAGCTCCCGGACCTTGGCTGGGCTGAGCCTGTTTCTTCTGTCCGAGATAATCTGCCCCATCTTAGAAAATACTCTTTCCGATGGTACAGATGTGGCCACGATGCAAAGTCTAGACTTCATGACCTCAGAAAGGCTTTTATAAACAGCTGAACATCTCCTCCACCATGCCAGAGGGTCCGATGTGCGGGGTAAGAGTGGCTCCGCAAGGTAGGCCCACATCTCCACCATAGCATCTGATGTAGTTGAAGTGGTAGCAAGGCCTCAAGCTTGCTACCCTCTCATCGAAGTCTTCCTAAAACATGGCCCCTGCACTGGAAGACGCACCAGAATCTGGAGGATGCTCCTCTTCAGTGTGAGTTGGGTTAATAGCTGCTGCAGCTGCTGTAACCCTTTTCACTGTGTCTTCGGCTGCCTGGTGGTTGACAAAGGCTTGCTTTTTGAACCTTGGATCCAAGCAAGTTGCATCCGCAAGCTTCTCAATGAGCTCCACTCTGCCAAATCTTCTAGTCATTTCTGACATCAGGGTGTCCACTAGTTTTTTTACAGGTGCAAAGGTGGAGGGATTCCTTTGATTCTGGGCAACAATCCTCTGAAGACCTCTAGTCATCAATATGATTTTGGAGGCAGTCACAAACCTACAAAAATGTACAATTGTTTACATACTGTACATACCCATACACAAAAGAAATATATTTGAAATATATTTTCAGGATATATTTTGGAATATATGCAAATATTTGAAATTGGCCCAATAAATATATTTCATACTTATATTTCATATATTTTTGTTATATTTCAGAATATATTTCAATGTATTTTTTTCTGTATGGGTCCCCAAAAGTGTCAAAAATATATGTGGCATATATTCCAAATACATTGAAATATATTCTGAAATATAACAAAAATATATGAAATATAAGTATGAAATATATTTATTGGGCCAATTTCAAATATTTGCATATATTCCAAAATATATCCTGAAAATATATTTCAAATATAATTCTTTTGTGTATGGGTATAACAAAGCCAAAATCAGTATTACACATACTAGAAATACATGCATGATTAAGAGATATAGAGTTTAAAATGTGGTTTTGATATGAATGTTAATCAAAAAAGAATTATTTAAAAATACTTACTTTTCTGCACTCACTTCGGTAGTGACCTCCTCAAAAGGATGAATGATATCCACAATTTCTCTGCACATTTCCCATTCATCTGGCGACAAGGTTGGCAGAGATGCATTAGTGAGAGCCATTGTGGAGATGATTGGCTCTTTGATGTCAATAAATCTTTTCAACATATACAATGTTGAATTCCACCTTGTGGCCACATCTTGTTTTAAGCGCAGCTGCTCTTGACCCATTTGTTTTTGCGTGGCCTTCAGCTTATCTGAAGCAACTGTGCTTCTATGGAAGAACTCAACCGTTGTCTTGACCTTTTGCAATATTGCTTGGACCTCTTTCAGTGCAGCTCTCACAATAAGGTTCAGCAAATGTGCAAAACAGGGTATGTGATCCCAGTGGAGGTGGTCTTTCAGGGCTGAAACGATGTTGCTGGCATTGTCTGTGACACAGGCTACAATTTTGTCAACCACACCCCATTCATTGGTAACCCTGGTCAGCTCACTTGCCAGGGGAGCAGCAGTGTGTCTGTCAGTCAAGACAAAGCAGTCCAGGAGATAGGAGGTCACCTGAAAGTCCTCTATGAAATGACAAGTCACAGCCATGTAACTTGTGGTAGTCACAGAGGTCCAGCAGTCTGTTGCAAGAAAACAACGGGGTCTGAGCTGTTTTCTGGGCCCTGGAGGTGTTCTGACATGCTCTGACATTTGTGGTTATTTCTGTTACTTGTGACATTTTCATGGCTAAAGTCTAATTACACTGTATTCAGCACAAACTGTGCTACAATAATATATCAGCAGCATGTATGTAAAAGTTTGTAGTTTTGAGATAATGACATTTATGCGTGGTTTGTGAAAATACAAAAATAAATTCTCACTGAAATAAGGTCATGAAACCCATACTGATTATTTCTTCACAAGACTTTTGAAAATTGTATGACGTAGCCTAGAATATTTGCTCTAAAACTATGTGAAAATCACCCTGACTGCTCATTCAGAGAAGACAATATATTGATTTAAAAATTTTACGACGTGTTTTGTGTGATAAAGCAATATGCGAAGGGGCGGATCATCTCATTAATATGTAAGCTTTCCACACCTGAGAAAGACAAAGACACTCCCTAATGGCCCTATTAGGAGCTTATCAGGGCCCATCATTCTGACCAACCTTGCACAAAGAATGAGGAGATTTAAAAAAGAATGGCTTTTAAAATTGTTTGGATTTATTTACAACACAACGTAATCCAAAGATACACAACAAAAAAGCACTTATTGATAACAATGATCCAAAGAAAGAGACCTTTGTGCCATTCCTAAAAACATACCTTTCATTTCCAAGGTGTTTGATTTTCACTTTACCATGTTCATGTACAGAGACATGTACTGTGAATGTTGAAGTCAGCAGGACTCAGTGGCATCTGGGCCCTGAAAAAAAAAAAAAAAAAAAAAAAAAAAAAAAAAAGGTGAACATACTGATATCAAGAGAAAGGCCTGCACGATTTTGTGAATACATTTTAGATTTTTCTGGTTAAAATTGCTTTTTAAAATTCACAGAATACACACACACACTCACACAAATGTTTCCAACAATATATTATATAATGAACACCAGGTTTGTTGTGCCTTGTAGGTATAGGCTATGCGCAGTGCTGCATAAAATAATAACAATATAGCAGCCTATATACATTTTCAAAAAGATTTCAGTAACAACTAAGCTAGAGAAAAATATTTTGATTATCATGTTACTTCAAATGTTTCCATTCGTTATGATGATATGAAATGAGATAATAGTAAAAACATGAAGCCGTTTGGAGCGTTTTGCTTTTCCAAAATATGAAAAATTCAAACGCGATCGCGATCAAAAATATGATACATTCAAACGCGATCGCGCTCAAATATAAAACATTATGGTTCGGCCTACCATATACATATCTACGTTTGAGCAGATATCCACAAACACAGTAACAGTAAACACGGGTCTAAATATTATAATATTCACCATATATCTAACAACAGTTCAACTGCAATGTGAAATGTATGCAACAATAACAAACTAATATGTAAGAATTTCTTACCTTATCTTTCTTGTCTTCAAATCGCATTCTTCTTCTGGGGTAAAGCCAATCTAAGCTCACGGCGCTTCTTTCAAACTCGACGAAAAGCAGAGACTGATGAAGTGTTTTGTTTTTGAGGTAATGAGCGCGTTCGCGTTCCATGTGGAGATTTGCATGTGAATATCTTTTGCGCGAGTAGGCGTGGTCAAATTAAAACTAATTAGGAAGCGTTTGAGAAGCTGGACATCTTGTTGGTTTTATACAAATTACTTAAACAGAGAATATTTGTTTTCAGTTTGAATCCGATCATTTAAAAGTACACACTTAAATGTTTATAAAGGTATATGGTTCATAAATGTGTGACAAGTATTCGCTGAGTTTTGTTTCAGTTTATATACGTGCTCAAGAAAAAAAAGTTCATCGCGACGGAGAGGCAGAACGCACACCCTGTTTATTTTCTTTATTTTTCAAAAGCACAATGTTTTGATTTGATTGTAAGTGGACACATACAAAAGTAAAAATATCACAGATTCTTTTTTTATATTTCTTTTTTCTGTATGACCATAAATGACGGAGTAATTTAAGTTTAAAGTGCTACAATGTAAAGAAAATCCAGCAAAATGCGTGGGCGCGTTTTTCGACCTCAGAGGGTTAAGAACTGGCAATTATGACACTGCAGTTCCAGCCGGACAAGTAGCCTGGGTTAAGTGTCAGATCCCATCCGCTGTAGATCAGTCAGACTCTCTTCTCTTGTTTGAACCTGATGGAAACAGTGCCCATCTCACAGAGCCTGAGATTGAGGAGGGCCTACTAGAAATACAGACTGCAAAGAGACCTTATGTCATTATACGAGTGAGAAATAGCACTAAACATTCTGTCACTATACCAAGGAAGACAACCCTTGGCAGCGTTCAGACTGTGGCTCGGGTGATTGAGACCAATACACTAGAGAGTTCTAGACCCAGAGGAGTGGTAGTTAGCGCCGCCACAACACCAGCTGCTCAAACTGCTTCAGCCTTGTGGCAGCCTTCTGTGGACCTCAGCCACCTTAGTGATGAGGAACAAGAGAAAGTCAAGAAAATGCTGTGGGAAGAATCAGCTGTTTTTGCACGAGATAGTCATGATATCGGATGTATTCCTAGTTTACAGATGTCAATCACCCTCAAAGACGAGATTCCAGTACAGAGAGCCTACTCCTCGGTCCCCAAACCACTGTTCAAAGAGGTGAAAGAGTATGTACAAGATCTGCTCATGAAAGGTTGGATTGTGAAATCAAAGTCCCCTTATGCTGCACCAGTGGTCTGCGTCCGAAAAAAAGACGGTACACTCCGCCTCTGTATAGATTATCGTCTCTTGAATCAGAAGACCATCCCTGATCGACATCCTTTACCGAGGATACAAGACCTGACTGATACCCTTGGTGGCTATTCCTGGTTCAGTGTCCTCGACCAAGGAAAGGCCTACCATCAGGGTTTTATCGCCAAAGAGTCCCAGCACCTCACTGCTTTCATTACACCCTGGGGGCTGTATGAGTGGATTCGTATCCCATTTGGCCTCTCTAACGCCCCCGCAGCCTTCCAGCGGAGTATGGAGGAGATGTTGGGTTCCTTGAGGGATGATTGCTGTCTCCCGTACCTTGACGACGTTCTCTGCTATGCAAAAACCTTTGACGAGCACGTGGAAGGTGTCCGCAAAGTACTCCAAGCTCTTCAGAGACATGGGGTGAAACTGAGACCTGAAAAATGTGAGCTATTTCGACAGGAAGTAAGATACGTGGGTCGTCTTGTGTCAGCTCAGGGAGTGAGGATAGATCCCAAAGACCTGGATGCAGTGCGGTCGTTAGCCAGTAGGACACCACAGACAGTTGGAGATGTGAGAAAGCTCACCGGGTTCCTGGGCTATTACCATTCCTACATTCAGGACTTTTCAAGGATAGCAAAGCCCATTTATGAGCTAATACAAGTCAAGCCAGGACAAGCAGCTGCAACACGTCTTAAAAGCAAAGGTCCACAACTACCATCCAGAACACCTGTAGAGTGGGCCACCGAACATCAGAAAGCCCTTGACCGACTCGTGTCTCTCCTTGTTACCCCCCCTGTGTTAGCATACCCTAACTTCAACTCACCTTTCGTATTGCACACCAATGCCTCAGACCAGGGGCTGGGCGCGATTCTTTATCAACACCAGGATGACAAGTTGAGAGTTATTGGGTACGGGTCTAGGACTTTAATTGCAGCTGAGCGTAACTACCATCTCCATAGTGGGAAACTAGAGTTCCTTGCCCTGAAGTGGGCTGTGTGTGAAAAGTTTAGAGATTACTTATTTTATGCACCTCACTTCACCATATATACAGACAACAACCCACTGACCTACGTTATGACCACAGCAAAGCTAAATGCTGTAGGCCATCGGTGGGTTGGGGAACTCTCCGACTTCAGATTCGACATAAAATACAGACCAGGAAAGTCTTACATAGACGCTGACACGCTGTCGCGTCTCCCGTTAGACATTAAGGCTTATGCGGAGTCCTGTACCAAAGAGTGTACCGAAGACGTGGTTCGCACAGTATGGGATGGAAGTAAAGTAGCCAAACAGAAAGATGTAGCCTGGGTGGCAGCTCTCAACATCTCCTCCCAAGCCGACCCGTCTCCCTCCTTCGATCACTTAAATGCAATTAGCCATGATGAGCTTGTGGAAGCACAACGTGCAGATGAAGCCATCAGTGAAATGATCAAGTTAAAAGAGGCTGGTACACCTTTAACTGACGAGATACGGAAAGCTGCTAGTGGAGCCACCAGACGACTATTCCATGAATGGGGAAAGCTAGTCTTGGAGAATGGTCTCCTGTACAGGCGTGCTAATGAAAGGAAGCAGTTGGTGCTCCCCGCAAAGTACAAAGATCTTGTCCTGAAAAAAACTTCTTAACGAAATGGCCCATGTTGGCACAGAGAGAGTCCTTAACCTTGCCAGAGAGAGATTCTATTGGCCTTTTATGGCCAGAGAGATCGAGGACCATATCACTAAGAAATGCCCATGCATAAAATCAAAGAAGCCAGTTACTCATGTTCGTGCCCCAATGGGTAGTATCACATCAAGCTCACCACTAGAGTTGGTGTGTATTGACTATTTACATCTAGAGACCAGCCGTGGTGGCTATGAATATATCCTTGTGGTCGTTGATCATTTTACAAGATTCGCTCAAGCTTATCCAACAAAGAATAAGAGTTGCAAGACTGCAGCTGAGCGCATCTTTAATGATTTCGTTCTCCGCTTCGGATATCCATCAAAGTTACACCACGACCAAGGACGTGAATTTGAGAATGAGCTCTTTCGTACACTTCAACAGCTGTCAGGTATTTGTCATTCGAGAACTTCACCATACCATCCCCAGGGAAACCCTGCGGAGAGGTTTAATCGGACGATACTCCAGATGTTGAGAACATTGCCAGAGTAAGAAAAGGAACGATGGAAAGACCCCCAAGTCCCACAAGTTGTACATGCGTACAATTGTACTCGGCACGAGTCGACCGGCTTCTCACCCTTCTTTCTTCTTTATGGCCGCCATCCTCGCCTTCCCATTGATTTGCTGTGTGGGTTGGTTGAAGAGACAGAGCCTGACTCGCCAAAAGGATATGCAAAGAAGTGGGCAAAGCAGATGTCTGAAGCTTATCAAATTGCCAATGAGAACAGCAAACAGGCCAGTGCAAAAGGCAAAGTACTTTACGATAAGAAAGCAAGAGGAGTGGTACTACAGCCTGGCGATAGGGTCTTAGTCAGGAACCTCAGTGAGCGGGGTGGGCCAGGAAAACTACGGTCATACTGGGAAAAGTCCATCTACGTTGTTAAAGAACAGTTCGCAGATAACCTAGTGTATCTAGTGTACCCTGAGTCTGGGGACAAGGGGAAGACAAGAACACTACACCGCAATCTGCTATTATTAGTGAATGACCTTCCAGTTGAAGCTCCTCCATGCCATGACGCCCCTGAAAAGATCACAAAGAAAAGTAAATGCCAGACTCGACGTACCAACGGCCCAAAACATGCAAATCTGCAGGAAGAATCAGACTCCGACTCAAATTCTGATGATGACTCAGATGGCCATCGTTATTGGCTGAGAGTACCAGTAGAAAGGATACAGGAGATACCTACAGCAGCCCCACAACAACGACCTGTCATCACTCTGGGTCGCCCAACTCCAGTACCTGTCCAGGAAAAAGAGAGAGTTAGAATGCACTACTTACCTGAAGCAGACCTGATGCCTGAAAAAGACGCAGAGATAGAGGAACCCGGAGAGGAGGAAGACCAGTCTGTTGTTGCAGGACCTGAGGAACAAGATGGATATGACGAGGCCTCAGAGCTCATCCAGGAGGAACAGCCTCCAGCCAATCCTGTGCCAGACAACCAGACCGAGGTCAGGAGGTCAAGTCGGGACCGACGACCTAGACAGATTTTTACATATGAGAACCTCATCAGCCTACACTGACAACACAAGCCACAGTTAATATGGCAAACACACACTTGCCTGCTTACGCTGTACCTCAGAACACCCAATCTCTTCACTCACTTATCCCCTATCCAACATCAGCATATCCACTTAACCCTTATTCTACCATTTACCCGCTATTTACACACATGCCTTACACCGTAACATCACCACTTTTGTTACCAGTTCCTGTTGCTTGTTGAAAGAGAAAGAGAGTTTAGTTAAGAAAAGTTGAGTAGAAAATGGTGGGACCCATTTCTTTTTGCTGGGGAGTGTGTGATGACCACAAAAGTGTTGTATTTGTGTTTTAAGAATATTCACAATTATTGTCTTTTATTTGAAACAAGTGATTGTTTTTTAAAAAAAGAAAAAAACAAGTATTCCAAGGGTTTTATTTTTAACGTGAATTTTCCTGACTTAAAGTGAATTGTGTAGTGTTTGCTCCGGGCCAGTAGGGGCAGTGTAGAGTGACGAGTTAAGGGGGTCGCACACCGGACGCGCAGCTCAGCGTCGCGCAGCGCAGCGCCACGTCTTTTAAATTCGAACACATTATTCTCTATATGAGAGTACACACACCGGCGGCGCCTTTCGGCGTCTGCCGCGGCGCCCAGCAACGGCTCAGGACCGTGTTCAAAATCCTGCCGCGCCACAGAGCGCCATTTACATAGTTTTATATTAAATTTACATGTATGTGTCTCAAATTGTAGTTAATGTATATACGGACCTCACCCTGTGCTGCAATATACATTTAGTTTTATATTTATTTACAGAAATCAGAAAATTGCTGATGTTATCGTATTTTCAGGTGAGAGTTGTCCTAGACGTGGCGCGGTGCGGCGCTGAGCTGCGCGTCCGGTGTGCGACCCCCTTTACTGTAGCTGTGTGAGTTGCGGGTTTCTCATTACTGCAGAGAGCTCGAAACTGATTACACAGTCTCCTCGTTTCTCTCCTGTTTTACAGGTGGGTAAATGTATAAAAACACCTCAGAAGTAGCATTTATCTATGCTGAAATGTATGTGAGATATGAGTGAACTGTTTTTAGTGAAATGAGTTTCGTTAGGGTCTGTTTTTGATTTAGTTTGAAATGAGTTGAAACGAGAGGGCAAAGTCCTGCAGAGTAAAGGGGGTCGCACACCGGACGCGCCGCGCAGCGCCACGTCTTTTAAATTCGAATACATTATTCTCTATGAGAGTAAACACACCGGCGGCGCCTTTCGGTGTCTGTCCGCGGCGCCCAGCAACGGCTCAGGACCGTGTTCAAAATCCTGCCGCGACACAGAGCGCCATTTACATAGTTTTATATTAAATTTACATTTATGTGTCTCAAATCGTAGTTAATGTATATACAGACTTCACCCTGTGCTGCAATATACATTTCGTTTTATATTTATTTACAGAAATCAGAAAATTGCTGATGTTATCGGATTTTCAGGTGAGAGTTGTCCTAGACGTGGCGCGGCGCGGCGCTGAGCTGCGCGTCCGGTGTGCGACCCCCTTAACGGTCGAGAGACATTACTAGAGAGCAAGTCAGCTCAACACACACTTTCCCCGTATATATATATGCACATGAAGATATTTTTTTTTTGAGCTTGTAATGTTAACAGATATGTTTAGCTCACTGTATGTCAGTTCCCCACCATCTGTTGGAAATGTTTTTTTGCTCAATGGGTTTATACAAAAATATTTACAGTTTAAAATGAGGTTAAAAGTTACACTTTATGCACTTTATGAGTTCTGAGCATGATTTTGCAGTACTGTATTAACATGATACTGATAAAATACTGTGAATGGAAGATTCTAAGTATCTAAAAAATAGCTGGTGAATATTACCATTGCCTTCACATTTCATTTTGATAAATAGTATAAAAATACAAGCATGAAGAGTAAGTGAACATGCATTTGGTGGAAAGAGGTTTATTTTAATATGGATTTTGCATTGACATGGACACTGAAAATTCATTGTAATGTTAAAAATACACTGAACATGTAATATGTGAAACATACAATGACGCTTAACAATAGAGATGTGTTCGCTGAAGAAAATTCAGAAAATAGATTACTGCAGAGAGCTTGAAACTGATAACACTGTCTCCTCGTTTCTCTCCTGTTTTACAGGAATTAATCTGTTATCCACGGTGCCGTTGCTACGGTACCCGTTACATAAGACTAGTTTCAGCAGTTTATGCAACCGACACCTGAAGCTCCAAAAGGTCATCAGAAACAGCACCCTCTTACAAAACCTACCAGGAAGTGACTAGTCATTATTTCTACCTTTCATTTTTACTGAAAGCTAAAACGAGTTGTGAAGAACAGAGGAGGACACATTATATTAGGGTTTTTGTGTATTTCTGAATCCAGATTAGATTTGGACTGTAATAGTTATTTACTCTTTAAATCAAAGTTCAAAAAGTGAAAGTATATTGTAGATCGTTGGATCTTTTACAAGACGAGGAAATGGATTCAAAATCTGTGGAAGAGCTTTCTTGTCCTGTTTGCTGTGAAATCTTCAAGACTCCTGTTATTCTGTCCTGTAGACACAGTTTTTGTAAAGAGTGTCTACAACAGTTCTGGAAAACTAAGAAAACTCAGGAGTGTCCTGTCTGCAGGGGAAGATCCTCAAAAGATGATCCTCCAGTTATTCTTGCGTTAAAAAACTTGTGTGAGTCGTTCCAGGAGGAGGGAAATGAGAAACGTTCATCAGGATCTGAGGAGATCTGCAATTTACACAATGAGAAACTCAAACTCTTCTGTCTGGAGGACAAACAGCCTGTGTGTTTAGTGTGCAGAGACTCAGAGAAACACACCAATAACACATTCAGACCCATAAGTGAAGTGCTTTCATCTTACAAGGTAAGACTAATATCTCTCATTTCATATGCTGAATACAGTGCTAAACATAGAGTATTATTTGTGTATACAATAGACCAGTATTTATTTTTACTCAGACTAAATCTCTGACTTTCTACTGATATAAAATTCTACACAAAACTTCGACCTTTGATGTTCAAATCTTCTTGAATGTAACATCATTGGCACAAAACATAGAAAATAAAATGTTGTCATGGGTTATTAATAATTTTTCATTAATAATATGTGATTAATAACAAGACACACCAAAAAAGTGATTGATACTAACATACTTTCTCTTTCTGTATTTGTATTTGCACAACCACAAATTTACAACTGCATAGATATAATAATTAAAATTAAAATTAAAAAACATTTTTTTTGGTAAAAACATGATTTATTGACGTTCATCCTTTCCAAATAATATATAATTAAAAAATATATCTCCTGCAATGTTCAGACACAAATGCTTCCTGAGAATGACCCATTCAACATATAAATAATATAACTATAAAAACATCCAAACAATGTTTAAACCTCTTAGAGCTGCATAAGTTTCACAGATTTTCATCTTAACCTGTAGGAGGAATTTAATACAGCACTGACGTCCTTACAAGACAAGCTCAAACATGGAGAAGAAATGAAGAAAAAGTGTGATGAAACAATTGAACACATCAAGGTGAGGATATAAAGAGTTTAATACTCAACATTCACACACAGAGTTTATTATTGACATTAGTGGAGTGTGTGTTCATACAGCGCTGACTGAAGTGAATGTGATTTGATTTCAGTCTCAAGCTGAGCACACAGAGCGTCAGATTAAAGAAGAGTTTGAGAAGCTTCATCAGTTTCTCAGAGACGAAGAAGAAGCTACAATCACTGCACTGAGAGAGGAAGAGGAGCAGAAGAAGCAGAGGATGAAGGAGAAGCTGGAGGAGATGAACACACACATCTCAGCTCTTTCACACACAATCAGAGACATGGAGGAGATGATAAAAGACAATGACGTCTCGTTTCTAAAGGTGACACATCTTTGTACATAAAACAACTTGTATAGAGAGACTCATTGACACTGAGAGTGTTTGATAAGATATTAAAATGTTTTCAAACTCTATATTTTCCAGAACTATAAAGTCACGATGGAAAGGTGAGTGAGCTGCTCGTATCTCTTCTCTCAGTGGATCTGAACTCAAATTCACTGCAGTTCTGACTCCTGAATGTTCCTCAGAGTCCAGATCTCACAGCCGGATCCACGGATGAGTTCTGGAGCTTTGATTCATGTGTCGCGTTATCTGGGTAACCTGCCGTTCAGAGTCTGGGAGAAGATGCTGGAAACTGTCCAACACAGTGAGTCTCAGCAGATTTGACACCAGTGCAGAAGATAGTTCACATATAAACACACACAACATCAACATTTGATAGAAATATATTTAATAATTTCAAGTGAATCTGAACTGTATTTCAGAAAATCATCAGATCATACAGCGAACTCATAATGAAAAGTTTATTCCTCATGATCTATGTTTATGTATTACGATACAATAGTGTTTATTGAATACTGATATTAAACCTGAAGCCTCAATCCATTCTGACAGTAACTGAGAGACCATTGTTATCATTTATGATTTCTTTCAACAAAGTCTTTATTTGTGTTTCACATTTACATTTCTAATACATCATATTTCATCCTGTAATCTGATGTTATTCTCTCTGCAGCTCCGTTGACTCTGGATCCAAACACAGCACATCCTCTTCTCACACTCTCTGCTGATCTGACCAGTGTGTCGTACAGCGATGATGACAATAAAACACTTCCTGATAATCCAGAGAGGTTTGACGGGTGTACATGTGTCCTGGGATCTGAGGGCTTTAACTCAGGAACACACTGCTGGGATGTGGAGGTTGGAGACAGTACATCCTGGAGTCTTGGAATAACAACAGCATCAAACCAAAGGAAGGGACGCGTTTTCTTTAAGTCTAATGTCTGGCGTGTGGATCACTGGAACAGCAAATACAGCTCAGAATCCCCAGAGCAACGCTTCACTGTCTTTCCTGTTGAACAGAAGCTTCAGCGTGTGAGAGTTCAGCTGGACTATGACAGAGGAACAGTGTCATTCTCTGATCCTGTAACTAACACACGTTTACTCACATTCACATCCACCTTCAACGACACAGTCTTTCCATTCTTATTTAATCACTGCACAACTTCTCCTCTGAGGATCTTACCAGTTAAACTGTTAATAACAGCAGAAAATCACAGTTAAATCTGATTATGCTTCTAGATTAATTCAGTTGTGCAAATCATACTTCGATAACAAATCTGTAAGGGTCTCATTGATCCATCACACTTAAATGTAGGGTAGAGTGGGGGAAAACGCCCCCCTGGGGTAAAACGCCCCCCACCTGTTTTTCCCAAAATAATCACTAAAAGTAGTCAAGATACATTTTTACTGTTGCTATGTGTGGCGGGGCGGTGTAATTTTTGAAACACCAGAGCAAGTTTTTATTCCCTAATAAAGAAAGTCCGACTACGCCACCCTAGGGATTAGCCCCAGGGAAAATACTCAAACAATGAGCAAAGCACACAGGTTCGGTTCCCTCATAGAATTAGGCAAGAGACGTGAGTAATACAAAAATACAAATGTTTATTAATAGAAAGATACTTTTAAAATATTGGACACTGAAACCCACTTTAAACTAAACAATAAGAAAAATATACAGAAACAAAAACTAAATACCGGCAGGCCTGAGGCTCCCAACGGCAGGAAGCAACGTGGAATTTGATTTTACAGAGCACACTTCCACACACACACGCACACACACCTGTGTCACTTAATCACACAATCACACACTCAACAGTGTACACTGCACACGATAAAGGACCACCACCAGGAGGAGGAAGAGCAATCCACCCGTGGGACCCCAGCGCCTGCAAAATAAAAATAAGAAACTATAACAATGTTCATAAAAATTACCAGATGGACATCAAGAAAGCAAATCCTCACAACAATAAATGTCAATGACAAAAATAAAGAGAAAAACCATTCAAGCGCAGAAAAGTCAATTAGTTGGTCACCTGATTAATACAAGACAATTTTAGCTCAGTAGAGGTTCACACACACAAATAGAATTGTACTTATAGGTAGTTGATCACATGAACCAAGCAATTAACTGGTTTGATTAAATATTACACGCAGTTAAATGGCTTTACAATAATAAAGATGAAATGAAAATAAAATAAAAATCAAGTTAACTAAAACTATACTTCCAAAAGATTTGAAGTAAGTTAACAGAAAACAACCAAAAAGAGGTTTCAAATCAAACAAAACACAGAGGGCAGCTAGCTCCCCTACAAGTGGAAGGAACCAACTAGTCCCCCACACAATCCAGGAATATAAAACGGGTCAAATATAACGCCACTTATGTACACGATAAGAACCAAACAAGCAGTCCCCTTCTCTTTAGTGATGATCGCGTCAGCGCGGCCGTATTAACCGCATCACTTTAATAGTGAGAAGACAGTAGCAACAATCACGGCATAGAACGAGAGGGAGAATCCTATAACAAACAAACGGAGATGTTACCAATCATAATACTATCCCCACTCCCAGTCATAGTAACATATAAACACTTACCATCAGGAGATCACGCTAGATAGCACGCTTAATAGACAAGGATTGGTCAGTCATGCGCACCGGTTACGCAATGGAATACAGGGAATCACGCCTATTTGATATCCGAAAAGAATGTTAACCCCACACAGCCATTTCAGCACCATAGCACAAGCTCTTAACAATAAACATTACCTGTGAGGTGAACAGTCATCGGACCCACTAAGCAGCACAAAGGGCACCGCACCAAAGCTGCACTAATTGATAAAAATGATTTTAAAAGTTATACATAGGAAAATTCCACAAAATGATCACCCATTAAAACACAGCTCGCTTACCTACAACCACCGTCGACACTAGCAAAACAAACGGGGAAATCGGACGTGACGCATCCCAGGTAACAGCCAATCAGACTTAAATGCAAGGTACTACTCGCTGATAGGATGACGCTGCTGTCAATCACCTGATACCGTTACATATGCACTACGTTGATAACGGGGATATACAAATCTCTACGGAGAAGCTGACACCAGCGACACATTTGAAGAGAAGAGGATTACATGGTAAATGCTATAATTTTCAGATATTAGTAAATAAGTGTTTAAGAGAATATTGTTCTGCAGGATATCGCAGTGATGTATGATAAATGAATAGTGAAGTCTGTAGTTTGAGATCATATATTATTTATAAGGAATATAATTATATTTTAAAAATTAAACATTTTTTTAAAAACTCATAGCTTGTGGGGTAAAACGCCCCCTACGCTGAGGGGTAAAACGCCCCCCTGGGAGCATAGTTTCTCTATCATAATTACTATAATAAAATATTTCTGTCTATCAAATCCTTTGTTTTACACTTAATGCAGTATAACTAGGTGGTAAAATCTAAATATTTGAACAAAACATGAAAAAATTACCTCAAGTGAGCATTAACTAGCTAGCTTGCTAGCAAAGTTAGCTCACTGATGGAAGGTAGTTAAATTTGGCTATTTTGGACATTGCTGAAATAAATATTAATATATATACATGTTGATACATTACTTGCCTTTTACCTTTAGAGATTAAAAACTATTGTCTGTTAATTTTGCTGTTGATCTATGAAGCAAACTGGTTGGTAAGAAAGGGGGCATTTTACCCCACCTTGGAGGGCGTTTTACCCCACCGCTGGGGCAAAACGCCCCCTTTGTACAAAAATATTTTCAGTGAAAATACTAATTAATTATGAAGGCTGAGCAATTTTAATATTTGGTGAATAACTCCTGCCATAGTCACTCAAAACCGGGATGGCAATTCTAGTCACATTTATGTTTTGTTTCACTGTAATGTCACATTTTCCTTAAGGGGGGCGTTTTCCCCCACTCTACCCTAATTTAGAGCCAACTTAACCCTTGTGTGTCCTTAAGGACATTTTTGTCTTTAAAAGGACATTTTTGTTAATGAGGAAAAGTCTTTTTTTATTATTTTTTTATTATTATTATTTCACTCTCATCTTTTTCTTTCATGAATCAATTTTACACTAGTAACACAAAATATTTACAATCAGGACCTTAAGGACAAAAATATCCCAACTGAAAACTACATTTATTTATTTTTATCACAGGTCCATTTAACAAACAAACATTTAACATTTTTATTCTTTTGTTAAAGATACAAAATTTTAATTTGGACTTTTTCACAAGATGGCGCCATTTTCTCAGGTTTGGCCTATAAAGCAAATACTCGCTTTATTCATGTTTTCTTCTTCTGCATATTTGCGCATCAACTGGATAAATGATGCAGCTATAATTCGTGTGGATGTCAGTGTGGTTTGTATGCATTTACTAGAAAAATGGTGTGTGTGTGTGTGTGTGTGTAATATTTGATAGAGAAAGTTTCTACTGTACTGCAAATCACAAATCCCAGTTTACACCAGTGCTGGCTTTCATGGGGAAAGTTTAGTACTGAACCCAAACTAAATCTCACTGAAACACAACTTGTTTAGATTCATGGCTTTTATTTGGTAGCAGTTTTAAGTTTAACATGTTTTATTAAATATACATTTTATATATTAAAAAAATAATAAATACATTTAAACTTGTAACTTTTTCTTTTTTCACTTTTGTAACTTTTTTCAACAATAATCTTCCAAGAGTCTTCTTCTTCTTGAGGGTCTTCAGAATTTAATCTGTGCTCTGAAACTTAAAATGTTTGAGTTTATTTTTTGACACAGACATTTTTGTCCTCTAAAAACCTTACAGTAACTTTATAATTGACACATAAGAGTTACAAATCTGATTTCTGTATTTAAAAGTTGTTATTATTATTATTATTATTATTATTATAAATTTGATAATAACGTACAATACAATATGTTTACAATATGTAAGACAACATAAAGTGTTGACACATTTTAGTCATAGACCCTTTTCAGATTTCCGGGTTTCTCAGAAGCAGAAGTCGTCATATTCGGGGAAACTTCTATAGCGGTGAATGAGAAATGAAAATGATGCACTTCAATGGATAATAAAGGGGTCCTTGATTATGATTTCACGTTTCTAACTTTAGTTAGTGTGTAATATTGCTGTTTGATCATAAACAATATCTGCAATGTTACGACGCTCAAAGTTCAAAGCAAAAGGAGATATTTCCTTTTATAGAAATCACTTTTTAAGGACTACAACACACGGCAATGACACTGTTGTCTTTTTAGATCTGCTTTACAGCAGAATTGATTTCTGTTTGATCATTGATCATTATTTTCCTGTTTATCACTGTAAAACTGATTTGAAATGATCTGTATTGTATAAAGCGTGATATAAATAAAGGTTATTTGAAGTCGCAATGAAAAGGAAATAGTGACAGATCTTTTCTTACATATTGTGACGCACATCCAAGTGTATCAGATTATCAGAAATGTAGGGCAGGTTCATCAGTTGATGACTGGATGTTGAGATGTGGATTTTGCACGCAAAAATGAATGCGAGTTTGCAGTCGATTGTAGAGTTTAAGGAGAATATATGATTGGATTAAATATTACTGTAATGATTCATGTCTGTGTTTCTCTGTCTTTATGTTGATTAGTCTCCCCAGGTGTTTCTTATTTACCACGCCCCCTTGTTATCTTGTTTAGCTTATTTGCATTTGTATTTAAACCTCTGTGCTTCAGTTGTTGTTTCCCGGTTGTTGTAACTGTTTCCATGTTTCTGTCCTGAGTCCTGAGTTCTGTGTTCCATAGTTTGCCCTGGATTTCCTGTTTGTTTCATTAAATTAGTGCTTGCGTATGGATTCTCTCTCTGCTTCGTCCTTGCCTCATCGTAACAGTTACAAGGATGAAATAATAAATAAAAAAAATCGTTGGAAATAAGATCTGCACTTTTTCAAAATAAATTGAATTTCATTCCAAATTCTTGGAAAGTTCACTTTCATTTTTTACTTTTATATGCATTTATTACAATAATCTCGTGTCAATTTAATTTTACAGAACTAAAAGTAAAATACAGTCGTTAATCAACTTGTGAGAAAATAAATCAACACATGAAGGGAAACTCATTAAACCATCTGATATGACCATCAGTAAAATAGATGTGAAATAGTTTTGAGAAATCACACCAGTCTCTAGACCAGCGCTGCCAACTTCTGAGTTCAGCTTGGAGTGAGAATTATAGTATTAACACAAATTTCACAAACAGATTTGATTCGATAAGCTTGCGGTTTGATTTCGATCTTGATTTCGATTAGATTCAATGTTGATTCATTTTGAAATACTGTATATCAGGTACAGTGTGTTATATTGTTTCTCAAGGAAAAACATCTCTCTAAACTAATGCTGTGAACAATAGCCTACAGGGAACCATGTCAGCCGTACATTATTATAAACACAGTTTGCACAGTATGTAATTTTGGCCATATTCAAATAACTCAGGCGTAGTGTGGAATCATGGGAGTTGTCGTCTTCACCTCCACTGCCGATGGGAATCAATCCAACGGGACTCAAATCATGTTCATGGATGAGGAAATGAAATATAGTTTTATAACCATTACGTTTGATCACATGATTTTATTTTATTCTAACAAATTAGCCGCAAGTAACGTGATGTTTATTGCTAAATCACTACATAACTTTATTTGTCGAAATAAATAGTGGGGTAACACAGCAGTTTTACATGTTAAAAATAATAACAATAATAATACAGTAATATACACTCACCTAAAGGATTAGTGTTGGGTATAGTTACTTTGGAAAGTAGTTAATTAGGTTACAACGTTACCATCAATTAAAAGTAATCAGTTATGTTACAGCGTTATCTATTCATAAAAGTAACGTGTTAGAGTACTCATGCGTTACCAAAAATTAAAAGCCGTTTGCAGCGGCTCACACATGCTGCCGCTTAATTGACATACACAGCCCCCGGCCCCTTTAAATGCACCTAGAAGTCGTGACTCCTGACAATGAATAACGTCAGTCATCCGACTAAATTAACACTGCAGGATAACAATAACAGGAAAGACAGTCAGCAATAGGCTATTTCACATGGCGTTTTATTTATTTATTATCACAGAACATATTAATCAAAATTCGCACCTACCCAGCCCGGGTAGCCTAGGCTACTGTATATGAGCACATACAAGATAACTCCTGATTTTTTCTTTAACTCTAATGCAGTTATCAAAGTGCATCAAGTGTGCTTACTTGTAAACACAACCTGAGGTAAACAGGCTTGCAGATTTAAATCCATTTAGAAATGAACAACCAGTCAACGATCTAACAGAAATTAACAGCTGCCTGTCAAACAAAAATGATTACAAACCGAATTAAATAATCCAAACGCTGTCCTCTCTGCCATCTTGCCGGGAGTTCGAAAAAAAAAACCACTCACACACACACACACACACAGGGTCAGGCGCAGGGCACAGACGTATCACAGCCATTGACTTTACGATCACAGCGCTTCGGCTCCGCTGATACATCCGCAGGTGGCACAGTAGACCTAGGCCTACTGTCTGACAAAAAGCAGGCTGCAGTCGGAATTTTCCTTTCCTTAAAATAACGGATTACTTTTTTTTTTAAATAACGAAGTTACTGATTACTTAACGCACGAAACTAACGCGTTAAGTTACACATTTCACGAAAAAGGTAATTAAGAGTACTCTAACGCGTTACTTTGTAACGCGTTACCCACAACACTGTAAAGGATTATTAGGAACACCTGTTCAATTTCTCATTAATGCAATTATCTAATCAACCAATCACATGGCAGTTGCTTCAATGCATTTAGGGGTGTGGTCCTGGTCAAGACAATCTCCTGAACTCCAAACTGAATGTCAGAATGGGAAAGAAAGGTGATTTAAGCAATTTTGAGCGTGGCATGGTTGTTGGTGCTAGACGGGCCGGTCTGAGTATTTCACAATCTGCTCAGTTACTGGGATTTTCACGCACAACCATTTCTAGGGTTTACAAAGAATGGTGTGAAAAGGGAAAAACATCCAGTATGCGGCAGTCCTGTGGGCGAAAATGCCTTGTTGATGCTAGAGGTCAGAGGAGAATGGGCCGACTGATTCAAGCTGATAAAAGAGCAACTTTGACTGAAATGACCACTCGTTACAACCGAGGTATGCAGCAAAGCATTTGTGAAGCCACAACACGCACAACCTTGAGGCGGATGGGCTACAACAACAGAAGACCCCACCGGGTACCACTCATCTCCACTACAAATAGGAAAAAGAGGCTACAATTTGCACGAGCTCACCAAAATTGGACAGTTGAAGTCTGGAAAAATGTTGCCTGGTCTGATGAGTCTCGATTTCTGTTGAGACATTCAGATGGTAGAGTCAGAATTTGGCGTAAACAGAATGAGAACATGGATCCATCATGCCTTGTTACCACTGTGCAGGCTGGTGGTGGTAGTGTAATGGTGTGGGGGATGTTTTCTTGGCACACTTTAGGCCCCTTAGTGCCAATTGGGCATCATTTAAATGCCACGGCTTACCTGAGCATTGTTTCTGACCATGTCCATCCCTTTATGACCACCATGTACCCATCCTCTGATGGCTACTTCCAGCAGGATAATGCACCATGTCACAAAGCTCAAATAATTTCTAATTGGTTTATTGAACATGACAATGAGTTCACTGTACTAAAATGGCCCTCACAGTCACCAGATCTCAACCCAATAGAGCATCTTTGGGATGTGGTGGAACGGGAGCTTCGTGCCCTGGATGTGCATCCCACAAATCTCCATCAACTGCAAGATGCTATCCTATCAATATGGGCCAACATTTCTAAAGAATGCTTTCAGCACCTTGTTGAATCAATGCCACGTAGAATTAAGGCAGTTCTGAAGGTGAAAGGGGGTCAAACACAGTATTAGTATGGTGTTCCTAATAATCAATTAGGTGAGTGTAATATACAGTACTTCATAGCGTAAATTCATTACTATTCATTCAGATTATCTTTACTTGATTATTACTTGTTTTGTAAATATATACATGCATGTTACTTGCGGTAAATGAAGAAAACAAGAAAACAAGACTTTCAAAATCTCATTCCACTGCTATGCCGATGACATACAGCTCTATGTACATGCCACAGCTGAAACCACACCCTCACAGTCATCCCCATCAAAACTCAGCACCTGTCTGGAGGAGATAAAGGTATGGATGGAGCACAACTTCCTTCAACTAAATAGCTCCAAAACCGAAGCTATCCTGGTTGGCACTCCTCACCAGATCAAATCATCATCCATAACCAGCATCACCTTTTCTGGCACCAACATTCCCCTCTCATCAACTGTCACTAATATTGGTGTAAAAATGGACTCCCAACTCACTTTTGAAGCTCATATAAATCACCTATGCAAGACCTCTTTCTACCACCTCCGTAACATCTCCAAACTCCGCCCCATTCTCACCCTCTCAGATGCCGAAAAGCTGGTTCATGCCTTTGTCTCCTCCAGACTGGACTACTGCAACGCACTTCTCATTGGGATTCCTAAAAAGAGTCTGCAGAGGCTTCAGTACATCCAAAACTCTGCAGCTAGGATCCTGATGAGAGTGCAGAAACATGAGCACATTACCCCCATTCTTCACTCACTCCACTGGCTTCCCATCTCCACCAGGATTGAGTTCAAGGTTTCCCTCCTCACACATCAATGCATCCATGGACATGCTTCAAATTCACATGCAGGGTTTACACATCTGTGGCCAGGATTTGAAATTTGGTCTTCTGGCTCTATATCATATCACCCCGATGATATTGGCACATGATTTGTCATTTGCATACGTCATGTTAATCGCAACTCCGTTCTTTTTCCATGAGCTGCAATATAGGTTTAAATTTAGTGAAGGCAAGCTCTTCTTCGGCAATGGTGTGTATGCGGTGTTAAATTTGACGTATAATTAGCTCTGCCAGTAGAGCACAACGACCAGCAGCATCCTGCCAATTAAAAGCCTTAATAATCGAACCTGATGAACCTGATTTGTTTGCCACACACTTGTCCCTGCATTTTTTGCTTGGCACTTGGGCCTTGGCACTCTATTGCTATTAATATGCTGTATTAATCTTAGTTAATAAAAATACAGCTGTTCATTGTTTGTCACTTGGGACACAGCTAAGATGTGTCTTGTTTTTGTTTAAAAAAGCAGCCATATCTGTCGGTTTCATTCCTTCCCTCAGTTCCCTGTTGATGATGAAGTTCGACGGAAATGGATTCGGGCTATCCGGTGGGATGTTACTGATCTTGTGATAATCTTTTCTCCTTCTCATGTCACCAATCACTAATGCGCCATTGTGTGTGTGTGACGCTCCAAATGTTAATTTTATTTTCTTTAGCCTTTTTGCCTTTGATTTATGTATTATGAAGTAGCTCCCCCTCTTTGTTTTTGTTTTGTTGGTGTTGTTGTTTTCTGCTTGGTTAATACTTTTTTGTATATTGACAACATTTATGTATACGCATATATATATTTTCCCCTACGAGAGTTTTGTATGGTGCTTTTTTTTATTTTTTTTTATTAAAAATAAATAAATTCACTAACGCGCCAGTTCAAGTTCAACTTTATTAAGATCCTTTGCGGGTAATTTGTATGCAGCGTAGTAGAAATATAAAATATATACCACAATATAAAACAAAATAAATAAGAACACACAACAGTAGGCTACATATACATTTAAAATACTAATATATACCATTCTGAGTATTTTACAATCTGATTGCACAAGGGACAAAATAATATTTGTATCAATTGTTTTTCTTCTTTTGTAGTCTAGCAAGAGCAGAATAGAGAACTTTGAGTGCAAAAAAAGGTCACTACCTAAGAGCATGATTAAGGACATAACTGTTGAATAAAACTGACAGACTTCTTTTTTTGGTATTCACACCAAAACGCAGTTTATTGTCAATAATATTCCTAAATATTTATAACTTTCCACACACTCCACCTTCTCACCTTTAATGAACGTATACTGGGAAGAATGGGCTTCAGTTCTGAAATCAATAGTCATATCTTTGGTCTTAGATACATTCAGCTGCAGACAAGCATCACCACACCATTTTACAAAGTCATCAACAACTGGACCATGCCAATTTTTTTTTTTTTTTTCAAGTTGTAAAGACTCTGATCCATTTTCTCTTGCCCGGGTATGTTTTTCTGATATGTTGATGCTTGACAGGAACTTCCACAACGATTACATATTTCCGGTTATTGTGAGAAAGGTCTATAGGTTGACAGACAAGACATAGCAGGATACTTTCGATATGAAACAAAGTCTCAGCCTTCAAATTTTGTATGTTTTATTACGAAAAAAAAGCATATTGTGCATGCAATTGTGTACAAATCAATTATTAATTAACCTTTAATAATAATGTACCAGCTGGCAGAGTTCACTGTGCAGTTTACCACATTAGATTTTTCTCCATGAGAAAAAATTACATATTTATCCAAATGAATAGATATCGAAATCCAAAGCGGCTTTACAGAGATAAAAATCCAGTCCAGTCTGTCTTCAGAAACTCCACCCTCAGTCATTATTTCTGCCTTTCAGTTTTACTGAAAGCTAAAACGAGTCAGTGTCGTGAAGAACAGAGGAGGGTACTTTATATTATAGCATTTTTGTTTATTTCTGAATGAAACCAGATGAGATTTTGATTGTAATGGTTAATTAAACCAAAGTTCAGAAAGTGAAAGTAAATTGTAGATCATTGGATCTTTTACAAGTCGAGGAAATGGATTCAAAATCTGTGGAAGAGCTTTCTTGTCCTGTTTGCTGTGACATCTTCAAGACTCCTGTTATTCTGTCCTGAAGTCACAGTTTTTGTAAAGAGTGTCTACAACAGTTCTGGAAAACTAAGAAAACTCAGGAGTGTCCTCTCTGCAGGGGAAGATCCTCTAAAGGTAATCCTCCAGTTAATCTTGCGTTAAAAAACGTGTGTGATTCATTGATAAAGGAGAGAAATGAGAAACCTTCATCAGGATCTGAGGAGATCTGCAGTTTACACAGTGAGAAACTCAAACTCTTCTGTCTGGAGGACAAACAGCCTGTGTGTTTCGTGTGCAGAGACTCAGAGAAACACACCAATCACACATTCAGACCCATCAGTGAAGTGGTTTCATCTTACAAGGTAAGACAAATATCTCTAATTTCATATGCTGAATACAGTGCTAAACAGAGAGTATTGTTTGTGTTTACAATAGACCAGAATTTGTTTTTACTCAGACTAAATCTCTGTAACGACAAACTGATAGGAAACAAGTGCGAGTGCACAATAAGTTTATTTCGTAATAAACACTCAAGGTTGATGACAGATAACGTATTCTTCTTGACGCGATCGTCAGAGACACAGCAAACGGGAGATCGCCAGGAACACAGCAAACAGGAGATCGCAAGGAACACAGCAAACAGGAGAGCGTGACACAGGGGCTGAGACAGGCGATCCTCAGTGAGAGTGCTGGTGAAGAATCCGTGGTGAGATCGGCGGTGAAGAATCCGTGGTGAGATCGGCGACGAATAATCCAGTCCGGTACAGTGCAGTGCAGGCAAAACACGAGGGAACAAGACAGGAGCAGGCACGCAGACGGGGAATCATCAAACAACGATCTGACAAACATGAGACGAAAGACAGGGCATTAAATAGGCTGTGATAATAACAATCAGCTGTCGCTGATCAGGATGATAGGGAGATCAGTGACAACGCCCACATGAAACAATGAATGAACTAAGACACACCCACACCCTACACACACACACACACGTAAACACACAGACTAGAATGAGACAGCGGATCTACCAACCGTGACAGTACCCTCCCCCCTAGGAACGCCTCCTGGCGTTCCCAGACAACCCTACCTGTCGATTGAAATCATCGATGAGGGAGTGATCCAGGATGTCTCGAGCAGGTACCCAACTCCTCTCCTCCGGACCGTAACCCTCCCAGTCCACCAAGTACTGGAACCCAATGAATTTGGGGGCAAGCTTATTAGACACGGAGCGGAGAGGAATGTTCTTAGTAGAAAGCCACACTTTTTGACCAGCGACGTATACGGGTGGCCTAGACCGGTGGCGATCGGCTTTAGCCTTAGTGCGCGCCCCCACCTGGAGCAGAGTCTCACGGGCTCTAGTCCATGTGCGGTGACACCTCTGGACGTAGGCGTGAGCGGAGGGGACCGCGACTTCGGGTTCCAGACTCGGAAAGATAGGTGGCTGGTATCCTAAGCTACATTTAAACGGAGAGAGGCCCGTGGATGACACTGGCAACGAGTTATGTGCATACTCAACCATAGAGAGTTGTTGACTCCAGGACGAAGGATTCTTATAGACCAAACATCGCAACATTCTCTCCAGGTCTTGGTTGGCTCGCTCAGATTGACCATTGCTCTGGGGATGATAACCCGAAGACAGACTGACTGTGGCCCCTAATAATCTACAAAACTATCGCCAGAATTTGGACACAAACTGGGAACCTCTGTCAGAAACCACGTCCATCTGGAGGCCATGTAACCGAAAGACGTGATCAATGACCGTGACCGCTGTCTCCTTGGCTGAGGGTAGTTTGGGCAAGGGAATGAAATGTGCCGCCTTCGAGAACCGGTCCACTACGGTTAAAACAACCGTCATGCCATTAGAGGGCGGGAGGGCGGTGACAAAATCTAGCGCAATGTGGGACCAGGGTCTAGAAGGGACAGACAGCGGTCGAAGTAACCCATCAGGAGGTCGGTTAGACGTCTTAGCAGTGGCACAAACTGAGCAAGCCAAAACAAAATCGTGAATGTCACGAGCCATTGATGGCCACCAGAATCGTTGCTTTATTAAGTAGCTAGTGCGACTTACTCCTGGATGACAAGCCACGTTGGAGCAATGACCCCATCGAATAACGTAGGACCGTGACTCCTCCGGCACAAACAAACGATTCGGTGGGCAACCGGGCGGAGGCGTTACCCCTTCTAAGGCCGTCTTGACCTTTGACTCGACCTTCCATACGAGTGTGGAGATAACTACTTTCTCGGGTAAAATACACTCGGGAGTAACCGGGCGTTCGGATGGATCAAAAATACGAGATAATGAATCGGGTTTGATGTTCTTGGAACCCGGGCGGTACGAGAGAGTAAAATCAAAACGTCCGAAAAAAAGTGCCCACCGAGCCTGTCTGGAGTTGAGTCTTTTGGCAGATCTAATATATTCCAGGTTCTTGTGATTAGGGCTGTCGCGGTGAAGGATTTTCCCTTGCAGTAATTTTGAGTGGTTCAATAGCGCGATATGCGGTTTTACCGCATTTATTAATTTATTTTGATTTATTTATATTTATTTGTTGCTATAAGTGTCACGATGTGGTCAGCATGCACAAAAACGAGTACATTTTCAGTAGCCTAACCAATAAACCGAAACTAAACAGCGTCTCTCCGCATTGAAAGCCTGTCACTCAGCGCGCAGTTGTTAGGGCAACGGACTGTCTTTGAGTGAGTCATTAAACCATTAATTTAACAACACGTTCAAAAACGCTGATTGATTCATTAAAAGATAGTAGCCTAATGAAACAAGGTAAATTATTTTTAACTTTGAGCTCCACTTTTCAAGGCTCAGCTGACCAGCAATGCGTCGCATGGGTAAAGGCCATTGCACACTGAGTCCGAAATTCGCATCCGAAATTTTCGCACGTTAAAAAAAAAATTCGACCTCACGTTATGTCAATCATGCTTGCACACTGTCTACGAAACTTTCGTCCGTAAAAAAAAAAATTCGGATTGAGTTCGATTTTCTGCGTTTTTCGCATCCACAGCCAGTGTTTTGTGAGGTTTTTTGAAAATTCAGAGCCACCGTACAAGCGAACGACAAAATCCAGAATGACGTCTGACAAGTTGATACACTTCGTCTCGCAGCACAAGTACTGTATGAAAAACAAAATGCGGATTACAAAGACACTGAATAAAATATAACCTGTATACAGCTGTTCTGTCTGCCCAGCGCTTCTGCCGGCCGCGTGTGTGTGTGTGTGTCCGTCCGTAGACATACTGACAGTTTCTGTTCAGGATCGATTGGTTCACGGAAATTGGTGGTCTTATTTTTAATATGTGGCTCCAGTATCGCTAGCAAAGCATCAAACTGTTCCACTGACATTCTGAGGTAAATTTTGAATCGTTTGGGATAATTTCGCATCTCCTTGATGAGGTGAAACTCTCCTTCCTCTCGGCGCAATCTCAGGATTGGATGGACCCAATATTTCCTCTTTCTTTTTCTCTTTTTAAGAAGAAAGAGGGCAACAAATTCATCCTCACTGCTTGACGAATCCATTTAGTATTTTTTGCGTTTTTTTCCGCAAAGGTTTAATAAATACGCATCGGACTCAGTGTGCAAGGTTTCTGTGCGTGACGAATTTTACTGCTGACGAACACGAAAAAACGCATACGAAAATTTCGGACTCAGTGTGCAATGGCCTTAACGCTGAAGCTTCACTTAATAGAGACAAATGGCATTGATTCAATGCGTGACTCACTGAGTTTTGTTTCCCGCGACCGCGAGTTCCTCGTGCTGTGGATGCAGACCAGCGCTGCCTGTCGCTGATGCCATTCATGGTAAATACCCTTTATTTTAAACGTTAAAAGGATGACAGGACAAATATTTACCTTTCCTTGGACACGGCAACCTTTTCACGAATATGACTTGACCTCAAAGACAGACGCAGGTAATCGCACGCGCTCAGTCGATCTCTCTCATTCACTGTCTGTTTAGGCTTAAGTGCAACTCCACGAAGCCTCTGTACAAATCACCATAATAAAACCATGATCACCACGTCTTATTATCATTAACTTATTTAACATTCAATACACATGAACGAAGTTCAAAACAAGAAGGGTATTGCCTTATGAAAAAAGAAAACGCGAATATCGCGGTTGCTGCGGTTATTTGAATTCCTCTGCGGTTGGCTTGTCAGAAGCGCGGTACTGCGATATTGCGGTTATCGCGACAGCCCTACTTGTGATCGGTCCAAACGATAAAAGGTACCCCCGACCCTTCTAACCAATGACGCCACTCCTCCAACGCTAACTTGACGGCCAACAACTCCCTGTTACCAATGTCATAGTTACGTTCGGCAGGTGATAAACGATGGGAGAAAAACGTGCAAGGATGCATCTTGTCATCTTAGGACGCGCGCTGGGATAGAACTGCTCCTACCCCCACCTCTGATGCGTCGACCTCCACCACGAACTGACGTGTGGAATCAGGGGCGACAAGGATGGGAGCCGAAACGAAGCGACTCTTGAGGTTGGAGAACACAGCCTCGGCTGTGTCCGACCACCTGAACGTCGTTCTGGGGGAGGTCAAGGCAGTCAGAGGTGCGGCTAGCTGGCTGAAATTGCGAATGAAACGCTGATAGAAATTGGCAAACCCCAGAAACCGCTGTAGGGCCTTACGGGAATCTGGACTTGGCCAATCCATCACAGCCTTAACCTTGTCAGGATCCATGCGCATTCCCTCAGAAGAGACGATGTATCCTAAAAAAGAGACAGACTGTGCATGATATTCGCATTTCTCCGCCTTGACAAAAAGCCCATTCTCTAGCAGCCTCTGAAGCACTCGTCTGACGTGCTGAACGTGTTCCTGGAGAGACGAAGAAAAAATCAATATGTCATCCAGGTAGACATATATGAACTGATCAACCATGTCTCTCAACACGTCATTGACGAGTGCCTGAAAAACCGCTGGGGAGTTGGAAAGCCCAAAAGGCATAACCAAATATTCAAAGTGCCCCCTGGGGGTATTAAATGCGGTTTTCCATTCATCCCCCTTCCTGATGCGAACCAAATGATAGGCATTACGTAAATCCAATTTTGTGAAAATGGATGCTCCCTGCAACCTCTTGAAAGCTGAAGACATCAACGGCAAAGGATAGGTGTTCTTTACCGTGATGTTGTTCAGCTCCCGGTAATCAATACAAGGTCGCAGAGAACCATCCTTCTTACCCACAAAAAAGAATCCCGCCCCCGCGGGAGAAGAGGGAGGTCGAATGAATCCGGCTGCTAAAGAATCAGAAATATATTTCTCCATGGCCTCTCTCTCAGGTACCGAAAGAGGCTAAGGTTTGCCTTTAGACGGAGACTTACCTGGCACTAAATCTATTGCACAGTCATAGGGACGATAGCCTGAGACTTACTGAACACTTCCTTCAGGTCCAGATACTCCGCAGGCACGTTTGATACATCAGCCGCCTTCTCCTGTAACACAGAAACAGACACAGACGGACAGGCAGAAACAAGACAAGACTCGTGACAGGACACGCTCCACATGGAAATAGTGTTGGAGCCCCAATCCACATGAGGATTGTGTTTGACGAGCCAAGGGTGACCCAACACCACCGGGGCGACAGGGGAGTCCATAAGGAGGAAGGGAATAGTCTCAACGTGGGTGCCAGAGGTGATGAGGGTTATGGGACCAGTGGAGAGAGAGATGTTGGGGAGCTGTTGGCCATTTAGAGCACTGACCGAGATCTGATGAGGAAGAGACGAGATGGGAAGGTGAAGTTTGTGTGCTAAGTGAATGTCCATGAAATTCCCCTCGGCCCCGGAGTCCACAAGTGCCTGGCAGGTGTGCGTGCTGTTGGCCCATCTCAGCCTAACCGGAAGGAGAGTGGATGGTGAGGACTTCCCGGTGGAGATCCCACCCGATAGTAGCCTCAACTTTACTACCGGGCTTGCTCTTTTACCGGGCACGAGTGTAAGAAGTGTCCGCGGCCGCCGCAGTAAAGGCAGAGTCCTTGGGACCTCCGCCTTTCTCTCTCCTCCCGGGTAAGCCGGGCTCTCCCTACCTGCATGGGCTCGGGATCGTTGGTGGGTCCGACCGTGCTTTCCTCCAGGCTGCCCCTCGGCCCAACACTGCCATGGATGCGGATGGGATGGAGGTGTTGGTCCAGCAGGTTGATGCGGGCATCCACCCGCAGAGCCAGGTCGATGAGCCCGTTAGAGATGCGCGGATGGGCTATTATTTCATCCGCAACCGCATCACAAAACTCAACATCCGTCCGCCATCCATCCGCACCAACGTTTTTGACCAATTTTCAAAACCGCACCCGCCCGCCATCCGCTGATTGTGTATACATAATATTTTTCATTTGTTTGGTTCAACCGCCCGCCACCCGCCCGAATTTAATTAAAATATTATTTTTCGTCACGTCATCCGCCCGATCCGCGGTTTATCCGCGGAGTCCGCGGCTGTAACCGCCAACCGCGCATCTCTAGAGCCCGTTGAGCCGAGGAGGCAGGTCCAGCAGGTAGATCTCGCGTTGCACACGGTCGGACAGCCCATGCAGGAACATATCCCACTGTGCCTCCTCGTTCCACTTGCACTCCGCCGCCAGGGTCCGAAACTCAATCGAGTAATCCGCCACCGAAGAGCTTCCCTGTTTCAGGTCGGCTAATTTTCTGGCCGCCTCCCGGCCGGCCACCGCACAGTCGAAGACCCTCCTCATCTCCGTGGAGAGTGCGTGGAACGAGGCGCAGCATAGGTCTTGGTTCTCCCACACCGCTGTTCCCCACAACGCTGCTCTGCCCTTCAGCAACGTAAGGACGAAAGCCACCTTGGAATTCTCAGTCTCAAACGTCTTCGGCTGTAGAGCAAAATGCATAGAACACTTTGTGAGAAACGCTCTGCAAAAGTTCGGCTCACCAGCATAACTTTCAGGAACAGGTAGTCGTGGTTCTGGACGATCTCTGACGTCTTGCACGACGGGGGGAACAGGCGGTGTGGGCGGCACAGTGGGAGGGCTCAGCAGTTGGATTTGCTGAGTGAGCCCGGACACCTGTGTCACGAGCGCTTGAACTGCGCGTGCGGTGTTAGAGATACTCTCCTGTTGCTGATCCATCCTGGCGATACTGTGGTCCACAAAATCCTTGAAGGACTCCGCGCTCGCTGCTTCCATGCTGGGTCAGATCGTTCTGTAACGACAAACTGATAGGAAACAAGTGCGAGTGCACAATAAGTTTATTTCGTAATAAACACTCAAGGTTGATGACAGATAACGTATTCTTCTTGACGCGATCGTCAGAGACACAGCAAACGGGAGATCGCCAGGAACACAGCAAACAGGAGAGCGTGACACAGGGGCTGAGACAGGCGATCCTCAGTGAGAGTGCTGGTGAAGAATCCGTGGTGAGATCGGCGGTGAAGAATCCGTGGTGAGATCGGCGATGAATAATCCAGTCCGGTACAGTGCAGTGCAGGCAAAACACGAGGGAACAAGACAGGAGCAGGCACGCAGACGGGGAATCATCAAACAACGATCTGACAAACATGAGATGAAAGACAGGGCATTAAATAGGCTGTGATAATAACAATCAGCTGTCGCTGATCAGGATGATAGGGAGATCAGTGACAACGCTCACATGAAACAATGAATGAACTAAGACACACCCACACCCTACACACACACACGTAAACACACAGACTAGAATGAGACAGCGGATCTACCAACCGTGACAATCTCTGACTTTCTACTGATATAAAATTCTACACAAAACTTCAACCTTCTGATGTTCAAATCTTCTTGAATGTAACAGCATTGGCACAAAACATAGAAAATAGAAATGTCATGTTTTATTAATATTTTTTCATTAATAATATGCGATTTATTACAAGACACACCAAAAAGTGATTAATACTAGCATTATTTCACCCTCAGTATTTGTATTTGCACAACCACTAATTTATAAATGCATGGATATAATAATTAAGAATTGGCCATTGCAAAAAACATATTTGTTTAATGAAAACAATGATTTCTTGATGTTCATCCTTTCCAAATTAAATAATTAAAAAATATATCTCCTGCCATTTTCAGACACAAATGCTTCCATGAGAATGACCCATTCAACATATAATATAACAATAAAAACATCCAAACATACAATGTTTAAACCTCTTAGAGCTGCATAAGTTTCACAGATTTTCATCTTAACCTGTAGGAGGAATTTAATACAGCACTGACGTCCTTACAAAACAAGCTCAAACATGGAGAAGAAATGAAGAAAAAGTGTGATAAAACAATTAAACACATCAAGATGAGGATATAAAGAGTTCAATACTCAACATTCACACACAGAGTTTATTATTGACATTAGTGGAGTGTGTGTTCATACAGCGCTGACTGAAGTGAATGTGATTTGATTTCAGTCTCAAGCTGAGCACACAGAGCGTCAGATTAAAGAAGAGTTTGAGAAGCTTCATCAGTTTCTCAGAGACGAAGAAGAAGCTACAATCACTGCACTGAGAGAGGAAGAGGAGCAGAAGAAGCAGAGGATGAAGGAGAAGCTGGAGGAGATGAACACACACATCTCAGCTCTTTCACACACAATCAGAGACATGGAGGAGATGATGAAAGACAATGACGTCTCGTTTCTAAAGGTGACAAATCAATCTGGCTTCATTCTTTGTGCATAAAACAACTTGTATAGAGAGACTCATTGACACTGAGAGTGTTTGATAAGATATTAAAATGTTTTCAAACTCTATATTTTCCAGAACTTTAAGGCCTCAATGGAAAGGTGAGTGAGCTGCTCGTATCTCTTCTCTCAGTGGATCTGAACTCAAATTCACTGCAGTTCTGACTCCTGAATGTTCCTCAGAGTCCAGATCTCACAGCCGGATCCACGGATGAGTTCTGGAGCTTTGATTCATGTGTCGCGTTATCTGGGTAACCTGCCGGTCAGAGTCTGGAAGAAGATGCTGGAAACTGTCCAACACAGTGAGTCTCAGCAGATTTGATGTTTTATATTGATTATCTTTGAACTGATTATGTAATTGGCATGATACATTTCCCTGACATAATAAATTGTAAACATTTGATTTTATTCTAACTGACTCTGACATTATTTTCTCAAAATAGTCAAACATTCGCTCACATTTAATGATGCACAGATATCATTAAAACCTTTTCATTTATGGAGTCAGATGAAATAACGAGAAAATACATATGAGAAAATGTATTTCATTCAATCAAAATACGTTGCCATGAGAAAAGACAGAGACCTTCAGCCGCTGATTGGATGCCTCCATCGGGCCGATTGAGTGCGGGCTTACAATAATCACTTGAATTTCTAAGTGAATCTGAACTGTATTTCAGAAAATCATCAGATCATACAGCGAACTCATAATGAAAAGTCTATTCCTCATGGTTTATGTTTATGTATTAGGATACAATAGTGTTGATTGAATACTGATATTAAACATAAAGCCTCAATCCATTCTGACAGTAACTGAGAGACCATTGTTATGAGTTATGATCTCTTTCAACAAAATCTTTATATGTGTTTTACATTTACATTTCTAATACATAATATTTCATCCTGTAATCTGATGTTATTCTCTTTACAGCTCCGTTGACTCTGGATCCAAACACAGCAGGTCCTTCTCTCACACTCTCTGCTGATCTGACCAGTGTGTCGTACAGTGTTGGAGATAAAACACTTCCTGATAATCCAGAGAGGTTTAACTGGTTTCCATGTGTCCTGGGATCTGAGGGCTTTAACTCAGGAACACACTGCTGGGATGTGGAGGTTGGAGACAATACATACTGGAATCTTGGAATAACCACAGCATCAAACCAAAGGAAGGGAAAGGATTTCTTTGACTCTAATGTCTGGTGTGTGCGATACATGGACAGCGAATACATGTCAGAATCACCAGAGAAACCCGCCACTTCCTTAACTGTTGAACAGAAGCTTCAGCGTGTGAGAGTTCAGCTGGACTATGACAGAGGAACAGTGTCATTCTCTGATCCTGTAACTAACACACGTTTACTCACATTCACATCCACCTTCAACGACACAGTCTTTCCATTCTTATGTAATTTCTGCACAACTTCTCCTCTGAGGATCTTACCAGTTAAACTCTTTATTACAGCAGAAAATCACAGTTAAATCTGCTTCTGCTTCTAGATTAATTCAGTTTTGCAAATTATGCTTCAATAACAACACTGTAATAAAAGCATCTTATTCATCAATCACACTTAAATGTAAAATAACACAAAATATTTACACTCAGGACCTTAAGGACAAAAAATATCCCCATTGAAAACTACATTTCTTATTTTTAATCCCAGGGCCATTTAACAAACAAACATTTTACATTTTTATTCTGTTGGTAAAGATGCAAAATTTAAATTTGGACTTTTTCACAAGATGGCGGCATTTTCTCAGGTTTGGCCTATAAAGCAAATACTCGCTTTATTCATGTTTTCTTCTTCTGCGTATTTGCGTATCAATTGTATAAATGTTGCAGTTATAATTCATGTGGATGTCAGTGTGGTTTGTATGCATGTACTTGAAAAATGGTCTGTCTGTGTGTGTGTGTGTGTGTGTGTGTGTGTGTGTGTGTGTGTGTGTGTGTGTGTGTGTGTGTGTTGCAAGGAAAGATTCCTTGAGTTCTGGAGCTTATAATGCACTAACAAACACACATCCATTTCCTGACTTATATTCAAGAACACATTCCAATAGGTTCCCACGATGGATGGGCAGAAAAGGAAGGAAGAATGTTAACATGAATGCACACTTGTGGTAAAACACAATTCCCATGAGTTAATACAATGTAGTATTGAAAGTACATTGTTTTATGATTTATGCCTGTCACAATTTTTACATTGTTACATGATTTGTTAGTCACATGGTTTTACTTCCTCTGGGAAAACCCTAGCACACAGGAACTGATGTAACCAACGTTCCTATATGAGTGCTTTTTGTATAAATCTATATGATTTTGATGTCGTTGCAGCCCTGAACAGAATATAGTTCATCTTCAGTATACTTTTTACTAGAATCCTTTGACTGATATTGCTCTGCTGTATTTCTTAACTTGACAAACTCGGACGAGAACAAGTTAACCATATATACCGCTTGAACAGCATATAAGGTAATTAGCCTTTGTAAATCCTTTTTCAGGACTGCCCTGAAAAGGATAGAGCTGAAAGTATTATAATCTGTAACCTTTTGTTTTGTTTGATACAAACCTTTTATTGTTTTATTGTATAACCAGTATTTTAATCTTTTGTATAAATACATTTTATTTTTTAAAGACAAGAAGGCCTACTGTTTCTTCATACTTCAGCTCATAGAAGGCAATTCTATAAATATATTACCAGAGCATTGTAAGTGTAGCTTATACTACAACTATTCTTCAAAGAATCCTTGGACAAGATTCTGCTGGAGGTAAGGATAAATTTTGATCCATATGCATAACTTATTGATTTGTCATTTGCATACGTCATGTTAATCGCAACTCCATTCTTTTTCCATGAGCTGCAACATAGGTTTAAATGTAGTGAAGACAAGCTCTTCTTCGGCAATGGTGTGTATGCGGTGTTAAATTTGACGTATAATTAGCTCTGCCAGTAGAGCACAACGACCAGCAGCATCCTGCTGATTAAAAGCCTTAATAATCGAACCTGATTTGTTTGCCAACCACTTGTCCCTGCATTTTTTGCTTGGCACTTGGGCCTTGGCACACTATTGCTATTAATATGCTGTATTAATTTTAGTTAATAAAAATACAGCTGTTACTGGTCTTGTGACGATCTTTTCTCTTTCTCATGTCACCATTCACTAACGCGCCATTGTGTGTGTGTGACGCTCCAAATGTTAATTTTATTTTCTTTAGCCTTTTTGCCTTTGATTTATGTATTATGAAGTAGCTCCCCCTCTTTGGTTTTGTTTTGTTTTTGTTGTTGTTTTCTGCTTGGTTAATACTTTTTTGTATATTGACAACATTTGTATCCCTACACATATATATTTCCTTTCCCCTACGAGAGTTTTGTATGTTGCTTTTTTTTATTTTTTATAAATAAATTCACTAACGCGCCAGTTCAAGTTCAACTTTATTAAGATTAAGATTAATTTGTATGCAGCGTAGTAGAAATATAAAATATATACCACAATATAAAACAAAATAAATAAGAACACACAACAGTAGGCTACATATACATTTAAAATACCATTCTGAGTATTTAACAATCTGATTGCACAAGGGACAAAATAATATTTGTATCAATTGTTTTTCATCTTTTGTAGTCTAGCGAGAGCAGAATAGAGAACTTTGAGTGCAAAAAAAGGTCACTACCTAAGAGCATGATTAAGGACATAACTGTTGAATAAAACTGACAGACTTCTTTTTTTGGTATTCACACCAAAACGCAGTTTATTGTCAATAATAGTCCTAAATATTTATAACTTTCCACACACTCCACCTTCTCACCTTTAATGAACGTATACTGGGAAGAATGGGCTTCAGTTCTGAAATCAATAGTCATATCTTTGGTCTTAGATACATTCAGCTGCAGACAAGCATCACCACACCATTTTACAAAGTCATCAACAACTGGACCATGACAAGTTTTTTTTTTTTTTCCAAGTTGTAAAGACTCTCTGATCCATTTTCTCTTGTCCGGGTATGTTTTTCTGATATGTTGATGCTTGACAGGAACTTCCACAACGATTACATATTTCCGGTTATTGTGAGAAAGGTCTATAGGTTGACAGACAAGACATAGCAGGATACTTTCAATATGAAACAAAGTCTCAGCCTTCAAATTTTTTATGTTTTATTACGAAAAAAATGCATATTGTGCATGCAATTGTGTACAAATCAATTATTAATTAACCTTTAATAATAATGTACCAGCTGACAGAGTTCACTGTGCAGTTTACCACATTAGATTTTTCTCCATGAGAAAAATGTACATATTTATCCAAATGAATAGATATTGAATCGAAATCGATTCGCAAACTCGATGCTCACTCCAAGCTGAACTTGAAGATGGTGATGCAAGTTTTCCTACCGGCCTAAAAAATAAAAATAAAACATAAAAAAATGGCAGAAATAGGAAGAGAAGTATGCTAGTATGATGTTCTGAAGTCAGCAACTGCTACCATCCATGTCCCCCCCACCCACCCACACACACACACACACACACACACACACACAATGACAGTCTATCTCTAAATATATATATAAACTTATTTTGTTTTATAGTATTAAATTCTTTTATAATGTTTTTTTTATGCTACAGACTCTCACTTGATTCAGATACAGAATATGCTTGAAAGCACGCATAAAATAAAGATAAAACTATACATGTCAAGTCATCTTCATTTATATAGCGCTCAATGTAGATTGTTCCAAAGCGGCTTTACAGTGATAAAAATCCAGTCTATACGTCCAGTCTGTCTTTCTGAAACTCCACCCTCTTACAAAACCTAAAAGGAAGTGAGTCATTATTTCTGCCTTTCAGCTTTACTGAAAGCTAAAACGAGTCAGTGTTGTGAAGAACAGAGGAGCACACTTTATAGCATTTTTGTTTATTTCTGAATGAAACCAGATGAGATTTTGATTGTAATGGTTAATTAAACCAAAGTTCAGAAAGTGAAAGTAAATTGTAGATCATTGGATCTTTTACAAGACGAGGAAATGTATTCAAAATCTGTGGAAGAGCTTTCTTGTCCTGTTTGCTGTGACATCTTCAAGACTCCTGTTCTTCTGTCCTGTAGTCACAGTATTTGTAAAGAGTGTCTACAACAGTTCTGGAAAACTAAGAAAACTCAGGAGTGTCCTCTCTGCAGGAGAAGATCCTCTAGAAGTGAACCTCCAGTTAATCTAGCGTTAAAAAACTTGTGTGATTCATTGATAAAGGAGAGAAATGAGAAACGTTCATCAGGATCTGAGGAGATCTGCAGTTTACACAGTGAGAAACTCAAACTCTTCTGTCTGGAGGACAAACAGCCTGTGTGTTTAGTGTGTATAGACTCAGAGAAACACGACAATCACACATTCAGACCCATCAGTGAAGTGCTTTCATCTTACAAGGTAAGACACATATCTCTAATTTCATATGCTGAATACAGTGCTAAACATAGAGTATTATTTGTGTTTACAATAGACCAGTATTTATTTTTACTCACACTAAATCTCTGACTTTCTACTGATATAAAATCGACCTTTTATATTTATTTAGGGCCTAAACTTATTCACCATAAATTTGTTTCCTCGCCACAGCCAAACCGTTCGAGATATCAAAAATCCATCCGCAATTTAGCATCCTCAATGTCTTGACTTCATGCTGACCAAGTATGGTGGGGATTGGATGAATTCCCTAGGGCATCGAATTCCACAGCATGCGTTTCCAAACAATCCATAATAGCAGACTTCCTGTTGGGCTGGCATAAAACTTAGAGCACAAAAGTTATTACTTGAATCCCTCACTATAGCAAAACCGTTTGAGATGTTTAATATCCGTTCTCAATTTAGCATCTTTAACCCCCAATTTCCACCAGATGCGTAACGGCTGCGGAACGGCTCCGCTGCGTGACAGCTCCGTGTTCCGTCGTCCGTCAATACCCACCAGGTCCGTATTTGTTGCGGAACGGCTGCGTCCATGACTGACAGCTGAAGTCACGAGGACCCACGAGATCTCGCTAATTCACGTATGATCGCGCGATATATAGTTTCTATAAACAGAACGTTATGAGGAATGGCATATTATGACGTTTTCAAGGTGTAGTGTAGGGAAATATGATCCGCCATGATCACGGTGTATTTTATTTAGAAAATTAACCGGATCTTTTATTTTGTTTTGGTTTGTTCTGTTTTTTTGCTCGACTTCCTGTCCTGCGCATTCTGCCCTGTAGTGCTGCGTAGCTCTCCGGCATCCGGCAAAAATAGAAGCTCTGCGTATCTGCTCCGGAGGGCTGCGGATCGCCGGAGTCGGAACGCAGCTGTACCGCATTCAGTGGAAATACACTCATTGACTTTAATGGAAACCTATTGACTCCGCTGCCGTGCCGGAGCCGTAACGCAGCCGTAACGCAGCCGGTGGAAATTGGGGGTAACACACACACACACACACACACACACACACACAAATGTTTCCAACAATATATAATATAATGAACACCAGGTTTGTTGTGCCTTGTAAGCAGTAGGCTATGCACAGTGCATTTCAAACGCGATCGCGCTCCAAATATGATACATTCAAACGCGATCGCGCTCCAAATATGATACATTCAAACGTGATCGCGCTCCAAAATATGAAACATATGGTTACCATATTATACATATCTACGTTTGAGCAGATATCCACAAACACAGTAACAGTAAACACGGGTCTAAATATTATAATATTCACCATATATCTAGCAACAGTTCAACTGCAATGTGAAATTTATGCAACAATAACAAACTAATATGTAAGAATTGCTTACCTTACATCTTTCTTGTCTTCAAATCGCGTTCTTCTTCTTCTGAGGTAATTCCAATGTAAGCTCACGGCGCGTCTTTCAAACTCGACGAAAAGCAGAAACTTGTGAAGTTTGTTGGTGCTTTGTTTTTGAGGTAATGAGCGCGATCGCGTTCCATGTGGAAATTTGCATGTGAATATCTTTTGCGCGAGTAGGCGTGGTCAAATTAAAAAAATAATTAGGAAGCGTTTGAGAAGCTGGACATCTTGTTGGTTTTATACAAATTACTTAAACATAGAATATTTGTTTTCAGTTTGAATCCGATCATTTAAAAGTACACACTTAAATGTTTATAAAGGTAGGGTAGAGTGGGGGAAAACGCCCCCCTTAAGGAAAATGTGACATTACAGTGAAACAAAACATAAATGTGACTAGAATTGCCATCCCGGTTTTGAGTGACTATGGCAGGAGTTATTCACCAAATATTAAAATTGCTCAGCCTTCATAATTAATTAGTATTTTCACTGAAAATATTTTTGTACAAAGGGGGCGTTTTGCCCCAGCGGTGGGGTAAAACGCCCCCCAAGGTGGGGTAAAATGCCCCCTTTCTTACCAACCAGTTTGCTTCATAGATCAACAGCAAAATTAACAGACAATAGTTTTTAATCTCTAAAGGTAAAAGGCAAGTAATGTATCAACATGTATATATATTAATATTTATTTCAGCAATGTTCAAAATAGGCAAAATTAACTACCTTCCATCAGTGAGCTAACTGTGCTAGCAAGCTAGCTAGTTAATGCTCACTTGAGGTAATGTTTTGTTCAAATATTTTGATTTTACCACCTAGTTATACTGCATTAAGTGTAAAACAAAGGATTTGATAGACAGAAATATTTTATTATAGTAATTATGATAGAGAAACTATGCCCCCAGGGGGGGGCGTTTTACCCCTCAGCGTAGGGGGCGTTTTACCCCACAAGCTATGAGTTTTAAAAAAAAATGTTTAATTTTTAAAATATAATTATATTCCTTATAAATAATATATGATCTCAAACTACAGACTTCACTATTCATCTATCATACATCACTGCGAAATCCTGCAGAACAATATTCTCTTAAACACTTACTAATATCTGAAAATTATAGCATTTACCATGTAATCCTCTTCTCTTCAAATGTGTCGCTGGTGTCAGCTTATCCAGAGATTTGTATATCCAGGGTATCCGCAGGGTGTTGAAAAGTATTAAAAGGTGATAAATCAATTTTGGGAAATTTAAGACCCTTAAAAAGTATTAAAAAGTCTTATCACGGCTGATGATTTGATTGTAAGTGGACACATACAAAAGTAGAAATATCACAGATTATTTTTTTATATTTCTTTTTTTCTGTATGTTTACCATAAATGACGAAGTAATTTAAGTTTATAGTGCCACAATGTGAAGAAAATCCAGCAAAACGCGCGGGCGCGTTTGTCGACCTCAGAGGGTTAAAGGGCACCTATTATGCAAAATTCACTTTTACATGGTGTTTGAACATAAATGTGTGTTGGCAGTGTGTGAGCAAAACCACCCTAGAATGATAAAAATCCACCCAGTGTTTTTTTTACAATCTCAATAAATCATAAGCACTGTCTCAGAATGAGCTGTTCTCAAATTCGGTGCAATGTGAGGTAGAATTGCGCAAGCCCCTCCCACGACTCCTTAGCCCCTTTCACACAGAGATTCCGGAAAATACACGGATAAAGATTTGACCCGGGTTCATTTGATTTTGGTTCATTCACACTGCCAGTGATTTTCCGGAATCAGAGAGCGCGTTCACACACAACCCGTGTATGTCCCGGAAAGACACGTGACATCGATGTGACTTGTAATGTCTCAGCAGCGTCTTCAGTTTGCTTATGAGCTGCGATTTCTCTCTCGAGAAACCACGCTTATGCATTTATTTCTCTGATTCGATCATAAAATTGCGCATTTCGTACCGTTTCACAGCTGGCGAACGATCCCGGCTTCAGCGTCATCACTACGACACGGCATTATTACGGCTTTTGTTCACACAGCGCGCGTCCCGGGACTGAACACGGCAATGTTACTAGGGGCCCTATCTTGCACCCAGCGCAATTGACTTTGTACACGGACGCATGTATCATTCCTATTTTGCACCCGCGCAAAGCGGACTTTTCCCTCCACAGAAGCACGTCGGTTAACTAAGAAATACACTTGCGCTCCCCGGGGCGGTTCAGCGCAAAGAGGAGGCGTGTTCCGGCGCAAACGTTCCCGCATGCTATTTTACAGGTTTAGAAAACAATTGCGCCACTGACCGAAAAAAAACCAGTTTAAAGTCAGTGGCGCATGTTATTAATATGCTATTTTAAGGGCGCATGCTTGGCCTTAATCAATGTAGCGTGTGCACAACGCGCATACACTTTGATTCTCTCATCTACACACAGACGCAGCAGTTATCATTTTTGCAAATCATACATTATTACGAAAGATAAATAGATAGATAGATAGACAGTTTATTATAAAAGCATACATCTAGCTTACACATTTACCCAAATTATCATACGCCTGTTTAACCGAAGTTAATTTGGGTGTGTTTCTCCATCCCCAACGTCCCTGATGGGAACGTCGGTCTCCTCGGCTGTGAACCGCTCCTCGCGTGCGCCTGGCAAATCCGCCGTTATAATAGGAATCCGCTTTAGAACAAGCGCGCCTGCTCTTAAAGGGAATGTGAGATGTCGCTCTGATTGGTTTATTTCACGTTACGCCCAAACCACACCTATGAATAATGAAGCTACTTCAGACCAACCCCTTTTAGATTTGCGCCAGGCGCAAGAGTCATTTATCTCGCCGGGAAAATAGCAACAGCGCCGAGACCCGCCCACAAAGTTACTTGCGCTTTGCGCTTTGACACTTGCGTTTCAGATCGTTAAAATAGGGCCCTAGGTCTCCAACCCGGCATCGATCCCGGCATTAAACCCGGGTCGTGTTTGCGTTCACACAGAAGGCGTTCCGGCAATTTGCCGGCAATTTCCCGGGTTCAATGCGCTGTGTGAAAGGGGCTTTTGATTGACACTGCTGTTTGAGCCTAGACCCACCCTGAGTGAGCTGGACACAGAGTCCACCATTGTTCGAAGCTGGAGCAGCTGTAGACAAGAATGTCTCCTAAGCGATTGAGGTGTGCTGTTGTTGGATGTAAGAATGAACATAGCAGTCTTCATTTACTCTTGTTGTTACTCGAGGATGGATCTGTACTGTTTGTGATCCAGCTTACGGTCTCCGGAGCGACAGGACTAACGTTACTGATCACGGCAGAAATGAAAGTGAGAGCGCGCACTTTATGACAGCTCATCGAGTCATTTTACGGATATAAGGTTTACCAGTTTATTTAGCACCCACTGAAAAGGTGTGTATATATTTGTTTACTGTTAGTTGTAACAAGTGTTTTGTGTACTTCGCTGTGTATGTTGTTGATAATGAAAGGGAGAGAGAGCGAGAGTTTATGGATAAGACTTTAATACGCACTTCTTATACTGTGTTTATTCAGGTCTTACAGTGATTCTCTGGAGTAAAACTAACGCTCATCTTTTGTGTGATGTACAATAAACTTCACTGAACTCATCAGTATAACGTTATTTTGGTCATCATTCGGACGGGGTTTGCTACAGCAGGCTTGTATTAATAGTGGATAAAAGCAGATGACAAATAAGTTATAACCATAATTAAACTACACTATACCTGTTCTATCTCATACAGCATATATTCTCTGGGCATTATTGTCAGACTCTGAGTCGAAATGAACACCGCAACTGAGAGTTTCTGTTCTGATATTATCAGATGAGATTGTCCTGACTGAAGCGCGAGCTCGTGAGGCTCCGCCCCCTGGGCCTTGCAGCAGCAGTTAATTTGCATTTAAAGGGCACACACTAAAACAGCGCGTTTTTCTGAGCCCCCAAAAAATGACAATTTAAACTGTAAAAACAATGTATGCTGTAAAAAATGATATTTTGAGCTAAAACTTCACATACATACTCTGGGGACATCAGAGACTTATTTTACATCTTGTGAAAAGAGTCATAATAGGTGCCCTTTAATGTATTTTCATCATGTTGAAAAAGTTTGGTGTGAATAAAATAAACCAGTTAGGAGGAGTAGCTAAAAACGCTCTCGGTTACTAATGTAACCTCGGTTCTCTCTAGATGAGGGAACGAGTGTTGTTCCCTCATCTGTGATAGTGATTTTCTACGGGAAAATCCCTTTTCTCGAGAATACTGAAGCCAAAAAATTATCCTTAATTTTTGCATTAGTTTAAAACGCATTGCTGCATAAGCAGACCTAGGCGAGGCAGCTTGCGCGCCTATTGGTTGCTCTGCAGCAACTGCTGCAACCTATCGAGGGACTGCCCGTGACGTAAGCACCAATGAGGGCGCGGGCGCCCGTGCACGTCACGTCCCGCCAGAAGGGCCGTGGCTTAAGACATATAAGCAGAGTCCAGATAGGTTGTTCTTTGGTTTTTCATACTGAAGCGAAACCAGAAAGTAGCACAAGCACAGCAGGGTTACGCAACACTCGTTCCCTCATCTAGAGAGAACCGAGGTTACGTTAGTAACCGAGAGCGTTCTCTTATGAGAGTACTCTTCGTGTTGCGTAAGCTAGCTTACGCTACGGGAACCCAATGTAAAACGCTGTGCACGCTAGTGATGTCCACATATATATTCCCAAGGGCATGTGCCCGGGATACACATAATAGTGGTTATATCTGGGCCGACCGGGGTGGGCCTATGAATATAATTAACCATTCCTGAGTAGGGGGAATGGGTGCTTAGTATGGTAGAACAGCCGGGATAGACATCCGTGGGCTGAATCTCATAAGAATGATTAATAACTGCTTGTCAGTCAGAAGACATCTGAGCCCGAGGGACAGATGTGAGTGTATAACTACAGTCAGGGGGAACAATCAGCCTGATTTGTCGATTTAGTTTCCGTGCCGGCAGCACGTACATAATACACAGTCTGCGCAGATCTGAGTCGAGCAGAACAGTACGTGTTATGTTAGACTGGCAACAGTTTAGCCTGTAAGGCGGGAACTTCCAGGTTATAAAACCTCATAAATGTAGACGGAGAGGCCCAGCCTGGCGCCATACAAATATCCTGGAGTGAAACTCCGCTGGACCATGCCCACTAAGAGGCCATGCCTCTGGTGGAATGAGCTCTGATGCCCAGAGGACATCGAAGGCCCTTAGACCTATAAGCTAGAGCGATAGCGTCAACTATCCACCTGGATTGGCTCTGTTTCGACATGGCTAGCCCTTAAGTACGGCCACCAAAAGAAACAAAGAGCTGTTCTGACTGCCAGAAAGCAGCAGACCGTTCAACGTATATTTTTAATGCCCTGACAGGGCAGAGAAAATTCACATCGCCCTCACCATCAGGTCTTGGGAGAGCTGACAGTGAAATGACTTGTGAAATACTGAAGTGTAAAGCACTTTGGGGACATAACCGTGTCTTGGTTTGAGGATGACTTTGGAGTCATTAGGCCCAAACTCAATGCACGTAGCACTCACAGAGAGCGCGTGGAGGTCACCCACTCACTCGCTTAACTGAGGCGAGAGCCACGAGGAAAGCGGTCTTAAACGAAAGATACCGCAGATCCACGGACTGAAGTGGTTCGAAGGGTTCGCCCTTCATGGCATCCAGGACCATGGAGAGGTCCCAGACCAGAACCAGAGGGGGCCGGGGAGGGTTTAATCTCCTAGCTCCTCTCAAGAAGCGGATGATGAGATCATTCCTTCCCAGTGACTGGCCATGCATAGGTTTTGTAAACGCTGCTATGGCCGCCACGTATACTTTGATCGTGGAGGGGGACCTGCCCTCGTCCAAAAGCTCCTGTAGAAAGGAGAGAATCTCCGTAACGCTACAGCGTGCCAAATCGCACCTCTGGCCTGGGAGATCCTTCCTCACCGGAATCGGGGGCCATGGGGTCGTACTCGCTAGCCAAAAGGAGCACAGAGCATTCGTTCTCCCTGATTCGCTTGATCACCTGTGGTAATAGCGCGATCGGAGGAAACGCATAGAGCGGGCGGCTGGGTCAGTTGCGGGCCAGCGCGTCCCTGTGTTTCGTGAAAAATATTGGGCAGTGCGCGTTCTCTGATGATGCAAAGAGATCGATTTCCGCTCTGCCGAAGGTGTCCCATAGTAACTGGACTACCTGAGAGTGCAGGGACCATTCCCCCGGGGAGAACATTGTCTCTGGACAGCATGTCCGGGCCCACATTTTGGCAGCCTGGTACATGCGCTGCTCTTAGCAAGCGCAGATTGTGCTGGGCCCACACGAGGAGGCGTTCTGCCAGCGTGTGGAGGCTCTGTGACCTGAGACCGCCCTGACGGTTTATGTAGGACACCACCGCCATGTTGTCCGTACGGACTAAGGCATTGTGGCCCTTTAGGAAGGGGAGAAAATGTCCCAAGGCGTTCTCGACCGCTTTCATCTCCAGACAGTTTATGTGTAGGCGCCCTTCCTGGGCTGCCCACAGGCCAAACACCGGGTTGGAGGCGTCTGTCGAGATTACTTTTTGTTTCAAGACCATTCCCAGATCCACGCCTGACTGATACCAGTCTGTCACCTTCCAGGGATCCAGTGCTGTAACACAGTTCTGAGTCACCCTGAGGCGAACGCGGCCGGAGGTCCATGCTCAAAGCGGGACCCGCGTTTTCAGCCAGTGCTGGAGAGGCCTCATGAAAAGCAAGCCCAGTCGAAGCACTGCCAAGGCCGAAGCCATAAGACCCAGCATCCTCTGGAAGCACTTGAGAGGAAAGATGCTGCGACCTTGAAAGACGCTACCAAGCGCTGAATTTGCAGTGCGCGCTGTGACATCAGCCGCACTGTCATTGACACAGAGTCTAAGTCTGTCCCCAGAAAGGACATTTTCTGGCTGGGAGACAGCGAGCTCTTGGTCCAGTTGATTTGGAGACCCAAATCCTGTAAATGGTCGAGTAATAAGGCTTTGTGGGCTATCAGTTCTGCCTCTGACTGCGCTAGAATTAGCCAGTCATCCAAATAGTTCAAAATTCGCATCCCTTGATGTCTCAGGGGAGCGAGCACTGCGTCCATGCACTTTTTTGAATGTACGAGGTGCCAAAGACAGACCGAACAGCAGGACGGTGTACTGATAGCTCTGACCCTCGAAGGCGAATCGCAAGAAAGGCCTGTGATGGGGCGCTATTTGAATCTGAAAATAGGCATCCTTCAGATCCACAGAGATAAACCAGTCTCTCGGGCGAATTTGCGCGAGAATTTGTCTGGTCGTGAGCATTTTTAACGATCTCTGCATAAGGGCTTTGTTTAACCGTCTGAGATCTTGAATGGGTCTGAGACCACCATCCTTCTTTGGGACGAGGAAAATACCTGCTGTAGAAACCTGACTCGCTCTATATCAGAGGGACAGTTTCTATAGTCCCTTTTTCCAGCAGTTTCGCAATCTCGATGCGGAGTAGGTGTGCTACTTCATCTTTCACCGTGGTTTCGACCCTGGCTCGAAAGCGTGGGGGTCTGCGAGCGAACTGCAGTGAATAGCCCCATTCTATAGTGTTCAGTACCCAATCTGACACGCCCGGGATCATTTCCCATGCCTTTATGCGTAAAGCCAGAGGGAGAATGATGTTCGGGCTTTGGTCGCTGTGTGTGTGTGGCACATAGCATACAGCGTTTGCTAGTGAGCGCGCGCTCATGGAGGCGCGCGCGCTCTGCACACACATAACACAATTTGTGTTTATTGATGGGTTCTCTGCACACAGAACGCATTTTGTGTTTATTGACGGGGGCTCTGAGTGAGTGTGTGTCACAGAGCGACCCGTGTTTGTGTGTAGGGGTGAGCACTGTAAAGCGGGCACCTTTTCTAAATCTAAAACACACACGGCGTGAGCCGGTTTTATTGATGTGGGCCGTGAATGAGTGTGCAACACTGAATGGCCCGTGCTTATGTGTAGGAGTGAGCACTGGTAAGTGGGCACAGAACCTACATTTATAACACCATCGGCGTGAGCCGGACAAACAGACATAATGCTGTTTTTGAGATTTATTTGGGCGGCCGTGAAAACGGCCTTTGGGTACAGGCGAGCGTGTTGTGTACATTTACATTTATTCATTTTAGCTGACGCTTTTATCCAAAGCGACTTACAATTGCTAGATATGTCAGAGGTCGCACGCCTCTGGAGCAACTAGGGGTTAAGTGTCTTGCTCAAGGACACATTGGTGTCTCACAGTGGATTCGAACCCGGGTCTCTCACACCAAAGGCATGTGTCTTATCCACTGCGCCACCACCACCTAGGGCTGGGACGGTATGGATTTTTTCTTACCGCGGTTGAAAAGCAAGAAATTCCCGCGGTATTGCGGTAAACCGCTTTAAACCTCAACCCCCCTCCCCACCCTCCCCCAGTTTTTTTTCTGTGACGTCGCGGCTGGAAAAACAAACAAAAGTGTGGCGATGATGATCTCAGGTACTGTTTATGTGCTTTATTTAATGTTAAAAGCATGCAATGTGACTTTGAATATCGTTTAGTGCTCCAGCTTTGTAGCTGTAAAAGCAACAATGGATAATTCACCTCAGATCTTGAAATTAAACAAATGGAAACAAGAACGTTCAAACTGTGAACATACAAGTGTATTCTTTGGCAAATATTGTTTTAGTAACTCAGTAGCCTATGTATTTTTAATAATGTTTAAATGGTGTAATATTTGTGAATTTAATTATGTAGCCTACTTATCCATTTTCTTGCAAGTGCCGTCAAGATTCCTCTCTGGTGCTGTGAGTGTGCACTTGCCGCGACTCCGCGAGGGTTAACAAATGCGGTCTTCACGTGAGAGAACTGTGTTAAATAAGCACGAGGTCCTGCTTTTACTTTTTTTTATTTACGGTGCGGCTTGGACTAGGCGCCTATCTTTAGCGAAGCGGCGCGGAGAGAGCTTCTGTAACGCGCCGCGTCGTGGCTGTTGTAAACACAAGCATTGACTAGAGTGGGCGCGATCAGCTCCGCGAGCCGCGTCGCAGCCGTAACGCGCCACAGGGGTTATAGTCAATAGCCTACAAATGGAATGTTATTATGTGTCATGGAACAACTTGCGAACGGTCAGATTTGCTCCATCTTTTGATGATGTTTTGTTTAGAAAACCTTGAATCCATGTAATACACAATGTTATTAGACACAATCCATGTCATTAGAATAAATGAATCTATGTCATCAGACACAACGTGAGTGAAGGCCAGTGTTTTTTTTTTTTGTTTTTTTTGTTTTTTTTTGCGGTGATGACGGTGACAAGCTCAGACCCGCGGTAGGCGTCACGTGACCGCGGTATTGCGGTAATGCGGTAACCGTCCCAGCCCTACCACTACCCCTGTGTAACGGGCTCGTTGGCTGTGAAATACACATCTCCAGTCGCCTCTGCTGAGGGAACTGAGAGAGCGAAGCGTGCTGATTTTGATGATGGTCCGGCCGCGGCGAGACTCGACCATCTCCGTCTTCCTAGTGTGGTCAGGAAGACTTTGAGGGCTCAGGTTTCAGCGCTATCTTGGGCCTGGGTCCCCGGGAGGGAGGCGGCCTGTGGCGGCTTGAAGAGCGCGAGCGCTGCTGAGACTCTCTCGGCTGACGGCGCTGTGAAGCTGGCTGCGGAGGCGCTGATTTCCGGCTGGGCAGCTGCTTTGAGCGACCCGTAGCGGAACTAGAGTGCTTCGGTAAGAAGTGCCGCATGGCTTGTGTGGCTACCGGTTCCTCGACTGGAGGAATGCAGAGGTAGCCCTTGTCTTTCGCACCGTCAACATGAGAGAGCGTCAAAGAGACAGTAGACCGCAGCCTGGCAGAAAATGGCGCCCTCCAGCTTTTAGTCAGCTCCTCGTGGAGTTTCGGCAGGAAGGGAGCGGGCCTCGTGTGAGGCGTCGAGCGACGACCGGGCAGGAAACAGCCGACCAGCCTGCTGGGCGCGGGTTCCTCGGGCAGCGACCAATCGAGGCCGAGGTCCTCCACGGCCTTGGTGAGCAGGAGGAGAAGCTCTGAGTCGAAGCTAGCCCGCACATCGCTCGACTTTTGAAGGGAAGGGGCGGGGTCCGGAATGGAGCCCGACCAGCCTTCGCACTCTGAAGTCAGAAGAGAGCAGCTGTCCTCTTCTGCGTCGTCCCCCTCAGACTCGATATGCACGGCGGGGGCGGAAGGGCGCTGGCCGGCCGTGATAGAGGTGGGGGATCCAGAGAGCGATGCACACGGGGAGATATCCGGCATGCAAGCGCTCGCAGCGGTGGCCTCCGGTGTTCTCTGTGAACGACGCTTTTTACGGGCTTTTTGGCGGGGTCCACGTTGAAAGATGCTAGACGAGCCCGCAGGGTCGACATAGACATCTCCTCGCATTCCGGGCAGACGCCCTGGGAAAGCGCGTGGTCCGCATGACTTCGTCCCAGGCAGGAAACGCACAGGATGTGGCGGTCCCCGTCGCTGAGGGTGGCTTGGCAAGAGCCGCACTTGGTGAAGAGAGGCATTTGCAACAACGCCTCGCTCTTTTAGAAAAGCGTGTGTAACGTAACACGCCAGCAATGTAAGGATATCGGCACCGGATAGCGCAGCAGGAACGGCGGCTGAAGCGGCGAGAGATGGCCGGCTTCTGAGAAGGCTCGTCCCACTGAAGGCTCTTCGATGGCGCAGGCTTCTCCGGAGAACAGCGAGGTGTGACCACTTCGCTGAAGAGATGAAAAATCAAAGAACAACCTATCTGGACTCTGCTTATATAGACTTAAGCCACGCCCCTTCTGGCGGGACGTGACGTGCACGGGCGCCCGCGCCCTCATTGGTGCTTACGTCACGGGCAGTCCCTCGATAGGTTGCAGCAGTTGCTGCAGAGCAACCAATAGGCGCGCGAGCTGCCTCGCCTAGGTCTGCTTATGCAGCAATGCGTTTTAAACTAATGCAAAAATTAAGAATAATTTTTTTGGCTTCAGTATTCTCGAGAAAAGGGATTTTCCCGTAGCGTAAGCTAGCTTACGCAACACGAGAGTACTCTCGTAAGAGAACTCTGAGTCTGAAATGAAAAAAAATCCACATTCAAACCAAAATATCTGACTTTCCTGTTGCTCGGAGCTAATGACTGTAAATTAGAATTGAAGGCCCAAACTTTGACCTTCTGATGTTCAAATCTTCTTGAATGTAACAGCATTGGCACGAAACATTGAAAATAGAAATGTCATGGGTTATTAATATTTTTTCATTAATAATATGTGATTAATTACAAGACACACCAAAAAGTGATTGATACTAACATACTTTCTCTTTCTGTATTTGTATTTGCACAACCACAAAATTACAACTACATGGATACAATAATTAAGAATTGGCCATTGCAAAAAAAAAAAAAAAAAATTTTTTTAAACCTCTTAGAGCTGCATAAGTTTCACATATTTTCATCTTAACCTGTAGGAGGAATTTAATACAGCACTGACGTCCTTACAAAACAAGCTCAAACATGGAGAAGAAATGAAGAAAAAGTGTGATAAAACTATTAAACACATCAAGGTGAGGATATAAAGAGTTCAATACTCAACATTCACACACAGAGTTTATTATTGACATTAGTGGAGTGTGTGTTCATACAGCGCTGACTGAAGTGAATGTGATTTGATTTCAGTCTCAAGCTGAGCACACAGAGCGTCAGATTAAAGAAGAGTTTGAGAAGCTTCATCAGTTTCTCAGAGACGAAGAAGAAGCTACAATCACTGCACTGAGAGAGGAAGAGGAGCAGAAGAAGCAGAGGATGAAGGAGAAGCTGGAGGAGATGAACACACACATCTCAGCTCTTTCACACACAATCAGAGACATGGAGGAGATGATGAAAGACAATGACGTCTCGTTTCTAAAGGTGACAAATCTTTGTGCATAAAACAACTTGTATAGAGAGACTCATTGACAATAAGAGTGTTTGATAAGATATTAAAATGTTTTCAAACTCTATTTTTTCCAGAACTTTAAAGTCACGATGGAAAGGTAAGTGAGCTGCTCGTATCTCTTCTCTCAGTGGATCTGAACTCAAATTCACTGCAGTTCTGACTCCTGAATGTTCCTCAGAGTCCAGATCTCACAGCCGGATCCACGGATGAGTTCTGGAGCTTTGATTCATGTGTCGCGTTATCTGGGTAACCTGCCGTTCAGAGTCTGGAAGAAGATGCTGGAAACTGTCCAACACAGTGAGTCTCAGCAGATTTGACACCAGTGCAGAAGATAGTTCAGTTATAAACACACACAACATCAACATTTGATAGAAATATATTTAACAATTACTTGAATTTCTAAGTGAATCTGAACTGTATTTCAGAAAATCATCAGATCATACAGCGAACTCATAATTAAAAGTCTATTCCTCATAATCTATATTTATGTATTACGATACAATAGTTAGGGTGACCATACGTCCTGTTTAACCAGGACATGTCTGGCCAGGATTTCGAGATCGCCCAAAATGCCCGGGATTCGGCTTTTGCTTTCTACAGTCACCATTCATTATGTTTACATTATTACATTATTTGACACTGACACATACGTGCCAGCTTTGCAGGTCATGCATCTGCTTCACACGGATCCCGATCGAGACGAAAACACAGGAATTTTCATAGCAATGCTAAAACGCACATCAACCGATCACTTGTTTAGCGTTCATATAAACACTACATTCAGATTCACCAATCGGAATTAATTCAGTCCTACTGAATCAAAAGTTGTGCATGTAAACAAAATGAATGGCGTCGAGAAAGCAAAAGCCGTATCCCGGATATTTTGGGCGATCTCTAAATCCCGGCCGGACATGTCCTGGAATATGGTCACCCTAACAATAGTGTTTATTGATGATATTAAAAATGAAGCCTCAATCAATTCTGACAGTAACTGAGAGACCATTGTTAAGATAACGTCATTTATGATTTCTTTCAAAAAAGTCTTTATTTGTGTTTTACATTTATATTTCTAATACATCATATTTCATCCTGTAATCTGATGTTATTCTCTTTGCAGCTCCGTTGACTCTGGATCCAAACACAGCAAATCCTCGTCTCACACTCTCTGCTGATCTGACCAGTGTGTTGTACAGTCGTGTAGGTAAAACACTTCCTGATAATCCAGAGAGGATTGATGAGTATGCATGTGTCCTGGGATCTGAGGGCTTTAACTCAGGAACACACTGCTGGGATGTGGAGGTTGGAGACAATACACTCTGGATTCTTGGAATAACCACAGCATCAAACCAAAGGAAGGGAGATTTCTTTGACTCTAATGTCTGGCGTGTGCGATACATGAACAGCAAATACACCTCACAATCCCCAGAGCAACCCGTCACTGTCTTAACTGTTAAACAGAAGCTTCAGCGTGTGAGAGTTCAGCTGGACTATGACAGAGGAACAGTGTCATTCTCTGATCCTGTAACTAACACACATTTACTCACATTCACATCCACCTTCAATGACACAGTCTTTCCATTCTTATATAATCGCTGCACAACTTCTCCTCTGAGGATCTTACCAGTTAAACTGTTAATATCAGCAGAAAATCACAGTTAAATCTGATTCTGCTTCTAGATTAATTCAGTTTTGCAAATTATGCTTCAATAGCAACACTGTAATCAAAGGGTCTCACTGATCAATCACACTTATATGTAAAATTTAGAGCCAACTTAACCCTTGTGTGTCCTTAAGGACATTTTTGCCCTGTGTTAATTCCAACTTCATCCATTTTGGCACAAGTGTTTATTTTTATTGGAATTTTCTTATTTTACTCTCATCTTTTTCTTTCATGAATCAATTGTACACTAGTAACACAACATATTTACACTCAGGACCTTATGGACAAAAATATCCCCACAGAAAACTACATTTTTAAATTTATTTTAAATTTTTATCACAGGGCCATTTAACAAACAAACATTTAACATTTTTATTCTTTTGGGAAAGGTACAAAATTTTAATTTGGACTTTTTCACAAGATGGCGCCATTTTCTCAGGTTTGGCCTATAAAGCAAATACTCGCTTTATTCATGTTCTCTTATGCTGCGTTCACACCAAACGCGAATCTGCGTCAAAATTCGCGCCTGCCGCGTCTAGTTATAGTCTAGTTATACGCGTGACCACTTTGTGTGCATTCGCGCGTCAAGAGTGAAATTGACGCGCGTAAAATCAAAAGTTTGAAGTGAAATTTACGCGCGTCAAAGGCGAAGTCAGGGGGCGAAAGTTTCTAAGCTGTTGGCGGCCATCTTTTTAGATGTTTATCGAGCATTAGCAATAGCATTAATCGAGAGAGTCACCGCTCTTATATGATCTGAAGAGCAGAAACATCTGCGTAGGGGACATCGTCGCTGTACACGGGTCCACCAAAACCTCCGGAGGGTTTCAGGAGTTTCACAATTTGCTCCAGGAGGTAGGTTTGGTGGACCTAACAGTGAGGACGCTGACGAGGACAGCGTAGGCCGTATAAAGCCTCGGCCTCGAGTGGTCGCTGCCTGACAAGCCCGCGCTGTAAAGCCCGGCGCGAGGTTCACCCTCTCCCGCACCTAATCTGTCATTTATTTTTGTTTTGATAATAAATGGAGGCAGCCTCCAAAAGTGAAACCTGTCCTGTTATTTTTTTTTTGAGTTTAAAGTTTTTATACACTTAATTGTGTTTGGTGTCTTTACATTAGATTAATAAAGTTTCATATAGGCTAATCTAGAATAGATATGGAATAAATAGCATTCAATACAAATGAGTAGGCTATCTCTCATATTGAAATCGAGTTTTTATGTGAAAGATTTGCTTTGTTGTGCATTTTAGTCATATTACAAAATAATTTATTGAGGCCAAAAATAAAATAACATTAAACTGTCAGTTCACCACGTGACAGCAGTAAGCAGGCAGGCTCCTGATTGGTTAACGCGGCGCGAATTGACGCAGAAGTTCAGATTTTTCAACTCGGGCGGCAGACGCGAATTCGCGTCAAACGCGTGATGCACAAAAAGCACAATTCGCGCGAAACGCGCCAGACGCTCAATTCGCGTCTAGTTCGCGCGAATGAGGCGAATTCGCGTCTACCGCGCCGCGCTAAACGCCTCATTCGCGCCGCAAGACCTCCAGACGCGCGTATACGCGTCTTACCATTGACTTAACATTGAAATCACTCGCGCCAGACGCATATTCGCGTTTGGTGTGAACGCAGCATTACGAGAGGTTCTCTCGTACTGCGTAATAGCTTACGCTCGTTTTCCACGAGATATTGAAGCCAAAAATTATCCTTAATTTTGTAATATTGTAAAACGCGTTGCAGCAGCATGCAGACATGGGCGAGACGGCTCGCGCACCAATTGGCTGCTCTGCGGCAACTGCCGGCAACTCTTAGGAGCAGGCCGTCGCGAGCCTCGGCCTTGAATGGTCGATGCCCCAGGAGCCTGCACACAACCGACTGGACGGCTGTTTTCTGCAAGGGGACCATGCTTCGCCGCCTTCGAGACCAGCGCCTTTTCTTCCTGAGCTTCATGAAGAAGTCCTGGAGCGCCCCCTTTTCAGCCAGAATGCGTACTTCCATGTCAGCAGCATTCTCCGTAGTCGACGGTGCTAAAGACAAGGGGTACCATTCTCTCCCCCCGTGGAGGAAGCTGTAGCTGCCCATCTTTGCCCGCCCTCTGCTGGACGGCGTGCTAAGACGGCGCTACCATCCAAAGCTTGCCGCACAACGTCAGCCTTGCACGGTCGCGCTTACACCGCCGCCGGGCACGCTGTCTCTGCGCTACACTCCATGGCCATACTACAGATCTTCCAGGCCAACCTTCCCCGTAAGATGGACGAGGAAGGACCGGAAGCTGTTAGCCTGCCGGATTTGAGGAGCGTGAAGGATCTCGCCCTTCGCGCCACTATAAATCGCACAAATAAAATCGACTCACGTCGATTGTGCACTAGATGTAGTGAATGTGCCCACGACCCAGTGCCCACAAACACTACACACTGCATGTCTCACGGTTTCTGTAAAAACGAAACCAACGCACATACAGTCTGCCCAAGCAGACGGTGTTTTCAGCGTTATGAATGGGCCCGCTGTCCCGCGCCCTCATTCGCTCACAGACATGATAAACCCAACGGGGTTCGCCCCGCTCTCTCTCTCTCAGCGTACCGCTATATGAGAGCAGAGCACGGGCAAGCTGACCGCTGTTAGAGCCCAGATATCATTCTACCCCTAGCTACTCACGAGAACGCATGGGCAAAGCTTCCCGGGATATCTGAGTGGGTGCTGAACATTATAAAAAGAGGCTATTCGCTACAGTTCGTTCGACACCTGCGACGTCACGCGGCGCGAACCTAAACTACGGTGGAAAAGGAAGTAGCACACCTACTTCGAGCCGAAATAGCGAAACTATTGAGCAAAGGGGCTATAGAACCCTTATCACAAGCTCAAAGCGAAGGGGGCATGTACAGCAGATATTTTCTGGTACCCAAAAAAGACGGGGGTCTCAGACCCATTTTAGATCTAAGACAGCTGAACAAAGCACTTCTGAAAGACGGTTCAGAATGCTCACAACCAAGAAAATCCTCTCGCAAATTCGCCAAGGGGACTGGTTTATGTCAATAGATCTGAAAGACGCTTATTTCCAAATACAAATAGCGTCACGTCAGAGGCGATTTTTGAGATTCGCCTTCGAGGGCCAGGTATATCAATACACAGTCCTGCCGTTTGGCCTGTCCCTAGCACCTCGTACATTCACAATGTGCATGGATGCAGCACTCACACCCCTGAAACTCCGGGGCATATGAGTTCTGAATTATTTGGACGATTGGCTGGTTCTAGCTCGAGCTCATAGAACACAGGACCATATTACTCGATCACCTCGAGAATCTAGGTCTCAAAGTCAATTGGGCGAAGAGTTCGCTGTCTCCCAGTCAGACAATATCTTTTCTGGGTACAGAACTGGACTCGCTGTCTATGACAGCACAACTGTCGCCACAGTGCAGACTGAGTATTCAGCGCATGACGAAAACTTTTCGCCACGGCACTTTAGTCCAGCTCAAAAAGTTTCAGAAGATGCTGGGTCTCATGGCTTCAGCATCTCCAGTGCTTCAGCTGGGTTTGCTTCGCATGCGCCCGCTGCAGCGCGACGTGTATGGAGTTTGGGCCTAATGACTCAAGAGTCATACTCAAACCAAGGCACGGGTATGTTCCTAAATCCCTCAACACACCGTTTAGGGCACAGGTGATTTCCCTGTCGGCCCTGCCGGTCTCTGAAGAGGAAGGGGACGCGGGCTTACTTTGCCCGGTCAGGGCGTTAAGAGCCTATGTGTCTCGCTCATCTGTTTTTAGACAGACGGAGCAGCTCTTTGTTTTGTTCAGCGGACGTTCTAAGGGACTAGCTGCGTCAAAACAGAGTCTATCCAGGCGGATAGTTGATGCTATAGCGCTAGCTTATACATCTAAGGGCCTGCAATGCCCGTTAGGTGTCAAAGCGCACTCCACGAGAGGCATGGCCTCGTCGTGGGCTTGGTCTAGTGGGATTGCCTTACAAGATATCTGTATGGCGGCAGGCTGGGCCTGTCTACATTTATAAGGTTTTACAACCTAGAGGTTCCCGCTTTGCAGGCTAAGCTGCTCTCGGTTTAATAATTCAGTATTGTCTGCCCGATGCTATCGGCTCAGGATGCTGAAACTGCTAGAGCATCGATCGCTGATCGACTATATACCTCTGTGGGCAGTGTGTAAGTCCCCTAATACTTATCAGTCCAGGCCGAGTTCGCCCTGGCTGTGTGGAACACTTGATATAATCTGCTCTTAATAGAGCACTATATTCTACAGGAATGATGCTATTCTAGCCCATCTTCCCGGATTCTCTGTGAGTCCCTTATGATTATGCACTGTATGAGCCCCGGGCACCTGCCCTTGGGACCTTAGTGTTGAATCTCAGCAAGCACAGCGTTTTACACTGTGTTCCCCTAGCGTAAGCTATTACGCAGTACGAGAGAACCTCTCGTAAGAGAACGTACTCGGTTACTAACGTAACCTCAGTTCTCTCTAGAGAGGGAACGAGTACTGCGTATCTTGCCGTGCATGCATCACGCTCTGGTTCGCTTCGGCGATGAAAAAACAGCTAGACCAGCCTCCCGAGGCTATATTTATAGCCCAAGGCCCCGCCCGTTTCGGCGGGACGTGACGCAGTGGGCGTGAAGCGCCATCATTGGATCTGACGTCATGAGGGGTCTCTCTCGATAGGCTGGTGCAGTTGCCGCAGACCAGCCAATGGGCGCGCGAGCCGTCTTGCCCATGTCTGCATACTGATGCAACGCGTTTTACAATATTACAAAATTAAGGATAATTTTTGGCTTCAATATCTCGTGGAAAAGAATATTTCCCCTAGCATAAGCTATTACGCAGTACTCGTTCCCTCACTAGAGAGAACCGAGGTTACGTAAGTAACCGAGTACGTTTTCTTCTTCTGCGTATTTGCGTATCAATTGGATAAATGATGCCGTTATAATTGTAATTATAAGACTGGGGGTAAAACCAGTACTGATTACCAGGGCCCCAAGGGGAGAGAAGGGCCCTTGAAAAGTCTGGAATATATTTTATTTTACCTGGATATTTTCATTTCCTAATTAAATTTCCTAATGAATGTCAGATGAAATGTAAAGTTGGTGTATTGGCTGAATAACTTGGTTGATTGACTGACTGGTCCCACCCCTTGCTAATGCGCCAAATGGTTTAGTCCATCTGCACGCATTTTGTTTATGTTTGTTAGTTGAGCATCTGGTGGAGCGCAAACTTATACTGTAGAAATGTCTTTCTCAAAGAAAGCCAAATCAGACCACCAAAAAAGAAAGGAAAGACAGGAGAAGGAAAGAAAACAAATGAGTGGAAACAATTGGTAACTGACTTCTTTTCAAAGAAAGGTGAGCACAAACTAGAACACGAAATCTATAGGCCTAATGCTAAACTGCTTGAATATCTCTGCAGAACATACACTTTCAGATGATAATTTGGTGTACATGTAATCTGAGATAAAGGCTAAATAAATAAACTGTACACTAACAATGTTGTTTGCATACACCACACCATTATAATAGCCTAAATTGAAACATGTTTAAATGAATAGGCTATAATATCTAAAATTAGCAATAATTAGCAATTTTATAGCCTACATTGGGAGTTATACAAATTGAGGAACATGGGGGCCCATCAGGACTGCCTATGCTTAGGGCCCGGGATCTTGTGCTACGCCCCTGTGTGTGTGTGTGTGTGTGTGTGTGCGCGCGTGTGTAATATTTGATAGAGAAAGTTTCTACTGCAAATCACAAATCACAGCGGAAAGTTTATACTGAACCCAAACTAAATCTCATTGAATCTCACTTTTTTTTTTTTTTTTTTTAAACACAACTTGTTTAGATTCATGGCTTTTATTTGGTAGCAGTTTTAAGTTTAACATGTTTTATTAAATATACATTTTATAAATATATATATATATATCTTAATAAATTTAAACCTGTAACTTTTTATTTTTTCACTTTTGTAACTTTTTTCAACAATAACCTTTCAAGAGTCTTCTTCTTCTTCTTGAGCGTCTTCAGAATTAAATTTGTGCTCCGAAGCTTCAAATGTTTATGACAGTTTATTTTTTGACAGACATTTTTGTCCTCTAAAGACCTCAGAGTAACTTTATACATTGTTAAAAATGTATCTGATTTCTTTGAGAAAGACGCATAAAAGTTAAAAATCTGATTTCTGTATTAATTTTTTTATTATTATTATTAGGCTATAATAAATTTGATAATTAAGTAACCATTAAATAAGTCATAAAATAATGAAAGTATGTTTAAATCCACGTTTACAATGTAAGACAATATAAAGTGTTGACAGATTTTAGTCATAGACCCTTTTCAGATTTCCGGGTTTCTCAGAAGCAGAAGTCGTCATATTTGGGGAAACTTCTATAGCGGTGAATGAGAGACTACATTAAATATATTTTTCGTGTTTCCATTTGCTCAAATGGCAAAAGAAAAACTCCACAATAGAGTTTTCACAAGTTTCAAAAAGAGAGAAAAAATAGAGAGGGATTTATAACAGCAGTCAGAAGAGAGAAAGATGTCAGTTTATCCGTCACTCCCACAGTCACTGTATTAGAAAATCCTCACAGCGGTAACTCGTTTTTTTTTGGTAATTTGATGCAAATGTAATATAATACAATGTATAGTGTTATAAATGTAAATACATAAAAAAAAAAAAAGGAAATATAAAAAAAACTTGATTTATGATGCTGATGACCGTTAAAACAGTTTAGAGTCAATTGGATAAATTATTTATTTTACAGAAATCACTGTGAAAAGGGTTCTTCTTCTTGCCAGTGAAATCCTCACGTTCATATGTATATTATCCTATTACTTGAGCTCTGGAAATTATGAAATCACTGTGAGGCAAGCAGCTGTTTATATATTCATGCAAAATGATTGACAGAATAACAAGACTAGATGCTTTCAAACCGTTATTTAGAACATAAAAAAAAAAATCTAATTTGTAATATTATTAATGAAAGGTTTAATTTGGTTACAGTGTGACAGATTTTCATCATTCAAAAATGGGATGCACAAAACTGTCTAGCAGGCGTTGAAAAAATATAAAGTTATGATTAAAAACATTATAATACTAACATTATAATTTAAAAAAAGCACCATACCAGATGCAAAATGATGCACTTCAATGGATAATAAAGGGGTCCTTGATCACGTATTATCATGATGTTTTTGTGTCCATATTGCTTGGCATGATCTGTCTGGAAAGCACTGATTATAGATTATAGATGAGGTGGTGTGGTCACAGGTCACATACGTAGCTGCTGGAAAAGGAGAGGAACCCTTATTTGGGTTTCTGACCACCAGCTCGTATACGTAAAAAGGACCTGTGCTGTGTTTACTTTTCTTCACAATGCTTCCTGTTGCATCAAGATATACTATGTTGTCTTTACATCTTTGGTGGAATATGTCAATGCTTTTCTTTGACCAAAGCATCACACCCTTAGGATGAAGGATCACTTTCTGGATAACTTCATCCGGCTCATCTCTTTTTTCTTCAACCATCATCTGGAGACTGAGTGTTTCATTTTTATGTTTCCTGTCCTTCATTCTTTGTCTCCAGGAAATGGATTTCAGAACACCTAGCGATGGTGCCTCATCTCGACAGCCAGACTCTACCACAGATTCTTTAAGGTTTTAAGATAGAGAGCCCTTGGTAGTGTTGTTTGCAATTGCTGATTTATTTCCTTTTGGTCATCGGCTCATACCGGTCGCCTTTGCAGCTCTGTTTTACTGTGAACTACCATGTCACCTCTGAACGACACCTGTGTGTCATAGCCGGAGAGCCGACGCGTCCAGGCGACGCAGAGGATCTGGCGGGATGGCCGGCTCTGGCGACTGAGGTGGAGGCGGGGACACAGATGGGCACGGTAGAGACAGAGGCAGTGAGGACCAAGGAGGAACTGAAGGGATTGAGGAGTCCAATGGAGCCGGGGGGGGTGGAGGGTCCAGAGGTGAGGGAAGGTCGACGAGCGACCAAGGTAGATCCGAGGGGATGAGGAAGCCTGCCGGAACTGGTGACCAGATGGGCCACGGTGGAGCTGAGGGAGGTAGGAGCCAAGGGGACTTTAATGGACTGTCTGGCTGAGGTGGAGTCCTGGTTATGGAGGTTGGAGTTGGAGACCGGGGATCCACTGACCAGGCTGGAGCTGTAGGCCGGCAGACCCACGGCGACTCCACCTCCCTAAAGGTGAAAGGAGGAGCTGAGGGGCTGGCAGGCAGTGGTGGAAGAAGGGTTGAGAGGTGGTAGATGGGAGAAGGTGGGAGAGGAAGGCTGGCTGGGAATTCAGAGACAGACTCAGGGACAGAAGATTCGGGTTCGGCAGGACTGACGTGAAGCTCTGGCTCGGCAGGACTGACGTGAAGCTCTGGCTCATGGCGTGAACAGTCTCTGGCTCGGCGGGCGGGACGAGCCTCTGGAAGGGCGGTCTCGGTAGGATGAGACCCTGGACGGGCGGTCTTGGGGGAATGAGACCCTGGACGGGCGGTACCGACGGGACGAGCCTCTGGAAGGGCGGTCTCGGTAGGACGAGACCCTGGACGAGCGGTCTTGGGGGAATGAGACCCTGGACGGGCAGTCTCGGCATGACGTGAAGATTCTCAGGCTCGGTAGACATGATGATAGGAAGCTCAGGCTCGGTATCAACGTCAATTAAGTCCATTTCTTCGGGACTTTGGATGAAGACAGGAACAGGGGACTCTGGACTCGGACGAAGACAGGAGGTGTGGTGATGGAGGCTGGTGACAGTGGTTGAGCGGCGATGTTCGAATCAGCCTCACCCACAGTGAAGACGATACGTGATGTGATGACAGGTAGACAAGTCCAATGAAAACAAACTAAACAGAACACAACTGTGACACTAATAGGGCAACCATTAAAACATAACATGCCTTATGCAATTGTGTATCAGTTATTAATTAACCTTTAATAATAATGTACCAGCTGACAGAATTCACTGTGCAGTTTACAACATTAGTTTTTTTTTCTTGAGATAAAATAACATAATATATCTATGTATATTGAAATTAACAGATATTGAATCGAAATCGATTCGCAAGCTCGATTCTCACTCCAAGCTGAACTCAAAAGTTGGCAGCCCTGGAAGATGGTGATGTAAGTTTTCCTACCGGCATTAAAAAAAAAAAACATCTGAATTCAGAAGACCATACTAGTATACTACTCATACTACATTTACCATATTTCTACGGCAGAAATAGGAAGAGTGGATTGTTAGTATGCTGTTTTGAATTCACCAAGTGATACCATACGTGTGATTACCATTACAAGATCTACTAGGATGTGCTAGTCATTATTTCTGCCTTTCATTTTTACTGAAAGCTGAAACGAGTCAGTGTTGTGAAAAACAGAAGAGGACAGATTATATTATAGCATTTTTGTTTCTGAATTTCTGAATTAACCCAGATTAGATTTTAATTGTAATAGTTGTTTACTCTTTAAAGCTGCATTATGCAGCTTTCCGATTTCTTCGCTGTTTTGAAGCCCAAAGTTGCAAGGGTGTTTTTTCGTCTCACAGGCGCTCGAGGGGTGCGAGAAGACCACCATTCAACCCGAAAACAGTCATATAACCATTCCAATGACTCCGAAGCTGTTCGGTTAAGATAAAAAAGTTACTTAGTTCACCTTTAAACCAAATTTCAGAAAGTGAAAGTAAATTGTAGATCATTTGATCTTTTACAAGACGAGGAAATGGATTCAAAATCTGTGGAAGAGCTTTCTTGTCCTGTTTGCTGTGAAATCTTTTAAAACTACAAAACTAAAACTTAAACTAATTAAAACTAAAAACCTTCAAATTTCAAGCTTTTAATACTTCTTCAAACTTTGGTACTAACAAACCATCTTTCTTTCTTTCTTTCTCTATCTATCCATCTTTCTTTCTTTCTTTCTTTCTTTCTTTCTTTCTTTCTTTCTATTTATCTATCTATCTTTCTTTCTATCTATTTATCTATCTTTCTTTCTTTTGTAACTATCTATCTATCTATCTATCTTTCTTTCTTTTGTAACTTTATCTATCTATCTATCTATATCTTTCTTTCTTTATCTATCTATCTATCTATCTATCTTTCTATCTATTTATCTTTCTTTCTTTCTAACTTTATCTATCTATCTATATATCTTTATCTTTCTTTATCTATCTATCTATCTGTCTGTCTGTCTGTCTGTCTGTCTGTCTGTCTATACACTAAACTTTAAGCTTTTAAAACTTCTTCAAACTTTGGTACAAACTATCTTTCTTTCTTTCTAACTAATTAATCTTTCTTTCTTTATTTCTCTTTTTCTCTTTTCTTTCTTTTGTCTTTCTAACTCCAAACTAAATTCAAATGTTAACAGTTGGAGAGGCTCATTAGACGCCATCAGCTGCCGCTCTATGTACTATTTCTAATTCATCGAGACTCATTTTCCATTCTATCTAATATTTCTAAACTGAAAACCTTCAAAGTTCTACAAACTTTTAAAACTACTAAACTAAACCTTAAACTAATTAAAACTGAAAACATTCACACTTTTAAAACTACTAAATTAAAACTTAAACTTAAACTAATTAAAACAAAAACCTTCAAACTTAAAGCTTTTAAAAATTATTCAAACTTTCTGGCAAGGCTTTTTCATGCCAACTTGTTTGTCTACAAACTTTTTCATCTAGTTTTTTGTTGTTGTGTCTTTTTGTTTTTGTAAAATCTTTGCACTTTTTGGTGATTTTAGGTAATTTGGTGTTGGTATTTGGGTTTAGGGTGGGATTAGGGGAGAGGGGATAGGGTGTTGGTGTTTAGGGTGGGATTAGGGGAGAGGGGATAGGGTGTTGGTGTTTGGGTTTAGGCTGGGATTAGGGGAGAGGGGATAGGGTGTTGGTGTTTGGGTTTAGGGTGGGATTAGGGGTGAGGGGATAGGGTGTTGGTGTTTGGGTTTAGGGTGGGATTAGGAGAGAGGGGATAGGGTGTTGGTGTTTGGGTTTAGGGTGGGATTAGGGGAGAGGGGATAGGGTGTTGGTGTTTGGGTTTAGGGTGGGATTAGGAGAGAGGGGATAGGGTGTTGGTGTTTGGGTTTAGGGTGGGATTAGGGGTGAGGGGATAGGGTGTTGGTGTTTGGGTTTAGGGTGGGATTAGGAGAGAGGGGATAGGGTGTTGGTGTTTAGGGTGGGATTAGGGGTGAGGGGATAGGGTGTTGGTGTTTGGGTTTAGGGTGGGATTAGGAGAGAGGGGATAGGGTGTTGGTGTTTGGGTTTAGGGTGGGATTAGGAGAGAGGGGATAGGGTGTTGGTGTTTGGGTTTAGGGTGGGATTAGGGGTGAGGGGATAGGGTGTTGGTGTTTGGGTTTAGGGTGGGATTAGGGGAGAGGGGATAGGGTGTTGGTGTTTGGGTTTAGGGTGGGATTAGGAGAGAGGGGATAGGGTGTTGGTGTTTGGGTTTAGGGTGGGATTAGGGGAGAGGGGATAGGGTGTTGGTGTTTGGGTTTAGGGTGGGATTAGGGGAGAGGGGATAGGGTGTTGGTGTGGGTTTAGGGTGGGATTAGGGGAGAGGGGATAGGGTGTTGGTGTTTGGGTTTAGGGTGGGATTAGGGGTGAGGGGATAGGGTGTTGGTGTTTGGGTTTAGGGTGGGATTAGGGGAGAGGGGATAGGGTGTTCTCGACACTCTCAAAAGCTTTGAATCTTTTCCCGGAACAGTCAGGAGAAAGCCTCAGTGATTCATGAGGCTTCCTTTCCCCATCCCTACAGTCCAACCCACTGTTACACCTTTGCCACCAGTACAGTCCTACACGCAACACATGCCACTTCAGGGTTCTCGACCTCAAAGCTTTTTGCAAACATTGCCACCCTATGATGTCAGTGAAACTCTTTTACTTTGTTTTATTCAGATTGTTGTACTTTTCCTTAATAGTAAATGGGTTTATCTGCTGCTGCTGCTGCTTTGTGTTAACACAAATTTATTTTACTGTTATAAAAGTAATGTTAAATTTGCAGTGTCAAAAAAAAAGTCTGAATTTGTTCAGTTATGCTCAGGACTTTATTGAAAAGCACTTTTGTGGTTTGCACTTTATCAATAAATGTTTGACAACAAAAAAATGAGTTTGTACATGCTATTTGAAACTTTGTTGTAAAACTATACACAGGTTTTATGATCTGAAGACAGTATATACAAAGCATTCATGCCTCATGCCTAAGATCAATAATAGAAGCATCAAGCACCATGTTTTTTTTTTTAAGAAAGGCACTTTTCTTCTAAATAAAGAACATTACAAGGTGCATTACAGACATCTGACAGAATAAAGCAGTGTTTTCTCCACTACAAAAATAATACTCTGACATCCTTAATACTAAATGTGTTTCTCCTGCCAAGGAACACAACCTGAAGGTGAGACAAAATAGTCACACAGAAGGTTTTGTTGCATTTTTGCCACAACAGATGCATTGCATTCCCTCCCAGTCTGCAAAGGCTGGAGGTGTGTACGCCTCAGACCTGCGCTCACAGAGGAAGTGATGGATGCATAGGGAGGCTATAGTTATTTTAACCACCTTGTCTGGCTCCAAGCAAATGGTACTCCTAAAAACTCATAACCTGTTGGCAAGAATGCCGAATGCATTCTCCACCACTCTCCGTGCTCTGGACAGACGGTAGTTCAGAACCCGTTGACTGTGGTCCATTTGCCTGAAGGATATGGCTTCATAAGATCAGACCTTAAAGGATATGCCTCATCCCCCACAAACATGTATGGCATCATTATGTCACTGCTGGGCAATGGTTCGGGTGGAGGAAAGTTCATCGCTTGGCGCAAATCTGACTGAGCGAATAGTCCAGCATCAGAAACTCCACACTGGCATATATGAACTTGTAATTGGCATCCACAGCAGCCATCATTATCACAGAGAAGCTGGACTTGTAATTATGGTAGAGACTGCCGCTTTTTGCTGGAGGCTGTATACGGATGCGTTTACCATCAAGCGCATGTGGGAATTGCCATTTAGATTGAAACTCATGAGCTATTGCCCTCCATTCTGCCTCTGTGGATGCTGTCTGGCAAAATAAAAGAAGAACAGTTAAATTTGAACATTTATTACACTCACACAGTATGCAAATCAAACAGTTCTGAAGCACTGTAAATATGAATTCATTATTTAAGGCGTCACTGACTACTACCAAATAAATATATTAAAATACAAAAAGCAGTGAGCTTTCAAAATGCAAATACTGTGGAAATTATAACAATATTGCTTAGCATACTCTCGTTGTGTGTACATTACTGGTAATCAGTGGTGGAAGATGCATTAAGATCATTTACAAAGTAAAATTATGCTTTAGTTAAGAGTAATATGTGACCCTGCCTGTGAAAACAGGCACAGTCATGTTATTGGTGATTTACTGTTTTCTACATAAACATAATGTAAAGAACATTGTGTGAATTCATGTTCTTATTGAGTCAAAGATTAAAATCATAGTGAAATTAATGATTGAAATCAAACTGTGATGTTCCTAACGTCATATTTACATTATGAGACTAGCCTGGATTTCACAGAGTCACATATAACTGATGCATTTATTTGTATGTTCCATTTTAATGACATAGATCTTTACTTTTAAAGGTGCATTGCGCAACATTTCATGTTAAAAATACCCGTTTTTCTAACCCATACATGCTTAAACAATTGCCTGATGGGCTGAATGAGCCCTTCTATGATCACTGCGATTGCCTCTATAATCCTGTACAGTAAAATAAATAAGAGGGATTCGGGTCGGAATCGACTGGGCATGACGTCATGCGCGTTCACGCTCACCTGGCTATGTCTGGCAGGTTTGTGTATTCGCCGCCATTATCCGCATCAGCGAAGACAACTCAAGCGACTTTTGCAAAAGTAGAAGATGGATTCAAAGAGACCGGCTTCTAGTTCATCCCAAACCCCAACGCAAACTCCACGTAACCGCGTGCACAACTCTGGTTGCAGTTTCGCGTGTCGCCAGAGGGGGCATAGTTCTGCAAAAACTCAGAGACTTGCGCAATGCACCTTTAAGCTAATTTTACTAAAAGTTATTAATAACTAACGTACTAAATGTGTCCTTTAAGCACAGCATTTTAGTAAATGTTGGTAATCGGAGAGTACCTTGAGGAAGTCTTTTTTCATGACCTTGTACAGAGTGGCACAGGTTTCCATAACCATCTCAGAAGTAGTGCTGACCCCAACCCTGTACTGAAAACTGAGGGAACTGAACGTTTCACCTGCAAAAGAAATAAAGTAACTACAGAATATAGAGCAATATACACACACACAGGGGTGATAGTAGAAAAAAATCCTGAGCCTGAACTTTTTTCCCTGGGAGATAAGCGGGCCCCTAAGCCAAGTTATATGCCCTGATCAACATAATTGTCAAGCGGGATCCAGGGGTGTGCTCCCCTTGGAGAACATTTTGATAAATAGTCCCTTAAATGATAGATTCTGGTGACTTTTGTGGATATAAATGGACATCATTCAGACATGAGATGAACAAACCCAATACAAGCCTATATTACAGTAGCAGGTTTCAGTAAGTCAAATTTAAGACCTTTTTAAGACATTTTAAGACCATAAAGATTGAAATTTAAGACCTACTTAAAATTGCCAAAAAAATATTCAAATCAAAGAATTAATTTTATTTCAATGAATTCAGTAATTGAAAAAGCATTAATTTACAGATAAAGCAATCACATTAGTAACCTTCCACACCCAACAACGCGTGTCAGAGAAAAGAACAGAATCAGATATATAAAAAAAATTTATAGAAAATTGTACTTTGCATATTATACTGTAAAAAACACATAATTAGTTGATTTTAGTTGATCATAACTAGAGATGAAATGGCATGAACATTTCATTTCATGATTATAGTGACAAAAATTATCACGGTTATCACAGAATCCTGTTCAAAAAGTACTAATACTACACAATGAAATCAATTCACCAAGTTTTATGTCGAAAACCAGCAAATAACAAATAAAATAAGCATCAATATGCACTTTTTGTTTACATAAACATTAAAATAATAGCCTATATTAAAGGTTTTTAAAAGTGTCTTGCAACATGTTATATACTAACATGTACAATTTCAAATAAAGTTTTGACAAAAAAGTTTATAAAAAGATAAACCTCACATATTTCAGACTTTAAATTAATTTTATAAAAAGAAGATAAATTACTGACATTTACAATGCACTTTAGCTTATCTTTTATTATTAATAGTAAAATTAGGTCAGATTTCCCCCTGCTATGCAACAATGCACTGCGCTCTCCACAATGACAAAAAAGTTTTAGTGGCTAATGGATTTCCACCACCGAAAAACGCCTGGAAAAAAAAACGAGCGCGTCGCTTCAATTATGAGCGCGCTTACCGCGCGCCTACATTTGAATGAACTTGAGCGCGCAAAAGACGCGATATGTGAACGGCCTGTTGGCGAGCGACCTCAAATCAGGCCGAGCTACAGCTGCTTGATGACTAGGGTCTAACTCGCGCCGTGGCAGCACTTTTTTCCCGCTAGTTCCATATAATATTTTCCTTGCGCACAAAGTGCAGAAACTTCGTCTCTACCCACCACCTCTATCCAAGACCATTTATTATTTATGCCTTTATCGACAAGTTTGGCGTCTTCCCCTGGCTTCATAAAGTTGCACTCCATGACTCTGGCTACGTTTCGCGCTGCCAGTGAGGGAAACACAATCGTAGTGTGTGGGAAAAACAAACAAATTTGCACGTGGAGTGACTGCTGTATCAATCTGATTGGCCAAAACCCAAGACCAGCCCCTACCCTATTACCAATTGGCTGAATAGGCTTACTGGTGTGGTTTAGTGAAAGCGCCTCTCGGATCTTGGGATAATAGGCCTTTTTCACGGAAGTTAGAACGCACATCCGGTTCAGCGTTTGTTGTGTAAAGCGACTTCCGGTCGAAACAGCAATGGCTGAAGCAACATCGAGGTGTCACTGTAGCATCCCTCATTGCTTAAATAATAATCATTGACAACCATATTTGAGTTTTAATGCTTTTCCAAGCGATGACTGTCTGACAAAGAAGTGGATGCATGCTATTTGACACGTAGAAGTCCCGACGTTTAAGATCGCTAGAAGCGCACGTTTGTTAGCCGATGCTAATTACACTGCCGCTACTGGCAGTAGCCTACTAAGTTATATATATATATATATATATATATATATATATATATATATATATATATATATATATATAAGATTTATTTTTTGTTAATAGGCTATCTTCATTACCCAGAGATATAATTAAACAAAGTATTAAACAAGTTAAATTAAACAAGTAACCTAGTCAAAACACATCTAACAGAACAATGATTATTTTTTACATTGTGTTCTTATTATTTTTTTTAATTAACGAAATGTCAATTTTCGTCTTTATAACAGAAGATACAATCTTCAAGATAGCCTACAATCTTCAAATGTATAACGGATGTCACCTTATAAACAGTCCTTTGTGTGGTGGAATAGTTAGTGAGCATTATTTGGATAAAGTATGGTGATATCTTCCTGGAACAGTAATTTAATTTGTATCAACATTAACTAAAATTATATTATGACTTGAAAGTGAAAGGACATAAATGTAAAGGCTTCAATAATAGATTTAATAAAATATGACGGGAAAGTAGCTTCATAATTTGTTTTCAGAAATGCATAAACATACCTGGAAGGAGTGACTGCTAGTCATGATCTGCTCCAGCGCTGTTACCTCACTATTTCGTCGAGTAAGCTACGGTGCCACATTGCTGCCACATATTATTTCCTTATTATTTTGTACATTATTTTATGTACAAAATATGTCTTTATCCACATAAAATTGATATAGCCTAATCCTATCATGTCGATCATACATCTACGTTCAAAAAGCTGATAGCCCCCAATGGACATGTTAAAATATCAAATTCTGTACACACCTTATTAATAAACCACACTACAGAAAAGATGAGTCAGATGAGTCCAGAATATGAACGCAACGCATTTAATTACACGTTAAGCGTTTTCCTCCCATAGAAACCCTTTATTAAAGAAAAATCTTAACGTGTCTTTCTATGGGATGATGGCATTGCGGTGCACAACAAATCCTTTAAATGGTAGGCTATTCAATGCAAAACAAAAAAGGAAAAATATAAATAGCCTATACAATATTTTTAAAAAATATAAATAATAAATATATATAAAATTAATATAATATATATAAATATAAAATTATTGTGACAATATTTATTTTAAAGCCTAAACGAATTTATTTAAAGAAAAACACCAGCTTTTTAGTGTTGTGTTTCAGCCGCCCAGCGCACACTGGTACAGCGCTTACTCGCCGTAGAAAATTCATGATTTAATTTGTTAAACATGAAGAGGACTTGTCCGTCTGGCATGGCCGCTCGCCCTACCTATTATTAAGCACATATCCAAGTGTTTGTGCAGGCGCCGGTGCCATCACTCGCATTTTCCTAAAAGTGCGGTAACAACTTAAAATACTCCATTTCTGGTCATACAGAAAACAATAATACATTAGTCGCAACTACTTTTATTTGTGTAAACTCACAACAACAAGAACACATTGTGCTTTTGTAAAATAAAAGAAACAGGACGCGCTTTCATGATCTCTGTGAATTGGGGCGCGTCTCAAAAATGAACTGAAAAAACAGCGCATCACTAGCCTCACAGACAAGAGAAATATATCTATAAAGCTTGAAATGTTCAATAACGAAAAAAAAAAATCCAATTGAAAGCAAATACGTACGGTAGGCTACTATCTGATGATGTAATCCTGTCCGATGAAAGATGCATCTACTTTACAGCGGATATGTATGGAGATGTTTTCAGTCGACACTGATTTAGAAAACACCAGTTTATTAATAAACAATTAAAATGCTTCGTTATTTTTTCAGACAAATTTATTACCATTAGCCTACTTTTGCGGCAATATGTATGCGCTTGATTTAAATGAATGACTACTAGAAAAAATCTTTAGTCTATGGCAAATCTTATCAATAGCCTACATTTAATAGTTGACATTATTTAATTAGTATCCAGTTCTTTACATTGCATTAGTTGAGTTGGCATAGTTAATGAACTAATAAAATAAAGTTTAAAATAAGATGCTAACCATATATTTCAACATAGCCTATCATTGCATATTCCACCACACAAAGGACTGTTTATAAGGTGACAATCCGTTATACATTTGAAGATTGTAGGCTATCTTGAAGATTTTTGTAAAGACGAAAATGGACATTTCGTTAATTAAAAAAAATAAGAACACAATGTAAAATATAAACATTGTTCTGTTAGATGTGTTTTGACTAGGCTACTTGTTTAATACTTTAATTATATCTCTGGGTAATGAAGATAGCCTATTAACAAAAAATAAATCATATATATATAGCCTATATATATAGCCTATATATATATATATATATATATATATAAAACTTAGTAGGCTACTGCTTTCTTTTACTGTCTATGGGCTACTGCCAGTAGCGGCAGTGTAATTAGCATCGGCTAACAAACGTGCGCTTCTAGCGATCTTAAACGTCGGGACTTCTACGTGTCAAATAGCATGCATCCACTTCTTTGTCAGACAGTCATCGCTTGGAAAAGCATTAAAACTCAAATATGGTTGTCACTGATTATTATTTAAGCAATGAGGGATGCTACAGTGACACCTCGATGTTGCTTCAGCCATTGCTGTTTCGACCGGAAGTCGCTTTACACAACAAACGCTGAACCGGATGTGCGTTCTAACTTCCGTGAAAAAGGCCTATTGTCAGATCACGCGAACGCTAAACTGATTTTTTTTTTTTTTTTTTTTTTTTTTTTTTTCGCAGACACGTCTGTACGCCGGAAATCCGGCGTGGCGCCGGAGCGCTATCAGGCCTGCACACACACACACAAAAAAAAACACTTGCTGAATTAATTATTGCTCTGGCAGACCCACCTGTTGCCAAAAACCGCATGGTCACAGCTAGGCGCTCTCTTGGGGATATTGCCTGTCTCATTTGTGTGTGCTGCTCGGTTAGGAAAGGCCCAACCATCCGCAGCAGGATACTGAACTCCTCTGCTGTCATCCACAGCAGCTTCCTGAACCCATTCTGATCATCCATCTATTTGTACGCTGAGCACAATAATATAGTTTAATAGAGTTTCTAGCTTTTTAATCAGAAAAAAATCAGACAGAATGAATTAGCGTACACTACAAATAAACATTACAATTCTATCAAACAGAAACAAAGCACATTGAGAAGTTATTTATTAACCTCCGACTCTGGTTGCAGAACACACAATCCTTGTTCCTCGCGTCTCCCCAACTATTTCCTCCTCCATATTCTTCTTTTCTTTCTCTTGTTTTCGCTGCAAATCAGCGCACGTGCAATTCGTATCGCAAGCTTCTTGCGGGCTCCCATTTTTAATAATCCCAGTCTCACGTGAGAACTCCGGTCTTGCACACGTGATCTCGCATTGTTTCCTTGTCACGTCTCGCGTGTCTTTGGTTGTGAAACGTAGTTTGCGTGCCGCCAGACAGAGTTGTCGGTGATTCTTCCTATTGTAAAGTCATGCAGTGTGAAACCTTCTGTCGCCGATCCATCGTGCAGCGTGAACACAGCGGCGACTGAATCCTGGCCAAGATCGTCATGCAGTGTGAAAAGAACAGTGACCCGACTACTTTGAAAATCGTGCAGTCTGAACTCGGCTTTTAGGTATTTGATCTGTTGAATCGGAAGGCTAAGCTGCGTGTGCTAGAAGATGGAAAGCAGCAGGTGCAAGTGGTTGGGCTTCAGGAACATGAGGTCAAATGCACTGAGGACTTCCTCAAACTCATTAAAATGGAAAACAGCTGCAGGTAAGCCAATGCCCACTCATCCCGTAGCCACGACGTCTTTCAAATAATTGTACGAAGGAAGGGCAAGACGCATGGCAAATTGTCACTCATTGATCTGGCGGGTAACGAGCGTGGAGCGGACACGTCCAGCGCTGATCGGCAGACTCAGAGGGAGGGAGCCGAAATCAACAAGAGTCTGTCGGCTCTAAAGGTCAGCGCCTTAAAAATACCACACCAGAGCAAACTCTAGAGCATGAGCAACCTTTTGGTCAAGAGGTGCCATTTTGAATTTAAGTTAATCATTGTGATCTTGCATGTCCCAAAATATTAGGAATGTATCAGAGCTCTGAGCCGTAATAAGCCTCACACCCCATTCAGAGCGAGCACGCTAACACGGGTCCTCAGAGACTCATTTATCGGTGAGAACTCCAGGACATGCATGGTAAGTTTGATTAAGCCCTCTTTCTCAAACATTGGGATTGGGAGTTGCACAGCTCTAATTGTGACTGTTGCCTGCTCAGATCGTCACCATCTCTCCTGGTATGGCCTCCCGTGAGAGCACGCTGAACACTCTGAGATTTGCCAACATTTGCTGTCTGGTGTAGTACGACGTCTGAAGGACCAGATAGTTGGTGATGTCAACAGCCTCCACTGTCGGCAAATCTTCAAGTTCGACCCGAAAACTCACTCATCTTCATGAGGAACGGGTCACGTCCAACATATCTGTTTACTAACTCCTTGTATCTATTTCTTGAAACTGGTTCTAAATTCGTACAATACGGACTCTCCGCAACGGTTTCCTCCATAGACGTATTCTCCATGTTTACTTCCTGCCCTCCATCTGAAATCGCCCCGCCTTCGCGCGTCATCATAATCACGTGACTGAAACCCAACCGGCGTTAGCCCATAAGATTTCAGCGAAAGTGGAGAAGGGAGGAGTTCCCATATACGTCATAGCTGACGTAATGTCTCGTTCCCGCCTCTCAGGGAACCGAGGTTACGATTGTAATAACCGGAGACGTTTTGACCAACAACAAATGTGAAAAATTCAAACACAAACACTGTTTTTAGTTCCCACACGCCCGTCTATTTGACTATTCCCATCATCCCATAAATGAGACATGGCGGCGACCTTCGGCAAAGATCGTCGTGGGGACTTTTGTGAAGATAAAGCGCAGCGATGGTGAGTTCATATTTGGGTCGCTTGTAACCGTCCGTCAGAAATGGCATCCGGCATCTACATAGCCTGCAACATATCAGTGGGGAGCATAATTAGTTAATTCCTGAATATGAATTATGTGAATTGTTGTGAAGTTATCTTTTTGACAACCTTTTTACAAACATGCAAGTTTTCTGGTCAACATTTGTAACAATTAATAATTATTAATAACAATGAATAATAATGCTGGTTACACATCTTAGTACAATAATTTACCTTGATCATGTAATGTCCCATTCCCACTGATCCCCTCTGATAGGACTTGGCATCCGATGATCCGACGTCACTGCGCAGTGCATAATATATATTACACACACACACATACATACATACATACATGCATACATACACACATATACATACTTTACACTTCAGTTCCAATTGAACTCATGTGGCAAACATACTTACAAGTGTTATAAAGAGAATTTCTCGTGCTTCAGTCACAGTGATAAAAAAAACCTCTAGATCAGGCTGGGTTACACCTCGGAGTATCTGAGTGGATCAGCTGAGTGCTTTGTTTTGATCACATTCATTCAGCGCACTTTATTAGCCTAAATTAGCTCGCTCACTTTGCTGCAAAGTCGACAGAATAGTGCTAAGTTAGAAAATGCAGTATAAATTACTGTGTTGGGCGATATGCTCAATTTTCATATCGTCCTATCGTCAGCCTGTTCGATCGGCGATACACGATATTATTGTGTGACTCAGAGTTTTCCATTTATTATGTCAGTTGTGATGTAAATAATAAAGTATTCCAACATGCAAGCGGGAAACTTACGGACACATATGTGACCTGATCCAGCAAAATGAGTCACAGTGACCCAAATTTCAAAACTGATATTTTGGTATTACTGGAAAGAGGAGACCATAAGCTTTCAAATGATATCCTAGTCAAAGTCATACCTTGAATGGTTGTAAATATATACACATTTGAATTATGGTCGTCTGCCCTCTTTTTCCAATTGAAAACCTGAGAAAATTGCTTTTAAAGTTTTTTGCCCGTTTTTTGTTGATATCTTTCAAAATCCATTGCATTTAAAGGGATGAACTATTTATTGTACAGCTTAATTTGACCAAAGACATTAATATATGCTATTATGCCAGGCTGAAGCTCAAATTATTTTAAGTTTTTATTTGAATAAATAATTTAAAAGGCACTTTTACAAACATTTACTAAAATCAGAAAGATTGAACAGAGGTGCTACAGTTTTGCTTGAGAGAGGGTGTGTGTGTGTGTGTGTGTGTGTGTGTGTGTCTGTGTGTGTGTGTCTCTCTCTCTCTCTCTCTCTGTGTGTGTGTGTGTGTGTGTGTGTGTGTGTGTGTGTGTGTGTGTGTGTGTGTGTGTGTGTGAGAGAGAGAGAGAGAAAGTGAGAGAGGCAGAGAGACAAGGACACCGAGAACAAATAATGTTAGCCTATGCAATCATATCTTTGTGTAGGCTAGTTGACAATAACTGTATAACATATTCATAACGGATATACCAACAGTTAAATATTGGGTTAAAATAAATCAAACACATTGTAATGGATTCTCCTTGCAGATAAATACACTCACAGAATAATTGCACTCACTCACATCCATACACGATAAATCATCAGAGGATGACTCGTCTCCAGATCCAAAACAATCACTGACTAGCCTTAGCCACTCTTGATGACCAGCAGCAGAGCTTAGATTAGAAGCCTCAAGTGAGTTCAACGCTTTTGGCGACTTTTTGGCGACTTTGCTCTCTTTTGACAGCGACATTTCTCAAATTAATAATATTTAATCTTTCTGAGGAGATCTGCTAGCTTGTTTACACAGAGCGCCGCGAGTCTGACAGGAGGATGGCTGGACCAATCGCGTGCCGGTCAGTCGAAATGGGGCTTCCCATTGACAAATAATCAGCGTTTGTGTACATTTCTAAGCTTTTTGATTGGTTCTATACAACGTGTAACACCATATTTGGAGAGCAGAGACGTTTCAGGGGATACCCGGGAAATGCTCAGAGGTGACGAGAGGAGTTGAGAAAAGCAATATTCATTTCCAGCGAATTTAGTAAAACTTTGTAAACTTTAATAGTCATTTAAATACCTTTACTCAATTATCTGGACTACGAAACTTTAGGAGATTATTTTTGAATGTCTGTTCTTTGAAATTTAGCACAAAAAAATAAATAAAATAAAAAATATTATTTCATTGTTTTTCCACATAAACGGCCCATATCTTAAAATGGAACGTTGCGACTTCCGACTCATTTCGCCAGATCGGGTCACATATTATCCTCACATGCCGTTACATAGGATTTTGACAGTACTTCTGCACCAGATGAAAACATTTCAAGAAAGATTCAGAGTTTGCGCCCGCGAAAAGCTCGCTCTGTCTGGACTTTAAATGGATTAACACGTTTACGTGACCACATGCATGGTCGGCTTATTAACCCTCTGGGGACCAAAAACGCGCCCGCGCGTTTTGCTCGTTTTTTTTTTTTAGCAATGAAAAATAAACACAAAATGCTCTGTTAATTTTGATCTTTCATTTTCGTGTAATACATCAATCGATCCTGTTCAGTTTCTATTTTTTTTCTGTATACTCACAATAAAAATAAAGTGTTTTGCTTTTTGACAAATAAAGAAAAATTAACATGATGCTATTTCTGCCTTCTCTCTGTCAGTAAACTCCCATTTGAAACGCGTTCGAAAATGATCTATAACTCCGCGAAAATTCAGTCAAACAGGGAAACAGACCCACGGGCATAAAGCTTGAGATCGCAGCTTTTAAATGAAGTAATTTATATAAAAAACAAATATTATCAGCTTCTGTAATCTGTATAAAAAGAGAGCGACTCCAGTCGAGCTCATTACGAGATGATTCACAGTAATTTGACCACGCCCCGGAGAGCGCGTGCTATTCAAACGCAAATTCTGAGAACCATTTCAGTCTGTGAAACGCCCACATCAACTGTAAACAAAGAGGCATAATATAGCCTACCTTATGGAGAAAATTTTCCGTGCTGATATGAGGAGCAGATCCCGCTGAGGAGTGAGGTAGGCTAAGTTATCCTTTCTCAAGTGTTAATGTGGAATAACGTTATGGAATAACGTTAGTGTAGGCCTATGTAAACAAAAAGATGAATCGCGTTTCTATAATATGAATCGCGTTTCTGTGAGATGAATGAAGGGTACATATTTGTAAAGACTGTTTAGCCTAAATATGAATCGCGTTTCTGTGAGATGAATGAAGGGTACATATTTGTAAAGACTGTTTAGCCTAAATATGAATCGCGTTTCTGTGAGATGAATGAAGGGTACATATTTGTAAAGACTGTTTAGCCTAAATATGAATCGCGTTTCTGTGAGATGAATGAAGGGTACATATTTGTAAAGACTGTTTAGCCTAAATATGAATCGCGCGTCTGTGTGTGAATAAACTGCTTTGCTAGAGCCTACTGAGATGAGTAAAAATCGACTGAAATATGTTGAAATAAAATGTATTTGTATAAGCAACGTATTAAACTGCAAATTAACATTTATAGGCTATGCCCTAATATTTCATAAAAACAACGTTACAGTCAGGCGAAGTATGAAATACAATATTTTGTTGACTAGATTTGGGTACAGTTTTTACTGTAGAATAGACTGTCACATCAAATAAGCTTTTCTGCTCATATATATAAAATACTATTTTGTCAAAAATAAAGTCATAGACTAAGATGTTCCAATGTTGGCTATATTCAAACTAATGAATACATATGATAAAATGTAGGCCTATAATCTTTTTTTTTTTTTTTTTTTACAAAGAAAGAGTACTTTTTTTGCAGAAATATTGCTGAAATTGTAATTATTGTTGTAATTGTAACCTTTTTAATAAAATAGCAAAACATATTTACAAGATAGATGTAAGCAAAATCTTAAATGGTCAATATAAGTCTTCTTCTAAATATATAGGCTATTTTGTCCTTGCATTGTGGCTCAGTCAGTGTCACACCTGAATGAATGGCTAATTATGCAGAGTCATTATGCAGAGTGGGTGGGACTGGGTAATCTAAGGTGTAAACTACTCCTCCCCCTCGCATATTGGCTTTCCAAGCAAAACCTGTTTTACACCATTTAAATCAATGTATTTTTTTTTGTGAACGATAAAGCAAGACTATTTTCACATAATTTTGAAGCTAGAACTCGAAGAGAAAACATCCATTAGTCAAAAGTCTTGTGGGCACATATTTTGTATGAGTTTTGTGGTCTTATTTCAGCAACTTTCATTTTTATTTTTTTAAATAACCACGCATAAACATTATTCTCTCAAAAATACAAACATCTACATACATGTTGCTCGCATATTATGGTAGGCCTGTTTGTGCTATATAGAGTGAATTTACACCTTTGCCATTAACATGTTTATAAATAACTGAAAAAAGCACAAATGTCAGAGCATGTCAGAACATCTCAAGGGCCCCAAAAACAGCTTGGTCCCCAGAGGGTTAAGCATAATCGCATTAAGAACATGGATGTAAACGTGCTCTTATTCCCTAAAAGTGAAAGCAAAATGGTCCTAACTTTTGGCATCTGTCTCTTCATTAAAGTCCGCGTGAATCGGAAGTTGCAACCGACTTTATTTCAGTGTTGTGACGTATTTCCAAGTGAAACAGAATATTGAACAGAGGGCAGGGTTTTTGCTTTAGCGCTCCTCCTCTCCATCTCTGCTCATAGCAGACTAACGGTTGGAAGGGAGTAGGGATGGCGAAAACTACACATTTTCTTGATCGACCACCGAGCCTCATTAGCCGGTTGAAACCGGTTAACCGATTAGTTTAAAATATGCTACGCTATTTGAAATAACAGCCATTTCGAGCCGCGCCTGCAATTTAGCAACTCTATCGCATCTCTCTGCCGCTCTGCCTCCCTCTCGCTCACACACACACTGCCACCCTTCCACTCATGTCACTTTTTTTTAAATCCCCTACAGCGCGAAACATGAGTCCCGCAAACGCGGCGCCGAGGAGCTTGTATGTAATCGGAGGACAAATGGCTCCTTAGTTTCGAAATGGTTTGGGTACAAGGTGATCGTGTTGAAAATAAAGGCGTTTGTCTAGCGTTAGAAGCTCATTTGAAAAATTGCCGCGGCTCATTAAAGAAAATGACAGCTCCGAAGAGACGCCGCTTTAGTTTGAGGTAGTGCTAACAATAATAAAGAAAGATGATGATCATCATCACCTTACATCATAGATGATGTGCTACTACTGTATTTAAGCACTGTATCACACAAGTTGCGACTTACATCTGTGTCATTCTTTTTGGTGAAATGGTCCCACACACACTACTTTTCTTTGCACGCTTTATCCTGTCGTCTGCCCTGGCTCTAACCTCGCGTGTTTTAGCCTGTAGCCTTTACTTTTCGCAAACCTTGTGAGCGCGTGAACCCAAACGCTGTGACCTCGCGCCAAATGTTTTTATTGGTTTATTAAGTACAAACAGGCGAGTTATGAAAAATTGAGTGTGAGGGATTTGTTCACTTCACACAAAAAGATCTTGGAATGAGGTGGCTAACTGTAGAAGCGTTTAGTCCACTGTCTATAATAGCCTGATTTAGAGATCACTTTTTTTTTTTTTTTACTTTGATCGGTTAACATTGATACGGTCAACCATCGGTCAAACGGTCATCGGTTAACATCCCTAGAAGGGAGGGTTAAGGATGTTCAAACAGACGTCATCAGAGAAGGGACGCCATTCCAGGGCGGAAGCAAATTTTCAGATTTTGATTAATGATTACCACGACAAACAATTTGTTTTCTGTGTATTAACTTAAACGGATTAATTGTTCACCTCAAGACAAAGTAATGTGCGCTAACAAAGTAAATAGGGTGTATTTTGATTTCATGATATACGTTTTCTTTTAAGGCGGTGTTTGAAGCTGCTTTTGATTTTCACAGATGACTTTATTTGCTGTGTTTGGATCTAAAGACTGTTAGCTATTAAGCCTATATATTTTTAGTGCTATTATTATTAATTTGTAATTGTATTGTTATTAGTGTTATTAGTCAGTCATTAAATGTTTTGTGAATATGCTATGGAAACAAAAAATGCTGGCGAACAGCAATGTCGTTTTCATCTTGGCTTAAACAACTGTGTAAGAGTGATGCGTCTCTTTTATAAAAAGCACTATTGACAATTTGTGAATAGATCACAAAATAGACTGAGGAATAGACTGATGTTGCATCATCTGAAGATTACCTTTCTGCTCGTCTCCTCAGATCTTTTAACTTTTGTGCCATGCAGACCTTGATCTCAGTGCCTCCGATGTGTCTTTTTGACATGGTCTGTAAGAAATGAGATTGATAACATTACAATTTGAAAACAAGTTTGGAATTAGCTGCCAAAATGGGCCTAAATAAACCAGTAATCCATACTGTGTAAAACAGATGTCAATGATTCATCAAAAAGTGCAAAAGCATTATTTTCATTAGAGTATGACCTCTTTAACCCTCTGAGGTCGGCAAACGCGCCCGCGCGTTTTGCTGGATTTTCTTCACATTGTAGAACTATAAACTTAAATTACTCCGTCATTTATGGTCATACAGAAAAAAGAAATATAAAAAAAGAATCTGTGATATTTCTACTTTTGTATGTGTCCACTTACAATCAAATCAAAACATTGTGCTTTTGTAAAATAAAGAAAATAAACAGGGTGTGCGTTCTGCCTCTTATGGATGCATAGGGAGGGCCATAGTTATTTTAACTACCTTGTCTGGCTCCAAGCAAATGGTACTCCTAAAACCCCGTAACCTGATGGCAAGAATGCCGAATGCGTTCTCCACCACTCTCCGTGCTCTGGACAGACGGTAGTTCAGAACCCGTTGACTGTGGTCCATTTGCCTGAAAGGATATGGCTTCATAAGATCAGACGTTAAAGGATATGCCTCATATATGGCATCATTATGTCACTGCTGGGCAATGGTTCGGGTGGAGGAAAGTTCATCGCTTGGCACAAATCTGACTGAGCGAATAATCCAGCATCAGAAACTCCACACTGGCATATATGAACTTGTAATTGGCATCCACAGCAGCCATCATTATCACAGAGAAGCTGGACTTGTAATTATGGTGGAGACTGCCGCTTTTTGCTGGAGGCTGTATACAGATGTGTTTACCATCAAGCGCATGTGGGAATTGCCATTTAGATTGAAACTCATGAGCTATTGCCCTCCATTCTGCCTCTGTGGATGCTGTCTAGCAAAATAAAAGAACAGTTAAATTTGAACATTTATTACACTTATATTTGTCACACAGTATACAAATCAAACAGTTCTGAAGCACTGTAAATATGAATTCATTATTTAAGGCGTCACTGACTACTACCAAATAAATATATTAAAATACAAAAAGCAGTGAGCTTTCAAAATGCAAATACTGTGGAAATTATAACAATATTGCTTAGCATACTCTCGTTGTGTGTACATTACTGGTAATCAGTGGTGGAAGATGCATTAAGATCATTTACAAAGTAAAATTATGCTTTAGTTAAGAGTAATATGTGAAAACAGGCACAGTCGTGTTATTGTGATTTACTGTTTTCTACATAAACATAATGTAAAGAACATTGTGTGAATTCATGGTCTTATTGAGTCAAAGATTAAAATCATAGTAAAATTAATGATTGAAATCAAAATGTGATGTTCCTAACGTCACATTTACATTATGAGACTAGCCTGGATTTCACAGAGTCACATATAACTGATGCATTTATTTGTATGTTGCATTTTAATGACATAGATCTTTACTTTTAAGCTAATTTTACTAAAAGTTATTAATTACTAACGTACTAAATGTGTCCTTTAAGCACAGCATTTTAGTAAATGTTGGTAATCGGAGAGTACCTTGAGGAAGTCTTTTTTCATGACCTTGTACAGAGTGGCACAGGTTTCCATAACCATCTCAGAAGTAGTGCTGACCCCAACCCTGTACTGAAAACTGAGGGAACTGAACGTTTCACCTGCAAAAGAAATAAAGTAACTACAGAATATAGAGCAATATACACACACACACACACACACACAAAAAAAAAAAACACTTGCTGAATTAATTATTTCTCTGGCAGACCCACCTGTTGCCAAAAACCGCATGGTCACAGCTAGGCGCTCTCTTGGGGATATTGCCCGTCTCATTTGTGTGTGCCGCTCGGTTACGAAAGGCCCAACCATCCGCAGCAGGATACTGAACTCCTCTGCTGTCATCCGCTCTATCCAACTCTGGTTGCAGAACACACAATCCTTGTTCCTCGCGTCTCCCCAACCATTTCCTCCTCCATATTCTTCTTTTCTTTCTCTTGTTTTCGCTGCAAATCAGCGCACGTGCAATTCGTGTCGCAAGCTTCTTGCGGGCTCCCATTTTTAATAATCCCAGTCTCACGTGAGAACTCCGGTCTTGCACACGTGATCTCGCATTGTTTCTTTGTCACATCTCGCGTGTCTTTGGTTGTGAAACGTAGTTTGCATGCCACCAGACAGAGTTGTCGGCGATTCTTCCTATTGTAAAGTCATGCAGTGTGAAACCTTCTGTCGCCGATCCATCGTGCAGCGTGAACACAGCGGCGACTGAATCCTGGCCAAGATCGTCATGCAGTGTGAAAAGAACAGTGACCCGACTACTTTGAAAATCGTGCAGTCTGAACTCGGCTTTTAGGTATTTGATCTGTTGAATCGGCTAAGCTGCGTGTGCTAGAAGATGGAAAGCAGCAGGTGCAAGTGGTTGGGCTTCAGGAACATGAGGTCAAATGCACTGAGGACTTCCTCAAACTCATTAAAATGGGAAACAGCTGCAGGTAAGCCAATGCCCACTCATCCCGTAGCCACGACGTCTTTCAAATAATTATACGAAGGAAGGGCAAGACGCATGGCAAATTGTCACTCATTGATCTGGCAGGTAACGAGCGTCGAGCGGACACGTCCAGTGCTGATCGGCAGACTCAGAGGGAGGGAGCCGAAATCAACATGAGTCTGTTGGCTCTAAAGGTCAGCGCCTTAAAAATACCACACCAGAGCAAACTCTAGAGCATGAGCAACCTTTTGGTCAAGAGGTGCCATTTTGAATTTAAGTTAATCATTGTGATCTTGCATGTCCCAAAATATTAGGAATGTATCAGAGCTCTGAGCCGTAATAAGCCTCACACCCCATTCAGAGCGAGCACGCTAACACGGGTCCTCAGAGACTCATTTATCGGTGAGAACTCCAGGACATGCATGGTAAGTTTGATTAAGCCCTCTTTCTCAAACATTGGGATTGGGAATTGCACAGCTGTAATTGTGACTGTTGCCTGCTCAGATCGTCACCATCTCTCCTGGTATGACCTCCCGTGAGAGCACGCTGAACACTCTTGAGATTTGCCAACATTTGCTGATGTCAACAGCCTCCACTGTCGGCAAATCTTCAAGTTCGACCCGAAAACTCACTCATCTTCATGAGGAACGGGTCACGTCCAACATATCTGTTTACTAACTCCTTGTATCTATTTCTTGAAACTGGTTCTAAATTCGTACAATACGGACTCTCCGCAACGGTTTCCTCCATAGACGTATTCTCCATGTTTACTTCCTGCCCTCCATCTGAAATCGCCCCGCCTTCGCGCGTCATCATAATCACGTGACTGAAACCCAACCGGCGTTAGCCCATAAGATTTCAGCGAAAGTGGAGAAGGGAGGAGTTCCCATATACGTCATAGCTGACGTAATGTTTCGTTCCCGCCTCTCAGGGAACCGAGGTTATTATGATTGTAATAACCGGAGACGTTTTAACCAACAACAAATGTGAAAAATTCAAACACAAACACTGTTTTTAGTTCCCACACGCCCGTCTATTTGACTATTCCCATCGTCCCATAAATGAGGCATGGCGGCGACCTTCGGCAAAGATCGTCGTGGGGACTTTTGTGAAGATAAAGAGCAGCGATGGTGAGTTCATATTTGGGTCGCTTGTAACCGTCCGTCAGAAATGGCATCTGGCATCTACATAGCCTGCAACATATCAGTGGGGAGCATAATTAGTTAATTCATGAATATGAATTATGTGAATTGTGGTGAAGTTATCTTTTTTACAAAGTTTTTACAAACATGCAAGTTCTCTGGTCAACATTTGTAACAATTAATAATTATTAATAACAATGAATAATAATGCTGGTTACACATCTTAGTACAATAATTTACCTTGATCATGTAATGTCCTATTCCCACTGATCCCCTCTGATAGGGCTTGGCATCCGACCAGGGCTCCAGACTAACTTTTTTCACCTCCGTCCTGGAACCGTCCTGAAAAACGATTTGAACCATCCTAAAGTGAATGTCAACCGTCCCAAAATAAACATGTTGTTTCTGTACTTTGTTATTATCATCTATAGCTGTTAGTCACATAATAAAAACACCATTAAAATGTTTATGATATATATTATTATATTTATTTAGCTCCATTCAAAGTAGTTATCTGTAAACAGGTAAAAAACAGATTTAATAAAAAATAACAGGAGTTAAATGCTTTTTTGTATTCATGCAGAACAAATCTTTTTTCTTTTTTTTTTCTTCTTTTTTTACATATACGAAAATTAAGATAAAAATACATACAGCTCAAAACGTTTTTGAGTTGGTTGGATTAAAAAAAATTACAAATAAATACTGGTGACTAGCCTACATATCTCAAAAATATCATCATTCTTTATTCTTTCAAGCAGCAGACATACTTATTTGTATGAACTAAATATAATGAATCATTATTAAAGCTATTAACGAGCAGTGAATGCTTTTCTCTTTTTCTTTTGTTGCTTGATCAATATTAAGAACACAGACCGCATTAGGTTTATTACCCACTGTCACTTTAAGACATCGGATCATGTCCAATGACATGCGGATCCAATTGCACTGATGCACATCCGATACACTCAAAACTGTTTAAGACATAACCAACATAGTTTACGTGAATACTCTCCAAAACGGAGATTTCGACATAGTGTTGTGTGCATTTGCCCATTCAGACACGAAAGAGAGCTCAATAGGTGTCTATGTGCATGGCGGGACGCTTCGGGTCGGGTGTGCGCGCACAGAAAACCGTACCGAATAGAGCTCTTTTTTTGCGTCGTCACTCTTATTCAGATCTATATGTCTGCTCTACTCATTCTCCCAGACGTTTACATTTTTTAACGTTATATGAGACATGCAGCGCATGTCAACCCGTGTGGCGCTGGGTAGATCAGCACGTTACAGTACAAATGTGCGCATCTACCACAAACGCAGGACATCAGTTCTGACTGGATCGCTTCCCAATTCGTCACTATCTAACATTTTTGTCTAGTTTTTATTCGTTGACGAAAATGTCAATAGATTTTTGTCATGGTTTTTGTCATTCAAAACTAGTTTTTATTTAGTTATCGTCTCGTTTTCGTCTGTGAAAATAAGCCATGTGATAGATGTACCGCGAAACAAGTCTCCGGGTGAGTAGCCGGCCAGTGATAGTAACTATAGTAACAGCGTGAGAAGACGCGCTCCGTTGTAGTCAGCGCTTGGTCAGTTAGTATTTAAATTTTCTAAATAAAATTACCCTAATAGTAATAAATGAACACACATACAAAAATGTCTTTCGTCCTGTAGGCGTCCTGGAGAATATTTCTGTTCGTCCTAAACACATTTTCTGTCGTCCCCAGGACGATAGGACGCCGTTTGTCTCGAGCCGTGCATCCGACGTCACTGCGCAGTGCATAATATATATTACACACACACACATACATACATACATGCATACATACACACACATATACATACTTTACACTTCAGTTCCAATTGAACTCATGTGGCAAACATACTTACAAGTGTTATAAAGAGAATTTCTCGTGCTTCAGTCACAGTGATAAAAAAAACCTCTAGATCAGGCTGGGTTACACCTCGGAGTATCTGAGTGGATCAGCTGAGTGCTTTGTTTTGATCACATTCATTCAGCGCACTTTATTAGCCTTAATTAGCTTGCTCACTTTGCTGCAAAGTCGACAGAATAGTGCTAAGTTAGAAAATGCAGTATAAATCACTGTGTTGGGCGATATGCTCAATTTTCATCTCGTCCTATCGTCAGCCTGTTCGATCGGCGATACACGATATTATTGTGTGACTCAGAGTTTTCCATTTATTATGTCAGTTGTGATGTAAATAATAAAGTATTCCAACATGTAAGCGGGAAACTTACGGACACATATTATCCTCTCATGCCGTTACATAGGATTTTGACAGTACTTCTGCACCAGATGAAAACACATTTCAAGAAAGATTCAGAGTTTGCGCCCGCGAAAAGCTCGCTCTGTCTGGACTTTAAATGGATTAACACGTTTACCTGACCACATGCATGGTCGGCTTATTAAGCATAATCGCATTAAGAACATGGATGTAAACGTGCTCTTATTCCCTAAAAGTGAAAGCAAAATGGTCCTAACTTTTGGCATCTGTCTCTTCATTAAAGTCCGCGTGAATCGGAAGTTGCAACCGACTTTATTTCAGTGTTGTGACGTATTTCCAAGTGAAAGGGAATATTGAACAGAGGGCAGGGTTTTTGCTTTAGCGCTCCTCCTCTCCATCTCTGCTCATAGCAGACTAACGGTTGGAAGGGAGTAGGGATGGCGAAAACTACACATTTTCTTGATTGACCACCGAGCCTCATTAGCCGGTTGAAACCGGTTAACCGATTAGTTTAAAATATGCTACGCTATTTGAAATAACAGCCATTTCGAGCCGCGCCTGCAATTTCGCAACTCTATCGCATCTCTCTGCCGCTCTGCCTCCCACTCGCTCACACACACTGCCGCCCTTCCACTCACGTCACTTTTTTTAAATCCCCTACAGCGCGAAACATGAGTCCCGCAAACGCGGCGCCGAGGAGCTTGTATGTAATTGGAGGACAAATGGCTCCTTAGTTTCGAAATGGTTTGGGTACAAGGTGATCGTGTTGAAAATAAAGGCGTTGATCTAGCGTTAGAAGCTCATTTGAAACATTGCCGCGGCTCATTAAAGAAAATGACAGCTCCGAAGAGACGCCGCTTTAGTTTGAGGTAGTGCTAACAATAATAAAGAAAGATGATGATCATCATCACTTTACATCATAGATGATGTGCTACTACTGTATTTAAGCACGGTATCACACAAGTTGCAACTTACATCTGTGTCATTCTTTTAGTGAAATGGTCCCACACACTACTTTTCTTTGCACGCTTCATCCTGTCGTCTGCCCTGGCTCTAACCTCGCGTGTTTTAGCCTGTAGCCTTTACTTTTCGCAAACCTTGTGAGCATGTGAACCCAAACGCTGTGACCTCGCGCCAAATGTTTTTATTGGTTTATTAAGTACAAACAGTTAGTTAGCGAGTTATGAAAAATTGAGTGTGAGGGATTTGTTCACTTCACACAAAAATATCTTGGAATGAGATGGCTAACTGTAGTAGCGTTTAGTCCACTGTCTATAATAGCCTGATTTAGAGATCACTTTTTTTTTCTTTTTTTTTTACCGACTACCGACAACTTTGATCGGTTAACGTTGATACGGTCAACCATCGGTCAAACGGTCATCGGTTAACATCCCTAGAAGGGAGGGTTAAGGATGTTAAGGGCAGTCATGGCCTAGTGGTTAGGGAGTTGGACTGGTAACCCAAAGGTTGCTGGTTCAATTCCAGAGCCGGTGGGAAATGACTGAGGTGCCCTTGAGCAAGGCACCTAACCCCTAATCGCTCCCCGGGCGCCACACAAAGGCTGCCCGCTGCTCTGGGTGTGTGTATCCACGTTTGCAGTGTGTGTGTTAACTACTCACTACTCTGCTCCTAATGTGTGTGCATTAACTTGGATGGGTTAAATGCAGAGGTCAAATTCCAAGTATGGGTTACCATACTTGGCCGTCACGTGTCACTTTCACTTTCACTTTCATACAGACGTCATCAGAGAAGGGACGCCATTCCAGGGCGGAAGCAAATTTTCAGATTTTGATTAATGATTACCACGACAAACAATTTGTTTTCTGTGTATTAACTTAAACGGATTAATTGTTCACCTCAAGACAAAGTAATGTGCGCTAACAAAGTAAATAGGGTGTATTTTGATTTCATGATATACGTTTTCTTTTAAGGCGGTGTTTGAAGCTGCTTTTGATTTTCACAGATGACTTATTTGCTGTGTTTGGATCTAAAGACTGTTAGCTATTAAGCCTATATATTTTTAGTGCTATTATTATTAATTTGTAATTGTATTGTTATTAGTGTTATTAGTCAGTCATTAAATGTTTTGTGAATATGCTATGGAAACAAAAAATGCTGGCGAACAGCAATGTCGTTTTCATCTTGGCTTAAACAACTGTGTAAGAGTGATGCGTCTCTTTTATAAAAAGCACTATTGACAATTTGTGAATAGATCACAAAATAGACTGAGGAATAGACTGATGTTGGATCATCTGAAGATTACCTTTCTGCTCGTCTCCTCAGATCTTTTAACTTTTGTGCCATGCAGACCTTGATCTCAGTGCCTCCGATGTGTCTTTTTGACATGGTCTGTAAGAAATGAGATTGATAACATTACAATTTGAAAACAAGTTTGGAATTAGCTGCCAAAGTGGGCCTAAATAAACCAGTAATCCATACTGTGTAAAACAGATGTCAATGATTCATCAAAAAGTGCAAAAGCATTATTTTCATTAGAGTATGACCTCTTTAAATTGGAGATGTGAAAAAGAACATTTTTGTATGCTAAAGGAGTCATGAAATTGATAATCAAAATATTCTTGATATTTACACATTTAAGAGGTGAGATTAGAAAATGATCACATTTACAAACATTGGACATTTTTAGCGCAAAACACTTTGCAAACTTTATGAACTCCAGGAACAAAATATAAAATACTGAAACTGCATTTAAAGCGTCAATGATTTAAAGTGCCAACGATTTCGATTCTGGCGCACTGCAGCAGCTGACCACTAAGGAGCGAATGTACAGTGAAGTGACAACGTGACATTAGGGGTGTCGAAATTAATCGTTTCAACGATGCATCACGATGCAAACGAGGACGATTCGGTATTGGTATAGTAATAGACCATAACCGATTATAATGTACTGACACTTTTCTGACGTCATTTGTCGGGTACGTGCTTTGTCGCGGTAGCACTGAGGGAGGCGAGACGCGAGTGTAAACGCAGCCATAGTGTACCTTTAATTAAAGTTGTATATTATTTCCATGAGGATAAAGATGTTTATGTCAGTGAGTGGTCAGTGTGAAACAAAGCAAAGGCGATACATGTATGTAGGGCTGTAATCAACCAAAGAAAATCTTGGTGGACTGAAGTCCTGAAATTTTCGACTAAAAATCTACAAAAAATTACATTGGGAAAAAAACGTTAAATTAATTAGCTGCACACTGTGCGCAGTACTTGGGAGACTTGTTTGTCCGCCTAAATGAATTATAAATAAACATAAAAAACTAGTAGGCTATTTGCAGTATATTAAATCATTTTTGACCTAATTATTTTGCACTGAAATGAGTCTGACACACGAGTCTGTCGGCTCTGACAGCGTTGCATCACGTGCACCTGCGCAATATCATAGCCTATGATTTCTGAAAATAGTACTATGTTGTCAACTAGTGATATCATGACAAGAACTTTTGAGGAATATGCAACATAATTTAGACAATTGTTTTTGTCATATGTATTATAATAACTGACAGACACTATCATTTCAGCCGCTCTGTGGAGCTCAGCTTCGCGGCTGAGACACGTATAGACTATTAACTTTTAAAAAAAAATGCTGCCACACTGCCGATGTCTTTGTTGACATGGTAGAAGAGGACTGACTGACTATGAATTAAACGCTCTCACAATTAAATAAATAATATTCAGCAAACCTTCTAGTAGCCTACTTTCTTCAATCTGTCACTCTTCTCCGGTGAGTTGGGCTAATCCAAAAGAAGTGAAAACAAGGGGGGTGTTCTGAAGACAGACTGTTACCTGTGAAACAGGGGTGCTCTGAAAACACCCCCATTAGCAATTAGTGCTTTCCACCTGATGAAATGAACGCAGCAAAAAATCGACCAATCAGAATTTTGGTCGAGCCAGAACGTATCGACCAAATAATCGACTAATCGACTGGGAGATTACAGCCCTACATGTATGAATGATCAAATTAAAATTGTTCACCCAAAAATCTCAATTTTGTCATCACTTACTCACCCTCAAGCTTTTCCAAACCTCTTTTTTGTTTAACAGAAGAAAGAAACTCATACAGGTTTGAAACAATTTGAGGGTGAAATTTTGGGTGCACATTTCTTGAAATTACCACCACAAAACCAGTAGTTTTGATCACAAAACTCACTAGGAGAAAAAAATTATAATTGCAAAATGCAGTACAGGTGGAACTGTAAAATTGAAATGCTTACCCTCTTGCATTTGAAAGTTTAATTTTCGCAAACGCCTTATCTCCTTTTCCTTGGTTTTTCAGCCTCTCCCTCAAGCTCCTTTACATAATTTTTGTAGTCTCTCTATCAGTGTAGAAAGAGGAGAAGCATACAAGAGAAAGAAAATAGAGAAAGCCACTTGAAGTGCTGAAGAACTTTCTAGAATCTTGTAATTATGAAAAGATATCTGTTATCTGTTGCTCAGGTAGAGACAACTAATGAATTGTGTTTTGTTTTCTCTCACCATGTACTGCCTATTTGGTGACATATGTATAAAAAACACAATTTTGCCACATACTCCCCTCTTCAGTTACAAATTGATCGCAATGCGATTTTTGTGCGTTTTAAAAGTTGATAATATATTTGTTTCAAATGTACAGTTTGCAAAAGGGCATGTTACAGTCTCATGTTGCTTTAGATGGCTTGCAAGAAGGCTAGTCTTTTCCTCACAGATGTCACTGAACTCACAAACTGAACAACTGAATGTAGAAAACTCTCTTGCTTTTTTTTCAGAGTGAAATCTTGCCAGATGAGTCTTTAACGCACCTTTGGTTTTGAATGTACTCACACAATGTATGTAAATGCAGTGAAGTGTTCTGGTCACGTGCCAGCGTTTCAGTAGATCTTGCTGTAGGAGAATTGACTGGCTTTTGTCAGAAAACTTGCAATGACGACAGATCATCACTTTGGCTACACCCTGATGGAGAAATAAAAGTACAATTGATCACAAAAAATAAAAGTACAATTGATCACAAAATAATAATAATAATAATTTTACGCTTATAAAATAAAATAAATTAACATAACTATATTAGTTAGGCCTGTTTAAATGTGTGATGAAACCGGAGTTGCAACCAATTTTACTCCATATTGTAATGTATTTACAATTGAAATATACTTAGGCTATACAATACAAAGTGTTTCAAAAATTGAAGAACTCTAATCCAAGATTATGTGATCACTAATATGAATCACTTGCCACCAGTGCACAAATTTGAGTACACAAAATAATATTATCAGCTGATTCACGACCTAAGAAGCTTATTGAGGCACCCACTGATAACGGCCTTGTGAAATGTCGTCCTCAAGAGCCCAAAATGCGGTTTCAAATTGAGCGCCATTTTATCGTACCTGGACCGTTAGATATTCAGGTTTATGTCGGTCTCTTCACGGGACAATTGCAAAAGTTTACACAATCTTAACCGCATTCATCACGCTCACGTTACTCTAAAATAGCGCATCAATGTGTTTAACATTAACAGTTAACTTAGGCTACACGTTTCATAGATTTCAGCATTTCTCGCATCCATAAAAGTATTGTAGGCCCAACGTTACCTTTATATCATTCATTACGTCATATCAACTCTTCAGTCTTCACATTACGGAAATATCATATAACACACCGAAATTAAACATTACACATTATAGTAACACATTTTACAATGTTTTTTGAATTAAAAGAGGTGATATACCACGTTCCCTAAGCTAAAAGTACGTTATAAGGGGGGCTTTCCCCTCGTACGTTACGCTTGTAAATATCCACACAAAAACAACGAATATGTTTACGTTGTACGGATATGTTGTACATAACGTTAATACGTTTTTGTCGATAAACTTGAACATATTCTAAAATTTAACATATTCCGTGCCGAGTGAACTTGACGTAACGTTACACTTAACTTTCTCTCGGACATAACTTATAAAACATTTCTAAATACCAATCACAAATACGTCTCAGGACGTAACAACACACAAAAACATCGATTATGTTTTACATTTTTGTCGTTATTAGGTCTAAAATTGATCATTTATTCAGTGGCACTTACCTGCAGTAAGTTAAAGTATGACTTTGACAAAATGTCTCCCTCAGTACCGCAGCCGAGCCGCTGCCTTGTAAAACCCGCGAAGTCAAATGAGCTGTATATCCTTCCCAGTGTTGCCAGATTGGACTAAACTTATGATGATAAATGCAGTTTTGATAACGAATAGAACGATTAGCCTACAACAACCCGCCAATCAAGCTTGAAGTCCGATTGGACAGGATTCCCCTGAACCTTATTGGCTAACCTGAAACATACCTAATTTAAACGTCATCCTACATTATATAATTTATTTTATAGTTCGTTTTCATGAAAATTATAAAAAAAATACTGTTTATAGTTAAAAATAAAACCCCGCCCGTTGCATCAAAAAACAAGCCCGAATTTTAAAGACCCGCCCAATGCATTTTTTTCCGGTCGGACGTGACCAAAAGGAGCCCAATCTGGCAACACTGATCCTTCCGCGAAGTCAAATGAGCCATAATCCAGATCCTTCCATGTAGCGATGCGCTTTTATTTTGTATTTATTACCAAAAATAGACGGCTTAAATTAAATATTTTAAAAATAAAGGTTTTATATATTAAAGTTGTGTGGCCATCCGCTCTCATAATGCAGAAACGAAACCTCGACAATTTGATAAATGTTGTTTTGATATTATAACATTTTATTTATTAGGCTATATATTCATTTTAACAACAAAACAACAAATATGTTCTATTTTATTAAAAATATTTTAATACTTAATACTTTTAGCAAATATTGGCTAGATTTGTGTTTATCAGTCCAGTCAACATTAGCCATTCTAAAGTTGACTGGATTTATTTTTTCAAATATATTTTTGCAGACTTAATATAATATGTCTTCTTAACTAATCCCAAGCATGAATATTGGTTCACCTTAAACATTTGTGCTCTTCCAACATTTTATTAATTGGCTTTTTTACATTTGTAGTGTATGTATTGCCTTTTAATTGATCTACATTGCCTTTTTATTTACATTAATCAATTTTGCGAAAAATTTGTGCTTGTCAGTACTTAATTATCACTTTTGTATCCGGCACTAGACTGCATAGCTCAGCTTATGGGGATGAATGAAACATCAACATCGTGTAAGTTGTGTTTGGGGATTTGTCCATATAACATTTTAATTATGAACGAGATTCAAAAGATCCGAGTCAGTAAAATATCTGAACTTCCCATTACAAAGAAGCTGAAAATGTACAGTATTTGTGACGTGGTAACATGATTCACATGTCATATTTTACAACATGTGCAAATATATTTCACATGAGCTCCACATTATAACCTATAGTAACATGTTTTCCACATGTGCCACATGCTCCATTATGTTCACATGTGGTGACATGTTGTTCATATGTGGTGAAACGTTATTCACATGAGAACACATGTGATCACATGAGGACATCACATGTGGAAAACATGTGATAACATGTGAAATTCATGTGTTTTTTCTGTAAGGGTAAGCACTATCAGTAACAAGTGTCATAAGCACATTTAATAACAGATGATTCTATCAGACAATGTCCTTATTCATTGTGTGTGTGTGTGTGTAGAGATAGAGAGAGAGAGAGTAGGCCTACACATTAAATCTTATTGAATCATATAAGCTTATATTATATTTTGTCACACTTTAATGGGAAAATTAATTTATTTAATGAACAAATCAAACACAAACATGTAAGGCTTTTACTTGTACACATAACATTGAAACTATGGAGTGTGTTGTGGTTGCTTCATCTGCCAGAGCTTCTTCTAACGCAGGCTTCTGGCTCCTTTATGTTAAATAAGCACCAGATGGCGCTGTTCTCGACACTCTCGAAGCTTTGAATCTTTTCCCGGAACAGTCAGGAGAAAGCCTCAGTGATTCATGAGGCTTCCTTTCCCCATCCCTACCTAATGCTATATAAACACAGACACAAAAAACACGTTGGCTAGCTAACATTCCTCCGACGAAGTGGTCGCTGCAGACACGGGCATTAACAGACTCAGAAGGGAAACAGATTATTACCTATTTTGACTGTAAAGATAGCAAATTATGTAATATTGTAAATCTCTTTATTTTACTAGGTAAGTTCCATATTCATAAAGCAAGATTTTAGGCTTCCTACACTATTAAAAATGTTGTTGGGGATAAAGTACCATAAGGACTCTGGTGCTCTCAAACATTCCTTCAACCATTTCACCTTAAAAGTGTAATTCAAGTCCCCAAAGTCCAAAAGTTCAAATCCACCTTCATCCTTAAACCAGAGAGCACCGCTTTTTTACATGATGGTGTCTGTTTTTCCACACAAAGTTTGTAAATATAGTATTTATATCTTTACATGTTGAATCATGGACATTAAGAAGGAGAGAGCAGGATAGACAAATCTTGAAATGCCTTCTGCTTTAATCAGCAAATGTCTCTTTGAAGCCATAAATTTAGTATTGTTTTAGATTTCTTCAATTTAGGCGAAAAATTTAGTTGTTGCCGTTCCTTGGGATCCTTGCAGATATGAATACCTAAATATTTTACACATTTCTTAACAGGTATATAAAAAAAAAATCCTCTTCATTCTGATACAGTAAGATTTCACATTTAGATTTATTAAGTGTTAAACCCGAAGCAGCTGAAAATTGGTCAATTAGGGTTATAGCATTACCAATCTGATATTTGTCACTCAAAAAGAGAGCTGTATCATCCGCTAATTGAGTTACTCTAATTTCCTTAACAAAAATAGACAATCCTTTAATAATAGGACTATGTTTAATATGTAATGATAATAATTCAACCACCAGCAGAAACAAAAACGGTGAAATAGGGCAGCCCTGTCGAACTGATCTCAGTACAGGAAATCTTTTTGTGGTGTTTGGATATAATATCACAGAACTATCAATATTTTTTATAAAGCATTTCAACTGTAGATATAAAATGTTGTCCGAAATCAAAAATCTTAAGTAGCCTACTTTATTGTTCTACCGTATCAAATGCTTTATAAAAATCAAGAAATACTATCAGTGCCTCAGTATTGATGTTATCAGAATAGTCCAGCAGGTCGAAAACAAGTCTTATATTGGAGCTAATGTGACGGTTAGACATAAAACCTGTTTGTGTTTCACTTATTATCTCATGAAGACCTCTTTTTAGCCGTTTAGCAAAAATGAATAATAAAATTTTGTAGTCAATATTTAAGAGTGTAATAGGTCTCCAATTTTCTATCATTAAATGATCTTTATCATGCTTAGGGAGAAGACATATTAAACCTTGCTTCATACTCGTGGACATTTCCTTTCTTAAGTGCATTCTTTAAATAAATCAAATAGAGGATTTTCAATAATTTCCCCAAAATGCAGATAAAATTCGACTGAAAGCCCATCATTACCCGGCGATTTGCCTTTTTTTATTGAGCTAACAGCCTCTGAGATTTCTACTTTAGTAATGGGACGTTCCCAATCCAATTTAAATTGTTCAGATATAGTTGGTGTAAATGCTTTAACTGATTCAACAAATCTATCACAATCATTGAAATGAATATTAGATTTATATATATTGCTATAAAATGTACCAACATATCCTGAAATGTCTAAAGAATTAGAGGTGATGTTATTATCAATTTTAAGAGTAGTTAAATGATTTCTCTTACGATTTTGTTTCTCTAAAGCAAAGAAATAACTCGAATTTCTTTCCCCTTGTTCCAGCCATTTTGCTCGAGACCTTACAAATGCCCCTTCAGCCATTTCAATATACATATTATCTATGTCCTCTTTTAATTTTTTCATCATTGTTTCTTCTTCCTCTGAAAGATTATCCTTAGTCATTAAAACATTTAATTTATCCATAATACTTATTTCTTTGGCTATTTTATTATTTTTTAATTACTTTGCTTCGTTTAATTGCTATTTCTCTCACTTGAAACTTGAAAAATTCCCAATTTTGTATGTGATTCACTTCGTTATTATCAAATATGCTTTTTGCTGTTTTTTTTACTAAAGCACAAAACTCATCATCTTTTAATAAATTATTATTTAGTTTCTAATAACCACGTATATTACCCTTTTGTTGTTTTGTTCCTGCTAAATGGATTGAAATTAATTTATGATCAGAAAATAGGGCATATGTGATGATTCTGACACAAACTGCAGTCAAGAGGGAGATATAAGCCATAGATCAACTCTAGACTGTACGGATCTACTGACGTTGCTCCAGGTAAATTCGTTAATGTCAGGGTTTAAAAACCGCCAAACATCTATAATTGCCAGTTGTTCACAAATATACACAGTACTTTTAAATCTTGAATGTGGAGTTAATCTTACAGGTACTGTATCTACAAAGTCATCTGGAGCATCATTATAATCGCCTCCAATAATCAAATATGCATCCTTATATTTGTTTTTAAAGGCTTCCAGTTTCATACAAAGTTGTAAAAACATTATTTTTGCTTGAGCTGTATTGTTATAGTTATATAAATTACAAACTATAAAGAATGAATTGTCTAATTTGAAAACTAAGATTATCCATCTACCCTCAATTGAGGTCACTGATTCAATTATATCTCCTTTTAATGTATTAAGTAGAATGGCGACACCTGCTGATTGTTGAGAGGCATGACAGAAATAACATATATCACCCCACTGTGCTTTTCAAAGCTTCACATCATTGTCCACCGAATTAGTCTCTTGTAAAAATATCAAATCAGCATTTTTTTCGTCTACTGAATAAAAATACTGCTTTCCTCTTGGTGCTATCACGAATACCCCTGACATTCAACGATATTATTTTTAAGGAACTAAAATGGAAGTCTGTCATAATGCAAGAAAAGAAAAACACTGAACTGGATGTCTGTTAAAGTTATAAGAACTAGTTAAAGAAAAAATACTCTGAGATAGAAAATATCAGAGATCAGCTTACCGCCAAGTATAAAACTCTGAACACGAGTACCTCAATTAACTCCTAAAATTCTTATTTTAACTATTGGAGTGAACAGATTGCTCTTTTAATTGTCTACCAGGAGAGCAAATTAACCCATTATGATCGGTTGGCATAATTAACTTGAAATTGTACCTCACATTAAGGGAAGTTTAACAAGTTATGTGGTGTGTCTCACACCGTTAATGATGACAGCAGGACCCTGCCATTTACTCACAAGAGGCCACAGTATATTTCTGCATTGTCTCTCCTGTTGGGTTAAATCCTCAGTCATCCGGAGGTTCTTTTTCTTCATGACAACAGCGTTGAGGGAAGCTCTCCATAGTTTGAATCTGAAGGTGCGCATGGTAAACTGAATGATGATTGGACGTGAGCTCTTATCCTCTCTCGGGCGTCCGACCCTGTGCACAGTGTCCACCATGAATCCAAGCTTGCTCTTTTCCTCTGGAATGATTTCCGCAATAATCTCCACCTCATTCCTCCCATCCTCGTTGCTGCTTTCTAGAAGATTCAGAAGACGAAGATTCCATCTCCTACTGTACCGCTCCGACAACTCTTGTTTCTCCGATTGTCTTCTGGTCACTCATTTCTTTACTGTGTCCTCAGTACCTTTCCCACTGGATTTCCAACCCTTTCACATTTTCTTGCACTCTAGCAATCTTGGACTATTTTTCGTTACCATTTCTTCAAACTTCAAAAAAACGGTTGTTTAAGCCATTAATGGCTTTTAGGATGTCAGCATTTGAAACTGTTTCCTCTTCTTTAGTACAGACCTTCTTGGGATTTGGACTTTTTGTGGGAGTATCAGGAAGTACAGGTGTACATAAACCAGAGAACGAACTTTCAGCCTCTATATCCATTATCAAGCCTTCCTTTCTCACCTTCTTGGCATCTCTCTTTGACATCTTAGCAAACTTATCCTGGCTATTTAGCAAAACTTTAGCAACTTTGGCTAACAACGAACAGTTCGTAAGCTAATTGCTATTTCACAAACTTTGACCAGCTAAAGTCCTTTTATTCGAGCGAAAGAACTTACTGGATGCAAGAGCAACGTTCCATTCCTTCGTTTATCGATGATACAGTCTCAATAAGTCAATTTAAATCATTGGCACTCGGTCAGAGTCTCGGAGCTCAGAATAAGACGTCTGCACAGGTCGCCATCTTGGACCAACCCATCTGAATTCCGCGCTCTCGCGATGCAGCAGCGTGACGTCACGTGAAACCAACCTATTCTGGATTATTCTGATTTTCAAATTTGTGTTCATTGTAATGGTCTTGTTATAGTCAAATCACCTTCATTTATATAGCGCTTGATACAATACAGATTGTTTTAAAGCGGCATCCCTGTAGTAAACAGGAAAATAACAGAATCAGTAGACCAAACAGAATTAAATTCTGTTCTAGCTCTGAAAAAAAAATGAATGTGTTGACTTGTTCATATACTCTTTGTTTTGGATAGGAAATAACATACTTGCTGAGAGCTCTGAGCTCGAGACTTGACCCTGTAATGGAAAAAAATTGATTTCCATTGATCTTTAACATATATTGCAAAGTAATCTGTCACATGTCTATATTGTGGAATGTGAACAGGATATATGTATGTTTGTACATCTGTCTCCGTGCAGAGTGAGCCAGGATGGGGATAGCTGAAGAGTGAACATCTGACCTTAGAGGTCAGGATGCATCTAAATTTGTTGGTCCCAGTGTCAGAAGTAGTGATGTGGAAAACTACTAGGAAAAGCAACAGCTGAAGGAGACCTTGGTAAAGAATATAAAAGGTGTTGCACAGCTCCTCCTCCGTGTCTTACACTCTGCAGGCAGGTAGGCTCTGAATGTCTGTAAGACTGTCTGAACTTCTCTCGCAAGGGAGAATTTAAAAAAGACTAAATTTGACTCAGTGTCTCTTACACAGTGATGATTGTTTAATTATTGTTTTTGCCAAAACAACCCGAAGCCAGAAGTCCAACACCAACCTGACAGAAACTCAAGAAAGTGTTTATTTTGTTTAACGTGTTTATATTTTATTTAACATTTGTATCTCTTGAATTGAAATGTTGCATGTATATTTTTAATAAACGTTAAAGAAAATCGTAAATGGGCTTTTTCGTTTAGACTTGTTTTGGGATCCTTTATTAATTTGGATGTATTTTTTTATTATTAATATGGATTTATTATTATGCAACAATAACAAATACAAAACAAGACAAAACAGTAACAAACAATAATAGACAAAATAGATACAAATTAAATGAAAACAATATAACAGGCCGAAAAATGGCACATCTTTCACACTGTTTACAAGTCAAAACGCCCTTGGTGTCATGATCAATGAGACGGAAGCAAAGATGCAAGTAAAACTCTTTATTTGTAATATGGTCAGATCGAGGGTCTCTGGAAGGCTGGTGACGCAGGGACTAGATGGTCAGCAAACCGGTAGACGAAGTGATGAGGTGATGTCAGTGAATGGTGAAGTAAAGTAATGGTGAACGCCAGGTGAACACGAAACAGGAACAAGAGCACAAGACTGAAACGCAGACTGGAACAGGACCAAACACACACGGAGGACATCAAACAACGATCTGACAAAGAGAGAAGAGTGCGATGAGTATTTAAGGATGATAGAATAGACTGCAGCTGGTGAGGGGAGTGAGATCAGCTGGATCGCTGATCTCTCTGAAATGAGCGGTAACGCCCACTCGCACACACCCACACACACATAACAACAAGTACACGAGACAAGAAGGAAACAGTGAATTCATGAACCGCGACAGTACCCCCCCCCCCCCCCTCCTAGGAACGCCTCCTGACGTCCCCAGACTCCCTTACCTGTCGATTGTAATCATCAATAAGGGAGTGATCCAGGATGTCTCTAGCAGGTACCCAACTTCTCTCCTCCGGACCGTAACCTTCCCAGTCCACCAAGTACTGTAACCCGAGTCCCCTCCGCCTTGAGTCCAGAATACGATTAACCGAATATGTAGGTTCCCCTTCTACGAGTCGCGGTGGGGGGGGGAACCGGGACTGGCGGATTAATACAAGAACGAAACACAGGTTTTATTTTGGATACATGGAAGGCGGGATGAATCCTCCTGTACACTCGAGGGAGTTTGAGGCGGACTGCCACCGGGCTAATGATCTTGGTGACAGTGAATGGGCCGATAAATTTGGGAGCAAGTTTATTAGAGACGAAGCGGAGAGGAATGTTCTTTGTAGAAAGCCACACTTTTTGACCAACGACGTATACGAGAGGCTTAGACTGGTGGCGATCGGCTTTAGCCTTGGTGCGCGGGGCTATGTGCGGTGACACCTCTGGATGAATGCGTGAGCAGAGGGGACCGCGACTTCGGTTTCCAGACTGGGAAAGATTGGTGGCTGGTATCCTAAACTACACTCGAACGGAGATAGACCCGTAGATGAAACTGGTAACGCATTGTGGGCGTACTCCACCATTGACAGATGTTGGCTCCATGAGGAAGGATTCTTGGAGACCAAACACCGCAACACTCTTTCCAAATCTTGGTTGGCTCTCTCGGTTTGACCATTGCTCTGGGGATGAAACCCTGACGACAGACTGACAGTCGCTCCCAACAATCTACAAAACTCTCACCAAAATTTGGACACAAACTCGGGTCCCCTGTCGGAAACCACGTCTGTCGGGAGGCCATGTAAGCGAAAGACGTGATCTACGACGGTCAACGCTGTCTCCTTGGCTGAGGGTAATTTGCGCAAGGGAAAAAAGTGGGCCGTCTTCGAGAACCGGTCCACCACGGTCAAAACTACCGTGTTGCCCTGAGAGGGCGGGAGGGTGGTGATAAAATCTAGCGCAATATGGGACCAGGGTCTCGAAGGGACAGGCAGCGGTTGAAGTAACCCATCTGGGGGTCGATTGGAAGTCTTACCAGTGGCACAAACCGAGCAAGCCAAGACAAAACTGTGAATGTCGTGAGCCATAAGTGGCCACCAGAATCGTTACTTGACCAGAAATTTAGTGCGATTAACTCCTGGATGACAAGCCACATTGGAACAATGCCCCCACTGAATGACGTCGGACCGTAATCCCTCCGGCACAAATAACCGATTCGGTGGGCAACCGGGCGGAGGCGTTACCCCTTCTAAGGCCGTCCTGACCTTCGATTCGACCTCCCATGTGAGTGTGGAGACAAATAGGGTCTCAGGTAAAATGCACTCGGGAGTAGACGGGCGTTCGGAACGGTCAAAAATGCGTGATAAAGAATCGGGTTTGATGTTTTTGGAACCCGGGCGGTACGAGAGAGTAAAATCAAAACGACCGAAAAAAAGTGCCCACCGAGCCTGCCTGGAGTTTTAGTTCTTTTGGCGGTTCTAATGTATTCCAGATTCTTGTGATCAGTCCAGACGATAAAAGGTACCCCCGAACCTTCTAACCAGTGGCACCATTCTTCCAATGCTAACTTGACTGCCAACAACTCTCTGTTACTAATGTCATAATTACGTTCAGCAGGAGATAAACGATGGGACAAAAACGCGCAAGGGTGCATCTTGTCGTCTGAGGGAGAACGTTGAGATAACACTGCACCTACCCCCACTTCTGACGCATCGACCTCCACGATGGGGGCTGAAACAAAGCAACCTTTCAGTTTGACAAACACAGCCTCGGCTGTGTCTGACCACCTGAACGTAGTTCTGGGGAAGGTCAAGGCGGTCAGAGGTGCGGCTAGTTGGCTGAAATTGCGAATAAAACGCCGGTAGAAGTTGGCGAACCCCAAAAACCTCTGTAGGGCCTTACGGGAATCTGGACTTGGCCAATCTACCACAGCCTTAACCTTCTCAGGATCCATACGCATTCCCTCAGTTAAAACGATGTACCCCAGAAAAGGAACAGACTGTGCATGAAAAGCGCATTTCTCCGCCTTGACAAAAAGACCATTCTCTAGCAACCTCTGAAGCACTTGTCGAACAAGACAAACTTCCTGGAGAGAAGATGAAAAAATCAATATGTCGTCCAGGTAAACATATATGAATTGATCGACCATATCTTGCAGCACGTCATTGACGAGTGCCTGGAAGACCGCTGGGGAGTTGGACAACCCGAAAGGCATGACCAAATATTCAAAGTGCCCCCTGGGGGTGTTAAAAGCGGTCTTCCATTCATCCCCCTCCTTAATGCGGACCAAATGATAAGCATTACGTAAATCCAATTTCGTGAAGATCGACGCTCCCTGCAACCTCTCGAAGGCTGAAGACATCAACGGCAAAGGATAAGTATTCTTTACCGTGATGCTGTTCAGCCCCCTGTAATCAATACAAGGTCGCAGAGATCCGTCCTTCTTCCCCACAAAAAAGAACCCCGCCCCCGCTGGAGAAGAGGAAGGGCGGATGAATCCCGTTGCTAGAGAATCAGAAATATATTTCTCCATAGCCTCCCTTTCTGGAGCAGAAAGCGAATACAACTTGCCTTTAGGCGGAGACTTACCTGGCAGTAAATCTATGGCACAGTCATAGGGACGATGCGGAGGAAGAGAAGCAGCACGAGACTTACTGAACACTTCCTTCAGGTCGAGGTACTCCGCGGGCACGTTAGACAAATCCACTGCCTCCTCCTGAAACACAGAGACAGAAACAGACGGACAGGCAGACACAAGACAAGACTCATGACATTTAGTGCTCCAGGTCAAGACAGATCTCTGTTGCCAGTCCACTCTAGGGTTGTGACGGATGAGCCAGGGGTGCCCGAGAACGATGGTTGCCAGAGGTGAGTCCAGTATATAAAAAGAAATTGTCTCGGAGTGGTTGCCTGACGTGATGAGGGTGATGTCTTCAGTGGTGAGGGAGATGGTGGGAAGTTCTTGACCATTGAGGGCGTGTACAGCAATCTTGTGTGTGGGGGGTTTGAGGGGAATCTGAAGTTTGTGTGCGAGTGTGTGGTCCATGAAATTACCCTCAGCATCAGAGTCCAGAAGTGCCTGACAGTCGTGGGTGTTGGTTGACCATCTCAGTCTTACCGGAAGGAGGGTAGATGTGGATGAGGTCTTTTCGGCGGAGATCCCACCCGATAGTAGCCTCATACTTACTATCGGGCTTTTTACCGGACGGTTGAATGCAAAGTGGCCTGCTCCACCGCAGTATAAGCAGAGGCCCTGGGATCTCCACCTTTCCTTCTCCTCCCGGGAAAGCCGAGCTCGCCCTACCTGCATGGGTTCGTGATCGCAGACAGGGCTGACCACGTCCCCGCCGCTGGAACGTGGATCCTCAGCTCCTCCAGAAGTGCGGCAGGACCCGTCGCTCGACACGGGACAGTCGTGCATCTACTCTCAACGCCAGCTCGATCAGTCCATTGAGAGATGTAGGCAGGTCCAGGGCGTAGATCTCCCTCTGGACACGGTCAGCCAACCCATGCAGGAACATGTCCCACTGCGCCTCTTCGTTCCATTGACACTCAGCCGCTAGGGTTCGAAACTCAATGGAAAAGTCAGAAACTGATCTCTCTCCCTGACGCAGATCTGCCAGTACTCCCTCTTTCCCGGCGACGGCCCGATCAAAGACTCGTTTCATTTCAGCGGCGAGTGTCTGGAACGAGGCGCAGCATGGATCTTGGTTCTCCCACACCGCCGTTCCCCATAGCGCCGCTCTCCCAGTCAGCAGCGTCAGGACGAAGGCGACCTTGGCTCGCTCACTGCTGAAGGTCCTGGGTTGGAGAGAAAAATGCATAGAGCATTGTGTTAGAAAAGCTCTGCAGTAACTGGGTTCACCAGAGTAGGATTCTGGGACTGGAAGACGGGGCTCCGACTGGGAGGGGCTCTCTGGTGGTGTGGGGGGAACGGGCGGCGTGGGCGGCGCAGTGGGAGCTCGCAGATGTTGGAGTTGCTGGGTGAGCTCGGACACCTGCGGATTTAAATATATTCATAGATTTAATAATGACGGCTGGCATTAAAGATGCTGAAGCAACGTTTTAAAACGTAAGCCTAAAATAAACAAAAAAGTGTTGTTATCAGTGTCCGGACCACTCATAAGCATTAGAGACCCCCTATAAGGACCAGAACAAATTAAATTAATTGAAAATAGAATACTAGAAACATAAAACTAGATGTTTCTTGTTTTTGTTTCATTATTGGTGACAGGATAAGTTATTTTCCACGTTTCTGATCAGATGGGATGCATTTCCCTTTTCTGACAGTAGATGGCAGGGTTGCTCACGCTCTCACGCCACACAGTGAATAAATGCGACTATACGCTGACAGACGAAACATAGCAGGATACTTTCGATAAGTAACAAAGTCTCAGCCTTTGTACGTTTTGTTACGAAATAAAAAATGCATATTGTGCATGCAATTGTGTACAAATCGGTTATTAAATTAACCTTTAATAATAATGTACCAGCCGAACCACAGAGTTCACAGTGTAGTTTTTCTCCTTGAGAAAAATTAACATACTATGTGTATGTATATCCAAATGAATAGATATTGAATCAACATTGATTAGCAAACTTGATGCTCACTCCATGCTGAACTGGAAGATGGTGATGTAAGTTTTCCTACCAGCATTAAAAAATAAAATAAAAACCCTCTGAATTCAGAAGCACATACTAGTACACTACTCGTACTACATTTACCATATTCTTTTATGGCAGAAATAGGAAGAGTAGTATGCTTGTATGCTGTCTGAATTCTGTAACTGATACTGTAACGTGCCAGAGAAAGCAGGAGAAGGTGAGCATCTAAATGCAGTTTTTTTATAATTTTTTTAACACAAGGTAAATAAAGTAAAACAGATATCAACATGAAAAACTACAAAGGACTACAAAACATGGCACAGAACAGGAAATAACATTAGTCCACACAAAACAAGGGGAACACAAGACAGGAATCATGACGGATACCATCCATGACCCCCCCCCCCCCCCCCCACACACACACACACACACACACATGTACACAACCACACACACACAAACTCCACCCTCTTACAAACCTTACCAGGAAGTGACTAGTCATTATTTTTGCCTTTCATTTTTACTGAAAGCTGAAACGAGTCAGTGTTGTGAAGAACAGAGGAGGACACATTATATTATAGCATTTTTGTTTATTTCTGAATTAACCCAGATTAGATTTTAATTGTAATAGTTGTTTAAACAAAGTTCAGAAAGTGAAAGTAAATTGTAGATCATTGGATCTTTTACAAGATGAGGAAATGGATTCAAAATCTGTGGAAGAGCTTTCTTGTCCCGTTTGCTGTGAAATCTTCAAGACTCCTGTTATTCTGTCCTGTAGTCACAGTATTTGTAAAGAGTGTCTACAACAGTTCTGGAAAACTAAGAAAACTCAGGAGTGTCCTGTCTGCAGGAGAAGATCTTCAAAAGATGATCCTCCAGTTATTCTTGTGTTAAAAAACTTGTGTGATTCATTGATAAAGGAGGGAAATGAGAAATGTTCATCAGGATCTGAGGAGATCTGCAGTTTACACAGTGAGAAACTCAAACTCTTCTGTCAGGAGGACAAACAGCCTGTGTGTTTAGTGTGCAGAGACTCAGAGAAACACGCGAATCACACATTCAGACCCATCAGTGAAGTGCTTTCATCTTACAAGGTAAGACAAATGTCTCTCATTTCATATGCTGAATACAGTGCTAAACATAGAAACAGTATTATTTGTGTATACAATAGACCAATAGACCATTTTTACTCAGACTAAATCTTTATATCTCTCTGATATAAAATTCTGCTCTTCGACCCTCTGATGTTCAAATCTTCTTGAATGTAACAGCATTGGCACAAAACATCTTTTGAAAAGATAGAAATGTTCTGTATTTGCACAACCACAAATTTACAACTGCATGGATATAATAATTAGAATTTGCCATGATGATTTCTTGATGTTTCTTGATGTCCTGCAATTTTCAGACACAAATGCTTCCATGAGAATGACCCATTCATCATATGAATAATTTAAAAACATCCAAACATACAATGTTTAAACCTCTTAGAGCTGCATAAGTTTCACAGATTTTCATCTTAACCTGTAGGAGGAATTTAATACAGCACTGACGTCCTTACAAAACAAGCTCAAACATGGAGAAGAAATGAAAGAAGAGTGTGATGAAACAATTGAACACATCAAGGTGAGGATATAAAGAGTTAAATACTCAACATTCACACACAGAGTTTATTATTGACATTAGTGGAGTGTGTGTTCATACAGCGCTGACTGAAGTGAATGTGATTTGATTTCAGTCTCAAGCTGAGCACACAGAGCGTCAGATTAAAGAAGAGTTTGAGAAGCTTCATCAGTTTCTCAGAGACGAAGAAGAAGCTACAATCACTGCACTGAGAGAGGAAGAGGAGCAGAAGAAGCAGAGGATGAAGGAGAAGCTGGAGGAGATGAACACACACATCTCAGCTCTTTCACACACAATCAGAGACATGGAGGAGATGATGAAAGACAATGACGTCTCGTTTCTAAAGGTGACAAATCAATCTGGCTTCATTCTCTGTGCAGAAAACAACTTGTATAGAGAGACTCATTGACACTGAGGGCCCTATCTTGCACCCAGCGCAATTGACTTTGTACACTGACGCATGTATCATTCCTATTTTGCACCCGCGCAAAGCGGACTTTTCCCTCCACAGACGCACGTCGGTTAACTAGCAAATACACTTGCGCTCCCCGGGGCGGTTCAGCGCAAAGAGGAGGCGTGTTTCGGCGCAAACGTTCCCTCATGCTATTTTGCAGGTTTAGAAAACAATTCCGCCAGTGACCAGGAAAAACCTAGTCTAAAGTCAGTGGCGCGTTGCGCATGTTATTCATGCTATTTTAAGGGCGCATGCTTGGCCATAATCAATGTAGCGTGTGCACAACGCGCATTACAATTTGATGCTCTCATCTACACAGAAGCAGCCGTTTTCATTTTTGCAAATCATACATTATTACTAGGAAAAATATTAGGTCTTGTAGGTCTTGATAAGCCTAGGGCTTCTACGTATCCCTTTTCGAACAGTGTGATTATTATGCAAAAAAAAAAAAAAAAGGTTTTGTTTTTCTTGATTTTGTTTTATTTTTCTTGATGGATATTTAATGTGTTGCTGTCTTTGGTTTCATTTATTTTTTAATTGTTCGAAATAAAGATTTCATTCATTTATTCATATTAATACACGAGGGAAATCATTGTTGTGTCCATGAAGATGTGAAAATAAAATAGGCATAAATCTAGCTTACACATTTAATCATACGCCCAAATTATCATACGCCTGTTTAACCGAAGCTAATTTGGGTGTGTTTGTTTCTCCATCCCCAACGTCACTTCTCTGTGTTTTACGGCCGTGACGAGGACGTCGGTCTCCTCGGCTGTGAACCGCTCCTGGCGCGCGCCTGGCAAATCCGCCGTTATAATAGGAATCCGCTTAGAAAAAGCGCGCCTGCTCTTAAAGGGAATGTGAGATGTCGCTCTGATTGGTTTATTTCACGTTACGCCCAAACCACACCTATGAATAATGAAGCTACTTCAGACCAACCCCTTTTAGATTTGCGTCGGGCGCAAGAGTAATTTATCCCGCCGGGAAAATAGCAACAGCGCCGAGACCCGCCCACAAAGTTACTTGCGCTTTGCGCTTTGACACTTGCGTTTCAGATCGTTAAAATAGGGCCCTGAGGGGGCGCTGTTGCGCGTTGAGAATGTAAGACGTGTTTTCGTTCGCTCTCGGGGAAGGTGACAGATTTACTCATATATTGAACAGCAGGATCTTTTTTTGTTTTGTTATATAACTTAAAACCAACCTCCTAAACTCTGGTACTATTCTTACACTGATTATAAGTGTAAATATGTCGTCGTCTCGCTCAAAAGGTGACGCGGGTAAAGGAGGCCGCAGCAAAGCACCGCTCTCCTCAAGCGACGCGAACGGGTCCACGGTGAATGTGTGCCCCGCGGATGAATCGCCCGGGACTGTTACTTGTCTTCAGACAATGTTGGACTCTGTCAAGAATGAGATTTGTCAGAAAATCGATTCTTTATCTTCTGACTTACGCTCTGAGATCACTACAGTGCGATCAGACGTCAAAGGCTGGTTGGAACCTTTGCAACAGATGGTCGAAGCCAACACTAGTACCATAAAAGAACTGGAGCGATCTTCGTCTGATCATAGCGATCATATTACAGAGCTTGAGAATTTGGTAACGTCGCTCAGTGAGCGCGTAACTCATCTTGACTCTAAGTGCGAAGATTTGGAGGGACGTTCCAGGAGAAACAATATCCGCTTAGTGGGGCTTTCCGAGGGCTGCGAGGGTTCGCGCCCCACTGAATATGTGGCCCAACTTTTGCAGGAGATTTTGCACCTCCAGGATAAACCCTTGCTGGATCGAGCACATCGTACGCTCCGTGAAAAACCAAAGAAAGGAGAACCTCCTCGCCCTTTTGTCATCAGAGTGCATTACTTTCATGTGCGTACTGAGATTCTTCAAAGAGCCGCGGATCTCTCCCCTCTCTATTACAACGGAAAGAGGCTGTCCATTTTCGCGGACTACACTACGGCTGTGGCTAAGAAGCGGGCTTCATTCAGAGATGTTAAACGCATCCTCCATTCATGTCCTGGAGTCAAGTTTGGCTTGCTTTTCCCTGCAGTGCTGAGGATCACGTTACCTGATGGAGTTTCACACAAGTTTACGGAGCCATCTGCTGCACTAAACTTCGTTCGCAGTAACGTGAAACCTGCGGATGCGTCAGGTAGCGAGTCATAGTAATTTACAGATGGGGCAAGTATCGGCCTGAGCAACACAGATGGATATTATGTTTTTTTTTATAATTTTTTTTTTTATTGGCTGGTGCTTCATTATTGAGAGCTCATGATTGTAATCATCATGCCCCCTCTACTATCATCTTTGTGAACTATTCTTTGCTGATATAGGGGACTGGTTAGAACTCCATGACTGCTGTTCTGTTCAGTGATATTTTTATATTTTCATACTTAAAATACTGTTACCTTTTTCGAAGCAACATTACGCGAGTTGTGTTAGCGCTAGTGTTGTTACAGTGTGTCTATTTAGGGGTTAATGTTAAAGGGGGTTGTATCTGTATCTCATTTGGGGAGATGCTTTTTTTTTTTTTTTTTTTTTTGTGCCACCTACAGTGTTTTGCCAGATTATTTTATTATTTTATCATTATTACTTGTACACTTGATTTATTACTTTTACTTTAAACATGTCACAGTCTAAGACAGGGTACCGAGCAGGAGGTAACAACTTAAAGTTTGTTAGTTGGAACTGCAAAGGGGTAAACGAACCAGTGAAACGTAGTAAGGTACTACATCATCTTCATCATTTGGGGGCACATATCGTTTATCTCCAAGAGACTCATCTCAAAACAAAAGACCATCAGCTACTAAAAAGAAGATGGGTAGGCCAGGTGTATCATTCCACATTTCAGGGTAAAGCCAGAGGGACAGCAATCCTTATACATAAATCAGTGCCCTTTGTATGTTTAGATGTTAAAACGGATCCTAATGGCAGATTTGTCATCGTCTCAGGGAGAATTGGTAACACAGCACTTCTTTTAGTTAACATTTACGCCCCTAATTGGGACGACGACAAATTCTTTAGACACTTATTTTCCTCATTGCCAGACACTTCTTCATATTCTATTATTATGGGAGGGGACTTCAACTGTTGGCTTAATCCTGACCTTGATCGTTCTTCTCTCAGACGTAATTCACCCTCAAAATCTGCCCGGGTAATTCAGTCTTTTATGGAAGAATTTGCCATTTCTGACCCATGGCGTTTCTTTAATCCATGTGGTAAAGCATTTTCTTTCTTTTCCCATGTTCATCAAACATTTACACGCATTGATTATTTTTTAATAGATAATAGACTTATCCAATCAGTGGAGTCGTGCAATTACAATGCTATTGTAATATCGGACCATGCACCAGTTACCATGAATATTTACGTTGAGGGGCTCAATGGTACACGCCCACCGTGGCGATTCAACACCCGCATGCTATCGGAAAACAGTTTTGTGGAATTTGTTTCTCAGCGAATAGATTTTTTCATATCCACAAATAGCAGTCCGGAGATATCTGCATCTCTTTTTTGGGAAACCCTTAAGGCATTTCTTAGGGGGGAAATAATTTCATATACTTGCCATAAGGCAAGGTTAAACAAAAAGAGGCGTTCTGAGATAACGCAGAAAATAACTAAATTAGATAATATATATGCTGTTACCCCATCTCCAGATATTTATAAGGAACGCCAAGCATTACAAGCAGAATTCGATATACTCTCAACAAGTCATGTAGAGAATTTACTGCTCAGAACTAGGTCTAGGTACTATGAAGAGGGAGACAAGGCAGGTCGGCTGCTAGCTCTCCAACTGCGGCAGGAAGCAACTTCCCACCTTATTTCCCAAATTAAAACACCTTCAGGGACAACAACAGATCCCATATTAATTAACAACCATTTTAAAGATTATTATACTTCCCTTTATACATCTGAGCAAACTGCCAACCTCTCTGACTTTGATCATTTTTTTAGTACCCTCAGTATCCCTACAGTGGATTCTAATTTTGTTGATCAGCTAGAAATACCCATCACTATAGATGAACTTGCTAAAGCTGCTTCCTCGATGCAAAGTGGCAAATGCCCTGGACCCGATGGGTATCCAGTAGAATTTTATAAGATATTTTTTAACAAATTGGCTCCCATATTATTGGACATGTACAACGAATCATTCAATTTATCAAAACTCCCTCAAACACTTAACCAGGCCTCAATCTCCCTGATCCTAAAAAAAGATAAAGATCCTTTGGACTGCTCTTCATATCGTCCTATTAGTTTGCTTAATGTTGATTTTAAACTTTTATCAAAATTATTGGCGGTGCGTCTAGAATCTGTATTGCCTTCAATCATATCTTCAGACCAGACTGGTTTTATTAAGGGTAGGCATTCCTTTTTTAATATTAGGCAATTATGTAATGTTGTTTATAATTCCTCACCCCCTTCTATCCCAGAAGCTGCTCTGTCATTGGATGCTGAGAAAGCATTTGACCGGGTAGAATGGGAATATCTTTTCTATACATTAAAAAAATTTGGTTTTGGTGAGAATTTTATTTCATGGGTGAAGTTGCGGTATTCTGCTCCTCAGGCCTCAGTTAGGACTAATAATATTCGTTCAGAATACTTCAATCTTTACCGTTCCACCCGCCAAGGATGCCCTTTAAGCCCCCTTCTTTTTGCTATTGCCATTGAGCCTCTTTCCGTTGCTTTAAAGTCTGACCCATTAATAAAAGGAATAACAAGATTAGGTATTGAACAGAAGGTCTCATTGTATGCAGATGATCTTCTTCTGTATATCTCTGATTTTTCTATTACAGTACCTGCGGTTCTTAACAATTTAAAATTATTTGGTTTTATTTCTGGTTACAAGCTAAATTTAGGCAAAAGTGAATTTTTCCCATTGAATGCAGTGGCCAATAAATACCCTTTGCATACTTTACCATTTAAAATTGCACAGTGCAATTTTAAATATCTCGGGGTCTGTATAACCAACAGATGTCAAGATCTTTTTAAATTTAATTTTGATAATCTACTGCTTCAGGTTCAGAAAGACTTTGAACGATGGTCGATACTTCCTATATCCTTAGCTGGTAGAATTAATTCTGTAAAAATGAATACCCTCCCAAAGTTTATGTATTTGTTTCAGTGTATTCCCATTTTTCTCCCTCAATCATTTTTTCAGAGAGTAGACAGATTAATTTCAGAGTTTATTTGGGATAAAAAGACTGCTAGAATTAGCAAAGCACTTCTTCAACGACCTAAGTCTCTTGGGGGTATGGGTTTACCCAACTTTAGACACTATTACTGGGCAGCTAATTTCAGGGTCTTCCAGTACTGGTTAAATCAGGCCCAATCACAGTGCTCACCCATGTGGCTTGCCATGGAAGTAACTTCATGTATTCCTACTACATTAACTGCCCTGTTATATTCCCCTATTAACAGTTCATTTTCTCCTTATACAAAAAATTATATTGTAAAAACTTCACTGCGAATCTGGAGACAGTTTAGGCGGTATTATGGATTGCAAACATTTTCTATGTCTGCCCCTATAGCGTCAAACTTTGCTTTTTCACCATCAATGATGGACAATACTTTTTCCCAGTGGGCAACACACGGCCTATCAATGTTTAAAGATTTATATATAGATGATGTTTTTGCATCCTTTCAACAACTCGTGGATAAGTTTTCACTGCCCAGAAATAATTTTTTCCGATACTTGCAGGCTCGCAGTTTTATCCGTAATATGTACCCTCAATTTCCTAGGCTCCCCACTCCCACTTCCATAGATTTATTTCTTGAGCCACTACCTATTGGAAAAAGGATGATTTCTTTTTTTTATGACAAAATATGTTCCCTACATAGAAGCTCACTGCTATCTATAAAAACTCAGTGGGAGGAAGACTTATTAGAGGAAATTTCAGATGAACTATGGGAGAGTATTTTATACAGGGTGCATTCCTCATCTGTGTGTGTCAAACATGGATGGATCCAATGCAAAATACTCCATCGCACTCACTGGAGTAAGGTCAAACTTTCTAAAATTTATTCTGACATTGACCCTATATGTGACCGTTGTCGTCAGGCTCCTGCAACCCTGGCGCATATGTTTTGGTTTTGCCCAACCCTACATGGGTATTGGACTGATATTTTTGAGACAATGTCAGAGGTAGTTGAGACAATAATTGAACCTGTGGCTATAACAGCACTGTTTGGTACACTTTCTTTGCCAGTTCACTGTCCACGGTACAAGGCAGATTTTGTGGCCTTTGTGACCCTCCTGGCCAGACGTCAGATTTTACTGCATTGGAAATCATCTGTCCCGCCTACTCACACTTTATGGATTAAAGACGTTTTTCACTGTATTAAACTGGAGAAAATCAGATACTCACTGAAGGGCTCTCTCAAGAACTTTTACAAAATGTGGGGTTCTCTCCTTGCATATATGGAAACATACACTCCTTGCATACTGGAAAATAGTTAATTGTACTTTCTTCTAGTGTGTTAGTGCTCCTGTACTCATACTTATTGATTGTGTTGTTTAGACATTTACCTTGGTTGGCACAGGTGTTTTTTTTTTTTTTTTTTTTTTTTTTTTTTGGGGGGGGGGGGGGGGGGGGTAGTGGGGAGGTTGAGGGGTAATTTTTGCATATTTGATAATGTATGGGTTTCCTTGAACATTCTTATTTGGGGCTAATATTTGTTCCCTTTATATTAGGTTTGTCCTGGACCCCTGCTTATCTTCTGATCTTACCCTTTTTTTTACACTTTTTCTCTACATATGTTGTACAACTGTGTTTTGGAATGGTTGGAATTTTGTAATATGTGGAGAAATTTATAAATAAAGTGAGGAAAAAAAAAAAAAAAAAAATAGGGCCCTGAGAGTGTTTGACAAGATATTAAAATGTTTTCAAACTCTATATTTTCCAGAACTATAAAGTCACGATGGAAAGGTGAGTGAGCTGCTCGTATCTCTTCTCTCAGTGGATCTGAACTCAAATTCACTGCAGTTCTGACTCCTGAATGTTCCTCAGAGTCCAGATCTCACAGCCGGATCCACGGATGAGTTCTGGAGCTTTGATCCATGTGTCGCGTTATCTGGGTAACCTGCCGTTCAGAGTCTGGAAGAAGATGATGGAAACTGTCCAACACAGTGAGTCTCAGCAGACTTGACACCAGTGCAGAAGATAGTTCACATATAAACACACACAACATCAACATTTGATAGAAATATATTTAATAATTTCCAAGTGAATCTGAACTGTATTTCAGAAAATCATCAGATCATGCAGCGAACTCATAATGAAAAGTTTATTCCTCATTATCTATGTTTATGTATTAGGATAAAATAGTGTTTATTGAATACTGATATTAAACCTGAAGCCTCAATCAATTCTGACAGTAACTGAGAGACCATTGTCATGATTTTATGATTCATGATTTCTTTCAACAAAGTCTTTATATGTGTTTTACATTTACATTTCTAATACATCATATTTCATCCTGTAATCTGATGTTATTCTCTTTGCAGCTCCGTTGACTCTGGATCCAAACACAGCACATCCTCATCTCACACTCTCTGCTGATCTGACCAGTGTGTCGTACAGTGATGGAGATAAAACACTTCCTGATAATCCAGAGAGGATTGACAGTTATGCATGTGTCCTGGGATCTGAGGGCTTTAACTCAGGAACACACTGCTGGGATGTGGAGGTTGGAGACAATACATACTGGATTCTTGGAATAACCACAGCATCAAACCAAAGGAAGGGAGAGGTTTTCTTTAAGTCTAATGTCTGGTATGTGCGATACATAAACAGCAAATACAGCTCAGAATCCCCAGAGCAACCCGTCACTGTCTTTACTGTTAACCAGAAGCTTCAGCGTGTGAGAGTTCAGCTGGACTATGACAGAGGAACAGTGTCATTCTCTGATCCTGTAACCAATAAATGTCTGCGCACATTCAGGACATCCTTCACAGAGATGGTCTTTCCATTCTTATATAATGCCTACACATCTTCTCCTCTGAGGATCTTACCAGTTAAACTGTTTATTACAGCAGAAAATCACAGTTAAATCTGATTCTGCTTCTAGATTAATTCAGTTTTGCAAATTATGCTTTAATAATAACACTGTAATAAAAGGGTCTCATTGATCAATCACACTTAAATGTAAAATTTAGAGCTAACTTAACACTTGTGTGTCCTAAAGGACATTTTTGTCTTTTTCAGTTTAGTTTTTGGATGTTTCCTGTGTTAATGTACCCTAGAAACCCAGAGTTCTCGCGAGAGCACAAGTTGAATTTGCTCAGCGGGTTACTCTGGTGTCGAGTAATGATGCTCATTAAATATGCCCCTGTATCCAAGCTGCACCAATCACATCGGTTTATCTGATATAGGCGGGCCAGAGGCGAGCTAAACAGATGACAGCGCTGTGACGTCGAAGTCTTTAGTAAACATTGCAAGATGGCTATGGATGAACACCAGTTGTTTGAAACGGCTTTGGCCGCTACAATGAACGAGTTAAACTTGGCTTTTTATCTAAAAGAGGAACAGAAGACGCCGCTCGAATCGTTCCTTTGCAAGAAGGACGTTTTTGCTGTTTTGCCGACCGGATAGGGCAAGAGTCTAATCTACCAGTTAGCTCCGCTGGTAGCTAGGCTTATGGAAGGTTGTGATTGGTTGTAGTGTTATCCAATTGCGTGCAGTGAGATTTTCAAATTTTCATTAGTCGATGCCAGACCATTAATCTTTCAGATTTAGGTCTGGATTTCCAGGCTAGTGTTAATGCCAACTGCATAAATTTTGACACAAGTGTGTATTTTTATTGGAATTTTCTTATTTCACCCTCATCTTTTTCTGACGATAAAACACTTCCTGATAATCCAGAGGATTGACAGTTATGCATGTGTCCTGGGATCTGAGGGCTTTAACTCAGGAACACACTGCTGGGATGTGGAGGTTGGAGACAATACATACTGGATTCTTGGAATAACCACAGCATCAAACCAAAGGAAAGGAGAGGATTTCTTTGAGTCTAATGTCTGGCGTGTACGATACATAAACAGCAAATACAGCTCAGAATCCCCAGAGCAACCCGTCACTGTCTTTACTGTTAAACAGAAGCTTCACCGTGTGAGAGTTCAGCTGGACTATGACAGAGGAACAGTGTCATTCTCTGATCCTGTAACTAACACACATTTACTCACATTCACATCCACCTTCAACGACACAGTCTTTCCATTCTTATATAATCACTGCACAACTTCTCCTCTGAGGATCTTACCAGTTAAACTCTTTATTACAGCAGAAAATCACAGTTAAATCTGATTCTGCTTCCAGATTCATTCAGTTTTGCAAATTATGCTTCAATAACAACACTGTAATAAAAGGATCTCATTGATCAATCACACTTAAATGTTAAACTTTGAGCTGACTTAAAAATCTGAGTTCTGTTAAGTCATTCTGTTTAAATATGTATATATGTATATATAGCACCATATGCAAACTAATGCACTTCAATTTATTTTAAGTACATATGCAGTGACAAATATAAGTCATAACACCATGGATAAGACAAAATGTCCACTGATGATGTAACAGGACCCGTTCTCAGCACCAGAGACTGCAGTGCATGCTGGGATTTGGTGACAGCAACAAAAACATCAACACTGTTATTGAACTGAATGGAATCAACGTTGAACTGATTCAAAGTGAATCAACACTGAACTACAGCTGAACAATGACACTGTCGTCTTTTTAGAGCTGCTTTACAGCAGAATTGATTTATGTTTCCATCATTGATCATTATTTCCCTGTTTATCTGTAAAGCTGCTTTATAAAATAAAGGTATATAAATATATTAGCATTCTGCTAATAATATATAAATTCTGCGTGTTATAAATAAAGGTAATTTGACCTAAAGTCGCAATGAAAAGGAAATAGTGACGGATCTTTTCTTACATTTTGTGACGCACATCCAAGTGTAACATAATAAAAAAAGAAATAGTGCAGGGCAGGTTCATCAGTTGGTAATGAATCAGATGTTGAGATGTGGATGTTGCACTCAAAAATGAATGTGAGCTTACAGTCGATTGTAGAGTTTAAGGAGAATAAATGATTGGATTAAATATTACAAAAATTCAAATAAATAAAAATATACGTGTTCATGGATGAATCGTTTACAATAAGATCTGCGCTTTTTCAAAATAAATATAATTTCATTACATTTTTTTTTATTTTTTTTTATGCACTTGTCACAATAATCCTGTGTAAGTTAAATTTTACTGAAATAAAAGTTCAAAGTTAAATGATTTTCTCTACTCTTCCCTGAGTCAAAGGAATATTGATAAGGAACTTGATATAAGGACATCATGTAAGTATTAACAGTGTTGTTGTCAACTCTTCACTATAAAGTAGATTCTGTTGACTATAAAATAGCACTCTGTTGACGAAGGCTGTCCCAATGCGAAGGCTCCTCCAAATGTGTCCGTCGTTTCCCGAGAGATAAAGGATTCAACAGATACAACAGCTCATTCGCTGCCTTGCAGAATTCAGAATTTCAGGAGAAATTGCTGGATTACAGCCTTTGAATTGGGACACAGTCTGAGTGTGTGTGTGCGTGTGTGTGTGCCTGTGTGTGTGTGTGTGTGTGTGTGTGTGTGTGTGTGTGTGTGTGTGTGTGCCTGTGTGTGTGTGTGTGTGTGTGTGTGTGTGTGTGTGTGTGTGTGTGTGTGTGTGTGTGTGTGTGTGTGTGTGCGTGTGTGTGTTACCAACTCCCTCTGCTGGACAGGCTCATGTAGTGTAAGGGAGGATGCTGTCACACAGTATTTCCCAACCCTGCAGCCCTAGTGAGAAAAACCTATACCAAAATATATTTAAAATACATTTATTTTACTCTAAGTATACTACAAACCCATTAACATATTTACTGACATATTGTTTTAGACTTACTGGTATAAATATTATAAATAAACTTTATTTGGAGTACTTCTTTATTGCACAATGCACATTTTTTAATTTTAAGCCTAAAATGTTTTAATATCACATTTAGTAAGGATAGTATGATTTCTGTATAATATCGGTCTTTAAATACAAGATATTTAAAGTGTGCCTAGAGTTTACTTGCATTAGTTCCATTTAAGCACAATCAAATATACTTGACCTGCAGTTAATGATTAAAGTGAAAAAATGTGAATACACTTTCTATTTAATTATCAATACAATGACTTTTACAACTGAATGGCAACAACAGAAACTACTGTAGGATATTTCTCCCCCCAAACACAATATTGAATTATTTTACTGAAAGATTAGTCAAACTCATTAAAACCAGTAACGTGCTTGAAAGTGAATAATTAAAAGAAGCTGCTCAAAACTAAGCGTAGTGTCAGTTTTGGCGGGTCACGTTAGCACATTAGAGCACGTTAGAGTCCTACACTCAGCTGATCCACATATTATCAGCAGCTGTCACGTTTCTCAGGAGCTCATTACCCTCCTCCCTCCCCAGCTCCTCTCGTCCAGTCAGGATTTGGCATTCTGATTCCCCTTGAATCAGAATAAATTCTCGAATTATGTTGTATCTTGAATTAATGATATCTGCAATACATTCATGTTGGTTCTGTTCTGTTTACCCTAAGGGGGGTTATTGCTGCTCTTATCCATGCTAGACTGCATGGATGTGCAGGGAGTTCTTGCCCAGAACAGAACCATACCGCCAATCCAAACTGTATGCTAATTGTCAATCGTATTTGACGATAGTGGTCCTGACAGAATTATTCAGAATCTGAGACTGTGTTTGTTTTTGCATGCAGCTTGCGAGGACAGGTCATGTGCATTATTTTTATCATCAGATTCAGATTACAAAATTACATTCACAAATCAGGTAAATATTTCCATGATATTACCATAAATCTGTAACATAAGGTAAAGTAGAGTGTGAGTAACGCAGCTAACACTGGCACAACTGTGAAAGAAATGTTAATCTTTCCTTAAAGATTAGAGAACCTTCTGCTCGAGGTGAACCAAAAACAACTGATACCAGCTCTCAGTGATATGTGTCGGGTCCCCGTTTTGATAACAGTAACTTTCTCAAATGTTTACAAAACAAGCGGGAACCCAGTGTGCCTGTATCTTTCTCTATTGCTGTTCTATTACATGATAGAAAGTCTAAGGCCTTCAATAGCCGTACAGCAAACCTAACTAATCTGGTGCCTATTACACGTCAAACTAATATTGCTGTGGGGAAAAGTAAGTCTGTTAAGTTAGCTCTTTTAAACATTCGCTCACTTAAAAATAAATCACTTCTAGTCAACGACTTAATAACCACAAACAACCTGGATTTTATGCTTCTAAATGAAACCTGGCTAGAAGACAGGTACAGTGCAACAATCCTAAATGAAGCAGCCCCTCCTAACTTTACTTTTATGAGTGTCTGCAGAGCTGTTAAGAGAGGTGGAGGTCTAGCTGCTCTTTTTAAAGATAGCTATCAATGTAAGCAAATATCATTTGGGAATTACCTGTCTTTCGAATATCTGGGTATTGTGTTAAAAGGTGCTCCACGCATTTTACTTTTCATTATTTACAGGCCTCCAAAATACTCTCCAGCCTTTGCTGAGGACTTTGAGCCCGATCTCACGGGAAAACGTACAAATTCTACGAGGTGGCTTATTCGTACGAATTCATACGACCTGACTCGTACGAATTAGTACGTTTTGTGCAAAATCGTACATATTTGACGAATTGGCCAATTCGTATGAATTTCATACGAATGACCTACCCCTGACCCCGCCCCTAAACCTACCCATCACGTGGGTTTAGACAAATCGTACAAATTCGTACGAGTCAGGTCGTACGAATTAGTACGAATTAGCCAACTTTTTATCATTCGTACGAATTCGTACGAATTGGTCGTGAGATAGCGTTGGGACTTTACAGAACTGTTATCAACAATTACCTCAGAGTTTGACTGTTTTGCCATTGCTGGAGATTTTAACATCCATATAGATAATGGAGAAAACAATATGGCAAAAGAAATCAAAACTGTTTTAAAAACTTTTGATCTGACTCAGCATGTACATGGACCCCCACACAATCGTGGACACACTTTAGATTTACTTATCAGTAAGGGTCTAAACATTTCATCGATTGTTATTAAGGATGTAGCACTGTCTGATCATTTCTGTATTTTCTTTGATATATTGATCTCTCCTGCCACTGAAGCTAGATCTGTGTCTGTCAAGAAGAGATGCTTAAATGAGAACAATAGTGTCCTATTTATGAAGGCTATATCCTTAACACCAAGCATATCTGCAGACTCTGTTGATTTTCTCCTTGATTCTTTTAACTCAAAAGTTAAAGGTGTAATTGATGATATTGCTCCTGTTAAAGTCAGGAAGAAGAGTGGCAGACAAAAGGCACCTTGGAGAAACTCAACAGCAGTGCAAAATATGAAAAGACAATGCAGAAAAGCAGAGCGCATGTGGCGGAAGACAAAACTTGTAGTCCATTATAACATCTACAAAGACAGCCTTCATGCTTTCAATATGGAACTAGGCAAAGCTAGACAGACTTTCTTCTCAAATATTATAAACAGCAATTTAAACAACACACGCACTCTTTTTGCTACTGTAGAGAGACTGACAAACCCCCCAAGCCAGATTCCCAGTGAAATGCTCTCAGACAGCAAGTGCAGTGAGTTTGCTTCTTTCTTCTCTGAGAAAATCAATAATATCAGAAAGGTGATCAGCACATCCTTGACTTGCGCTGGGGTCAGACAGATCAAACCACCTGAGAAAGTAGTTACTATGTCTGATTTCAAAGAAATTGATGGCAAAATTTTGGAAGAAACCGTACAGCACCTTAAAACATCAACCTGCACTCTTGACACACTTCCCACATCGTTTTTCAAAAGTGTGTTAAACAGTTTAGAAGCAGATCTTCTAGAAGTGGTAAATGCTTCACTTCTCTCTGGGAGTTTTCCAAACTCCCTAAAAACTGCAGTTGTCAAGCCCCTCCTGAAAAAGAGCAATCTGGATAAGACCATATTAAGCACCTATAGACCGATCTCAAATCTTCCTTTCATAGGTAAGATCATTGAAAAAGTTGTCTTCAATCAGCTGAACAAATTCTTAAGCTCGAATGGATACTTTGACAATTTTCAATCTGGTTTCCGACCGCACCACAGCACAGAGACAGCGCTCATAAAGATAATAAACGATATTCGCTTAAATACTGACTCAGGCAAATTATCAGTGCTGGTACTACTCGACCTCAGTGCTGCATTTGACACTGTCGATCACAACATACTTCTGGACAGGCTGGAAAACTGGGTGGGGCTTTCTGGGATAGTCCTAAAATGGTTCAGGTCATACTTAGAAGGGAGAGGTTATTATGTGAGTATAGGAGACCATAAGTCTGAGTGGACATCCATGACATGCGGAGTCCCTCAAGGCTCAATTCTTGCACCACTCCTGTTCAACCTGTATATGCTCCCAATGAGCCAAATAATGAGAAAGAACCAAATTGCTTACCACAGCTATGCAGACGACACACAGCTCTACTTAGCCCTATCGCCTAACGATTACAGCCCCATTGACTCCCTGTGCCAATGCATTGATGAAGTTAACAGTTGGATGTGTCAAAACTTTCTTCAGTTAAACAAAGACAAAACTGAAGTCATTGCGTTTGGAAACAAAGATGAAGTTCTCAAGGTGAACGCATACCTTCACTCTAGGGGTCAAACAACTAAACATCAAGTCAGGAATCTTGGTGTGACACTAGAGTCAGACCTTAGTTTCAGTAGTCATGTCAAAGCAATAACTAAATCAGCATACTATCATCTGAAAAATATAGCAAGAATAAGATGCTTTGTTTCCAGACAAGACTTAGAGAAACTTGTTCATGCTTTCATCACCAGCAGGGTGGATTATTGTAATGGACTCCTCACTGGCCTTCCCAAAAAGACCATAAGACAGTTGCAGCTCATACAGAACGCTGCCGCCAGGATTCTGAGCAGAACCAGAAAATATGAACATATCACACCAGTCCTCAGGTCTTTACACTGGCTCCCAGTTAAATTTAGGATTGATTTTAAAGTATTATTACTGGTATATAAATCATTCAATGGCCTAGGACCTCAATACATTGCAGATATGCTCACTGAATATAAACCCAACAGATCACTCAGATCATTAGGATCATATCAGCTTGAAATACCAAGGGTTCACTCTAAACATGGCGAGTCCGCTTTTAGCTATTATGCCAGCCGCAGCTGGAACCAGCTTCCAGAGGAGATCAGATGTGCTCCTACTGTAGTCACATTCAAATCCAGACTCAAAACACATCTGTTTAACTATGCATTTACTGAATGAGCACTGTGCCAATGTTCGTCCGACTGTTTGTACTGTATTTTATTTTGTATTCTTCTAAACTGTTTTAATTATTCTTATTTCTTTTTATTATTTTAATTTCTTCTATGTAAAGCACTTTGAATTGCCATTGTGTATGAAATGTGCTATATAAATAAACTTGCCTTGCCTTGCCTTGCCTAATCAGAATAAATCTATATTAACAAATATGTTTTAACTGTCACCACCCCACATCACAATTATTTGTAACTCTGGGGGTCCCGTAGCCTGACGTCGTCATACTCATATTCTAGTCAGAATGTGAGTCTGATACTGCTCCATTGGGCTGTGATTATGGGGCGTGTTTCAACCGAACCAGGAAAGAAAATGCCTCTGCACTCAATTGGATAGACCTACAACCAATCAGAGCAACGGAGTAAGTGACGTATGTTTTTCATTCATATTTCCGATCGACAAATGCCTTGATCAGGGTTCTCTGTTCCTCTTTTAAAATGAATGCGCTGTTGATATCTTCTATAACAGACGCGATGGCAGAATCTACACATGATGTTTTATAAACAAAGTTTGGGAGGAAGCACGTTCAAATAATCAATCCAATCAACTTGTCATCAAACAATTACCGTCTACCCAATCAGCATGAGAAGAAGCATATATATATATATATATATTCACTCTGTCAACTCACCTAACATTCCTTGACAGTTTTCAGCATCCCTCCACTCACTCTCGGCTTGTTCTTCCACAGCCTGGAATACGGGGGGAGTACTTTGGTTTCGGGCTGAATACCGAGCCCGGAACCTCTCCTCGGACAGCACGCCAAATATGCATTTATTCTATCTGACTTATTTGTAAGTGTGAACTCGTGAAATCTCAATTCTCCAGCGGCAGTCATCTTTGTTGTAAACAAATTCAACCCAAGCGCTCTTTGGTGACGTGAAAGATTACGTTACTGTTGATCATCTGTCCATCATCGTATAAAGCCCGTCCTGGCAATTTGATTGGTCTGAACAGCTTTTGTTCGGGCATAATAGCTCCACAACGGATCAAGTCCTGACCGAACTTCCCGACCTAAAAATTTTGTGGGCGGGGCTAAGTTCGGCTGGCATCCAGGCTTTTATTTTCTAGAAGACTAAAATGTCTGGAGTCCTCATCTCATGTGGGTATAGACTAGTTTAATTGTATTTGTCAGAAGTACGGTTAATGTTTTATGTGGGAATTTTTTTTATTTTGGAAAACATCACACAATAAGCAAACAAAGTAAAGGCAGGATGGCCAAAAACGTAAGGAAATTATGTTATTTTGTGTATAACTAGGGTTTGTTCCATGACATTTATAAATATAAATGAAACAATTCCACATGTATACTAACTGTTTTGACAGCTATAATTGTTGTAAAGTGTTCATATATTATTGCTATTGAGTGGTTATTAAGACTAGTACAAGGTTCTCTCTTAAAAATAAGTGCTCAGAGTTGGATGTTGACCTCACTGTGTGTACCATCACCATCAATAGTGCTTTCATTGCCATCCGAGAGGAATCCGCTTCCAGAGTGATGTGTCCTACACTCCAACGCTGTAAGTCTCTGCTTCAGCCGCTGTTGAGTAGCTGTGTATTCAGCCAGTAACCGAGCAAACCGAGTCTGTAGTATTTCAAGAGAAGCTTCCAACCTCTCCACTTTCTCCTCAACCCGCTCTTCTCCCATTCCACCGGCCTCCAACTCCTCCAGCAGACCCTCTTTCAGGAGAATCTGTCTTCCCCTCTCTTCCAGAACTTTCTTAGCATCCGGATACTCCATTACAGCCTCCATCAGGTCATCCTTTGACAAACAAAAGAGGTCAGAGTAGCCAATGCTACGGATGTTAGCTGTACGACGGTTGCCCATTTTGCTCCCTTTGATGTTGAGGATGCTAATCTCGCCAAAGCAGCTGCCGCCCGTCAAGTGTGCATACTGGGTCACCCCATCATCAGCCACAACAGCAAGGCGACCCTCTTTAATGATGTACATCTCTTTTCCTATGTCTCCCTTTCGGCAGATGTAGTCTCCAGGGCCGAAGACCTGAGGCCGCAGCTTGAGCACCAGTTCCACTAAAAGCCCTGCCTCACAGTCCTGGAAGATACGGACCTTCTTCAATGTTTCTAAGTGCACATTGATTGCAATCTCAGCCCGCAGTTTGTTTGGCAGATTCTTTAGGACATCCTGCTCATCAATTGCTTTCTTGTTGGTCCACAAGTAGTCGAACCATTTGATGACTCTAGCTTCTAGCTCTTTGCTGACCTTTCTGAACTGCATGTAGTGTTTGATGGCATCAATGTGAGCTTGGAACTCGGTCCGTGTGGCATTCATGTTTGATATCATGGCTCCTACATTACCAACAATGGTGGCGAAAATGAGAACGCCAACAAGGAAATCAAAAACAACAAAAAGATACTCCTCATCCCGCACCGGAGCTGGCATTTCCCCAATGGTCGTCAAAGTGAGGGTTGACCAGTATAGGCAGTAGACATATCCTCGTGTTAGAGTCCCAAACTCAGGGTCAGAAATGTTTGGGTAGACCCACTGGTCGGATCCAAAGCCCAGAGACTTGGAAATGGCAAAGTAGATGCAGGCATTCCAGTGAATGATGACTAGGATATAGAGCACCAAGATGCAAATGCGGAAAATGTTGGGGCAATTTGTGCGGGTCTCTGTGCGGTCGAAGAACTCGAACAGGCGTGAGAAGCGCATCAGCCGATTGAAACGCAGCTCTGGTACGTGAATGCCAATGACGATGTAGGCTAGATCCGTGGGCAGTATGGATAGGAGGTCTAGCTTGAATTGCAAAGTATGAAAGTAGCTTTCTCTTAACTTGGTAAGGTCCTTCACCAGAAGACCCTGCTCAAGGAAACCTATAGTGAAGATATACATTGTCAATTCTTGATGATTGCTCATATACACTTAATTTTAGCACCAAAGCACCTATCTAATCAATAGTGCGAAGTGTCACAACAACTCTTTAAAAACATGTGAGATGCTAAAAGATTCTGACCTGTTCTCAGTCTTGCACAGGTGTCCAGTATATAAATGACATCAGAGAGAAAATCCAAAACCAGCCACAGAATGAAGCTCATCAAAGCAGGCTCTGTGTTTGGGATATGAATAATGAAACACCATCAGCTTGAGTCAGGACTAACCCTTTCACATATGGCACAACAACACTTATTTACATGAATCATCATCAAAATGAGTGGCTAGATCACACACTCTTGCTCATGAGGTCTAATTATACCGCTTGGATTTAATGGACGAACAGCTGCTACAAATTATTTCATCACAGGCCATATACATGCAGTGTTCAGCATGCAAAATTATTAGGTTTATTATTTCTTACACTTACAGTATTTAGATTAATTTACTGAATAATTTGCGGTCAAATTTTTCATTGGAATCATTGGATTTATTTTAGGACCTTAGCTAAGAAATGCTATTGATGTTCAATATATCAGCTTTAAACTCCAAATAAAATGATTTGAGTGTAGATAAATTAACATATCTTTTGTCTTACCTAGCCACCACAAAGCACCAGTTGTACAATACAGCTGTGGCAATAACAAACAGCCAGCGGTAGTACAGGTCATCAGCAGGTGCCAGTATGAAAACATCAGACTTTTTCCTGATAACCAAATGCATTTCATAATTTTATGTGGTTGCATGTTTGTTAAAAAAGGCAATGTAAATTTCATACAGCTATGTATGAATGGTGATAATGGTGTGACAGGACAAACTCACTTGGTTTTGGCGCTGTTGTTCCCATCATGAGCATCAGATCTACTGATGCTTATCCGACTGGGAGCAACTTGAAGTTCAGGTCCTCGGAAGCGCTCTAAAAAAGAATCTGGCCTTTCCTCTTCTTCCTGAAGGCTCTTATGGGCCCAGTCTCTAAGAGTGACTACCATACTCACCAACCTTGGAAACAAAGGGAAATAATGAATCAGTGTGGAAATACCCATTGTGAGCAATTGACCAGAATTCAATTTCAAGAGTTCACCTTCCATCCAAGTCTAAATTGAAATAAACTAAATAGCCTTCTAGATGTTCCCTAACTTCATACATGGAGAACGTTGAAAGGTACTGCAAAGGATCTCAACAAGAGTGTCCTGTCCTTTGGTTCTGGGGAGTCCTGGGAGAAATTGCCTGATTAATTTGGTTCAAACGTACTTTACCAGGGTTCCTAAATTCTGTAGTTTCTGCTGTATGTAAGGATGTGAAGCTTAGGAAAATTACAGATCTACGGATCTCGCAGCACATTTCAGCTGTCTCTCTTTAAACAATGCACAGATAAGTGCAGGGAGTACCCCTATGTGCTTCAGTGGTGACCTAAAAGAGTTCCCCTCTAAAAGAGCAACACAGTGAATCCCGTCTTTTAAAAGATGCCTGTCTGTCTGCGTCCTTTTGGATGTGGCCAATTTCTCTCTCCTTCAGATGGCCACAATCGCTGTCTTGAATGCCTAGGTCGAACATGAACATGGCTATGTTTACGGTATGTATTGTAGCGCTCCACTAAGGGGAAAGAGGAGAACACACACGGAATGCAGTGTAGCGTCACCCCGGAAGGCGTCTTTATTTGTTCTAACAGTGAGAACTTAGGTGCAATCAAACTCAGTCTGTGTTTAGTGCAGTGTTCCGTAGTAAGAAGTGAAGTTCCTCCTTGTCCAGCGAAGAGAGGGGAGATTAGCCAAATAGCTAGGTGATCCGTACTCACTTGGGGAAGTCAATCACTCTCTAGGTAAAGAAAAGACACAGAGGTTAAAACCGCACCCAGTGAGAGTCTATACGGCTCTCCTCTCATCTTCCTTGCTGGAGTTTTTATCCCCCTCTGAGTGATTGCCTCATCGTCATCACCTGGGATCGCCAGGTGTTCCCCATGATTAGTGTTGCCAGGGGTGACGAGTAGGGAGCCAGAGATTTCTTGTCACAGTATATAAATCGCCAGGGCGGTATCCACTTTCATTGCATGTCACAACTCGCCCACCATCTCCTGTGGAGTCAGCAGCATCTGAAGTCACTGCGAGCCACTCATATCCTAGGTGACCCCAGTCTCGCAGTGGAGACTCCCTCCCCAGGTGGATAAGCTGATTTGGAGTAAATTATGTAAGGCACAAATAGATCTGTTTGCTTCCCGGGAATCCTTCCACTGCCTTGTGTTGTATTAACTGACCTAGCCCTCAGCATCAACGCACAACTGGCCCAGGGGCCAGGGATCAGGCGAATCAGGGAGAAGGACAAGAAGTCCTATTAGTTGCACAATCTGGCACCTGCATCCAGAACACTGGAACCTCCATGTCTGGTCCCTGGATGGGACATGGAGGAATTCAGGGGGCTATCACCAGCGGTGATAGATACAATCATTCAGGCAAAAACCCCCTCTACTAGACGGCTATATGCTTTGAAGTGGCATCTTTTCACTACATGGTGTTCTTTCCGAGATTAAGATCCACAGAGGTGTGGCATTGGATCAGTGCTTTCCTTCCTTCAGGAGGGCCTAGATAAGTAGTTATCCACTTCCACCCTTAAGGTGTATGTGGCTGTGATGGCAGCAAATCATGACAATGTGGGCAATAGTTCTTTTAAAATATTCAAGGCATTGTATGGAACAGATAGAGACCAAACATGATTTAAAAAATGATCAAGTCATCGTTCATGCATTCGCTTATCAGTTATTAGGTCTGTCCTGTGAACTGTTGTGTTAACAGTCAATAACCATCAACATAAACTGTGCTTTGCATGAAGTTGAAGTGGATGTTTTGCAGTTTATATTAGTATAAGGCCTTCAAACATATGTATGAATGGATTAACCCTCTGAGGTCGGCAATCACGCCGGCATGATCTGCTCGCTTTTTTCCTTATCAGTGCAAAGGAGACTCTAAATAGTATGTTAACTTTGATGTTACAAACCAGTTTCATACATCAATCGATCCTGTTAAGTGTGTATTATTTTTGTGTATACTCACAATAAAAACAAAAGTGTTGTGCTTTTTGCCAAATAAAGAAAAATAAACATGATGCGAGTTCAGCTTTCTCTCTGTCAGTGAAGTCAATTCTGAAACGCGTCCGAAAATGAACCATAACTCAGCGAATACTTAGTCAAACAGGCATACAGACACACAGGCATGAAGCTTGAATTATCTTCTTTTGAATGAAGTAATTTATATAAAAAAAACAAATATTCTCAGTTTATGTAATCTGTATGAAAAGAGAGAGATGTCAGTCGTTCTCATCTCAGCTCATTATTTTTAATTTGACTCAGCCCGTGGAGAGCGCGCGCTATTCAAACGCAAATTATCTGAGGCAATCCATGTAAACTGTGAACACCCCCATATTAGCTCAAGAAAACACATTGTACTTGTTTACACCGTCTCGCAGCGCTGTGAGGAATAATACTATCGTAATAATAATAATGGAAAATGTACCACAGAAGTGCGGGTATTTCGAGGAGCAACGGATGACGCTGAGCTGAGGAATACTGTAGTAAGTTTTTTTTTCATTCTCAAGTGAATCGCGTTTCTGTGTGTGAATGAATGAATGGCAGAGATGCGCGCTGTTTACCACAACTAGCAAAAAGACGGTTTAAATTTGAATCGCGTTTCTGTGTGTGAATGAATGATCCGCTTTTATATTCCTTATAATAAAAACGAAAGACCTATGTTACAGACATATGAAAGACAACATTTCGCTGACTAGTTTTGGATAGATTATACATTTTTATTCTAAAATATAAGCTTTTGTTTGCCAATTTTTGCTCATATGTTAAATAAAGTATGTTTTGTCAAAAATAAAGTCATCAAATAATATGTTATTAGTGTTTTTTCCAATGTAGCCTAGGCTATATTCAAAGTAATGAATCCTTAACTTTGAAATATGTATGTTAAAATGTATACTTTAGTTTTTACAAAGAAAGATTACATTTGAATTGTTGTAATTGTAACCTTTTTAATAAAAAAGGTATATGTAAACAAACTATTAAAAGGTATAAGCCTTTTCTTTAAATAATTTTTATTGTGTTTTATTAGTGACAAATTTGGGGAGAGGATACATATTCTAAAACTGAAAATACAGTATGAGAATTAACTGCACAATTACTAGACATGTTTTCCTTGGATATTTTGCAAGCACAATTTGTGGGAAAATAAAAAAAATTGAGATGCTTCTAACTGTGAACCAATTTGGTAGAATATATATACTGTATCATTCTGATATGATTTTTTTTTTTTAAATCAATGTTGGAAGCCGTTGTGCTGCTTAATATATTTTTATAACCAATGATACGTTTTTTTCAGGATTCTTTGAATACAATTTTGATTGCAATCAACAATTTTGATTATTTATTTTGCTCACATTTGATTTGCTTAGAGCCCGCATCAACGGGGCACAAGCATTTACTGTGAGATACCTGCCTTTACTTTTGTTTATTTATTGCTCACAATTGCTTTGTTTATAGCCGACTGATTATTTTTTTATTTTGCTCACATTTGATTTGCTTAGAGCAAATTTAGAACATTTAGTTCCTCCACATAGAGGAATTACAATAAAACAGATTGAAAAACAAAACCTTTGAATCTCCTCTCAGTCTATTCTTTGTTCAGGCTGCCTCACTTGATGGCCCATTAGCCATTGGGGGAGTGTCTATGTCACACCCCTGGTCTGAATCTCATTAATATTGATAGGCCATTACCACTCCCACGCATAAACCTCTTCTGACAAAAAAAAAACTGACTTACAAAGTTTAAATCAATGTATTGTTTTTATGTGAACGATTAGGCAGGATGATTTTCAGATCATTTTGAAGAAAAAACTCTAGGCGACAACATCCATTAGTCAAAAGTCTTATTGACACATATTTAGTATGTGTTTTGTGGCCTTATTTCAGAAGCTTTAGTTTTTAGTTTTTTTCAATAACCATGCATAAATATTATTCTCTCAAAAATACAAACATGAACATATATGTTGCTCACATATTATGGTAGCCCTGTTTGTGCTAAATAGAGTGTAATTACACCTTTGCCATTAATATGTTTATAAGCAACTGAAAAAAGCACAAATGTCAGGGCATGTCAAAACATCTCAAGGACCCCAAAAAACACATCAGACCCCTGAGGGTTAAGATAGGTATCTGTGGTCCTGAAGGAATTTTTATGGCGGTTCTTGCCTAAACCCAAGGAATGAGTTTGGTTGTTAGAGTCCACCTGTGACCAATGGGAAGTCCTCTCCTTGGTGGTGGTGGGTGCAGAAGGTCCCCGTTCCTGTCCTGTAAGAGGTATCTGGTAGTTGTCTTAGCATCTTATCTGATGTTGCTGAACATTTGTTTATGTTCATTCACCAAGGATCCAATCACAGTGTGGCACATCTTCTTCCACACCAGCAGTTAGAGGGGCCTTGCCATAAACTGGTCCCTGGAATGCCATCTTAACTGATTTTCACCACAATAGCTACCATGAAAATACTAAGATGTTGTTGTTGTTGTTTTTAAAAGTCAGTGGATCAGTTACACAAAAGAGAGTCAATATTAAAATGATGGATTTAAATATATTCATAGATTTAATAATAACGGCTGGCATTAAAGATGCTGAAGCAACGTTTTAAAACTTAAGCCTAAAAGACACAAAAAAGTGTTATTATAAGTGTCTGGACCATTCATAAGCATTAGAGACCCCCTATAAGGACCAGAACAAATAACATTAATTGAAAATAGAATACTAGAAACATAAAACTAGATGTTTCTTGTTTTTGTTGCATTATTGCTGACAGGATAAGTTATTTTCCACGTTTCTGAACAGATGGGATGCATTTCCCTTTTCTGACAGTAGATGGCAGGGTTGCTCACGCTCTCACGCCACACAGTGTATAAACATCCAAATGAATAGATATTGAATCAACATTGATTCACAGACTTGATGCTCACTCCATGCTGAACTGGAAGATGGTGATGTAAGTTTTCCTACCGGCATTAAAAAATAAAAATAAATATTGTCCAGACAATACCATTGCTACTTTTTACCATATGGTGTGGCAGTGTCCAGAGGTCAATAGATTTTGGCATAGTGTTTCATCCATCCTGTCTAGTATTATCAAAGGACCCATCCCTCTTTCTGCTCAATGACACATCGTCTCTAAAGCTAACTATTAACAATAGGCGTCTTCTTCTCAATAGGATCCCTGTGGATATCATAATGATGGAGGAAGGATGGACGGGTGGCAATGGGAAAGGGTTGAGAGGTGTGTGTTTGTCCCCCTTTTTTTTTTTTTTGTTAACGGTTTAATACCTTGAGCGAATCTTGTTAGGTTAGGGGTTGGAGGGTGGGCTTGGGCTGGGTAGGATATGGGGAGGAGAAGAGAAACAGGCATCAGAATAAGCAACACTTTACTGTGCCTCTGTTATATTTTCAATGATGATGTAATCAGCCTAAGGTTTTTCTTTCTCTTGTGAAGCTGTTTCCTCTCCAATGTGTAAATAATGATTGTAAGAAAATAAATAAATAATTGATCACAAAAAAAAAAACTCTGAATTCAGAAGCACATACTAGTACACTACTCGTACTACATTTACCATATTCTTTTATGGCAGAAATAGGAAGAGTAGTATGCTTGTATGCTGTCTGAATTCAGCAACTGATACTGTAACGTGCCAGAGAAAGCAGGAGAAGGTGAGGATCTAAATGCAGTGTTTTTTATTTATTTATTTTTTTAAGTAAATAAAGTAAAACAGATATCAACATGAAAAACTACAAAGGACTACAAAACATGGCACAGAACAGGAAATAACATTAGTCCACACAAAACAAGGGGAACACAAGACAACACCGTCACACACACACACACACACGTACACACAGGGCCCCACAAACTAAGAAATACAGTACAAGTACATACACACACACACACACACACACACAAACTCCACCCTCTTACAAACCTTACCAGGAAGTGACTAGTCATTATTTTTGACTTTCAATTTTACTGAAAGCTGAAACGAGTCAGTGTTGTGAAGAACAGAGTTTATATATATATATATATATATATATTATATATATAACATTATATTATAGCATTTTTGTTTATTTCTGAGTTAACCCAGATTAGATTTTGATTGTAATAGTTGTTTACTCTTTAAACCAAAGTTCAGAAAGTGAAAGTAAATTGTAGATCATTGGATCTTTTACAAGACGAGGAAATGGATTCAAAATCTGTGGAAGAGCTTTCTTGTCCTGTTTGCTGTGAAATCTTCAAGACTCCTGTTTTTCTGTCCTGTAGTCACAGTATTTTTAAAGAGTGTCTACAACAGTTCTGGAAAACTAAGGAGACTCAGGAGTGTCCTGTCTGCAGGAGAAGATCCTCAAAAGATGATCCACCAGTTATTCTTGTGTTAAAAAACTTGTGTGATTCATTGATCAAGGAGGGAAATGAGAAACGTTCATCGTTACACAGTGAGAAACTCAAACTCTTCTGTCTGGAGGACAAACAGCCTGTGTGTTTAGTGTGCAGAGACTCAGAGAAACACACCAATCACACATTCAGACCCATCAGTGAAGTGCTTTCATCTTACAAGGTAACACTAATGTCTCTCATCTCATATGCTGAATACGGTGCTAAACATAGAGTATTATTTGTGTTTACAATAGACCAGTATTTATTTTTACTCAGACTAAATCTTTATATCTCTCTGATATAAAATTCGGCTCTTCGATCCTCTGATGTTCAAATCTTCTTGAATGTAACAGCATTGGCACAAAACATCTTTTGAAAAAATTGAAATGTTCTGTATTTGCACAACCACAAATTTACAACTGCATGGATATAATAATTAGAATTGGCCATGATGATTTCTTGATGTTTCTTGATGTCCTGCAATTTTCAGACACAAATGCTTCCATGAGAATGACCCATTCAACATATGAATAATTTAAAAACATCCAAACATACAATGTTTAAACCTCTTAGAGCTGCATAAGTTTCACAGATTTTCATCTTAACCTGTAAAGGATTCATTTTATAAAAAAAGTTACATACAGCACCTTTAACCTGTAGGAGGAATTTAATACAGCACTGACGTCCTTACAAAACAAGCTCAAACATGGAGAAGAAATGAAAGAAGAGTGTGATGAAACAATTAAACACATCAAGGTGAGGATATAAAGAGTTAAATACTCAACATTCACACACAGAGTGTATTATTGACATTAGTGGAGTGTGTGTTCATACAGCGCTGACTGAAGTGAATGTGATTTGATTTCAGTCTCAAGCTGAGCACACAGAGCGTCAGATTAAAGAAGAGTTTGAGAAGCTTCATCAGTTTCTCAGAGACGAAGAAGAAGCTACAATCACTGCACTGAGAGAGGAAGAGGAGCAGAAGAAGCAGAGGATGAAGGAGAAGCTGGAGGAGATGAATAGTCAAGTCAAGTCAAGTCAAGTATATTTGTATAGCGCTTTTCACAATACAGATTGTATCAAAGCAGCTTCACAGTATTAAATTAAAATAATACAACAAGGTTTGTTTCTAGTGGAATTTATTGATAAAATCAAATTAGATATCCAGAATATCCCCAACTGAGCAAGCCAAAGGCAACAGTGGCAAGGAACCGAAAAACTCCATCAAGTGACCTAATAGTGTCCTAAAACTCCATCAGGTGACCCAATGGAGAAAAAAAAAAAAAAACCTTGGGAGAACCCAGGCTCAGTCGGGGGCCAGTTCTCCTCTGGCGTTTATTAACTAGAGGCCGGATTGTAATTTGGACTGTAAGATTAAAAATATTATATGAATGCCTGGCTGAAGAGATGCGACTTTAATCTAGTTTTAAACTGGGAGAGCGAGTCTGAGCAACGAACAGTATCAGGAAGGCTATTCCAGAGTTTTGGAGCTAAATGTGAAAATGCTCTCCCTCCTTTGGTGGTTCTGGATATCCTAGGTATGACCAAAAGCCTTGAATTTAGTGATCTTAAAGAGCGCGATGGATTATAGGGCGATAGAAGATCCGTTAAATAGACTGGAGCTAAGCCGTTTAGGGCTTTATAAGTCAGTAGCAATACCTTGTAATTAATACGGAACTTTATAGGTAACCAATGCAGTGATGATAAAATCGGTGTTATATGATCATATTTTCTTGATCTAGTAAGAACTCTAGCGGCGGCATTTTGGACTAACTGTAGCTTGTTAATTGAGGATGCAGGACAACCGGCTAATAAAGCATTACAGTAATCTAGTCTCGAGGTCATGAATGCATGAACTAACTTTTCTGCATCAGAAACTGATAGCATATTACGTAGCTTAGCAATGTTTCTAAGGTGGAAAAAGGCGGTTTTTGTAACATATGAAATATGATTTTTGAAAGACAGGTTGCAATCGAGTATAACACCCAGGTCTTTTACTGTAGAGGATAAAGTAACAGGACATCCTACTATATTAAAGTTGTATTGCGAGAGGTTTTGTGGGCGGTTTTTTGAACCGATAAGTAGTACCTCTGTTTTGTCTGGATTTAATAAAAGAAAATTACGCGTCATCCAATCTTTTATATCTTTAACACACTCTGTCAATTTGGATAATTTATCGTTTTCATCTGGCCGTGATGAAATATATATTTGAGTGTCATCAGCATAACAATGGAAACTAATTCCATGTTTCCTTATAATATTTCCAAGTGGCATCATATATACTGAGAATAATAGAGGGCCTAACACAGATCCCTGCGGCACTCCATAGTTTACTGGAGTTATGATCGATTTTTCTCCATTTAAATAGACAAAATGGTAGCGGTCAGATAAGTATGATCTAAACCAGCTTAATGCTTGTCCTTGAACACCAGTATAATTTTGTAGTCGATCTAAGAGTATTGTGTGATCTATAGTATCGAACGCAGCACTAAGATCAAGTAAAACTAGTATTGAGATACAGCCTTGGTCAGAAGCTAAAAGTAAATCATTTGTGATTTTAACGAGCGCAGTTTCAGTGCTATGGTGCGGCCTGAAACCAGACTGAAACTTCTCATAGATATCATTTTCTTGCAAGAAAGAACACAATTGAGCGGACACCACTTTTTCTAATATTTTAGACATAAATGGAAGATTTTAAATGGGTCTATAATTTGCTAGGTTATTATGATCTAATTGTGGTTTCTTAATGAATACACACATCTCTTAATGAATACACACATCTCAGTTCTTTCACACACAATCAGAGACATGGAGGAGATGATGAAAGACAATGACGTCTCGTTTCTAAAGGTGACAAATCAATCTGGCTTCATTCTTTGTGCAGAAAACAACTTGTATAGAGAGACTCACTGACACTGAGAGTGTTTGATAAGATATTAAAATGTTTTCAAACTCTATATTTTCCAGAACTATAAAGTCACGATGGAAAGGTGAGTGAGCTGCTCGTATCTCTTCTCTCAGTGGATCTGAACTCAAATTCACTGCAGTTCTGACTCCTGAATGTTCCTCAGAGTCCAGATCTCACAGCCGGATCCACGGATGAGTTCTGGAGCTTTGATTCATGTGTCGCGTTATCTGGGTAACCTGTCGTTCAGAGTCTGGAAGAAGATGCTGGAAACTGTCCAACACAGTGAGTCTCAGCAGATTTGACACCAGTGCAGAAGATAGTTCAGATATAAACACACACAACATCAACATTTGATAGAAATATATTTAATAATTTCCAGGTGAATTTGAACTGTATTTTAGAAAATCATCAGATCATACAGTGAACTCATAATGAAAAGTCTATTCCTCATGGTTTATGTTTATGTATTAGGATACAATAGTGTTTATTGAAAACTGATATTAAATATGAAGCCTCAATCCATTCTGACCATTGTTATCATTTATGAATTCTTTCAACAAAGTCTTTATTTGTTTTACATTTACATTTCTAATCATATCTCATCCTGTAATCTGATGTTATTCTCTTTGCAGCTCCGTTGACTCTGGATCCAAACACAGCAAATCCTCGTCTCACACTCTCTGCTGATCTGACCAGTGTGTCGTACAGTGATGTATATGAAACACTTCCTGATAATCCAGAGAGGATTGACAGGTATGCATGTGTCCTGGGATCTGAGGGCTTTAACTCAGGAACACACTGCTGGGATGTGGAGGTTGGAGACAATACACTCTGGAGTCTTGGAATAACCACAGCATCAAACCAAAGGAAGGGAGCGGTTTTCTTTAAGTCTAATGTCTGGCGTGTGCGATACATGGACAGCAAATACAGCTCAAAATCCCCAGAGCAACGCTACACTGTCTTTACTGTTAAACAGAAGCTTCAGCGTGTGAGAGTTCAGCTGGACTATGACAGAGGAACAGTGTCATTCTCTGATCCTGTAACTAACACACATTTACTCACATTCACATCCACCTTCAACGACACAGTCTTTCCATTCTCATATAATCGCTGCACAACTTCTCCTCTGAGGATCTTACCAGTTAAACTCTTTATTACAGCAGAAAATCACAGTGTGATATATCAAAAAAACAAAACTGAAAAGACAAAGAAAAGACGAAGACAAAACTGAAAATTAGTTTCCTGTGTTAATGCCAACTTCATACATTTTTGGCAAAAGTGTTTATTTTTATTGGAATTTTCTTATTTTACTCTTATCTTTTTCTTTCATGAATCAATTTTACACTAGTAACACAAAATATTTACACTCAGGACCTTATGGACAAAAATAAAAATTCTTTTTTTTTATCACAGGGCCATTTAACAAATAAACATTTAACATTTTTACTCTGTTGGTAAAGATACATTTTCTCAGGTTTGGCCTATAAAGCAAATACTCGCTTTATTCATGTTTTTTGCGTATTTGTGTATCAATTGGATAAATGATGCAGCTATAATTTGTGTGGATGTCAGTGTAGTTTGTATGCATGTACTAGAAAAATGGTGTGTGTAGTATTTGATAGAGAAAGTTTCTACTGTACTGCAAATCACAAATCACAGCGTTGATTACACCAGTGCTGGCATTTAATGGGGAAAGTTTAGTACTGAACCCAAACTAAATCTCACTGAAAGCTTTTTTTATTTTTATTTTTTTTATTTAAAACACAAGTTGTTTAGATTTATGGCTTTTATTTGTTTGCAGTTTTTGAGTTTAACATGTTTTATTAAATATAGCCTACATTTTATATATATATATAAAAATTATAAATCATTTTCATGAATTTAAACCCCTATTTAAGCCCCTTTCTTTTTTCACTTTTGTAACTTTTTTTTAACAATAATCCTCCAAGAGTCTTCTTCTTCTTGAGGGTCTTCAGAATTAAATTTGTGCTCCGAAACTTCAAATGTTTATGACAGTTTATTTTTTGACATGGACATCAAAGACCTCAGAGTAACTTTATACATTGACGCTTAAGGGTTAAAAATCTGATTTCTGTATTTAAAAAAAAAAAAGTTCTTATTATTATTATTATTATTATTATAATAAATGTGATAAGTAACCATTAAATAAGTCATAAAATAATGAAAGTAAATCCACGTTTACAATATGTAAGACAACATAAAGTGTTAACACATTTTAGTCATAGACCCTTTTCAGATTTCCAGGTTTCTCAGAAGCAGAAGTCGTCATATTTGGGGAAACTTCTATAGCGGTGAATGAGAGACTACATTAAATATATTTTTCGTGTTTCCATTTGCTCAAATGGCAAAAGAAAAACTCCACAATAGAGTTAAAAACTTTCAAAAAGAGGGAAAAAAATTGAGAGGGATTGATAACAGCAGTCAGAAGAGAGAAAGATGTCAGTTTATCCGTCACTCCCACAGTCACTGTATTAGAAACTTTTTTTTTTAAAGAAACTGTATTATTTTTTTTTAATTTGAGGCAAAGGTAATATAATACAATGTATAGTGTTATAAATGTACATCTTTTTTAAAAAAAAATTAAATATAAAAAAACTGCAGGATTTAATATGTTGATGTCCGTTAAAACACTATCCAAAAGTTAGTTAGTATGTTAATTTTACCGAAATCACTGTGAAAGGGTTCTTCTTCTTGCCAGTGAAATCCTCATATGTTCATGTATTATCCTATTGAGCTCTGAAAATTATGAATTCACTGTGAGGCAAGCAGCTGTTTATATATTCATGCAAAATGATTGACAGAATAACAAGACTAGATGCTTTCAAACCGTTATTTAGAACATTTTCAAATTTTTTACAATTTTGAATATTTTTAATAAGGTTTAAGTTGGTTACAGTGTGACAGATTTTCATCATTCAAAAATGGGATGCACAAAACTGTCTAATGTATAGCAGGCGTTGAAAAAATATAACGTTATGATTAAAAACATTATAATACTAACATTATAATTTAAAAAAAGCATCATACCAGATGCAAAATGATGCACTCCAATGGATAATAAAGGTGTCTTTGATTATGATTTCACTTTTTTAACTTTAGTTAGTGTGTAATGTTGCTGTTTGAGCATAAACACCATCTGTGATGTTACGACACTCAAAGTTCAAAGCAAATGGAGATATTTCCTTTTACAGAAATCACTTTTTAAGGACTACAACACACGGCTATGACACTGTTGTCTTTTTAGATCTGCTTTACAGCAGAATTGATTTCTGTTTGATCATTGATCATTATTTCCTGTTTATCACTGTAAAGCTGCTTTGAAACCATCTGTATTGAATAAAGCGCTGTATAAATAAAGTCGCAATGAAAAGGAAATAGTGACGGATCTTTTCTTACATATTGTGACGCACATCCAAGTGTATCAGATTATCAGAAATGTAGGGTAGGTTCATCAGTTGTTGACTGGATGTTGAGATGTGGATGTTGCACGCAAAAATAAATGTGAGTTTACAGTCAATTGTAGAGTTTAAGGAGAATAAATTATTGGATTAAATATGACAAGGATGAAAAAAAAAGTGTACATGGATGAATCATTCACAATAAGATCTGCACTTTTTCAAAATAAATGTAATTTCATTCCAAATGCTTGGAAATTTCACTTTAATTTTTTTTACTTTTATATGCATTGATAACAATCTCGTGTCAATTTAATTTTACAGAAATAAAAGTAAAATATAGTTGTTAACCAAGAAAATAAATCAATACATGAAGAGAAACTCATAAACCATCTGATATGACCATCAGTAAAATAGATGTGAAATAGTTTTGAGAAATATATGACCATTTGAACTGCCACCTTACCGTGGTGGAGGGGTTTGAGTACCCGAACGACCCTAGGAGCTATGTTGTCTGGGGCTATATGCCCCTGGTAGGGTCTCCCAAGGCAAAGAGGTCCTAGGTGACGGGTCAGACTAAGAGCGGTTCTAAAACCCCTTATGATGCCTACAAATTCGAGGACTGTGACGTCGCCCGGCATGGCGCAGCCGGGGCCCCACCCTGGAGATAGACCCGGGGTTGGGGCTCGTATGCGAGCGCCTGGTGGTTGGACCTCCCCCCATGGGGTCCGGCCGGGCTTAGCCCGAAGGAGCGATGTGGGGCCACCCTCCCGTGGATCCACCACCTGCAGGAGGGACTGTAAGGGGCCGGTGCTAAGTGGATCGGGCGGCAGTCGAAGGCGGGGGCCTAGACAACCCGATCCCTGGACGCGGAATCTAGCTCTAGGGACATGGAACGTCACCTCTCTGGCGGGGAAGGAGCCTGAGATTGTGCGTGAGGTTCAGAGATTCCGACTAGAGATAGTTGGGATCACCTCTACGCACGGCTTGGGCTCTGGAACCACACTCCTCGAGAGAGGATGGACTCTTCACCACTCTGGAGTTGCCCATGGTGAGAGGCGGCAGGCTGGTGTGGGTTTGTTTATAGCCCCCAAGCTCAGCCGCCATGTGTTGGAGTTCACCCCGGTGAATGAGAGGGTCGCTTCCCTACGCCTTCGGGTCGGGGATAGGTCTCTCACTGTCATTTGTGCCTACGGGCCAAACGGCAGTGCAGAGTACCCGGCCTTCTTGGAGTCTCTGGGAGGGGTGCTGGAAAGTGCTCCGACTGGGGACTCCGTCGTTCTACTGGGAGACTTCAACGCCCACGTGGGCAGCGACAGTGACACCTGGAGGGGCGTGATTGGGAGGAACGGCCCCCCTGATCTGAACCAGAGTGGTGTTCTGTTATTGGACTTCTGTGCTAGTTACAGCTTGTCCATAACGAACACCATGTTCAAGCATAAGGGTGTCCATCAGTACACATGGCACCAGGACACCCTAGGCTGGAGGTCGATGATCGACTTTGTAGTTGTTTCATCTGACCTCCGGCCGTATGTCTTGGACACTCGGGTGAAGAGAGGGGCGGAGCTGTCAACTGATCACCACCTGGTGGTGAGTTGGATCCGATGGCGGGGGAGGAAGCTGGACAGACTCGGCAGACCCAAACGTACTGTGAGGGTCTGTTGGGAACGTTTGGCCGAATCCCCTGTCAGAGAGATCTTCAACTCCCACCTCCGACAGAGCTCCGACCAGATCCCGAGGGAGTCTGGAGATATTGAGTCCGAGTGGACCATGTTCTCCACCTCCATTGTCAACGTGGCCACTCGGAGCTGTGGCCGTAAGGTCTCCGGTGCCTGTCAAGGCGGCAATCCCCGAACCCGGTGGTGGACACCGGAAGTAAGGGATACCGTCAAGCTGAAGAAGGAGTCCTATCGGGCCTGGCTGGCTTGTGGATGCAGCTGACGGGTACCGACGGGCCAAGCGGACTGCAGCCCGGGTGGTTGGGGAGGCAAAAACTCTGGCCTGGGAGGAGTTCGGTGAGGCCATGGAGAAGGACTATCGGTCGGCCTCGAAGAGATTCTGGCAAACCGTCCGGCGCCTCAGGAGAGGGAAGCAGTGCCCTACCAACGCTGTTTACAGTGGAGGTGGGCAGCTGTTGACCTCGACTGGGGATATCACCGGACGGTGGAAGGAATACTTCGAGGATCTCCTCAATCCCGCCGTCACATCTTCCATTGAGGAAGCAGAGGTTGAGGGCTCGGAGGAGGACTCGTCCATCACCCAAGCTGAAGTCACCGAGGTAGTCAAGAAACTCCTCGGTGGCAAGGCACCAGGGGTGGATGAGATCCGCCCTGAGTACCTCAAGTCTCTGGATGTTGTGGGGCTGTCTTGGCTGACACGCCTCTGCAACATCGCGTGGCAGTCGGGGACAGTACCTTTGGACTGGCAGACCGGGGTGGTGGTCCCTCTTTTTAAGAAGGGGGACCGGAGGGTGTGCTCCAACTATAGGGGGATCACACTTCTCAGCCTCCCCGGGAAAGTCTATTTCAGGGTACTGGAGAGGAGAATCCGGCCGATAGTAGAACCTCGGATTCAGGAGGAACAGTGTGGTTTTCGCCCCGGTCGTGGAATACTGGACCAGCTCTATACCCTCTACAGGGTGCTGGAGGGTTCATGGGAGTTTGCCCAACCAATCCACATGTGCTTTGTGGATTTGGAGAAGGCATTTGACTGTGTCCCTCGCGGCATCTTGTGGAGGGTGCTCTGGGAGTATGGGGTTCGGGGCCCTTTGCTAAGGGCTATCCGGTCCCTGTACGACCGGAGCAGGAGCTTGGTTCGCATTGCCGGCAGTAAGTCAGACTTGTTCCCGGTGCATGTTGGACTCCGGCAGGGCTGCCCTTTGTCGCCGGTTCTGTTCATAATTTTTATGGACAGAATTTCTAGGCGCAGCCAGTGGCCGGAGGGGGTCAGGTTTGGGGACCACACGATTTCATCTCTGCTCTTTGCGGATGATGTTGTTGTGCTGGCCCCATCAGACCAGGACCTTCAGCATGCACTAGGGCGGTTTGCAGCCGAGTGTGAAGCGGCTGGGATGAGAATCAGCACCTCCAAATCCGAGGCCATGGTTCTCAGTCGGAAAAGGGTGGCTTGCCCACTTCAGGTTGGTGGAGAGTTCCTGCCTCAAGTGGAGGTGTTCAAGTATCTTGGGGTCTTGTTCACGAGTGAGGGAAGGATGGAACGGGAGATTGACAGAGGGATCGGTGCAGCTTCTGCAGTAATGCGGTCGCTGTACCGGTCTATCGTGGTGAAGAAGGAGCTGAGCCGTAAGGCAAAGCTCTCGATTTACCGTTCAATCTACGTTCCGACTCTCACCTATGGTCATGAGCTGTGGGTCATGACCGAAAGGACAAGATCCCGGATACAGGCGGCCGAAATGAGCTTTCTCCGCAGGGTGGCTGGGCGATCCCTTAGAGATAGGGTGAGAAGCTCGGTCACTCAGGAGGAGCTCAGAGTAGAGCCGCTGCTCCTCCACATCGAGAGGGGCCAGCTGAGGTGGCTCGGGCATCTTTTCCGGATGCCTCCTGGACGCCTTCCCGGGAAGGTGTTCCGGGCATGTCCCACCGGGAGGAGACCCCGGGGAAGACCAAGGACATGCTGGAGGGACTATGTCTCCCGGCTGGCCTGGGAACGCCTCGGTGTCCCCCTGGAAGAGCTGGAGGAAGTGTCTAGGGTGAGGGAAGTCTGGGCATCCCTGCTTAGACTGCTGCCCCCGCGACCCGGCCCCAGATAAGCGGAAGAAGATGGATGGATGGATGGATAGTTTTGAGAAATCACACCAGTCTCTAGACCAGCGCTGCCAACTTTTGAGTTCAGCTTGGAGTGAGAATTATAGTATTAACACAAATTTCACAAATAGATTTGATTCGATAAGCTTGTGGTTTGATTTCCATCTTGATTTCAATTAGATTCAATGTTGATTCATTTTGAAATACTGTATATCAGGTACAGTGTGTTATTGTGTTTCTCAAGGAAAAACATCTGTCTAAACTAATGCTGTGAACAATAGCCTACAGGGAACCATGTCAGCCATACATTATTATAAAAAGTTAAAGGCACAGTATGTAATTTTGGCCATATTCAAAACCATAACGCAGGCGTAGTGTGGAATCATGGGAGTTGTCGTCTTCACCTCCACTGCCAATGGGAATCAATCCAACGACAATACAGTTCACGGGCATCAGAGATATTATCACTTTATCATTATTGGATTGTGCTGCTAACACATTTAGTAGTTTTTATGATATTTTAGCTTTAGTTTCTGAGAAGGGTCATTCTGTGTCAAATCAGCCAAAATTCAGAAACGTAAATAGTGATTAAAGTCAAAATATTAAATGTCACAGATGTATATTTTCTGAGTAATCCACTATTTTGTAAAGGAGGTCAAAATGACAGTTTTTCACCTGAGATTAGGAGCCAATTTACAGGGGTGCAAAAAAATGACTTTAGAAAGATGGCAGCATCATATTATTTTTACACAGAGATTAGTAGGTCTATTAGTTAAATAAATAACAGTCAAACTAGAATTGTTTCTTATTTCTCTCTATCAAAAACTGCATCAGGGATTGTTTTTTACACACAAATAAACTGTATTGTAAACTGTAAACACACTGCCCTGCACTGCGTGCCATAAACTGCCTTACATTTTAAGCTTTACAGAAAGCAGTAAAACTAACTGGTTGTCATTAACGTTACTGGACAAACTCTACAATGCTGTGTCCTGTGCAGATCTATCTGTGACATTAGCAGATCTGCTTGTTGATGATTGTGTTTAGGCTGTGGTAAATGCAAAGCTCGTTGGGTCCACAGAAAAGGTTGCTTGCTAACATTATTATAAAAAGGCAATAACTTATTATTAACTTATTTTGTGAATTGTTGGCATAACTAACTTTTGATTGTCAAACTATTGCGATTGTACGTGCACACTAAAAAAGACAGTACAGTGAAGTTCACCTCCAACGCATCTTTGTCTTGGCTGTCTGTCTTTGGGTCCTGTGCTGCCACTGATGGTGTTTGGCTGTCTGTCTTTGGGTCCTGTGCTGCCGCTGATGGTGTTTGGCTGTCTGTCTTTGGGTCCTGTGCTGCCGCTGATGGTGTTTGGCTGTCTGTCTTTGGGTCCTGTGCTGCCGCTGATGGTGTTTGGCTGTCTGTCTTTGGGTCCTGTGCTGCCGCTGATGGTGTTTGGCTGTCTGTCTTTGGGTCCTGTGCTGCCACTGATGGTGTTTGGCTGTCTGTCTTTGGGTCCTGTGCTGCCGCTGATGGTGTTTGGCTGTCTGTCTTTGGGTCCTGTGCTGCCGCTGATGGTGTTTGGCTGTCTGTCTTTGGGTCCTGTGCTGCCGCTGATGGTGTTTGGCTGTCTGTCTTTGGGTCCTGTGCTGCCGCTGATGGTGTTTGGCTGTCTGTCTTTGGGTCCTGTGCTGCCGCTGATGGTGTTTGGCTGTCTGTCTTTGGGTCCTGTGCTGCCGCTGATGGTGTTTGGCTGTCTGTCTTTGGGTCCTGTGCTGCCGCTGATGGTGTTTGGCTGTCTGTCTTTGGGTCCTGTGCTGCCGCTGATGGTGTTTGGCTGTCAGTCTTTGAGTCCTGTGCTGCCGCTGATGGTGTTTGGCTGTCTGTCTTTGGGTCCTGTGCTGCCACTGATGGTGTTTGGCTGTCTGTCTTTGGGTCCTGTGCTGCCGCTGATGGTGTTTGGCTGTCTGTCTTTGGGTCCTGTGCTGCCGCTGATGGTGTTTGGCTGTCAGTCTTTGGGTTCTGTGCTGCCACTGATGTGTTTGGCTGTCTGTCTTTGGGTCCTGTGCTGCCGCTGATGGTGTTTGGCTGTCTGTCTTTGGGTCCTGTGCTGCCGCTGATGGTGTTTGGCTGTCTGTCTTTGGGTCCTGTGCTGCCGCTGATGGTGTTTGGCTGTCTGTCTTTGGGTCCTGTGCTGCCGCTGATGGTGTTTGGCTGTCTGTCTTTGGGTCCTGTGCTGCCGCTGATGGTGTTTGGCTGTCAGTCTTTGGGTCCTGTGCTGCCGCTGATGGTGTTTGGCTGTCAGTCTTTGGGTCCTGTGCTGCCGCTGATGGTGTTTGGCTGTCTGTCTTTGGGTCCTGTGCTGCCGCTGATGGTGTTTGGCTGTCTGTCTTTGGGTCCTGTGCTGCCACTGATGGTGTTTGGCTGTCTGTCTTTGGGTCCTTTGCTGCCGCTGATGGTGTTTGGCTGTCTGTCTTTGGGTCCTGTGCTGCCACTGATGGTGTTTGGCTGTCTGTCTTTGGGTCCTGTGCTGCCGCTGATGGTGTTTGGCTGTCTGTCTTTGGGTCCTGTGCTGCCGCTGATGGTGTTTGGCTGTCTGTCTTTGGGTCCTGTGCTGCCGCTGATGGTGTTTGGCTGTCTGTCTTTGGGTCCTGTGCTGCCGCTGATGGTGTTTGGCTGTCAGTCTTTGGGTCCTGTGCTGCCGCTGATGGTGTTTGGCTGTCAGTCTTTGGGTCCTGTGCTGCCGCTGATGGTGTTTGGCTGTCTGTCTTTGGGTCCTGTGCTGCCACTGATGGTGTTTGGCTGTCTGTCTTTGGGTCCTGTGCTGCCGCTGATGGTGTTTGGCTGTCAGTCTTTGGGTCCTGTGCTGCCGCTGATGGTGTTTGGCTGTCTGTCTTTGGGTCCTGTGCTGCCACTGATGGTGTTTGGCTGTCTGTCTTTGGGTCCTGTGCTGCTGCTGATGGTGTTTGGCTGTCAGTAGAAGGTGTGCTGGTTGTCCCTAGAGCTGTAGGCACCTGCTTTATTTCAGGAAAGACATTTGAAAATAGAAATGTATTTGAAAATTGTGTTATTTGTTAAGTAATGTATCCAAATGTGCTTAATGTTACCGCTGTTTTTTTTATTTTATTGAAATGGCTTGTTGATGGAGGTAACACAGACTCCTCTCCTGCTTTGCTTTCTCTGCCTCCACTTCTCCTTCAGGATTCGGTGCTCCTATGAAATTAAATGTATAGTAGACTTCTTATATATTTTGTACAAGTTATTTTTTGTGTAGTAGTGTAGTTACAGTTAATCGTATGAAAGACTTGGAATTTCTGTCCAAATGACATGGTAATGAGCCAATAAGGCCAATAATTATTATTATTTATTTTGTTGCATTAGGTGGTGAACAGACGGACAGTTGGACAGATGCAGGGATGGAAAATGCATCCTTAGGCCTGTCTTACCAGATTAGCTATTTATTATGTGTTTGTATTTTGTGTAATTTTTTGAAGCATAACACTTACCAAGACAAATTTAAATACAATACAATGTTGATTGTTTTAACTTTCTTTTAGTGATACGTTCTGCATCGTTAAATTCAGTACTTTTCATTAAATGTTTTATAAAAGACAAATATGCTTAGTTCCTTGAGTTTTATTTCAATTGTTCTTTGTAAAGAAAAGCCAGTGGTCAAGTGTCTGCAACAAGAGATATTAGACACATGCCTCATGCAACAAATAAAAAGGAAAAGTTGGCTATACACTGCCCACCTGTAGGCCTATGTCTCCTCTGTCTGTGCAGACTCTTCTGTAGGCCTTTCTGTAGATGTGGAATCCTGCAACTTATATTGCAGCCATAAAGCATACAAGTATAAATTAAGTAAAGTTATTTATGCACTTGCAGGTAGGCTAGTTCCTCCATATATGACAGTTATCTGAGAGGGTTTATTCACTGTCCAGTGCAATGGAAACAAATGGACATTACAAAGTCTTATACTTTCTTTCCTTTGGAAAGTTAGAAAATGTCCACTTACTGCACATATTTCAGCCACCACTTTCTTGGGAACAGATACAAGTGTTGGTGTATTATGTAAAAGTGCACAAAAGAGGAAAACACAATGTCATTACAATGAACTACACTCGGGAAAAATGTGATCAACTCATGGCAAAATATTTTTACATTAACATAAGTTTATCAGGTTTCACTTTCACAAGTCAAAGCAATTCATCATTACTCAATATTTAACAGTTGAAATGACTATACGGCTTAATTTAATGCAGCAAAAAATATTTTACAGTGTAGGCTACTAAGATCTTTTCTATTCTCAGCCTTTTTCTTGGTTGCTTTTATAAACAGACAACCATTTATTTAACAGTGAAGAGACTATAATATAACAAAGAAATTACCATTATGTAGAATAATTGTACTTCCCTTTTATTTGTTCCCATGTTCTAGTGTGGTGACTCTGACATTACAATGAACAAAGTAATTATGCAATTATTAAAATACAAAAATATAGGCTAATAAGTGATAAAAACATCTAACATGGCCACTTCTAACGGATTTAAATTGTCTGCTACTTTTTGCCAGCCCTCTCTCCTGGCTTTTGCAGACTTTGAGGTGTTCCCTGGCGTTTTGATTTAACATTAAAATTCCGTTCTATTTAGTTCAAATTTAGTTCAAATTAGTTCTACCAGAAAGACTCGGGAGATAAAATGATATAACAAGAGTAAATTTATTAATAGCTCAGCAAGCATAGTCTTTGGCGTAGGCCCCGTCCTTAGCAAGCAATGCGAGGGTAACGGAATCTGCAAATCCAGCCTGAAGATGAAGGCAGGGGCGCAGCCGACCCCCTGGAGGTAAAGGAAGGGACCATCCTGGTGGTGGTGGGGAGGATGGAGGGAAAGGACCATCTTGGAGGTGGTTGGGGAGGATGGAGGTAATTGGCGCCGTCAGTATCTGCGAACTCAGACGGATGTAAGTACCATTCTTTTATACTGAGAGTGTTAACACATGATTGGTTAGAAGTGAGTTAATTCATAACGCGCTGATTGAGTCTTCCTGGCAGAACTTAACGCTAAGCTTACATTTCTTGCTCTGCTGAGGAGAAAAACTGAGTGCGCTCTTTTGGCCACGCTGAACAGCCAAATAGCAGCGTTGCTGATCAATGTTTCTACTATCGATACATATCCCCTTTTAACCAGCGCATGAACGCGCAGTTATCTCAGATAACTCAATCCAGCGATACTAATCATAAACAACAGGTGTGTTCGAAGAACCCAATTAGCCGGATCATGATTAGCACGATGATATCATCTTGGATGTGTCATTTGATCTCGGATGTAATAAGCAATTAACGTACGAAGAACGAGCCCCTGGCGTTTGTTCTTTGAAATCTTTGAAAATGTCTTTGAGAATAGATGGTATGGGGGTCCTTCACCATGCCTGCCCAGGTCCCCTGAAGATACAGTATAACATATTATTTTTACATCTTGTTTGGTCATGTTTTAGGGAAACTTCTCTGCATACTCTACATCATATCTATACAGTACCTAAAACAACATCTGTACAAAGATGAAAGTTATCCTGATGGTGAAGAGGAAAGGTAATGAGACCAAAACTGACAAGATCCACACGCCTTGAATAATTAAAGGACAATTCTGGTATTTAACACTTTGAGTCTATTTTGTAGTTTGTTTTGGATGAACAAGAGTGGTGGACAAAGAAATTTTGACAATGGTTCCTGTCTCGACTTTTTGACTATTTTAGAATTTCCCATGACCGCTTTTGGGAGTCTATGGCCATGCACAAAGATGTCCTTAAAACAACCCTTAACGTTCGTTTTCAAAACTGTGCAACTCACCGAGTGGTTACTGGTGTTCGTTGATGATTAAAAACAAATATATCCGCGCAATGTATGATTTCAATCCGTTTATTTTTCTATAGTGGAACTATTTTTTCAGATACCTCACAACCACGTATAAACTTCCGCTCTTCCGAGTCCTCCAACGGAAATCAATGGGATTTTACAAAATGCCAAATAAAACACAACAGAAACTGTATTTCGCTACGCTACTTGTTTTAAATCATCAACGAACACCAGTAACCACTCGGTAACATGATAATACCAGAGATAATACTATGTTGTTGTTTTTTTTACAACAAGTCAGTAAGTGAAGTCAATATTAAAAAATGACGGATTTGAATGGATTCATACATTTTATAGACAATAATGACTGTTGGTATCAAAGATTATGAAGCAATAACAACTAATATAACTGAACTTATTATAAAAGCCTAAATTAGGTTAAAGTTTTGAAACTTAAAACTTAAAAAAGAAAAGAAAAAAAAAAAGTTGTTATTATCAGTGTTTAGACAGCTCATAAGCATTAGGGACTCCCTAAGGACCGGAACAAATAATTATATAATATTATAAAATAATAACATAATTATAAAATAATAATACTTAGGCCTATGATGTTCTTTTATTTTATGCTACAGATTCTTTATTAAGTTCATTAGTCCAGAGTTTGCTTGAAAGCACAAATAAAATAATATGAGTATCCAGTAAGTCTTCAGAAACTCCACCCTTTTACAAAACCAGGAAGTGACTAGTCTTTATTTCTCTTTCATTTTAACTAAGAGCTAAAACGAGTCGTGAAGAACAGAAAAGGACACATTATATTAGGATTGTTGTGTATTTCTGAATGAACCCAGATGAGATTTTGATTGTAATGGTGATCAAACCAATGTTCAAAAAGTGAAAGTAAATTGTAGATCATTGGATCTTTTACTAGACGAGGAAATGGATTCAAAATCTGTGGAAGAGCTTTCTTGTCCTGTTTGCTGTGAAATCTTCAAGACTCCTGTTATTCTGTCCTGTAGTCACAGTATTTGTAAAGAGTGTTTACAACAGTTCTGGAAAACTAAGAAAACTCAGGAGTGTCCTGTCTGCAGGAGAAAATCATCTAAAGGTGATCCTCCAGTTAATCTAGCGTTAAAAAACTTGTGTGATTCATTGATAAAGGAGGGAAATGAGAAACGTTCATCAGGATCTGAGGAGATCTGCAGTTTACACAGTGAGAAACTCAAACTCTTCTGTCTGGAGGACAAACAGCCTGTGTGTTTCGTGTGCAGAGACTCAGAGAAACACACCAATCACACATTCAGACCCATCAGTGAAGTGCTTTCATCTTACAAGGTAAGACAAATATCTCTCATCTCATATGCTGAATACAGTGCTAAACATAGAGTGTTATTTGTGTATACAATAGACCAGAATTTATTTTTGTTCAGACTAAATCTCTGCATCTCAAATCAAGCCTCTGTGGCTCCCTCTGATCACTGCATCAACATCGCTTGAGTACTTATCCATTTCACAGACTTCATTTTCCATGATCCCGTACCTGGTGCTGATTACACACACACCTGATCCCTATCCCATGGACTATATAACCAGCACTCTCACAAGCTCTCATTGTGAAGTTTTGTTTTGCTGTGGGTTACATCTCTGAGCGGTTTTCTCTGTTTTTGATTTCCCTGTGTATGACCCTGGACTGTGTACCTTGTAATATTCTCTGCTGCCTGCCTACTTACAGTACCTGTGCTCTGTCTTCCTGGATTAAGTCTGTACTGTTTGCCCTGACCCACTGCCTGGTTTGTGATTACGTCTCTGCTCTGCCTGTCGCCGTTGACTGAACTGTTTGTTGTACGAGTATCTCTTTTAATAAAGCTGCAAATGCATCCTAACTCTGCTGACTCAGCGTTACACTCTGACTTTCTACTGATATAAAATTCTACACAAAACTTTGATCCTCTGATGTTCAAATCTTCTTGAATGTAACAGCATTGGCACAAAACATAGAAAATAATTTTTTTGTCATGGGTTATTAATGTGTTTTCATTAATAATATGTGATTAATTACAAGACACACCAAAAAGTGACTGATACTAACATACTTTCTCTTTCTATATTTGTATTTGCACAACCACAAATTTACAACTGCATGGATATAATAATTAAGAATTGGCCATTGAAAAAAATTAATTTGTTTGGTAAAAACATGATTTATTGACGTTCATCCTTTCCAAATTATATAATTAAAAATATACGTCCTGCAATTTTCAGACACAAATGCTTCCATGAGAGTGACCCATTCAACATATAAATAATATAACAATAAAAAACATCCAAACAATCAATGTTTAAAGCTCTTAGAGCTGCATGAGTTTCACAGATTTTCATCTTAACCTGTAGGAGGAATTTAATACAGCACTGACGTCCTTACAAAACAAGCTCAAACATGGAGAAAAAATGAAAGAAGAGTGTGATAAAACAATTGAACAAATCAAGGTGAGGATATAAAGAGTTTAATACTCAACATTCACACACAGAGTTTATTATTGACATTAGTGGAGTGTGTGTTCATACAGCGCTGACTGAAGTGAATGTGATTTGATTTCAGTCTCAAGCTGAGCACACATGCAGAGCGTCAGATTAAAGAAGAGTTTGAGAAGCTTCATCAGTTTCTCAGAGACGAAGAAGAAGCTACAATCACTGCACTGAGAGAGGAAGAGGAGCAGAAGAAGCAGAGGATGAAGGAGAAGCTGGAGGAGATGAACACACACATCTCAGCTCTTTCACACACAATCAGAGACATGGAGGAGATGATGAAAGACAATGACGTCTTGTTTCTAAAGGTGACAAATCAATCTGGCTTCATTCTCTGTGTATAAAACAACTTGTATAGAGAGACTCACTGACACTGAGAGTGTTTGATAAGATATTAAAATGTTTTCAAACTCTATATTTTCCAGAACTTTAAAGTCACGATGGAAAGGTGAGTGAGCTGCTCGTATCTCTTCTCTCAGTGGATCTGAACTCAAATTCACTGCAGTTCTGATTCCTGAATGTTCCTCAGAGTCCAGATCTCACAGCCGGATCCACGGATGAGTTCTGGGGCTTTGATTCATGTGTCGCGTTATCTGGGTAACCTGCCGTTCAGAGTCTGGAAGAAGATGCTGGAAACTGTCCAACACAGTGAGTCTCAGCAGATTTGACACCAGTGCAGGGGCTCGTTCTTCGTACGTTGCTTATTACATCCGAGATCAAATGACACATCCAAGATGATGTCATCGTGCGAATCATTATCTGGCTAACTCGGTTCTTCGAACACACTTGCCGGATATGATTAGTATCGCTGGATTGAGTTATCTGAGATAATTGCGCGTTCATGCGCTGGTTAAAAGGGGATATGTATCGATAGTAGAAACATTGATCAGCAACGCTGCTATTGGCTGCTCAGCGTGGCCAAAGAGCGCGCTCAGATTTTCTCCTCAGCAGAGCAAGAACTAATAGTTTATTCTGAATTTTAATGTTTAATCAAAACGACAGGGAACACCTCATAGTCTGCAAAAGCCAGGAGAGAGGGCTGGCAAAAATAGCAGACAATTTAAATCCGTTAGAAGTGGCCATGTTAGATGTTTTTATCACTTATTATTTTTGTATTTTAATAATTGCATAATTACTTTGTTCATTGTAATGTCAGAGTCACCACTATAACTCCTGCGGGCTGTAAATTAAAGTGGCGCTTGTTACCCCCTTGTTCTGTGTAGTTACAGGGTAAGTGTAACTCCTGCGGGCTGTAAATTAAAGTGGAGCTTGTTACCCCCTTGTTCTGTGTAGTTACAGGGTAAGTGTAACTCCTGCGGGCTGTAAATTAAAGTGGCGCATATTACCCCCTTGTTCTGTGTAGTTACAGGGTAAGTGTAACTCCTGCAGGCTGTAAATTAAAGTGGCGCTTGTTACCCCCTTGTTCTGTGTAGTTACAGGGTAAGTGTAACTCCTGCGGGCTGTAAATTAAAGTGGAGCTTGTTACCCCCTTGTTCTGTGTAGTTACAGGGTAAGTGTAACTCCTGCGGGCTGTAAATTAAAGTGGCGCATATTACCCCCTTGTTCTGTGTAGTTACAGGGTAAGTGTAACTCCTGCGGGCTGTAAATTAAAGTGGCGCATATTACCCCCTTGTTCTGTGTAGTTACAGGGTAAGTGTAACTCCTGCGGGCTGTAAATTAAAGTGGAGCTTGTTACCCCCTTGTTCTGTGTAGTTACAGGGTAAGTGTAACTCCTGCGGGCTGTAAATTAAAGTGGCGCATATTACCCCCTTGTTCTGTGTAGTTACAGGGTAAGTGTAACTCCTGCGGGCTGTAAATTAAAGTGGAGCTTGTTACCCCCTTGTTCTGTGTAGTTACAGGGTAAGTGTAACTCCTGCGGGCTGTAAATTAAAGTGGCGCATATTACCCCCTTGTTCTGTGTAGTTACAGGGTAAGTGTAACTCCTGCGGGCTGTAAATTAAAGTGGAGCTTGTTACCCCCTTGTTCTGTGTAGTTACAGGGTAAGTGTAACTCCTGCGGGCTGTAAATTAAAGTGGCGCATATTACCCCCTTGTTCTGTGTAGTTACAGGGTAAGTGTAACTCCTGCAGGCTGTAAATTAAAGTGGCGCATATTACCCCCTTGTTCTGTGTAGTTACAGGGTAAGTGTAACTCCTGCGGGCTGTAAATTAAAGTGGCGCATATTACCCCCTTGTTCTGTGTAGTTACAGGGTAAGGGTAACTCCTGCAGGCTGTAAATTAAAGTGGCGCTTGTTACCCCCTTGTTCTGTGTAGTTACAGGGTAAGTGTAACTCCTGCGGGCTGTAAATTAAAGTGGCGCATATTACCCCCTTGTTCTGTGTAGTTACAGGGTAAGGGTAACTCCTGCGGGCTGTAAATTAAAGTGGCGCTTGTTACCCCCTTGTTCTGTGTAGTTACAGGGTAAGCGTAACTCCTGCGGGCTGTAAATTAAAGTGGCGCATATTACCCCCTTGTTCTGTGTAGTTACAGGGTAAGTGTAACTCCTGCGGGCTGTAAATTAAAGTGGAGCTTGTTACCCCCTTGTTTTGTGTAGTTACAGGGTAAGTGTAACTCCTGCGGGCTGTAAATTAAAGTGGAGCTTGTTACCCCCTTGTTCTGTGTAGTTACAGGGTAAGTGTAACTCCTGCGGGCTGTAAATTAAAGTGGAGCTTGTTACCCCCTTTTTCTGTGTAGTTACAGGGTAAGGGTAACTCCTGCGGGCTGTAAATTAAAGTGGCGCTTGTTACCCCCTTGTTCTGTGTAGTTACAGGGTAAGTGCAGTAAATATACAATAAAGGATCCCATTTAATTTCTGACTTTTATTTTACAAAAAATTTGTCTTTTCTACAGTATACTCAAACAACAAAGTGAAACATTATACCCCCCCCCCCCCTTATTTGCTTCTCTTGCTTTTCTTCTTCTTTCTTTTATTGCTCTTCTTTTTCTTAACTTCCACTGGGGTTGAGGAGTTGATGGAGTCCCATTGGTCTTGCTGCACTGCAAAAATATGAATATATATACATGCTCTTAGCAAGCTACACCTTCAATTTTAAGTTGTCGAACAATCCTCCACTCTAAAACATTTTGTGCCACCTGATATTACTGTAGTAGCTGTAATTTTGAAAAAAACACATTTTGGTGAAGTTTGAGGCAGGTTATGGGGGGGGTTGTGATATTTTATAGTGATAATGACTGTAGTGCAGCAGAACATGTTTTAAAAAAAGACATAGTTGTTCTGACAGCAACAAAAAAACAAAAAAGCATGAAACACAAACATGAGGGCTGTGGCACTATAGGAACAGCATATCTTTGTGTCATTGCAGATGGGACAGCAGATTTCATCTTTTCAGTTTCCTTTTTCAAAAAATCACACTCATCTTTGAGCAAAGTGGTCTCTGCTTTAAGAGTGATAATCTTATCTTTGAAAGAAAAAAGAAAGAAAGAAAGAAAGAAAGAAAGAAAGAAAGAAAGAAAGAAAGGTTAGACGTTTAAATTTAACTCCTGCTCTACTCCAGGGCTTATACTTGTGACCACTTTCCTATTTTTTAAAACATCAAATTGAAGAACTAAACATCACTGGGACTGTTATAAATGCACTTGTTAAAGGATTAGTTCACCCCAAAATGAAAATTTCCTAATAATTTACTCACCCCAATCATGCCATCCAAGATATCCATGTCTTTCTTTCCTCAGTGGGAGAGAAATTATGTTTTTTGAAGAAAATATTTCTGGATTTTTCATCGAAACGATCGGTGATTTTTTAAAATAATTTTTTTAAATAATTTATAGACTTTTTACCTTCAATAGTTCGGATTGAGCTGATCAACAAACGGACAGGGAACTACGTCATCACGTTGAAAGGTACGCCTGCGCCGCCCGAAGTACCGCCCCACTGTTTACAATGCGACCGTACGTAGGGTAGGAGGATAGTTCAAATAGTATTGTTTGCGATTATATAGTAATAGTATTCAGTGAATATGAATATGAATAGTATATGAATAACATTCTGATGAATATGAATAGTAGTTCAAATAGTATTGCCGGCGCAGGCGTACCTTTCAACGTGATGACGTAGTTCCCTGTCCGTTTGTTGATCAGCTCAATCCGAACTATTGAAGGTAAAAAGTCTATAAATTATTTTAAAAAAAAAGACAAAAAAAAGACCTATTGTTTCGCTAGATAACAACCTCTTCTTCAGCTGTGATCGCGTACAGCCCGTTTAAACACTTCAAAGACTTTTGAAACTGCATTGATTTGGACTTAAAAACGATGGTAACCAATGAAGTACATTGTTAGACGAAAAATCCAGAAATGTTTTCTTCAAAAAACATAATTTCTCTCCCACTGAGGAAAGAAAGACATGGATATCTTGGATGGCATGATTGGGGTGAGTATATTATTAGGAAATTTTCATTTTGGGGTGAACTAATCCTTTAACAAGTGCATTTATAACAGTACCAGTGATGTTTAGTTGTTCAATTTGATGTTTTAAAAAATAGTAAAGTGGTCACAAGTATAAGCCCTGGAGTAGAGCAGGAGTTAAATTTAATTATATAAATGGGTATAATGTTTTACTTTGTTGTTTAGTATACTGTAGAAAAGCCAATGTTTTATTAAGTTGTTTTATTTTTGTAAAATAAAAGTCAGAAATTAAATGGGATCCTTTATTGTATATTTACTGCACTTACCCTGTAACTACACAGAACAAGGGGGTAACAAGCTCCACTTTAATTTACAGCCCGCAGGAGTTACACTTACCCTGTAACTACACAGAACAAGGGGGTAACATGCGCCACTTTAATTTACAGCCCGCAGGAGTTACACTTACCCTGTAACAACACAGAACAAGGGGGTAACATGCGCCACTTTAATTTACAGCCCGCAGGAGTTACACTTACCCTGTAACAACACAGAACAAGGGGGTAACAAGCGCCACTTTAATTTACAGCCCGCAGGAGTTACACTTACCCTGTAACTACACAGAACAAGGGGGTAACATGCGCCACTTTAATTTACAGCCCGCAGGAGTTACACTTACCCTGTAAATACACAGTTGAAACGGGTAACAAACACTACTTACTATGTAACAATACGAAACAACACTATTTGCACAGTAATTACAGAGAAAGGTACTCTTATTAAAAAAACTAAACAAAAAAACTTTTAATTACACAGTATATTTGCCCTGACATTTAAGTGTCATTGCAATACAATGTGATAAGGTAAGTACTACATGGTACGTTCTAAATTAAAATCATAGCAGAAACACATTTTTTTGGCTTAACGTTAAGTAGTTTAGTAAGAAAAGCCAATAAATAGCATTGCCAATGTTTTTCGAAATCAGCTGTTTATAAAATTGTTTCAGATTCAATTTTTATCATACTGTGCTTGCATACAGCCATATATATATATATATATATATATATATATATAAGTTTAATTTACAACCCACAGATGTCAAAATTACCCTGTAACTACATTGCACAAGAACATATTTTGCCAGAAATGTGATAAAAACTTTATACAACAGACGTACAATTTTTGCCTGGAATATATTAACAGAATAGGCACCTGTTAGTTTTAAAATAATTACATTATAAATAATTTGCTTGTATATCTGGTTGTACCCCTTTATAACCCAAAACTTAACATATTGTTCCCTTATACCTACACGGAGGTACACTATAATTACAGAAACATACACTGTAATTTCGGTTTACTTACGAAGTTCTTTGCAGGTTGTATATCTGCTTGTTACCCCTTTATTACCCAAAACTTAACATATTGTTCCCTTATACCTACACGGAAGTACACTATAATTACAGAAACGTACACCGTAATTTCGGTTTACTTATGCAGTTGTTTGCGGGTCGTAATATAAAGTGTTACCAAATAGTGTTTATTGAATACTGATATTAAACATGAAGCCTCAATCCATTCTGACAGTAACTGAGAGACCATTGTGATGATTTATGATTTATTATTTATGAAGTCTTTATATGTCATTTACATTTCTAATACATCATATTTCATCCTGTAATCTGATGTTATTCTCTTTGCAGCTCCGTTGACTCTGGATCCAAACACAGCAGCTCCTCGTCTCACACTCTCTGCTGATCTGACCAGTGTGTCGCTCAGTGATGTTTATAAAACACTTCCTGATAATCCAGAGAGGTTTAACTGGTATTTGTGTGTCCTGGGATCTGAGGGCTTTAACTCAGGAACACACTGCTGGGATGTGGAGGTTGGAGACAATACATTCTGGATTCTTGGAATAACAACAGCATCAAACCAAAGGAAGGGAGCAGTTTTCTTTGACTCTAATGTCTGGCATGTGCGATACATGAACAGCAAATACAGCTCAGAATCCCCAGAGCAACCCGAGACTGTCTTTACTGTTAAACAGAAGCTTCAGCGTGTGAGAGTTCAGCTGGACTATGACAGAGGAACAGTGTCATTTTCTGATCCTGTAACTAACACACATTTACTCACATTCACATCCACCTTCAACGACACAGTCTTTCCATTCTTATATAATCACTGCACAACTTCTCCTCTGAGGATCTTACCAGTTAAACTCTTTATTACAGCAGAAAATCACAGTTAAATCTGATTCTGCTTCTAGACTAATTCAGTTTTGTAAATTATACTTCAATAACAACACTGTAATCAAAGGGTCTCATTGATCAATCACACTTAAATGTAATTTTTTGCTGCATTTGTGGATTCGTTGTCAGTTGTCTCGGAAATACAGTCTAACCCTAACCTACACTTAAATGTAAAATTTAGTAACACTGATGGTGTTTGGCTGTCTGTCTTTGGGTCCTGTGCTGCCACTGATGGTGTTTGGCTGTCTGTCTTTGAGTCCTGTGCTGCCACTGATGGTGTTTGGCTGTCTGTCTTTGGGTCCTGTGCTGCCGCTGATGGTGTTTGTCTGTCTGTCTTTGGGTCCTGTGCTGCCACTGATGGTGTTTGGCTGTCAGTCTTTGGGTCCTGTGCTGCCACTGATGGTGTTTGGCTATCAGTCTTTGGGTCCTGTGCTGCCACTGATGGTGTTTGGCTGTCTGTCTTTGGGTCCTGTGCTGCCACTGATGGTGTTTGGCTGTCTTTGAGTCCTGTGCTGCCGCTGATGGTGTTTGGCTGTCTGTCTTTGGGTCCTGTGCTGCCACTGATGGTGTTTGGCTGTCTTTGAGTCCTGTGCTGCCACTGATGGTGTTTGGCTGTCTGTCTTTGGGTCCTGTGCTGCCGCTGATGGTGTTTGGCTGTCTGTCTTTGGGTCCTGTGCTGCCGCTGATGGTGTTTGGCTGTCTGTCTTTGGGTCCTGTGCTGCCGCTGATGGTGTTTGGCTGTCTGCCTTTGGGTCCTGTGCTGCCGCTGATGGTGTTTGGCTGTCTGTCTTTGGGTCCTGTGCTGCCACTGATGGTGTTTGGCTATCAGTCTTTGGGTCCTGTGCTGCCACTGATGGTGTTTGGCTGTCTGTCTTTGGGTCCTGTGCTGCCACTGATGGTGTTTGGCTGTCTGTCTTTGGGTCCTGTGCTGCCGCTGATGGTGTTTGGCTGTCTGTCTTTGGTCCTGTGCTGCCGCTGATGGTGTTTGGCTGTCTGTCTTTGGGTCCTGTGCTGCCACTGATGGTGTTTGGCTGTCTGTCTTTGGGTCCTGTGCTGCCACTGATGGTGTTTGGCTGTCAGTGGAAGGTGTGCTGGTTGTCCCTCGAGCTGTAGGCTTTCCTTTATTTCAGGAAAGACATTTGAAAATAGAAATGTATTTGAAAATTGTGTTATTTGTTAAGTAATGTATCCAAATGTGCTTAATGTTACCGCTGTTTTTTTTTTTTAAATTGAAATGGCTTGTTGATGGAGGTAACACAGACTCCTCTCCTGCTTTGCTTTCTCTGCCTCCACTTCTCCTTCAGGATTTGGTGCTCCTATGAAATTAAATGTATAGTAGACTTCATATATATTTGTACAAGTTTATTTTTTGTGTAGTAGTGTTGTTACAGTTAATTTAATGAAAGACTTGGAATTCCTGTCAAAATGTCATGGTAATGAGCCAAAAAATAAATAAATAAATAAATAAATAAATATATATATATATATATATATACAGTATATATATATACATATATATATATATATTAATTACAGTAAGGTGGTGAGTGTCAGGAACATAAAGAGGATTTGTGCAACAGTTTATTTGGCACAACAAAAATCCAATAAACATCCAGCGTGTGTAGTGACACACACACGAACAGAAAGCTGGTGTAACAACTCCAGAGCCGTCCGTACAGAACCCTGCGGACACAGGCTGTGGAGACCACCTCAGGTGCAATGCCCAAACGGTACGTCAGAGCGTCAGTCAGAACGAGACTGAGGATAGCGGGCACACGGCCAGCTGAAAGACTCCTCGTCTAGGCGTCCTGAGCACAGCAGCAGAAGGAGGTAAAACACAAAGACACAGAGCACAGGTACAACCGTACATGAAACAACAGCACGAAATCTACTGACAACAAGGGGCAAACACAGCAGAGAATATAAGGGAGTAAGGGAACAAGCGACAGGTGAGGGCAATCAGCTCGTGAAGAATCAGCGCTGATTGCCCAGGTCACGAGCTGCAGAAAATGACAGGACAACACACAACAGGGAAGCCGATAAAGCACCCTGAACCATGACAGTGAGCAGACAGACAGTTGGACAGATGCAGGGATGGGAAATGCATCCTTAGGCCTGTCTTACCAGATTAGCAATTTATTATGTGTCTGTATTTTGTGTAATTTAATTATTTTTTTTGAAGCATAACACTTACCAAGACACATTTAAATACAATATAATGTTGATTGTTTTACCTTTCTTTTAGTGAACATTCCGCAATGTTAAATTCCCTTAAAAGTGCAGTGTGCATGTCTTTGTCATTATGAAGCCTATGTCCTCCATGAAATGTCTGTGAAAAGACGTCTGACTGAAGATGTCCTACAATATGAAATTTTACATGAGTGATTTTAATCAGGTTAGCAGAAGATATAATTTGAAGACATTTTTCATGTTTACTGTGTACCTCAAGGTCCTCAGGAGCAATGCTGCTGTCATCAACAGCTGATTCCCCAATGATGGTCAACAAAGTCTGGATGTTGTTGAAGTGCTTCTCAACATTTTCAGAGCTGCATGGGCTTGAGAAGATGACAGTGCAACTGAGGATCATTTCATCAAACTCAACAATGGGACTTGCTGTGGTCAAAAGTCTGAAAACATGCGTGGCCAACTTGTAGTTCTTGGGTGCACTGAGAGAGAAATAAAAATAACAACATTGTCATAAATCATCATGAATAATTTGTTGCCATTAATTTGATTATCTGTTTTACGAAAAAAAAAAAAAAAAAAAATACTTACTGCTTTTTACACTGGGATTTAGCATTTTTCATTATATGGCTTAGACAGCGGTGCTGTCTTCAGTGGTGCCTTTCCCTGTCAATATTTGATAATAACTGTGGAGCAAGGCATTGAGGTTAGTTTGGCAGAAGACGAGTGAGGACCATGGATCCATCACATATTATCATGAGTGGACTGATGTTTTTGTGTCCATATTTCTGGATAACCTCATCCGGCTCATCTCTTTTTTTCTTCTACCATCATCTGGAGACTGAGTGTTTCATTTTTATGTTTCATGTCCTTCATTCGTTGTCTCCAGGAAATGGATTTCAGAACACCTGGCGATGGTGCCTCATCTCGACAGCCAGACTCTACCACAGATTCTTTAAGGTTTTCCATTTTCTTAAGATAGAGAGCCCTTGGTAGTGTTGTTTGCAATTGCTGATTTATTTCCTTTTGGTCATCGGCTCATACCGGTCGCCTTAGCAGATCTGTTTTATTGTGAACTACTGTACCATGTCACCTCTGAACGACACCTGTGCTTTAAGTGTGTTCTCACTGTGCACAACAACATCAACTTCTACTGGGCAGTCAGTGAACAAGCAATAGCCAGAGCATTTAAAAGCAGGTGTGTTCCTGGTTGATCCCTGTATTTTAACCCTGTGGCCTGTAAAAGCAAAACTGCAATGTGGATGGATTGTGCGAATGCCTGAAGAGATAATGTTAGTCCACTGCAATCCCTTGAAGTGATCCTTTTTTTGTTTTTTTCTTAGTTTTCTTCAGGCAGTTTGAGGAATAAAAAGAAGGTGGTGCAGGAACACTCTCTGTAAAGGATTCATCTTCTTTGGCAAGACGGACATCATTCGTCAGTGTCACTCCAACTGTCACTGTCTTCCACCTTGGGATCTTTGTTGTGGACCTACAAGAGAATAAACAGTAATAATAGAACGTCATATAATATATCATTTTAAATAATTTAATTTGTGTTTCAACATCTGTGGTAGTTTTCTAAAACAGCATACTGGTGGTATGCATAGAAGTAAATGTGTATAAGTTTAAACAGAAAAGCCTGCCTCGCATAAGTATGTGGTTGCAAAGGGCATTAACACTTTAAGTGCTAGCTTTGACAATCTTGGATACTCCACCATTGCTGAAGCCCAGAAATCCACCAGTGACTTTAAAAGGTATGTTGTGTCTCCCATCAGATGATAACTCCAGTATCTTTTCTTGTTCTTGAAATGAGATGTGGGATTGGAGGAGTGACATCAAAAGGATTCCGAATCCATGTCTGAGATTGGTCCATAGGGGGGAAGTAAGTCCGCAGATTTTGGCTGAGCTGGTTGAGATGTTCAGTTATGAGGCCTTTGACACAATCATTTAGCACAGATTTCCAGGATTGCAAACATTCAGATAGAAGAGGAAAGCACTCGGTGGAGTTTGTATTTATCCAGTTGGCCCAGAAAATAAGCTTTTTAATAAGTGCTTCAACTTTGTCCTGGGTGTTGAAAACGGTGGTACTAAGACCCTGCAGACTTTAAGTTCATTCAAAGTAGAAAATATGTCTGCCAGATACGCCAGCTTCTGAAGCCAGATGTCGTCTTGCAAGCATGAAGAAACAACTTGGGTTGTGAACAAAAAATTCCTGAACTTCACATCTGAGCTCAAAAATTCTTGCTAAAACCTTTCCACATGATAACCAGCGCACGTCTGTATGCAGTAGAAGTGTTTCATGCTCGCTGCCCATTTCGTTGCATAGAAAAATCTGCGAATTTAACGGACGAGCCTTGATGAAGTTGACGATTTTCACGACGTCATGAAGTACAGCCAAAAGTTCACCTGGCATGTTTTTCGTCGCTAGGGCTTCTCGGTGGATCCTGCAGCGGACCCAGGAAACTGAAGGTGCAACTTTTCAGATGAGATCTACTGCTCCTTTGTGCCTCCCCATCATTGATTTCACCCCATCTGTACAAATTCCAACGCAGCTCGCCCAGTCAATTTTGTGTACTCTGAAAAAGCTATTCATCAAATTAAAAATATCTTCCCCTGTTGAACATGTGACAAGGGGACAGCAAAACAAAAAATCTTTATGAAATGTGTTCTCAAATAAATAAGGGCCATACACCAAAAGATTAGCTATTCGCTACGTCAGTAGACTCGTCGATTTGCAGTGAGAAGAATTCACTGTTTTTTATTCTGCTTATTAGCTGGCTGAGGATGTCAGTAGATGTCGAATCAATGCGACGAGCCACAGTATTGTCAGAGAGAGGGATTTTGTCCAGCGTCTTTGCTGCTTTCTCCCCTAGAATACAGTTTACCATGTCTTTGGTAACAGGTAAGCACAGATTTTCTCCAATTGTGTGGGGCATACCTTTTTTAGCTATGTGGTTGCTCGCCAGATATGAAGCTTTCTGTGCATTTTTGGAAGTCCCTAAGCCTGAATGGGAGTGGATAATTTTTTCCTTCTTCTGCAGTTCCTCCAATTTTCCTTGGAAAAAACTTGCAGGCATGTCTTGTGATTGACTATGTCTTGTTTGTAGGTGCCGGACCATATATGAGGGCTTGAGACTGCTATTAGCTAAAACTTCACCACAGACTACACATTGCGGTTTTAGACTTTCTGCATCACCAATCCATGTAAACCCGAAACCAATGTAACAGTCACTGTATTTGCGTTTCTTACATGACATTTTCTCACTCTGGAATGTAGGCCTATTTCTCTTGACCAGCACATCTCTGTTCCCGCCTCTTCACCCCGTTCATTATCCTCTGAGTCTGTTCGATCGGGTTTCTCCATATATTCAGTGCCGTGGTCGGTGCACATCTCCACAGAAGAGGCCCATGTAGATGGCTCACTCCTACTGTCCCTTGATTTCTTTAAAGTGCCCGTTTTTAACCAGGTGTCCATTTTGATGAATGTAGAAAACAAAAAAATAAAGGAATGAATTATCACTTAGCGCCTAATATGAACAGGGCGGGGCTATTGTGACACAGACGTGCTTGTAAAATTAAATTAAATCATTTATAATGAGTAATTTATAGCTTGTAATGTGAAATTTAATTTCTTAATATAACTTTCGTATGTGAAGTTTACCTCAGTTAAATACATAAAAATAATAACAAGACAAACAAAAACGAGATAAACATTTTTTTCCTGCTATAACAAACATTCTCTCGCACACCCCCGGTGGCCAGTCTGCGCACACCAGTTTGGGAACCTCTGACCTAGATCAATATCCAGAATTTAATTATGAAAAAAACACATCATTAGTGTTTTTTTTGCCCTACAAAAATGTAATATTTCATATACATTTTAATGGTGTAATTAAAAAAGGCCTTAAGACATTTCTTTTTAGCAAAGCTTTTGGACCCCCTTAGATGTTTTTTAAAGAACTGCTTATCTTTTTTGTTTTTAACCTGTAGCACTTTGAGATCTCTGATGAAAAGTGCATTATAAATAAAATGTATTATTATTATTATTATTATTATTAAACAATAAGACTAACTGTTCAAGGAAAACATCTTGGAGCGCTGCTTGTTTGAAGGACCTTTGTTAAGTAAAACAAGAAGGCAGGGGCATAGGAATGAGTTTAACATTGGGGGGACACATGTCGGAAACCTGACAGATCCGTTAATGGTTTGAACAGAAATATGTCATAAATTAACTACACTGCAAAACATTCACCAACATACTTTATTCTACTAAAAAGATACATTTGTAAAGATAAAGGAAAACACATTTTAAATGGCAGTAATTAACACAAAAGGTTGAAAAACACTGTTCTAGGCAAAAGAGCTAAAATGTTTTTCCTCCTGTCATTTGCAGCCACAGATTGCTTGCAAATTGACTTCTTGTCCAGTAAGTCAAGTTTTTCCTGATGGATATGACAAACAGCAACATGGTTAAGTCTGTTTTGAGTCATTGTGGAATGGAGCCAAGTTTTTAGCCTGCGGAGGACACTAAAACTTCTCTCTGCCTCAGAGGATGAAACAGTTCCAAACCGCATACTTCCCTACTATTTAGTATGGGAAAAAGAGTAGGCGAGCGAAAAAGTATGTACGAATCCAAAAGAGTAGGCGAGAATTACCTGGGTGACGTACTAATAATCGGGAGATTCGGACTTAAGTGCGTTCGAATATGCCTACTTTTATGCAGTACGTTCGAAACATCAGTATTCATAAAAGAGTAGGCGAGAAGTTCCCGGATGGCTTACTGCTTTCGGCCAGATTTTTGAGTGCTCAACCGATGGATACTCTTCTATCCCAGGAGGCCACGCGAGAGGATACGTCATTATCAAACATCGCAGAGATCGGCGACGCGGGTGCTTTCAAATGTGAGTAAACACGGTTCCTTTTGTTAAAATTGCATGTGTTGAACTACTGTAGAGTAAACTGTTGAATTGTTGAAGGTGTAAAGACGTTACACAGTAATGTATAGTTGTGATTTTGCTGTAAAAACACGTTTTATTATGTATAACGTTAGCTAACAGGGGAGCTCCAGTAAAGACACGTAAGTTACGTCTCTAAAGTGGATTTACATAAACCATATACATATTAAAGATGCTTATTTTAAATGTCTATTTACATCTGACAGGAAAATCTTGAAATATCACAACATGAAATAGACATCTGAGTGATGAATGTGTGCTATTATGTAGAACAAATCTATAAAGTAACTAACGTTAAACATAATCTATTTTATTTGTCCATTAGTAGTTGATAAATTGAGGAACATTTATGTTGGATAAAAAGTTAAAACAACCTCAACATGTAAATGTAGTGTTGAGTTCATAAATCTCAGAGGTAACGTGTATCTTGTCTGGATGTTACAGGGACAGATGAACAGATGTGTGTTTATCTGGAGGAGAGTGGCTCATGAAGGCTTTGAGTGAGTATACTACAGAAATGAATAACAACTATTTAAATCTTAAGTTGTAGTTTATTTTAATTATTGTAATTTCAAACAGATGATGGATGAAAGATGATGGCGGCATTTGTGGAAAAAAAGCGTTTTTGTCTTCTAAATAATACTGAAATCAAATGACATTGTGCGTTTAAAATTACTGCTTTTGTGTTATGTTTGTGCATTTTGTAGGATCTGAAATGTTAGCAGGCTGGTGTGAGCACTGAGGATGAGGAGCCCAGAGCTGAATCCTGGAAACGGTGCCATGGATGAGTCCCTCCATCACTCCACCTGCCCTTATGAGACCCTCCATCACTCCACCTGCTCTTATTGCCTCAGATTGTGAAGCACAACACATCACGCAACAACCTCCGGCACGAGGGAACGGCTCACCTCTGGTGGTCAGCTGATTCATCAGAATAAAGCTGCAGAATGGGAACCGCTGTGTTGAGAGATGGCAGAAGGATGTGGGGTTGAGCGCCTGTAGCCTACATACATGATTGTAGTTTGAATAAAGCTTTGTTTCATATGTTGACTTATGCATTTGTTTATTGTGTGATGGTGACTTTCATTCATTCTTTTACTAATTTATTAATATTTCTCATTGTTGTCAGTAAATAAAATATAATTATTTAATTAATGTTTTATTTAATTGTTTGAAAGGAAAATGTAGATATGTTCATTATATACACATCTAGAGTGTATTCAATCATGCATAGCTATGTCATATGACATACATTACATTTTGTTTGTTTTATTGAATTATATCATTTTCAGTAAAAAGTAATATAATTAAGTATTGGTCAGCATTTATCGTTGTTGTTATTGTATGTTTTGGGGTGGGATAGCAATGCAATTCATTCTGAGGTAATATTAATTTTTAATATTAATGATACTTATATTTTTCAAGTATAAAATCAACAGTTTTCCTCCAAAGGCGAATCTTCGAAAAGCTGCCCTTTGTGCAGACATTACAAATGCTGAGGAAACCCGTTCTAGGTAGGGCTGTCGAGTTACTGATGTTATGAGATCTGTAAAAAATCTCATGTATGCAAACCCATAATATATATATATATATATATATTATGGGTTTGCATACATAATATGAGATTTTTTACACAGGCAAAAAGAACCTACAAGGTTGAATATCTTAATATATTTTCTTAAATAATTCATTATAATACATTTAAAAAAAACATTTTTTGTTATTTATAGGCCTATAGGCCTGAGGGATGAAACGACAGTTAAATTCAACAAGAAAAAGAGGAAAAAATAAAGCAGTTAGCTACTTTTGCTTGTGAGATGACAAAGAGATGACAATTTTGGGATTTCGTAATAAAAATAAATAATATCGTTAAGGATAAAACGGTGGGTCACATTAGTAGGGTTAAATATAAGAACTTAAATCAACCCTAAATGTATTCACAAAATAAATGGGCAGCAGTTTCTTCAAAAAGACCACAAAATGAGCAAGTTTAATCAATATCAAGATATTGTACAGATAGATGAATTAAACGTGTCGTTCAAATCTTTTAAGTTGTTGCGCGTGTGATAACGCGTCGTAGGTCACATGATAACGTCAACATGGCAGATGTCCGGTTCGCATTCATACTCAACGAGATCTGGCTATAAAGTACCTACTCTTTTAGCGCTCGTTAAGTATGCGGTTTGAAACGCAGCCTCTGAGTTAGTAAAACTCCCATCTGCTTGTTGCCATCATGAGCATCAGATCTACTGATGCTTATCCGACTGGGAGCAACTTGAAGTTCAGGTCCTCGGAAGCGCTCTAAAAAAGAATCTGGCCTTTCCTCTTCTTCCTGAAGGCTCTTATGGGCCCAGTCTCTAAGAGTGACTACCATACTCACCAACCTTGGAAACAAGGGAAATAATAAATCAGTGTGGAAATACCCATTGCAATTGACCAGAATTTAATTTCAAGAGTTCACCTTCCATCCAAGTCTAAATTGAAATAAACTAAATAGTCTTCTAGATGTTCCCTAACTTCATATATGGAGAACTTTGAAAGGTACTGCAGCTTCCCAAAGGATCTCAACAAGAGTGCCCTGTCCTTTGGTTCTGGGGAGTCCTGGGAGAAATTGCCTGATTAATTTGGTTCAGACATTGTACTTTACCAGGGTTCCTAAATGCTGTAGTTTCTGCTGTATGTAAGGATGTGAAGCTTAGGAAAATTACAGATCTACGGATCTCGCAGCACATTTCAGCTGTATCTCTTTAAACAATGCACAGATAAGTGCAGGGAGTACCCCTATGTGCTTCAGCGTTGAACTAAAAGAGTTCCCCTCTAAAAGAGCAACACAGTGAATCCCGTCTTTTAAAAGATGCCTTTCTGTCTGTGTCCTTTTGGATGTGGACAATTTTTCTCTCCTTCAGATGGCCACAATTGCTGTCTTGAATGCCTGGGTCAAACATGAACATGGCCATGAGTACGGTATGTATTGTAGTGCTCCACTAAGGGGAAAGAGGAGAACACACACGGAATGCAGTCCAGCGTCACCCCGGAAGGCGTCTTTATTTGTTCTAACAGTGATAACTTAGGTGCAATCAAACTCAGTCTGTGTTTAGTGCAGGTGAAGTGTTCCGTCTGAAGTCACTGCGAGCCACTCCTAGGCGATCTCAGTCTCGCAGAGGAGACTCCCTTCCCAGGTGGATAAGCTGATTTGGGTAAATTATGCAAGGCACAAATAGATCTGTTCGCTTCCCAGGAATCCTCCCACTGCCTTCTGTGGTATTAACTGACCTAGCCCTCAGCATCAACGCACTGTCACACAGCTGGCCCAGGGGTCTGCACAAATATGCAAATCAGGGAGAAGGACAAGAAGTCCTATTAGTTGCACAATCTAGCACCTGCATCCAGAACACTGGAACCTCCATGTCTGGTCCCTGGTTGGGACATGGAGGAATTCAGGGGGCTATCACCAGCGGTGATAGATACAATCATTCAGACAAGAACCCCCTCTACTAGACGGCTATATGCTTTGAAGTGGTGCCTTTTCACTACATGGTGTTCTTTCCGAGATTAAGATCCACGGAGGTGTGGCATTGTATCAGTGCTTTCCTTCCTTCAGGAGGGCCTAGATAAGTAGTTATCCACTTCCACCCTTAAGGTGTATGTGGCTGTGATGGCAGCAAATAATGACAATGTGGGCAGTAGTTCTTTTTAAATATTCAAGGCATTGTATGGAACAGATAGAGACCAAACATGATTAAAAAAATTATCAAGTCATCGTTCATGCATTTGCTTATCAGTTATTAGGTCTGTCCTGTGAACTGTTGTGTTAACAGTCAATAACCATTAACATAAACTGTGCTTTGCATGAAGTTGAAGTGGATGTTTTGCAGTTTAAATTAGTTTAAGGCCTTCAAACGTATATATGAATGGATTAAGATAGGTCTCTGTGGCCTCTCTCTTTGCTTCTGCATCCAGGAGGTCCTGAAGGAATTTTTATGGTGGTTCTTGCCTAAACCCTAGGAATGAGTTTGGTTGTTAGAGTCCACCTGTGACCAATGGAAAGACCTCTCCTTGGTGGTGGTGGGTGCAGAAGGTCCCCCTTCCTGTCCTGTAAGAGGTATCTGATAGTTGTCTTTGCATCTTATCTGATGTTGCTGAACATTTGTTTATGTTCATTCACCAAGGATCCAATCACAGTGTGGCACATCTTCTTCCACACCGGCAGTTAGAGGGGCCTTGCCATAAACTGGTCCCTGGAATGCCATCTTAACTGATTTTCACCACAATAGCTACCATGAAAATACTATGTTGTTGTTTTTAAAAGTCAGTGGATCAGTTACACAAAAGAGAGTCAATATTAAAATGCTGAATTTAAATATATTCATAGATTTAATAATGATGGCTGGCATTAAAGATGCTAATGCAAAGTTTTAAAACTTAAGCCTAAAAGACACAAAAAAGTGTTATTATAAGTGTCCGGACCACTCATAAGCATTAGAGACCCCCTATAAGGACCAGAACAAATAAAATTAATTGAAAATAGAATACTAGAAACATAAAACTATGTTTCGTACTACATTTACCATATTCTTTCATGTCATAAATATGAAGAGTATGCTTGTATGCTGTCTGAATTCTGCAACTGCTACTGTAACGTGCCAGAGAAAGCAGGAGAAGGTGAGGATCTAAATGCTGTTTTTTTATTAAATTTTTTTACACAAGGTAAATAAAGTAAAACAGATATCAACATGAAAAACTACAAAGGACTACAAAACATGGCACAGAACAGGAAATAACATTAGTCCACACAAAACAAGGGGAACACAAGACAGGAATCATGACAGATACCATCCATGACCCATCCCCACCCCACACACACACACACACACACACACACACAAACTCCACCCTCTTACAAACCTTACCAGGAAGTGACTAGTCATTATTTTTGCCATTTTTACTGAAAGCTGAAACGAGTCAGTGTTGTGAAGAACAGAGGAGGACACATTATATTATAGCATTTTTGTTTATTTCTGAATTAACCTGGATTAGATTTTAATTGCAATAGTTGTTTAACCAAAGTTCAGAAAGTGAAAGTATATTGTAGATCGTTGGATCTTTTACAAGACGAGGAAATGGATTCAAAATCTGTGGAAGAGCTTTCTTGTCCTGTTTGCTGTGAAATCTTCAAGACTCCTGTTATTCTGTCCTGTAGTCACAGTATTTGTAAAGAGTGTCTACAACAGTTCTGGAAAACTAAGAAAACTCAGGAGTGTCCTCTCTGCAGGAGAAGATCCTCTAGAAGTGAACCTCCAGTTAATCTTGTGTTAAAAAACTTGTGTGATTCATTGATAAAGGAGGGAAATGAGAAACGTTCATCAGGATCTGAGGAGATCTGCAGTTTACACAGTGAGAAACTCAAACTCTTCTGTCTGGAGGACAAACAGCCTGTGTGTTTAGTGTGCAGAGACTCAGAGAAACACACCAATCACACATTCAGACCCATCAGTGAAGTGCTTTCATCTTACAAGGTAAGACAAATATCTCTCATTTCAAATGCTGAATACAGTGCTAAACATAGAGTATTATTTGTGTATACAATAGACCAATAGACCATTTTTACTCAGACTAAATCTTTATATCTCTCTGATATAAAATTCTGCTCTTCGATCCTCTGATGTTCAAATCTTCTTGAATGTGACAGCATTGGCACAAAACATCTTTTGAAAAGATAGAAATGTTCTGTATTTGCACAACCACAAATTTACAACTGCATGGATATAATAATTAGAATTGGCCATGATGATTTCTTGATGTTTCTTGATGTCCTGCAATTTTCAGACGCAAATGCTTCCATGAGAATGACCCATTCAACATATGAATAATTTAAAAACATCCAAACATACAATGTTTAAACCTCTTAGAGCTGCATAAGTTTCACATATTTTCATCTTAACCTGTAGGAGGAGTTTAATACAGCACTGACGTCCTTACAAGACCAGCTCAAACATGGAGAAGAAATGAAGAAAAAGTGTGATAAAACAACTGAACACATCAAGGTGAGGATATAAAGAGTTAAATACTCAACATTCACACACAGAGTTTATTATTGACATTAGTGGAGTGTGTGTTCATACAGCGCTGACTGAAGTGAATGTGATTTGATTTCAGTCTCAAGCTGAGCACACAGAGCGTCAGATTAAAGAAGAGTTTGAGAAGCTTCATCAGTTTCTCAGAGACGAAGAAGAAGCTACAATCACTGCACTGAGAGAGGAAGAGGAGCAGAAGAAGCAGAGGATGAAGGAGAAGCTGGAGGAGATGAACACACACATCTCAGCTCTTTCACACACAATCAGAGACATGGAGGAGATGATGAAAGACAATAACGTCTCGTTTCTAAAGGTGACAAATCAATCTGGCTTCATTCTCTGTGCATAAAACAACTTGTATAGAGAGACTCATTGACACTGAGAGTGTTTGATAAGATATTAACATGTTTTCAAACTCTATATTTTCCAGAACTATAAAGTCACGATGGAAAGGTAAGTGAGCTGCTCGTATCTCTTCTCTCAGTGGATCTGAACTCAAATTCACTGCAGTTCTGACTCCTGAATGTTCCTCAGAGTCCAGATCTCACAGCCGGATCCACGGATGAGTTCTGGAGCTTTGATTCATGTGTCGCGTTATCTGGGTAACCTGCCGTTCAGAGTCTGGAAGAAGATGCTGGAAACTGTCCAACACAGTGAGTCTCAGCAGATTTGACACCAGTGCAGAAGATAGTTCAGATATAAACACACACAACATTAACTTTTGATAGAAATATATTTAATAATCACTTGAATTTCTAATACATCATATTTCATCCTGTAATCTGATGTTATTCTCTTTGCAGCTCCGTTGACTCTGGATCCAAACACAGCACATCGTCATCTCACACTCTCTGCTGATCTGACCAGTGTGTCGTACAGTGATGTAGAAAAAACACTTCCTGATAATCCAGAGAGGATTGACTGGTATTTGTGTGTCCTGGGATCTGAGGGCTTTAATTCAGGAACACACTGCTGGGATGTGGAGGTTGGAAACAATACATACTGGATTCTTGGAATAACCACAGCATCAAACCAAAGGAAGGGAGTGGATTTCTTTAAGTCTAATGTCTGGTATGTGCGATACTGGAACAGCAAATACAGCTCAAAATCCCCAGAGCAACGCTACACTGTCTTTACTGTTAACCAGAAGCTTCAGCGTGTGAGAGTTCAGCTGGACTATGACAGAGGAACAGTGTCATTCTCTGATCCTGTAACTAACACACATTTATTCACATTCACAACCACCTTCAACGACACAGTCTTTCCATTCTTATATAATCGCTGCACAACTTCTCCTCTGAGGATCTTACCAGTTAAACTGTTTATTACAGCAGAAAATCACAGTTAAATCTGATTCTGCTTCTAGATTAATACAGGTTTGCAAATTATGCTTCAATAACAACACTGTAATCAAAGGGTCTCATTGATCAATCACACTTAAATGTAAAATTTAGAGCCAACTTAACACTTGTGCGTCCTAAAGGAAAAAAAAAAAAAAAAAAAAAAAAAAAAATCCTGTGTTAATGATATATCAAAAAAACAAACCTGCAAAGACAAAGAAAAGACGAAGACAAAACTGAAGATTAGTTTCCTGTGTTAATGCCAACTTCATACATTTTGGCACGTGTGTTTTTTTTTTATTGGAATTTTCTTATTTTACTCTCATCTTTTTCTTTCATGAATCAATTTTACACTAGTAACACAAAATATTTACACTCAGGACCTTAAGGACAAAAATATCCCCATTGAACACTACATATTTTTTTTTTCTTTTTTCTTTTTTCCCCAGGGCCATTTAACAACATTGAACATTTTTATTCTGTTGGTAAAGATACAAAATTTTAATTTGGACTTTTCCAGAAGATGGCGCCATTTTCTCAGGTTTGGCCTATAAAGCAAATACTCGCTTTATTCATGTTTTCTTCTTCTGCATATTTGCGTATCAACTGAATAAATAATGCAGCTATAATTCATGCTCTTCTTTTTTTTTGGAAACACAACTTGTTTAGATTCATGGCTTTTATTTGGTAGCAGGTTTAAGTTTAACATGTTTTATTAAATATACATTTTATATATAAAAAAATAAATAAAATTTGTAACTTTTTCTTTTTTTCACTTTTGTCTTCTTCTTGAGGGTCTTCAGAATTTAATCTGTGCTCCGAAACTTAAAATGTTTATGACAGTTTATTTTTTGACACAGACCTTTTTGTCCTCAAGAAAAACCTCAGAGTAACTTTATATATTGACACATAAGAGTTAAAAATCTGATTTCTGTATTTAAAAAAAAAAAAAAAAAATGTTGTTTTTATTGTTATTATTGTCACCGGTGCAGGCCGGGGCGGACTCGGATGACCAGCCGCCCCTGACTCCAGGCACCACCGTGAGGAGCCGACACCACAGGCACGCAACAGATGGACAAAAGAGGAGGCAAGTAATTGAGTTCAAAGTAACAATCTTTATTGAATAACAATCAACTTGGGAGAAGGATAAGCAACTCTTTTCTTCTAGGGCTATTCGACCGGGGTGGCCGCTGGATCGATTCTTCACGGTCTTCAGGGCACAATAGTGCAATAGTAACTCTAAAAGCTTACTTCACAGCGTGGCTGCACATCTGCAGGACTCAGACAGTAAGTAACAGGTAATGTATGCTTCTCAGTATCAGATACGTCGCCGGGCACAATGGTGGAACAGTGACTCTAAAGGCTTACTTCACAGCGTTGCTGCACATCTGCAGAACTCAGACGGTAAGTAACAGGTAATGTATTCTTCTCAGTATCAGATACGTCGTCGGGCACAATGGTGGGACAGTGATTCTAAAAGCTTACTTCACAGCGTTGCTGCACATCTGCAAGACTCAGATGGTAAGTAACAGGTAATATTTCTTCTCTCAACAGCAGATTCTCTTATCACAACATGAAGGGGAAATTGTAACTTTAAAACTCACTTTACAGCGTTGCTGCACATCTACAGGACTCAGACGGTAAGTAACAGGTAATGTTTCTTCTCTCAACAGCAGATCCTCTTACCAGGACATGAAAGGAGAATTGTGACTTTAAAACTCACTTCACAGCGTTGCTGCACATCTGCAGGACTCAGACGGTAAGTAACAGGTAATATTTCTTTTCTCGACAACAGATTCTCTTATCATGACATGAAGGGAAATTGTGACTTTAAAACTCACTTCACAGCGTTGCTGCACATCTGCAGGGCTCAGACGGTAAGTAACAGGTAATGTTCCTTCTCTCGACAGCAGATTCTCTTATCAGGACATAAAAGGAGAATTGTGACTTTAAAACTCACTCCACAGCATTGCTGCACATCTGCAGGACTCAGACGGTAAGTAACAGGTAATGTTTCTTCTCTCGACAACAGATTCTCTTATCATGACATGAAGGGAAATTGTGACTTTAAAACTCACTTCACAGCGTTGCTGCAGTCTTCAGGATTCTTCTCCCAGCATCAAACACTTTCACCAGACATTCGCGAGAGACTCAATGGGCGGCTTTACCAGCGAGGCTGTACCTCTTCAGAGCTCAGTCGGTAAGTATAATAGTTCGGGCTTTTCCACAGCCATACGGTTTTTCCCGAGACTTGTAATTTCAGAGAAAAAGAGAGGATTAACAAGAGCCTTCAATGAGGAATACTCCACAACAGTACTCAATGGAAGAGAAGATACTACAAAGCATTACTTCACCAGTTCAATTGTTTCGTTCTGGAATTTGGATGGAGACAAGTAGATCATTTCACAAGAATGAAAGCAGGCATTGGGAGACTTTTCTCAGCATAACACAGCACTCGTGTTCACTACAAATCCACAGCATTAATTTGGCGTGCAGCAGGTAAGGCAAACAACTGCAAATCACTCACACAGTAGGGCTGATCAGAAGCCTCGCTTCATCCATGCATTTCATTGGGAATATTCAACTCTCAGTTCTTCTCCAGTGTATCTGAAACAGACGTCCTCCTCAGTAGTAAATTTCACATTCACAATCTTTTCTTCAAGCTTTACATTTAATTCAATGATGTAATCAATTCACTTATCTTTCTCTCTTCCTCTTCCAGCACAGATCCAAAAACAGCAGTTCAATCCAGTAGTATTTCCCACACAGCTCTAAACAACAGACTCCAATGGCAGTTCTTCACTTACACGAATTTCCAGGGTTACCGCATTCAATGTAAGCGCCCAAACAGGAGATCTTCTACCCCCAGACGCGACGACAGAGACCCAGCCAACAAATAGTCCAAGGAACACCAACCAGCAACTACACCACCAGCAACCGTCTTAACTGACTGAGCCCAAAAACAACTTGCTCTTTTTTCTTCTGTCCTGAACGGCTCCTTTTATCCTCCTCTTGTGAAGCGAAAAGCCTATACAAACGCCGCTCCCCTCTCTCTCACACCTGCCGTGCATCAGCGGTAATCAGGTCGGGCAATGCCTCAGCTACACCCGGAACCGGAGTAAGGTGTCACACCAAAATAATCCCCTCGGGGAACATAGAAAAAGGTTCCGCTTTTCCAAGCATTCTGTCACCCGTGACATCCCCCCTTGCCAATCGGTTCTAGTCCCTAGAACCAGTCTTCTCTAATGCCATTCGCCATATCTCTCAGGTGGCTGTCCTTGGTTGTCTCGCTGGGACCGTCGGGGTGGCGTGAGTGGAGCCACTCGGGCCTCCGCTTCGGGGTTCCCTGGGACTATTGCCCACCCTACCATGGGCACATTAGAGGCAGGCGGCGCACTCTGTGTTTCAGCCGTTGGCTGTGGATAGTTCGGACATGGACGGAGCAAATTTCGATGAAGTACTCGTATGGGTCCCGGTTTTCCCTCAGGCCGTATCGAGTAGACTGGAGCATCAGGCCCCTGTCGGTGTTCCACCACATAAGGTGTCGATTCCCAACGATCACAGAGCTTTCCTTTCCCCGGACGTCGGTTGTCCCTTACCAGCACTCGCTCTCCAGGCAGTAAAGGGGCTTCTCGGGCAGTTCGATCATACAGTCGCTTGTTCTTAGCTGCTGCAGCACTCAACTGGTCTGAAACTCGCTTGTAGGCATTTAGTAATTGTTGCTGGTGTCGATTTACCCAGTCCGTGGTGCTGTACTCTCCTTCGGTGGCCTCGGTACCCAGGAGCAAGTCTACAGGTAGACGTAGATGACGCCCAAACATGAGGTAAGAAGGGGCATACCCGGTGATACTGTGCACGCTATTGTTATAGGCTTGTAGCAACGTAGGGAGGCTCTCGGCCCATTGACACTGCTGCTCACTCTCCAACGTTCCCAATAGCCCCAACAGGGTCTGATTGAATCTTTCGCACCCCCCGTTGCCTTGGGGGTGATACGAAGTCGTGTGTGTCTTTCGACAACCATAGAGCTGGCTCAGCTCCTGTATGACTCGGGACTCAAAATTTGGGCCTTGGTCCGAATGGAGGGTCTCTGGACAGCCGAACGGCTGTATTACTGTTCTCCACAGGGCACTGGCTGTAGTCACTGCCGTCTGGTCTACAGTAGGGACGGCCCAGGCATACTTGGTAAACAGATCAGTCATTACCAGGATATTTTGATATCGGTCTGCAGGTCGCCCTAGGGTCAGGAAGTCAATCCCTATAATGTGCAGAGGCGCCTTCGGCCGAAAAGGAACCAGTGGGGCTCGAGGTTCCTTCCGGCGTTTAAACAGCATGCACCGTGGACAACTCTGAACGAACTCTTCAACTTTCTTCTCCATCTTTGACCAGTAGAAATACCTCCTCAGCAGTGACAAAGTCTTTTCTTGGCCCTGATGGCCAGCATGGGTGTGATAGGCAGTCAACAGCTCTTGGACTTGGTCCTCTGGGACCACCACTTGATACCTGGTTTCCTGAGTTCTTTGATCTCGCAGTGAACGACAGATTACCCCACCTCTAATCCACAATCTCTTCCACTGCTTCAGGAGCTGTTGCACTCCCACTGTCTGAGCCTGCCTTTCCTCGGCTCGCAGCCTGAATCCTCGCCTAAGATGCAAGGCAACCTGACACAGGTCTTCATCTCCCTGCTGTAATCTTCTCCACCGTCCGGGGTCCCATCCCCAACTGGACGGAACATCCCCCTGGGTCCCGGGGGCTTCCACGACCGCCACCAACAATCCATCCTCTTGACCAAAGGTATCGAGGTGCGTTTGACCGTTTCTCTGAATGGCTGGGAGTCTGGACAATGCATCAGCATTCGCGTTTTCTCTGCCAGGTCGATATTTAAGCCGATAGTCGTAATTAGCAAGCTGAGCTACCAAATGCTGCTCCACTGCTCCCAACTTAGCAGTCTGCAAATGGACTAGAGGGTTGTTGTCTGTGATCACAGTCACCTTAGCTCCCCACAGGTAATCTTTAAATTTCTCGGCCATGGCCCATTTCATGGCTAGCAACTCTATCTTAAAGGAACTGTAGTTTGCTGCGTTCCGCTCTGCAGGGTGTAAGCTTCGACTGGCATAAGCAATTACCTTCTCCACTCCTTGTTGCTCTTGGGCTAGTACTGCCCCCAATCCTGCATTGCTGGCGTCAGTATACAGGAGAAACGGCTGAGTGAAGTCTGCATAGGCCAGGATAGGGGCCCTCAAAAGTTCCTGCTTCAAATTTTGAAAGGCTGTTTCACATGCTGAGTCCCATTGCACCGTCGATGAGCCTTTGCCACGGGCACGTCCAGTACCAGCAAGAAGCTGGTTCAATGGCTTAGCAAGCCCAGAGAATCCTTTAATAAATCGTCGATAATATCCTACAAAGCCTAGGAAGGACCGCACTTGTCTCACTGTTCGTGGAGGCTCCCAGCCTTGGACTGCTGCAACTTTCTCTGGATCAGGGGATATACCGGCAGCGCTGACTCGATGTCCCAGGAACTGTACCTCTTTGCGAAACAACTGGCATTTATCTGGTCTCAACTTTAGCCCATATCTCTCCATAGCCCGGAAGACATTCTCCAAGTGATGCAGGTGAGTTTGAAAGGCAGGGGAAAAAACGATTACATCGTCCAAATAGACCAGCGTGGATTCAACTAGTTGCCCTCCCAGGCATCGCTGCATTAGTCGCTGGAAGGTCGCGGGGGCGTTGCACAAACCGAACGGCATCCGGTCCCACTCGAATAGCCCGAACGGTGTGGTGAAGGCAGTTTTCTCTCTGTCGCGGTCATCCATCTGTACTTGCCAATATCCGCTGGCCAGATCCAAAGTTGAATACCATGCTGCTTGAGTCAAACTCGTGAGTGAGTCTTCGATCCGCGGCAACGGGAATGCATCTTTCTTGGTCACACTATTGAGCTTGCGGTAGTCGACACAGAATCTCCAGGCTCCCGTTTTCTTCTGTACTAGGACAATCGGGGCTGCCCATGGACTACTACTTTCTCGAACGATCCCTCCATCTAGCATCCCTTTTAGCAGGGCACGGACTTCAGTGTAGAGAGTGGGGGGCACCGGACGGTACCGCTCCCGACTAGGTGTTGCTTCTCCGGTGGGTATTTGGTGCTTATTCACTCCTGTACAGCCATAGTCTTCCTCATGGGTTGAGAACACATGTTTCCACTTCTTCAGGAGCTCCTGGAGCTGTAACACTTGCCCTTCTTCCAGGTCCTCACCCTTCAAAGACTCCCCCATCAAATGGGTCGGCATTCCTCCTCTCACAGGGCCTGAACTAGCCTCCACTGGACGGACGGCAACTTCTACCACTGCAGGGCTCACCTGCCTGAAACAGACGTCTTGTTGCTCTTGGACTTGGACAGGGCGGACAGATGAAACTCGAACCAGACGTTGGTGTCGACGAAGGAGCACCGGGTAGGGATGGGCATTTCGCACCTTCACTGAAACTCGCCCTCGTCGTATAACCGCTAGCCCATGGGCTACTTCGATGGGTTGAAAATCTTCGTGGGGCTCTACCAGGACACAGTTGCCTGACTCACGGGGTCCAGCGGGCACTCGGACCCAGAGAACGGCCTCACTCCGAGCTGGAACAGACAAAGCGTACCGGCAGGTGACTCGACCGATATCTTCCCGCTCTTGCACCTGACTTGCTGCCTGGACTCTTCGGCAATCGGCCAGGATCTGGTCCCAGTCCTGCCTTACTGCTAACGGGGATGTTCGGGCCGGTCGGTCTTTAAACAGCTCTTCCCAGCAATCCAGGACAACATTCATCCCTAGCAGTGGAGACAGATGGAGATGGAGACCCAAGCAATGGTCCCGAACAATGACAACACCCTTCTGGTGGACAGGAACCCCTCGAACCAGAAAGTCTACCACGATGTACCCAGTATAAGGAATGTCCAATCCATTCGCTCCACGTAATGTGAGTCTTGAAGTTTCCGTCCTATGAAGTCGATGATCCGCAAATAACTCCAGAGCCAGACTCTCTGAAAACAATGTAACCTGAGAACCTGTATCGACCAGACAATTAATCTTCATTCCATTAACTTGAACTTCCACGGTGGGACAACGCCCAACCCAGTCGTCTCTCATCACCGGAACAGAACAAGGGTCTCTTGGAGGGGTCCCGGCCACTTGACCCACAGTGACCGGTGGGACTAAAAACCCCCTTGCGAACTTCGACGACGGTCGCACTGGCGACTGATGTGTCCCGGATTTCCACAATTAATACAGATGGGTCGACCCTGATGATCCCACTGAAACCGGGGGCCCGTCGGACGCGGAGGGCGGCGTACCGGTCCTTGCCCCTCCTCTGAATATGATCTTCCTCGCACCATCGGCCCACCTTCAACTCGACCTCGATGAAGCTCACCCAAAAGACTCCGAGACAACTCTGCCATCTGTCCCTTAACATCCTCCAGTAATTCTGTCCTCAATATCTGCCTCCACTCATCTGACTCAACAGGCGCGGGTACCCTGGCGCTGCTGGCCGCCACACGAACTGGTGTCCGAGTCGTCTCTCCCTGATCTGACTCCAACGCCAAGGCCTCTTGTCGAAGAGCCTCAAACGACATAGTGGGGTCTCGTCGAAGCTGGAGCCGTATTTCCTGGCGCACCGGTCCTTCACGCAGCCCCAAAACAAACTGGTCTCTCAATAAGCCATCTCCGTCTCCCAGTCCATGATCTTGACGACCTTTCAGCCGGCCAAACTGCTCCCGCAGTTTCAGGGAGTATACTCGCAGAGTCTGCTGAGGCCCCTGCTGACAGTTGAAGAACTGGGCACGAAGAATAGCTACTGGGGTCGAATCTACATATACTCCAGACAAGAAATCAAAGATATTCTTCGCAGTGGCCCGCGTGGCTTCTGATGCAGTTCCCTTTTGGCTTCTCCTTCTAACGATCCTAGCACAAACTGTACCTTTTGTAATGCGCTCAGTCCTTGTAATCCAGCCAGATATTCTGTCTGCGCTTTCCAGTCCTGAAAACTCAGCTCCGATCCTGGTCCTCCGTAGCGTTGTGCCCAAGGGGCTCCCATCATGATGGGCATTACTTGCGAGCGAACTGGTGGAACCTCTTCGTCCACCATCGCGTACCTGTAGCCGCTACAACTCACGGTGGCAACCCTGCCGACTTACGCCAAATTGTGTCACCGATGCAGGCCGGGGCGGACTCGGATGACCAGCCGCCCCTGACTCCAGGCACCACCGTGAGGAGCCGACACCACAGGCACGCAACAGATGGACAAAAGAGGAGGCAAGTAATTGAGTTCAAAGTAACAATCTTTATTGAATAACAATCAACTTGGGAGAAGGATAAGCAACTCTTTTCTTCTAGGGCTATTCGACCGGGGTGGTCGCTGGATCGATTCTTCACGGTCTTCAGGGCACAATAGTGCAATAGTAACTCTAAAAGCTTACTTCACAGCGTGGCTGCACATCTGCAGGACTCAGACAGTAAGTAACAGGTAATGTATGCTTCTCAGTATCAGATACGTCGCCGGGCACAATGGTGGAACAGTGACTCTAAAGGCTTACTTCACAGCGTTGCTGCACATCTGCAGAACTCAGACGGTAAGTAACAGGTAATGTAGAGCCCTGCATTTCAGCCCGAGCCCGACGGGCCCCGACTTTTTTACGCCCCTAGGGCCGGGCTTCAGGCCAATTTTCACGTCATAGTTCACATGCGGGCCGGACCTCGGTCCTTTTTTGGGTTATCCTTCTTTTTATATTTTTAGACATTAATTAAAAAAATATGAGAAGTTGACGTCGACGATAGAAGAACAAACATAGAAAGACATTTAATAACCTCATAACTTTCATAATCTTATAATTACACTGACATATGATTGACATGACAGTCTCACGCACGCAAGCACGCGCACACACAGAAGGTTTCCCGTCAGCGCAACCAACGATTCACCTCACTTGCAAATAATGCAGAATATTAAGAGAAAAATCGCAGAGTGATAGAAGAGAGGACTGGGTTAAAATCTCCCACTGTGGATGCTATTCTTTTTCTCCACAATGCTCTGTAAGAGACTGTTCTAACTTTTCGTTTGATTGGACTTTATTTTCGTTTAATTGTTGGAATACTGATGTTTTTCGTTTTTCGTTTGTTTGGACTTTATTTTCGTTTAACTGTTGGAAACTACTGGAAAAAAGAATGGCCATGTTCTGTGGTGCATTTTTGAGGTAAGATAACCTGCAAGTTTGTTTTTGATTTTTTAAATTTAATTTGCTCTATTGCTCATTTCGTTTGCGAGCGCTGTTGCGAGCAGCCCGAGCCTGCCTCAGTATTTAAAAAAAATTGACTCACTGTGGTTTAATAAATAAACATTAAACTAACTGTCTGTGATATGCTTGAAGTGTTTTATATCTATGGATTTTATTGTAGCCAAGTAAAGTATTAGCGTTGATTTGAGAGACTAAATTGATCAAACATGTTTTACTCGCTGTTGGCTCGGGTGCTTGGTCGTAATTTTTAGCGCAATTTTCCACCGGACAAAATTGCGATTGTTAACTCATGATTTCTGTTCTGTCTGTGCGCACCAATCTTGCACTTCTATCTACTCCTCAACCAGACCACCTAGAGACTTCGGGTTTTCGGCATTATGTTAAGGAAGGTCTAATCTCGGGAACGCACAAAAAAAATCCAGGAAATGATTTACTATCTCTTAGTGTTGTGATCCCATGACGTCAGAAAATTGCGCTAAAACACTCACTTTTATTATTATTATTATTTTTTTAAATGCTCCAAACATTTGTCTAAATTAACTTAATAAAGAAATGAAAGAAAAGAAACATAACTAACAAAAGGGACATATTTTAATGGCTGCAAATAGGGCAGGCTGCCACTGTAAAAAAAAAAAAAAAAAAAAACGGGCTCGGGTCGGACTCGGGCCTAGATTTGAGGCCCATGCAGGGCTCTAAGGTAATGTATTCTTCTCAGTATCAGATACGTCGTCGGGCACAATGGTGGGACAGTGATTCTAAAAGCTTACTTCACAGCGTTGCTGCACATCTGCAGGACTCAGACGGTAAGTAACAGGTAATATTTCTTCTCTCGACAACAGATTCTCTTATCATGACATGAAGGGAAATTGTGACTTTAAAACTCACTTCACAGCGTTCTGCACATCTGCAGGGCTCAGACGGTAAGTAACAGGTAATGTTCCTTCTCTCGACAGCAGATTCTCTTATCAGGACATAAAAGGAGAATTGTGACTTTAAAACTCACTCCACAGCGTTGCTGCACATCTGCAGGACTCAGACGGTAAGTAACAGGTAATGTTTCTTCTCTCGACAACAGATTCTCTTATCATGACATGAAGGGAAATTGTGACTTTAAAACTCACTTCACAGCGTTGCTGCAGTCTTCAGGATTCTTCTCCCAGCATCAAACACTTTCACCAGACATTCGCAAGAGACTCAATGGGCGGCTTTACCAGCGAGGCTGTACCTCTTCAGAGCTCAGTCGGTAAGTATAATAGTTCGGGCTTTTCCACAGCCATACGTTTTTTCCCGAGACTTGTAATTTCAGAGAAAAAGAGAGGATTAACAAGAGCCTTCAATGAGGAATACTCCACAACAGTACTCAATGGAAGAGAAGATACTACAAAGCATTACTTCACCAGTTCAATTGTTTCGTTCTAGAATTTGGATGGAGACAAGTAGATCATTTCACAAGAATGAAAGCAGGCATTGGGAGACTTTTCTCAGCATAACACACAGCACTCGTGTTCACTACAAATCCACAGCATTAATTTGGCGTGCAGCAGGTAAGGCAAACAACTGCAAATCACTCACACAGTAGGGCTGATCAGAAGCCTCGCTTCATCCATGCATTTCATTGGGAATATTCAACTCTCAGTTCTTCTCCAGTGTATCTGAAACAGACGTCCTCCTCAGTAGTAAATTTCACATTCACAATCTTTTCTTCAAGCTTTACATTTAATTCAATGATGTAATCAATTCACTTATCTTTCTCTCTTCCTCTTCCAGCACAGATCCAAGCAGCAGTTCAATCCAGTAGTATTCCCCACACAGCTCTAAACAACAGACTCCAATGGCAGTTCTTCACTTACACGAATTTCCAGGGTTACCGCATTCAATGTAAGCGCCCAAACAGGAGATCTTCTACCCCCAGACGCGACGACAGAGACCCAGCCGAACAAATAGTCCAAGGAACACCAACCAGCAACTACACCACCAGCAACCGTCTTAACCGACTGAGCCCAAAAACAACTTGCTCTTTTTTCTTCTGTCCTGAACGGCTCCTTTTATCCTCCTCTTGTGAAGCGAAAAGCCTATACAAACGCCGCTCCCCTCTCTCTCACACCTGCCGTGCATCAGCGGTAATCAGGTCGGGCAATGCCTCAGCTACACCCGGAACCGGAGTAAGGTGTCACACCAAAATAATCCCCTCGGGGAACATAGAAAAAGGTTCCGCTTTTCCAAGCATTCTGTCACCCGTGACATTATTATTATTATTATAAATTTGATAATAACGTACAATACAATATGTTTACAATATGTAAGACAACATAAAGTGTTGACACATTTTAGTCATAGACCCTTTTCAGATTTCAGGGTTTCTCAGAAGCAGAAGTCGTCATATTTGGGGAAACTTCTATAGCGGTGAATGAGAGACTACATTAAATATATTTTTTGTGTTTCCATTTGCTCAAATGGCAAAAGAAGAACTCCACAATAGAGTTTTCAAAACTTTCAAAAAGAGGGAAAAAATAGAGAGGGATTTATAACGGCAGTCAGAAGAGAAAGATGTCAGTTTATCCGTCACTCCCACAGTCACTGCATTAGAAAACCCTCACAGCGGTAACTCGTTTTTTTTTTTTTTTTTTGATGCAAAGGTAATATAATACAATGTGTATAGTGTTATAAATGTAAAAAAAACAAACAAAGGAAATATAAAAAACTTTGCAGGATTTACGTGTCACGGTTGCTCTGTCGATGAAGATGAAGATGAAGATGAAGAGTTTCCAAGATAATTTAATAAACCACAGGTAATACAGACTCAACCAAACACATACGAGACCAGACAATGAACAACAGACATGCAGGAACTTAAGTAGTGCAGATAACGAGGTTCTAATTAAACAGCTACACTTTTTTTTTTTTTTATAAATTTTATACATTGTGTACCTGTTTGGCTTGATATTTTATATTCATTTCATTTATTTTTGTTCTCAGGTGAGTAATTTGCAGAAGGTGCAATCCTTTTTTTGTAATGTTGTATTAAAGGTCCCGTTCTTCGTGATCCCATGTTTCAAACTTTAGTTAGTGTGTAATGTTGTTGTTACAGTATAAATAATACCTGTAAAATTATAAAGCTCAAAGTTCAATGCCAAGCGAGATATTTTATTCAACAGAAGTCCCCTTTCAAAGCCTACAGCGAACGGCCGGTTTGGACTACATCCCTCTACTTCCTGCTTTAATGACGTCACTAGAACAGTTTTTTGACTATCCTCCGCCCACAGTAATACACAAAAAAAGGGGGCGTGGTCTTGTTGCGCTCCCACGGAGAAGAGGAAGAGTTGCGTTTGTAGAGTGTGTTTGTCACCATGTCGTCGAGACCCTGTTATTTTCATCCCGGAGTCAAATCACCTTTGTTTGGTCTTCCCAGGGACGCTGTACTTAGAGATCAATGCGCATGCATCTCCACGTTATGGTAAGAGGCGTGACCTTTCCGGGCAACGTGCGCTAAGCTGCTGTCGAATCACAACACAGGAACCGCTGGCACAATCAGAACTCGTTACGTATTTCTGAAGGAGGGACTTCATAGAACAAGGAAGTTATAAGCCCGTTCAAAGGACAGTGAAAACAGCGGTATACAGATAAGTAAATTGTGTGAAAAATTGTTTTTTTTACAAGCGAAACATGTTATATTGCACACTGTAAACACAATCAAAGCTTCAAAAACACACGAAAAACGGGACCTTTAAGAAGACATGTTATACATGTTTTACAGTAAGTTGACAACTGTATTGTTATATAATTGTTGGCACTGGCACTTATAAACACTAAATGGGTAAAGATTGCAATAAATAGGCTTAGTTTTGGAGCCAAATGTTGGAGTTGGAATAAATACCTCTGTTTTTTTGTTTTTTTGAGAAATAAAAGCCATGCTTGATCATTTTACAGCCACATCATTTTCGTTATGCATTATTTGTTTTGGCTGTTTAAAAACACAATTTTATTTTTAAATCCGATTAATCGATCGATTAAGTGCTAGATTAATCAATTACAAAAAGAATCGATAGCTGCAGCCCTACATATATCCTCAGTGTTCTCTTACGAGAGGTTCTCTCGTACTGCGTAAGTCTTACGCTAGGGGAAAATCTCTTTTCCGCGAGATACTGAAGCCAAAAATGATCCTTAATTTTGAAATAATGTAAAGCGCGTTGCGGCAGCATGCAGACACAGGCGAGACGGCTCGCACGCCTATTGGCTGCCCTGCGGCAACTGCAGCAGCCTATCGATAAGGCCTTTTCGTGACGTCAGCTCCAATGGGGGCGCTTCGCGCCCAATACGTCACGTCCCGCCAGAATGGCCGTGGCCTAGGGCTATAAATATAGCTTCGAGAGGCTAGCTCACTGATTTTTCATCTCTTCTGCGAAGCTCTCGCATCGCTGGATCCGGAGAGAAGCCGCGCCGTCTGAAGAAGCCTTTCAGCGGGACGAGTCGACACTCTAAAGCCGCTGGCTGCGCCGCCTTCAGTCGCCTTCCTGCTGCGCTATCCGGCGTTATATCCTTTCTCTGCTACTGTGTTTTGTGTATATGTGTGCTCGCCGCCGCGACACACACTCTCATTGCACTAAAAGAGCCGGGCGTCTTTTTCAAGACGCCCCTTTCCTGAGGATCACGCAGCTCTCGCGCTCGCTGACGGCGACTGCCCTCACTGCGAGCCAGTTACTGCCTATGGTGACTCTGAGGACTCACCTGGCATCCTTCTCCGAGACTGCTCCTCCGCCCCCCCCAACCCGCAAAGCTCGCCGGTTTGCCCGCTTGCCTTGCCTGCTTGGGGGATGATACCTGCTCTCCCTCTGTTCGAGCCGCGCAAACCGCGCCGTTCACAGGGGATGTCAGGAGCGGACGGTCACGGGGCTAGCTTTCTCTCTCCCTCTGTTCAAGCCGCGCAAACTGTGCCGTTCACAAGGGAGGCTGGAAGCAGACGATCGGGGTTAGTTTTTCTTTACGTTACAAGAAAGCTACCCTGCCCTTGCGCCCCATTCACGCGTCACTCACCGGCGAAAAGAGAACTCAGTTCCCTGATTAGGCGACTGGAAATATCAATATTGCAGCAAACGAGCCTGTTGTAAACACGCACGCTTGCAAGCAAACGCTGAAGAAAACATGTTGACGCTCTGTTATATGCTCATGCATCTATAAGCCTTTGTGTTCCCCCCTGTGGCTCAGTGGCGGAATCATAGGTTTTTCACACGAGAGACCGGTGTTCGAATCCCGGTCTGACGGCAGATATATTATGCCGCCAATGCTTCGGTCTCTCAGTTCCCTGAAAGGCGACTGCAGATGTGCATTTTGCAGCCAACGAGCGCGTTGTACAACTCGCTCGCCTGCACCCAAACACCGTTTCTATGGTTCCCGTGCGTCACTGGCGAAAGGAGAAAAGGGGTGTTTTTAGCCCCGCTGCGGCCGGGCCGACATCCACTCCTCACACATTTCTCATTCCCCTCTGAAGTTCAGGTGACTGGAAATGTCAATATTGCAGTAAGCGGAGCCTGTTTTGCACGCACGCCTGCAAACAAACGCCAGCATGTTGACGCTCTCTGATAAAACTCACGCTAACTGAATGCCTATGTGTCTTCCTCTGTGGTCCACTGGTAGATCATCAGGCGTTTGCGCGAGAGACCTGTGATCGAATCCCGGGTCTACCGGCAGAAATTTTTTTGCCGTCAATGCTCGCTCTGGCAGTTCCCTGAAAAGGCGACTGCAGATGTGTATTTTGCAGCCAACGAGCGCGTGGTACAACCCGCTCGCCTGCACCCAAACACTGTTTCTATGGTTTCCGCCTCTGAAGTTCAGACGACTGGAAATGTCAATATTGCAGTGAACAAGCCTGCTGTGATACACGCAAGCCTGCAAACAAACGCCAGCATGTTGACGCTCTCTGTTTCTATGGCAACTTCTCGCTCGTTCAGTTCCAGTAAATGCGACTGTTCCAGTGTATTCTGCAGTAAACAAGTCGGCGAAGCATACCGCTTGCCTGCACACAAACGCCGCTTTTACGGCTACCCAGATAAATCCCATAAGAGTGTATTTTCTGGTGTCCCGGCCACGGCCGATGGTGTTACGAGTGTAGCCAAAATGCCCACTGCCCAGTGCTCATTCCTACACACAAACACAGCCCGTCACAGGGCTCGCGCACATGAAATCGACCCAGATCGATTTGCGCATTAAACGTGGTAAATGTGCCCACTGCCCAGTGCCCACAAACACTACGTTCCGCATATCTCAAGGTTTCTGTAAAAACAAAACCAACGTGCTTTCGCTCTGCTCAGGCGGACAATGCTCTCAGTGTTGTAAATGTGCCCGCTATCCCGCGCCCACATTCACACATAGACATGACAGGTCCTACGGGACTCGCCCAGCCCTCCCCTCTCGGTTGACCACCGCAAAGGAGTCGAGCGCGGGCAATCTGCCCGCTGTTATCAGCGCGCCCCCTGCCTCAAAGCGCGACGCTTATGTTGCAGCACACCGAAGCCCCTCTGTCGCTGAGTGACCAGAGCGCTCCGCATTCAGCCCCTAGCCATTCGTGCACATGCATGGGCAAGGCTACCCAGGGGTTTTGAAGTGGGTGCTAGACATTATAGAAAGAGGCTATTCGCTACAGTTTCGCCGACGCCCTCGCCGCTATGTGACGCGTGTCGAAACTACGGTAAAAACAGAAGTAGCACCACCTACTTCGAGACGAAATTTTGAAACTGTTGAGCAAAGGGGCCATAGAGCCTTTATCTCAAGCTCAGAGCGAAGGAGGGCTATACAGCAGATACTTCCTGGTACTGAAAAAAGACAGGGGTCTCAGACCCATACTAGATCTAAGGCAACTGAACAGAGTGCTTGCGAAGCGACAGTTCAGAATGCTCACGACCAGAAAAATCCTCATGCAGATTCGCCGAGGAGATTGGTTTGTGTCAATAGATCTGAAAGACGCATATTTTCAAATACAAATAGCGTCACGTCACGGGCGACATTTGAGATTCGCCTTCGAGGGCCAGGCATATCAGTGCTCAGTCCTACCGTTCGGCTTGTCTCTAGCACCCCGTACATGTACGATGTGTATGGACGCAGCACTCGCACCCCTCAGACTACAGGGCATGCGAGTATTGAACTACTTGGACGATTGGCTGATTCTAGCTCAATCTCACTCGGTGCTCATAGAGCACAGGACCATTTTGCTCGATCACCTCGAGAATCTGGGTCTCAGAGTCAATTGGGCGAAGAGTTCTCTGTCTCCCAGACAGATAATATCTTTTCTGGGCACAGAACTGGACTCGCTGTCTATGATAGCGCGACTGTCACCACAGCGTGTACTAGACATTCAGCGCGCAGCGAGCTCTTTCCGCTGCGGCGCATCTGTCCCGCTCAAGAAATTTCAGAGGATGCTAGGTCTCATGGCCTCAGCATCATCAGTACTTCAGCTGGGCTTGCTTCGCATGCGCCCGCTACAGTTCTGGCTGAAAGCGCGAGTACCGCGCCGAGCGTGGGCTGCTTCGTCTCAAGGTCAATCAGAAATGCATCGCAGCTCTGAAACCTTGGAAAGCAAACGACTTGTACTAATCAGGTGTAAGCCTGGGGACTTCCTCGAGTGTGAAGGTAGTGTCTACGGACGCATCCACCTTGGGATGGGGAGCACTGCTCAAGGGCAGACCGTTCTTCGGCCAATGGTCAGAACGGGAGAAGCTTCTACACATAAACTGCCTCAATGTTGGCAGTGGACAACGCGCTGACGCGTTTTTGTCCCCAAATACAAGGACACTACGTCCTGGTCCGCTCGGACAACATGTCAGTGGTGTCCTACATAAATCGCCAGGGCGGCCTCAGGTCCCGAAACCTGCACAGGCTGACAGAACGCCTCCTGGTGTGGGCTCAGCGCAACCTGCTCTCGCTGAGAGCAGCGCATGTGCCAGGGCTCCTAAACGTAGGACCGGACAGACTGTTCAGGAACAATGTTCCGACAGGCGAGTGGCCTCTACACCCACAGACAGTCCAGCTGCTGTGGAAGAAATTTACGTCCTGGTTCGCTCGGACAACATGTCAGTGGTGTCCTACATAAATCGCCAGGGCGGCCTCAGGTCCCGAAACCTGCACAGGCTGACAGAACGCCTCCTGGTGTGGGCTCAGCGCAACCTGCTCTCGCTGAGAGCAGCGCATGTGCCAGGGCTCCTAAACGTAGGACCGGACAGACTGTTCAGGAACAATGTTCCGACAGGCGAGTGGCCTCTACACCCACAGACAGTCCAGCTGCTGTGGAAGAAATAAGAAGAAAGAAATAGGAAGTAGGAGGGACCTACTCTCTCAGGCCAAGGGCTCGTTTTGGCATCCGCGCCCAGAGCTGTGGTCCCTTCATGTTTGGGCCATCAACGGGTACCCGCTGACCTCCCAAGTGGAGTGTTAAAACACGATCACGCAGGCTAGAGCTCCGTCTACGCGACGTCTCTATTCCTCGAAATGGTCAGTGTTCTCCAGCTGGTGCACAGCTCGTGGCGTGTCGCCCCTAGACTGTGGGGTGACGGAGGTTCTCTCCTTCCTACAAGAGCTGTTGGACAAGGGCAGGACCCCTTCCACGCTCAAAGTGTATGTGGCGGCCATAGCAGCGTTCTCAAAAACAACGCTGGGTCAGTCAGTAGGAAGGAACGATTTAGTCATCCGCTTCCTTAGAGGAGCTAAGAGACTGAATCCTCCCAGACCTCCCTCAGTCCCTGTATGGAACCTTTCTACAGTGCTGGAAGCCATGAAAGGTGACCCATTCGAGCCTTTACAGACGATTGATCTTAAACACCTGTCATTCAAGACAGTGTTTCTTCTGGCTCTCGCCTCAGTGAAGCGCATAGGGGACTTACACGTGCTCTCAGTAAGCGCGACATGCATGGAGTTTGGGCCTAATGACTCAAGAGTTATACTCAAACCTAAGCACTTATGTTCCAAAATCCCTCAACACACCGTTTAGGGCGCAGGTCATTTCCCTGTCAGCCCTACCGGTCTCTGACGAGGAAGGAGACGCAAGCTTCTGTCACAGGTCGGGGTGGGCCAAGCCAGACTGCGCCCACCCCTAAACCACTGTCACCCAGAGGAGCGTATCAAGGAGGAGGCAAGAGGCAGGAGTAAAAGGAATGGCAACTTTATTTTCTATTAAAAAGCAATTAAGAAATCCTAATCTAAAATTCCTTGTCTTCTTCTTCCCAGGAACCCGGAACAGCACCGCCGGCGGGTATGGACCGGCGAGAATCTCAGGTGAGTATCACAGGTGAGTAAGGATATCGAGGCTCACTTCCTTCACGGACTGGTGTCAGACTCCCAGTGGGAAAGCGTTGGAAAGGTGCGTATCACAAGTGAGTAGAGAGAACGGGGATCACTTCCTTCACAGGTGAGAGTCAGACTTACAGTGGAAGGGCGTTCGACAGGCAAGTGTCACAGGTGAGTAGAGGGATCACGGCTCACTTCCTCACAAACTGGTGCCAGACTCACAGTGGGAGAGCGTTAGACAGGTGGATATCACAGGTGAGTAGAGAAATCACGGCTCACTTCCTCCACAGACTGGTGCCAGACTCGCAGTGGGAGGGCAGTAGACAGGTGAGTATCACAGGTGAGTAGAGGGATCACGGTTCACTTCCTCACAAACTGGTGCCAGACTCACAGTGGGAGAGCGTTAGACAGGTGGATATCACAGGTGAGTAGAGAAATCACGGCTCACTTCCTCCACAGACTGGTGCCAGATTCACAGTGGGAGAGCAGTAGACAGGTGAGTATCACAGGTGAGTAGAGGGTTCAAAGTGCACTTCCTTTCCAGACTGGTGCCAGACTCGCAGTGGGAGAGCAGTAGACAGGTGAGTATCACAGGTGAGTAGAGGGATCAAGGCGCACTCCCTTCACAGACTGGTGCCAGACTCTCAATGGGAGAGCGTTAGACAGGTGAGTGTCACAGGTGACAGAATCGGCTTCAACAGCAATACACAGTTCTCACATGGGTTGCAAAAGACGGATAACTTCACACCATGCAGGTAGGCTTCAGGGCTGCAGCAGACTCAAGGTCACAGACAGAGCGGGGTTTCTCTAGAACAGACAGAATCAACTTCAACAGCAATACACAGCTCTCACGTGGGTTGCAGGGGACAGATAACTTCACCCCATGCAGTTGGACTTCAGGGCTGCAGCAGACTCAAAGTCACAGACAGAGCAGAGCTTTCTCTGAAGCAGACAAAATTAAGACTTCACACAGCAGTATACAATTCTCACGTGTGCTGCGGGGGACAGATAACTTCACACCATGCGGTTGGGCTTCAGGGCTGCAGCAGACTCCAAGTCACAGACAGAGCAGAGCTTTCTCTAGAACAGACAGAATCAACTTCAACAGCAATACACAATTCTCAAATGGGGTGATGTTGTCTCGCAGAGGTTCTTCTTTCTAGACACCGCACGTAGATGTAAGCAATCTCACTCAGCTCTCACGGTAGATAGTAGACCCCCAGGACGCATGGGCGGTTGCACAGCAATAAAGATATTCTTCCACACACTGCAATCCAACTCTAAGCATGCAATCGTGAGGGGAAACGTCAATTTAAACACTGCAACTTCACTCTTCTAGTGCGCATAAGGCCAGCACTCACCCGCAAGTCCTGGTCTACCGCACTGATGATCGACAGGGGCGGACAGAACACTCGAGAGATTTTTCCTCGCGGTCACAGACTGACTTCACTTCGCTGAACTCCAATCGGGGAGAGGAGGTGAGAGATCGACAAAGAATCAGTATTTCACTCGGTGAAGGGTGTACACATGCTCCAAACACTTCAATCCAATACCCAATTTAGTGGAGAACACAATGCAATTATGAGATTCAGTTTGTTAACTACTCATCTCTCTCTTCTCCAGCTCAGTCAGCGCGTTTCATTCCTCTGGGCCGTCCTCGCGTCCTCTCAAACAACGCTCCTCTTCCTTCAAGACAACCCCTCAACTGCAGTACCCATAACCATAGGGCACTTGCCCTTGGGACTTTGGTGCTGGATCTTAGCATGCACGGCGTTTTACACTGTGTTCCCCAAGCGTAAGACTTACGCAGTACGAGAGAACCTCTCGTAAGAGAACGTACTCGGTTACTAACGTAACCTCGGTTCTCTCTAGAGAGGGAACGAGTACTGCGTATCTTGCCGTGCCTGCACACGCTCTGGTTCGCTTCGGCGATGAAAAACCAGTGAGCTAGCCTCTCGAAGCTATATTTATAGCCCTAGGCCACGCCCATTCTGGCGGGACGTGACGTATTGGGCGCGAAGCGCCCCCATTGGAGCTGACGTCACGAAAAGGCCTTATCGATAGGCTGCTGCAGTTGCCGCAGGGCAGCCAATAGGCGCGCGAGCCGTCTCGCCTGTGTCTGCATGCTGCCGCAACGCGTTTTACATTATTTCAAAATTAAAGATAATTTTTGGCTTCAGTATCTCGCGGAAAAGAGATTTTCCCCTAGCGTAAGACTTACGCAGTACTCGTTCCCTCTCTAGAGAGAACCGAGGTTACGTCAGTAACCGAGTACGTTTTCTAGTGTCTATTTTGGGGGTTTAGTGAAAACCAGTAACCACAGTTGCCACCTATTAACAACCTGGCCGCTACCTGCAAGAAATGTCAGATTTTCTTTGCACTAAATTATTTTCTACTGTAAACATGCTAGATAGATGTCTTTTAAATTTTTTTATATTTTTAAAACAAAGAAATTTGCTGGCATTCAGTTTTTTTCTGCCAGTACGTAGCCAGCTGCAGCTTGCAGTTTAAGAACACCATCTAAAGTTGAAATGGCTTTAAAACATGTACATGCAAAAAATGCATGGCCCTTGAGAATGTCTGCATCTTAATGTTTTTTACTGCTTACTGTATTCCACTATATTCTATATGCCCCAAAGATTTACAGTTTCAAATATTCCTTACAGAGAGTGTCCAGAGGACGACTGCAGAAACGGAGGCAAGCATTGCAGCGGCTGTCGCCTTCTGTTTGAAATATGCCCCAGACAGGGTGGGCGGAGGTGGAAGAAAAAATAATGTTTCTGAAGTTTAATTTTTTTTAGTTCATAAGTGGGGTCTGAGTTCCGGACAGTTTGTTGAGTTTTGTTAAAAATTTTGTTTTCTTTCATTTTTCAAACATTATACCTGCTAAAAACCTGCATGTTAGCATTGAACTTGTGAGCATGTTTCCATGTTAGCATTAAGCTCAAAATACCCTAGTGCCCCCTAAGTAGACTACAGCTTCAAGGAGCATTTTCATTCTGTTTGCCACCATAAGTAGCTATTGAAGTATTTCTTTCCAGAAGTATCACAACTTGAAATAGAATCTATGTCAGATTATTACTATATTGTGGATCACATTATTCAATATCACTGTCTCCATTCCATTGCATAAAGCCTGAAGATATAATTGCTGCAACATGTTCTGTAAACATTTTTTGAGAGTATTTGAAGTATTTTTTAGGTTTGGACTGGGGTTAGGGCTGTGCTTGATTATCAACCACTTAACAATTTGCTGTTGGCCTATCTACAATTGTGTATATTGAATCACGTTCATCAGTTAGGTTACAGACAGAAGATGTGTAAATCTGTGTTTTATTTCTTTCTTTACTTAAAATCTTAATCATTATTCTCTGTTCCCAAAATGTCTCCCTGGGCATTCAAAGGAATTTGAGAAGTTTGCTAAGCTGTGATTAACCTGAAACCCTCAAACTCACCCTCGTCCCAATTAAATATCTCTCCATGTTGGCATTGAAAGGATATTCTGTGCCTTTCTATTCCAATAAAAGGAAAGTCTTTTAAAACCACAAGTTTTACAATAAAGAGGTTATTTTCTTAACTCAATGAATGTCTTTGTCTCTGCTCGTGTCTTAAAATGTGGGTCTGTCCAACTTTTGATCTTGATATCTGTCTAACCTTAGTATGACATCATCCCAGTTTCTCAATATGTAGACTTTTCATTTACAATAAAAACAAAGCTCTGTAAAAGTTTAATGTCATGCCAACAAAATCCAAACTAACTCTTAATTTATTTATTTTTAGTTGCAATTTGTCGTTAACATGATTTTCATTTCCAACAACAATCCAATGTCTGTTCTATGTTTGAGGTTGATGTCAATCCAACGTTGGGTTTGACGTTAACGCGATTTTTAGTCCCAACTAAAATCTAACATCTGTCCAACGTTGGAGGATGATGTCGATACAACGTTGGGTTTTGACCTCGACACAATTTTCATTTCCAACTAAAATCTAACGTCCATCTAACGTTGGATATTGATGTCAATCTACGTTGGGTTTTGACGTTAACACGATTTTCATTTCCAACAACAATCCAACGTCCATCTACGTTGGAGATTGATGTCAATCCAACGTTGGGTTTTGACGTTAACACGATTTTCATTTCCAACTAAAATCCAACGTCCATCTACGTTGGAGGTTGATGTCAATCTAACGTTGGGTTTTGACGTTAACACGATTTTCATTTCCAACTAAAATCCAACGTCCATCTACGTTGGAGATTGATGTCAACATGACTTTAATTTCCAACAACAATCCAACGTCTGTCAAAAGTTGTAGGTTGATGTAAATCCAACGTTGGGTTTTGACGTCAACCCGATTTTCATATCCAACTAAAATCAAACATCTGTCCAACGTTGGAGTCCGACGTCAAAATTATGTTGAACTGACGTCCGGTGCCTGCTGGGCAATTAAGCCACCAAAAAAAAAGAAAAAAGAAAAATATAAAATTAAAGAAAATACAATTAAATCAACCAATATAACAAATAAATATTTCAATACCCAATCATCTCAGCACACGCACACACTTCCATACACACAAACACCACCACAAACACGCGTTCACACCGAGCTCACTCAAATACGCGCTCGCCTCAACACACACTCAAATAAAGACTCGTTCACATAAAACGTGTTCACACAAACATGCGCTCGCACAAACACACGCTCGCATCAACACACACACACACACACACATACACATAAAACCCCGCTCACACAACCGTGCGCTCGCACAAACACACGCTCGCATCAACACACACGTGCGCTTCTAAATCACGGTAGTCCGTGGTGGGACTTGAGCGTGCACCCTCTCCAGTCTTCACAGCACAGCACCACGGGTCGCAGTAATGAGCTGCCACACAGCAGTAAAACAACAGCGGGCAGATTTCTATAAAATAATTAGTCAATTTGGTCATTAACCACGCATACACTATATCTAAAATTACATCTCTGGTTAGCAAACCACTTACAAAGTACCATACAAGTAGGCTACCATATAAACTTACCTGCAGCACAATTGACTGGCCCTCGGTAAGAACGGTGAACAAACCACCAATACTGTCTCGATCACACTATATAAACGAGTCATCATTAAAAATGGCACTATTAAAGAATAATTGCAGCAACATATCAATGCAGTAACATACCTTGATATATGTTAATGCAATTGAACATCCACAGGCCCACGGCAAAAGTAAAAAAAAATGGATTTCCAACTTATGCAGGTCTACAACACTTACAGTTTTTCTCGATTGTTTACACACATTTTCTGAAAGCATGCCTCATATTCTCAGAACTCTACACACAAATCAAAAAACACACACACAATGGGCAAAACCCCTCAATTCTCCTGCAAAATGAAACTTTACATTCAAAACAATGTTATTTCTTCTCAAAATGGTATTTTCTTTTCAAATGACACACACAAACCATCATATGAATAGACATTTATAAGAACCAGCTGGACACTGATGTGCTCAATGTAAAACACTATGATGAATGGAAAACACTTCTTCTCCATTCATCATAATGACTTGGGCCTTTTTTTGTTCAGTGTTACACTTACTACAGACAGTACATACATAAGTGTGTTGTAAAATATTTGAGAATATTGTTTTTATACTCAGAACACACAAATACACGGTAACAAATATATTTTATTTTTCCCACAAAAACATTATACACAGTGTACATCCCAACCAACACAGAGTTGTACATACAGTGGTCTACATACAAAACAACAGAAGAATTGACTGTATACAGTTACAGTAAAAAAAAAAAAAAAAAACATCCAGTGTTGGCATCCATTGCTCCATTGAAGAGCTCACCTGTTGAAGAGCTCACCTGTTGAAGAGCTCACCTGTTGCCCTTTTATGCTAAAGCTCTGATTGCTAATTGTAAAACTGTGTGACGGGTGTTTGCCCATGTGATGAGTCAGTGTACATATTTGAATGGCAGTGTGTTCCTTGTGAAAACAAGAGATTTTCTGCATGAAAATTGTGCCAAAAGCAGAGAATTGTGTGTAATGTTTTGAAAAAAGTGTGTTTTAGATCTGCAGTTTGAGTGTAAAGCAGGAATTGTGCTTGTAGTTCAGCAGAACTGGTTCAGGGGGTTGGTGAATGAGTTACATGTTGTGGTCATTGTGTCTCAAGTACCAGTATTTGTGTGTAAACAATTGAGAAAAACTGTAATACGCGCTCAATGCTTGATGCATAATAGATTGCTCTTGCGACACAAAATAATGCAGCCTGCGTACCATGCCGGAGGGAAAACGGAAGTAAAAGGAAATCTCCGCGTTTTTAAAGGGGCGTGAGCTTAACTTCCGCCCAGCTCCATCCACCCACACAGAACGGAAAACCCTAAAAGGGTCACCCCATTACATTCGCAAATTGACTTCTTGTCCAGTAAGTCAAGTTTTTCCTGATGGACATGACAAACAGCAACATGGTTAAGTCTGTTTTGAGTCATTGTGGAACGGAGCCAAGTTTTGAGCCTGCGGAGGACACTAAAACTTCTCTCTGCCTCAGAGGATGAAACAGGGACTACCAAAAGCAACCTGACCAGGTTTTCCACTTGCCCAAATAGTCTACGTACCTCAACAGGCAATCCACGAATGATCTCTGCAGCCTCTGCACTGTTACTAAATGAGTAGTTCAGGCGAAACATAGAAAGCTGCACTGAAAGTGACTCTCTGTTCAACTCTGGGTATTTCTCAATGACTGCAGCATCAATCTCTCCACTCAGAAGTGTCTCTTCCAACTTTTGCAACTTTAGTCAGCAAGTCATCCTGGTTAAATAGCTCACTGAGCTGTGCATCTACAATATCCAGGACTTTAAAGAATTCCACTCTGTAGTGGTCCATGGCACTTTTAGGCTGATGTGCCTCAGCTCCTTCAATGAAGCGTTTTGGGGGTGGTCTGGTCTGTGGAATGGTAATGGGCTTAACACCTAAAGACTGGGGGCCCCACAATGAACGTAAAGTGCTAGTGGCTGCTCTTGTTTTATCAGTGCCTGTGCACCAGCATGCTTCCCAGCCATATTAGCTGCCCCGTCATAAGTTAGACCTCGTAAACCATGCCTTGGTAAGTTTAATCTCAGCAGCTACTTTAACTACTCCAGCAAGGCTTTTTCCTGTCGTATCAGAAACAGAATACAAACCAATGAACTCCTCATGCGGCTTCAGGGCATTGTCAACATAACGCAAGCAAATACTTTCTTGTTCTTGACCGGAAATGTCTTGTGTTCCACCCATAATAACTGCATACTGAAGAACTGGTAGAGCTCTGATTGTATCAGCTATTCATCTAATAATATTGTTGCTCATTGTAGACAGAATTTCATTCTGGATCTGTGGACTGATGTAGTCTTTCTGGGACCTCTGCAACCATTTGGCTAAAAGGACATCATCCTCTGCCTTGTCTTTCAAGAGTTGATAAAAATGACTGTTTTCATCCTCATGCCCTCTCAAGGCCTGTCCCTGTCGTGCCAAATATTTGATTGAACTCACAATCTTCCCCAGACAGTGCCTGTTGTCTGCTTGTTGATTTGCCAAAGCACTGAACAACTGTGCATTTACAGGATGATTTTATTGTGCAGTCACAGAGACAGCATGACGGTGTGTATGACTACTTTCATGTGCTTTACATTTTTCAATAGCTTTTTTCCAATTTTGGAATCCAGAAGTGATAAAGGCAGGCTCTGATTTTACAACAAATGGTGTGAGTTTGTCCTGGTAAATTCTCATGCAATAAAAACACAAACCCCCCTTCTGCACTGCATCATAATGTAGCCAGGGAAAGTCCTTGTACCACCGCTCTTGGAAGGAGAGAGTTCTGTTAGACAGAACTTGAGTGTCAATTAATTTTGGGTGTGGCTGATATATATTTTTGGGTGTGGCTGATATATATTTTTGGGTGTGGCTGACTCTGTCCTCTGTCCCCTGACTTCAGTGTCTCTCAGCTGTCTGTCCCTGCTCTGAACACCCTAAAAGGAAACCAGTCACAATGTCACACAATGCGACGAGACTGCAGTTACTACAAGCACCCTAACCCTTAAGGTTTGGTGAATAAGGTGTGGAAAAATACTGATGGGAAAGCTAGTGCAATATTAAAATCATGTTTGTTATATTATTGTTTAAGTTAAACCATGTCCACTTCTTATCATGTTCAAACCTTCCTCTCATAATTAAACTAAAATCAACTCACCCTTCATATAACACCTACCTGCAACTCTGCAGTGCTGGCTCTCCCTGCATCACCCTCACCAGTGTTAGTTTCCAGCTGAACTTCTTCTGATCTCTAATATGAAAGCAGTGGAGATGAATAAGGTAGCCTATAGAAAAATACTGATGGGAATGTCAAGAACAAGCGAAAAACACACAGACAGACTAACTCCTTTCTAGATGTGGGAGATGTGTAACCTTACTCGTTTTCAAGTTACATGGGTTAAGTTAATAGAAAAATCATGTTCTTTTACAACAGGGCTCGAAATGAACTTTTTTACTTGGTAGCACTTGGTAGCACCAGCAAAAATTTAGGAGCACCCACCAAAAATTAGGAAGCACCACAACTACAAATTATATATTAACTAGGGCCGGGACTCGATTAAAAAAATTAATCTAATTAATTAGAGGCTTTCTAATTAATTAATCGAAATTAATCGCATTTTAATTGCATATAAATTAGGGCTGTCAATCAATTAAAAATAATTGTGTTGAACATGTTATTGAAATAATGTTCAAATGTTCAAAGGGTGAGCATTGAAATAATTGTGCCTAGCAAATAATCAATACAATACTATTGAACATTATTAAATTATTGAACATTATTAAATTATACATTTGATATTAAACATTAAATTATAAACATTATTTACACTTGCTTTACAGGTTTTTAACATTACTTCGAAAATGCTGAAATTTAAAGTTTGAGATGTTTTTCATCTGTTTTAGAAAGCATTTTTAGACTTTTGTTTTTCAGAATAAAACTTGTTTTACAATCTTGAGCATGTGTTATATTTTTATTAAATGTGTTTAATTAAGCCATTGCTGCAAGTAAAGTAAGTGTACAGTTAATCACAAATTCAGTCAGCATTGTCATGACTCATTATCCCATGATGAAAGGTAATACGGTGAAACAACGTCACGATATCAACGTTGATTCAATTTGCAAAACCGAAGCAAATCGTCATTGGTTCAACAACGTCGTCATACAATCTTTATTCACCCATATTGAAAGAAGAGACGGTGAAACAACGTCACGAAATCAACAATGAAACAACGTCACGATTTCAACGTTGATTCGTTTTGCACAATCGAAACATAATCCAACATTGATTCGACCTTGGTCCCTTACGTTCACCGGTGACTCAACGTTGAAATGCCGGCTGTTTTTTATAAGTAAATGTTCCAATCAATGATCCTGGCAGCGCCAGCGCGTTCTCGTCTCCCTCCTTCATTTTACAGTCGAATTGTGGCTAGAACGGCTTCAGGTTCAAAGGTCAATACGGAATGGATTAATCTGCGTTATTTTTTTTAACGCGTTAATTTCGATGAATTAATCGGAGAAAAAATAACGCGTTAAAAAAAATAACGCAGATTAATCCATTAAAGTTAATGTCACGGCCCTAATATTAACACATTTAATTTATTTAAAAACAACACCAGCAATCACTGGGGGTTTACACATCTGTGGCCAGGATTTGAAATTTGGTCTTCTGGCTCTATATCATATCACCCGATGATATTGGCACATGATTTGTCATTTGCATACGTCATGTTAATCGCAACTCCGTTCTTTTTCCATGAGCTGCAACATAGGTTTAAATTTAGTGAAGGCAAGCTCTTCTTCAGCAATGGTGTGTATGCGGTGTTAAATTTGACGTATAATTAGCTCTGCCAGTAGAGCACAACGACCAGCAGCATCCTGCTGATTAAAAGCCTTAATAATCGAACCTGATGAACCTGATTTGTTTGCCACTTGTCCCTGCATTTTTTGCTTGGCACTTGGGCCTTGGCACTCTATTGCTATTAATATGCTGTATTAATCTTAGTTAATAAAAATACAGCTGTTCATTGTTTGTTCATGTCACTTGGGACACAGCTAAGATGTGTCTTGTTTTTGTTTAAAAAAGCAGCCATATCTGTCGGTTTCATTCCTTCCCTCAGTTCCCTGTTGATGATGAAGTTCGACGGAAATGGATTCAGGCAATCCGGCGGGATGTTACTGATCTTGTGATAATCTTTTCTCCTTCTCATGTCACCATTCACTAACGCGCCATTGTGTGTGTGTGACGCTCCAAATGTTAATTTTATTTTCTTTAGCCTTTTTTGCCTTTGATTTATGTATTATGAAGTAGCTCCCCCTCTTTGTTTTTGTTTTGTTGGTGTTGTTGTTTTCTGCTTGGTTAATACTTTTTTGTATATTGACAACATGTATGTATACACATATATATATTTTCCCCTACGAGAGTTTTGTATGTTGCTTTTCTTTTTTTTCTTTTTTTATAAAAATAAATAAATTCACTAACGCGCCAGTTCAAGTTCAACTTTATTAAGATCCTTTGCGGGCAATTTGTATGCAACGTAGTAGAAATATAAAATATATACCACAATATAAAACAAAATAAATAAGAACACACAACAGTAGGCTACATATACATTTAAAATACTAATATATACCATTCTGAGTATTTTACAATCTGATTGCACAAGGGACAAAATAATATTTGTATCAATTGTTTTTCATCTTTTGTAGTCTAGCGAGAGCAGAATAGAGAACTTTGAGTGCAAAAAAAGGTCACTACCTAAGAGCATGATTAAGGACATAACTGTTGAATAAAACTGACAGACTTCTTTTTTCGTATTCACACCAAAACGCAGTTTATTGTCAATAATAGTCCTAAATATTTATAACTTTCCACACACTCCACCTTCTCACCTTTAATGAACGTATACTGGGAAGAATGGGCTTCAGTTCTGAAATCAATAGTCATATCTTTGGTCTTAGATACATTCAGCTGCAGACAAGCATCACCACACCATTTTACAAAGTCATCAACAACTGGACCATGAAAAAGTTTTTTTTTTTTTTTTAAGTTGTAAAGACTCTGATCCATTTTCTCTTGTCCGGGTATGTTTTTCTGATATGTTGATGCTTGACAGGAACTTCCACAACGATTACATATTTCCGGTTATTGTGAGAAAGGTCTATAGGTTGACAGACAAGACATAGCAGGATACTTTCGATATGAAACAAAGTCTCAGCCTTCAAATTTTGTATGTTTTATTACGAAAAAAATGCATATTGTGCATGCAATTGTGTACAAATCAATTATTAATTAACCTTTAATAATAATGTACCAGCTGACAGAGTTCACTGTGCAGTTTACCACATTAGATTTTTCTCCATGAGAGAAAAATTACATTTTTATCCAAATGAATAGATATCGAATCGAAATCGATTCGCAAACTCGATGCTCACTCCAAGCTGAACTTGAAGATGGTGATGCAAGTTTTCCTACCGGCTTAAAAAAAAAACACATAAAAAAATGGCAGAAATAGGAAGAGTAGTATGCTAGTATGATGTTCTGAAGTCAGCAACTGCTACCATCCATGTAATCCAAAGCGGCTTTACAGAGATAAAAATCCAGTCCAGTCTGTCTTCAGAAACTCCACCCTCAGTCATTATTTCTGCCTTTCAGTTTTACTGAAAGCTAAAACGAGTCAGTGTCGTGAAGAACAGAGGAGGGTACTTTATATTATAGCATTTTTGTTTATTTCTGAATGAAACCAGATGAGATTTTGATTGTAATGGTTAATTAAACCAAAGTTCAGAAAGTGAAAGTAAATTGTAGATCATTGGATCTTTTACAAGACGAGGAAATGGATTCAAAATCTGTGGAAGAGCTTTCTTGTCCTGTTTGCTGTGACATCTTCAAGACTCCTGTTATTCTGTCCTGTAGTCACAGTTTTTGTAAAGAGTGTCTACAACAGTTCTGGAAAACTAAGAAAACTCAGGAGTGTCCTCTCTGCAGGGGAAGATCCTCTAAAGGTAATCCGCCAGTTAATCTAGCGTTAAAAAACTTGTGTGATTCATTGATAAAGGAGAGAAATGAGAAACCTTCATCAGGATCTGAGGAGATCTGCAGTTTACACAGTGAGAAACTCAAACTCTTCTGTCTGGAGGACAAACAGCCTGTGTGTTTCGTGTGCAGAGACTCAGAGAAACACACCAATCACACATTCAGACCCATCAGTGAAGTGGTTTCATCTTACAAGGTAAGACAAATATCTCTAATTTCATATGCTGAATACAGTGCTAAACAGAGAGTATTGTTTGTGTTTACAATAGACCAGAATTTGTTTTTACTCAGACTAAATCTCTGTAACGACAAACTGATAGGAAACAAGTGCGAGTGCACAATAAGTTTATTTCGTAATAAACACTCAAGGTTGATGACAGATAACATATTCTTCTTGACGCGATCGTCAGAGACACAGCAAACGGGAGATCGCCAGGAACACAGCAAACAGGAGAGCGTGACACCGGGGCTGAGACAGGCGATCCTCAGTGAGAGTGCTGGTGAAGAATCCGTGGTGAGATCGGCGGTGAAGAATCCGTGGTGAGATCGGCGGTGAAGAATCCGTGGTGAGATCGGCGATGAATAATCCAGTCCGGTACAGTGCAGTGCAGTGCAGGCAAAACACGAGGGAACAAGACAGGAGCAGGCACGCAGACGGGGAATCATCAAACAACAATCTGACAAACATGAGACGAAAGACAGGGCATTAAATAGGCTGTGATAATAACAATCAGCTGTCGCTGATCAGGATGATAGGGAGATCAGTGACAACGCCCACATGAAACAATGAATGAACTAAGACACACCCACACCCTACACACACACACACACGTAAACACACAGACTAGAATGAGACAGCGGATCTACCAACCGTGACAGTACCCTCCCCCTAGGAACGCCTCCTGGCGTTCCCAGACAACCCTACCTGTCGATTGAAATCATCGATGAGGGAGTGATCCAGGATGTCTCGAGCAGCTACCCAACTCCTCTCCTCCGGACCGTAACCCTCCCAGTCCACCAAGTACTGGAACCCGCGTCCCCTCCGTCTCGAGTCCAGGATACGATGTACCGAATAAGTAGGTTCCCCATCTACGAGTCGCGGCGGGGGAGGAACCGGGGCAGGCGGATTAAGATGAGAACGAAAAACGGGTTTTATTTTGGATACATGAAAGGCGGGATGAATTCTCCTGTACGCTGGAGGAAGTTTGAGGCGGACTGTCACGGAGATTAGACACGGAGCGGAGAGGAATGTTCTTAGTAGAAAGCCACACTTTTTGACCAGCGACGTATACGGGTGGCCTAGACCGGTGGCGATCGGCTTTAGCCTTGGTGCGCGCCCCCACCTGGAGCAGAGTCTCACGGGCTCTAGTCCATGTGTGGTGACACCTCTGGACGTAGGCGTGAGCGGAGGGGACCGCGACTTCGGGTTTCAGACTCGGAAAGATAGGTGGCTGGTATCCTAAGCTACATTTAAACGGAGAGAGGCCCGTGAATGACACTGGCAACGAGTTATGTGCGTACTCAACCATAGAGAGTTGTTGACTCCAGGACGAAGGATTCTTATAGACCAAACATCGCAACATTCTCTCCAGGTCTTGGTTGGCTCGCTCAGATTGACCATTGCTCTGGGGATGATAACCCGAAGACAGACTGACTGTGGCCCCTAATAATCTACAAAACTATCGCCAGAATTTGGACACAAACTGGGAATCTCTGTCAGAAACCACGTCCATCGGGAGGCCATGTAACCGAAAGACGTGATCAATGACCGTGACCGCTGTCTCCTTGGCTGAGGGTAGTTTGGGCAAGGGAATGAAATGTGCCGCCTTCGAGAACCGGTCCACTACGGTTAAAACAACCGTCATGCCATTAGAGGGCGGGAGGGCGGTGACAAAATCTAGCGCAATGTGGGACCAGGGTCTAGAAGGGACAGACAGCGGTCGAAGTAACCCATCAGGAGGTCAGTTAGACGTCTTAGCAGTGGCACAAACTGAGCAAGCCAAAACAAAATCGTGAATGTCACGAGCCATTAATGGCCACCAGAATCGTTGCTTTATTAAGTAGCTAGTGCGACTTACTCCTGGATGACAAGCCACGTTGGAGCAATGACCCCATCGAATAACGTAGGACCGTGACTCCTCCGGCACAAACAAACGATTCGGTGGGCAACCGGGCGGAGGCGTTACCCCTTCTAAGGCCGTCTTGACCTTTGACTCGACCTCCCATACGAGTGTGGAGATAACTACTTTCTTGGGTAAAATACACTCGGGAGTAACCGGGCGTTCGGATGGATCAAAAATACAAGATAATGAATCGGGTTTGATGTTCTTGGAACCCGGGCGGTACGAGAGAGTAAAATCAAAACGTCCGAAAAAAAGTGCCCACCGAGCCTGTCTGGAGTTGAGTCTTTTGGCAGATCTAATATATTCCAGGTTCTTGTGATCGGTCCAAACGATAAAAGGTACCCCCGACCCTTCTAACCAATGACGCCACTCCTCCAACGCTAACTTGACGGCCAACAACTCCCTGTTACCAATGTCATAGTTACGTTCGGCAGGTGATAACCGATGGGAGAAAAACGCGCAAGGATGCATCTTGTCATCTGAGGACGCGCGCTGGGATAGAACTGCTCCTACCCCCACCTCTGATGCGTCGACCTCCACCACGAACTGACGTGTGGAATCAGGGGCGACAAGGATGGGAGCCGAAACGAAGCGACTCTAGAGGTTGGAGAACACAGCCTCGGCTGTGTCCGACCACCTGAACGTCGTTCTGGGGGAGGTCAAGGCAGTCAGAGGTGCGGCTAGCTGGCTGAAATTGCGAATGAAACGCTGATAGAAATTGGCAAACCCCAGAAACCGCTGTAGGGCCTTACGGGAATCTGGACTTGGCCAATCCATCACAGCCTTAACCTTGTCAGGATCCATGCGCATTCCCTCAGAAGAGACGATGTATCCTAAAAAAGAGACAGACTGTGCATGAAATTCGCATTTCTCCGCCTTGACAAAAAGCCCATTCTCTAGCAGCCTCTGAAGCACTCGTCTGACGTGCTGAACGTGTTCCTGGAGAGACGAAGAAAAAATCTATATGTCATCCAGGTAGACATATATGAACTGATCAACCATGTCTCTCAACACGTCATTGACGAGTGCCTGAAAAACCGCTGGGAAACAAGACAAGACTCGTGACAGGACACGCTCCACATGGAAATAGTGTTGGAGCCCCAATCCACATGAGGATTGTGTTTGACGAGCCAAGGGTGAGCCAACACCACCGGGGCGGCAGGGGAGTCCATAAGGAGGAAGGGAATAGTCTCAACGTGGTTGCCAGAGGTGATGAGGGTTATGGGACCAGTGGAGAGAGAGATGTTGGGGAGCTGTTGGCCATTTAGAGCACTGACCGAGATCTGATGAGGAAGAGACGAGATGGGAAGGTGAAGTTTGTCTGCTAAGTGAATGTCCATGAAATTCCCCTCGGCCCCGGAGTCCACAAGTGCCTGGCAGGTGTGCGTGCTGTTGGCCCATCTCAGCCTAACCGGAAGGAGAGTGGATGGTGAGGACTTCCCGGTGGAGATCCCACCCGATAGTAGCCTCAACTTTACTACCGGGCTTGCTCTTTTACCGGGCACGAGTGTAAGAAGTGTCCGCGGCCGCCGCAGTAAAGGCAGAGTCCTTGGGACCTCCGCCTTTCTCTCTCCTCCTGGGTAAGCCGGGCTCTCCCTACCTGCATGGGCTCGGGATCGTTGGTGGGTCCGACCGTGCTTTCCTCCAGGCTGCCCCTCGGCCCAACACTGCCATGGATGCGGATGGGATGGAGGTGTTGGTCCAGCTGGTTGATGCGGGCATCCACCCGCAGAGCCAGGTCGATGAGCCCGTTGAGCTGAACATATCCCACTGTGCCTCCTCGTTCCACTTGCACTCCGCCGCCTGGGTCCGAAACTCAATCGAGTAATCCGCCACCGAAGAGCTTCCCTGTTTCAGGTCGGCTAATTTTCTGGCCGCCTCCCGGCCGGCCACCACGCAGTCGAAGACCCTCCTCATCTCCGTGGAGAGTGTGTGGAACGAGGCGCAGCATAGGTCTTGGTTCTCCCACACCGCTGTTCCCCACAACGCTGCTCTCCCCTTCAGCAACGTAAGGACGAAAGCCACCTTGGAATTCTCAGTCTCAAACGTCTTCGGCTGTAGAGCAAAATGCATAGAACACTTTTTGAGAAACGCTCTGCAAAAGTTCGGCTCACCAGCATAACTTTCAGGAACAGGTAGTCGTGGTTCTGGACGATCTCTGACGTCTGGCACGACGAGGGGAACAGGCGGTGTGGGCGGCACAGTGGGAGGGCTCAGCAGTTGGATTTGCTGAGTGAGCCCGGACACCTGTGTCACGAGCGCTGGAACTGCGCGTGCGGTGTTAGAGATACTCTCCTGTTGCTGATCCATCCTGGCGATACTGTGGTCCACAAAATCCTTGAAGGACTCCGCGCTCGCTGCTTCCATGCTGGGTCAGATCGTTCTGTAACGACAAACTGATAGGAAACAAGTGCGAGTGCACAATAAGTTTATTTCGTAATAAACACTCAAGGTTGATGACAGATAACGTATTCTTCTTGACGCGATCGTCAGAGACACAGCAAACGGGAGATCGCCAGGAACACAGCAAACAGGAGAGCGTGACACAGGGGCTGAGACAGGCGATCCTCAGTGAGAGTGCTGGTGAAGAATCCGTGGTGAGATCGGCGGTGAAGAATCCGTGGTGAGATCGGCGATGAATAATCCAGTCCGGTACAGTGCAGTGCAGGCAAAACACGAGGGAACAAGACAGGAGCAGGCACGCAGACGGGGAATCATCAAACAACGATCTGACAAACATGAGATGAAAGACAGGGCATTAAATAGGCTGTGATAATAACAATCAGCTGTCGCTGATCAGGATGATAGGGAGATCAGTGACAACGCCCACATGAAACAATGAATGAACTAAGACACACCCACACCCTACACACACACACACGTAAACGCACAGACTAGAATGAGACAGCGGATCTACCAACCGTGACAATCTCTGACTTTCTACTGATATAAAATTCTACACAAAACTTCAACCTTCTGATGTTCAAATCTTGAATGTAATTGCATTGGCACAAAACATAGAAAATAGAAATGTCATGTTTTATTAATATTTTTTCATTAATAATATGCGATTTATTACAAGACACACCAAAAAGTGATTAATACTAGCATTATTTCACCCTCAGTATTTGTATTTGCACAACCACTAATTTATAAATGCATGGATATAATAATTAAGAATTGGCCATTGCAAAAAACATATTTGTTTAATGAAAACAATGATTTCTTGATGTTCATCCTTTCCAAATTAAATAATTAAAAAATATATCTCCTGCCATTTTCAGACACAAATGCTTCCATGAGAATGACCCATTCAACATATAATATAACAATAAAAACATCCAAACATACAATGTTTAAACCTCTTAGAGCTGCATAAGTTTCACAGATATTCATCTTAACCTGTAGGAGGAATTTAATACAGCACTGACGTCCTTACAAGACAAGCTCAAACATGGAGAAGAAATGAAGAAAAAGTGTGATAAAACAATTAAACACATCAAGGTGAGGATATAAAGAGTTCAATACTCAACATTCACACACAGAGTTTATTATTGACATTAGTGGAGTGTGTGTTCATACAGCGCTGACTGAAGTGAATGTGATTTGATTTCAGTCTCAAGCTGAGCACACAGAGCGTCAGATTAAAGAAGAGTTTGAGAAGCTTCATCAGTTTCTCAGAGACGAAGAAGAAGCTACAATCACTGCACTGAGAGAGGAAGAGGAGCAGAAGAAGCAGAGGATGAAGGAGAAGCTGGAGGAGATGAACACACACATCTCAGCTCTTTCACACACTATCAGAGACATGGAGGAGATGATGAAAGACAATGACGTCTCATTTATAAAGGTGACAAATCAATCTGGCTTCATTCTTTGTGCATAAAACAACTTGTATAGAGAGACTCATTGACACTGAGAGTGTTTGATAAGATATTAAAATGTTTTCAAACTCTATATTTTCCAGAACTATAAAGTCACGATGGAAAGGTGAGTGAGCTGCTCGTATCTCTTCTCTCAGTGGATCTGAACTCAAATTCACTGCAGTTCTGACTCCTGAATGTTCCTCAGAGTCCAGATCTCACAGCCGGATCCACGGATGAGTTCTGGAGCTTTGATTCATGTGTCGCGTTATCTGGGTAACCTGCCGTTCAGAGTCTGGAAGAAGATGCTGGAAACTGTCCAACACAGTGAGTCTCAGCAGATTTGATGTTTTATATTGATTATCTTTGAACTGATTATGTAATTGGCATGATACCCTGACATAATAAATTGTAAACATTTGATTTTATTCTAACTGACTCTGACATTATTTTCTCAAAATAGTCAAACATTCGCTCACATCTAATGATGCACAGATATCATTAAAACCTTTTCATTTATGGAGTCAGATGAAATAACGAGAAAATACATTTGAGAAAATGTATTTCATTCAATCAAAATACGTTGCCATGAGAAAAGACAGAGACCTTCAGCCGCTGATTGGATGCCTCCATCGGGCCGATTGAGTGCGGGCTTACAATAATCACTTGAATTTCTAACTGAATTTCAGAAAATCATCAGATCATACAGCGAACTCATAATGAAAAGTCTATTCCTCATGGTTTATGTTTATGTATTAGGATACAATAGTGTTGATTGAATACTGATATTAAACATAAAGCCTCAATCCATTCTGACAGTAACTGAGAGACCATTGTTATGAGTTATGATCTCTTTCAACAAAATCTTTATATGTGTTTTACATTTACATTTCTAATACATAATATTTCATCCTGTAATCTGATGTTATTCTCTTTGCAGCTCCGTTGACTCTGGATCCAAACACAGCAGGTCCTTCTCTCACACTCTCTGCTGATCTGACCAGTGTGTCGTACAGTGTTGGAGATAAAACACTTCCTGATAATCCAGAGAGGTTTGTCAGGTATCCAATTGTCCTGGGATCTGAGGGCTTTAACTCAGGAACACACTGCTGGGATGTGGAGGTTGGAGACAATACATACTGGAATCTTGGAATAACCACAGCATCAAACCAAAGGAAGGGAAAGGATTTCTTTGACTCTAATGTCTGGCGTGTGCGATACATGGACAGCGAATACATGTCAGAATCCCCAGAGAAACCCGCCACTTCCTTAACTGTTAAACAGAAGCTTCAGCGTGTGAGAGTTCAGCTGGACTATGACAGAGGAACAGTGTCATTCTCTGATCCTGTAACTAACACACGTTTACTCACATTCACATCCACCTTCAACGACACAGTCTTTCCATTCTTATGTAATTTCTGCACAACTCCTCTGAGGATCTTACCAGTTAAACTCTTTATTACAGCAGAAAATCACAGTTAAATCTGATTCTGCTTCTAGATTAATTCAGTTTTGCAAATTATGCTTCAATAAGAACACTGTAATAAAAGCATCTTATTCATCAATCACACTTAAATGTAAAATAACACAAAATATTTACACTCAGGACCTTAAGGACAAAAAATATCCCCATTGAAAACTACATTTCTTTTTTTTAATCCCAGGGCCATTTAACAAACAAACATTTTACATTTTTATTCTGTTGGTAAAGATGCAAAATTTAAATTTGGACTTTTTCACAAGATGGCGGCATTTTCTCAGGTTTGGCCTATAAAGCAAATACTCGCTTTATTCATGTTTTCTTCTTCTGCGTATTTGCGTATCAATTGTATAAATGTTGCAGTTTTAATTCATGTGGATGTCAGTGTGGTTTGTATGCATGTACTTGAAAAATGGTCTGTGTGTGTGTGTGTGTGTGTGTGTGTGTGTGTGTGTGTGTTGCAAGGAAAGATTCCTTGAGTTCTGGAGCTTATAATGCACTAACAAACACACATCCATTTCCTGACTTATATTCAAGAACACATTCCAATAGGTTCCCACGATGGATGGGCAGAAAAGGAAGGAAGAATGTTAACATGAATGCACACTTGTGGTAAAACACAATTCCCATGAGTTAATACAATGTAGTATTGAAAGTACATTGTTTTATGATTTATGCCTGTCACAATTTTTACATTGTTACATGATTTACGTATGCTTTACATTGTCAAATGATTTGTTAGTCACATGGTTTTACTTCCTCTGGGAAAAACCCTAGCACACAGGAACTGATGTAACCAACGTTCCTATATGAGTGCTTTTTGTATAAATCTATATGATTTTGATGTCATTGCAGCCCTGAACAGAATATAGTTCATCTTCAGTATACTTTTTACTAGAATCCTTTGACTGATATAGCTCTGCTGTATTTCTTAACTTGACAAACTCGGACGAGAACAAGTTAACCATATATACCGCTTGAACAGCATATAAGGTAATTAGCCATTGTAAATCCTTTTTCAGGACTGCCCTGAAAAGGATAGAGCTGAAAGTATTATAATCTGTAACCTTTTGTTTTGTTTGATACAAACCTTTTATTGTTTTATTGTATAACCAGTATTTTAATCTTTTGTATAAATACATTTTATTTTTTAAAGACAAGTAGGCCTACTGTTTCTTCATACTTCAGCTCATAGAAGGCAATTCTATAAATATATTACCAGAGCATTGTAAGTGTAGCTTATACTACAACTATTCTTCAAAGAATCCTTGGACAAGATTCTGCCGGAGGTAAGGATAAATTTTGATCCATATGCATAACTTATTGATTTGTCATTTGCATACGTCATGTTAATCGCAACTCCGTTCTTTTTCCATGAGCTGCAACATAGGTTTAAATTTAGTGAAGGCAAGCTCTTCTTCGGCAATGGTGTGTATGCGGTGTTAAATTTGACGTATAATTAGCTCTGCCAGTAGAGCACAACGACCAGCAGCATCCTGCCGATTAAAAGCCTTAATAATCGAACCTGATGAACCTGATTTGTTTGCCACACACTTGTCCCTGCATTTTTTGCTTGGCACTTGGGCCTTGGCACACTATTGCTATTAATATGCTGTATTAATTTTAGTTAATAAAAATACAGCTGTTACTGGTCTTGTGACGATCTTTTCTCTTTCTCATGTCACCATTCACTAACGCGCCATTGTGTGTGTGTGACGCTCCAAATGTTAATTTTATTTTCTTTAGCCTTTTTGCCTTTGATTTATGTATTATGAAGTAGCTCCCCCTCTTTGGTTTTGTTTTGTTTTTGTTGTTGTTTTCTGCTTGGTTAATACTTTTTTGTATATTGACAACATTTGTATCCCTACACATATATATTTCCTTTCCCCTACGAGAGTTTTGTATTTTGCTTTTTTTTATTTTTTATAAATAAATTCACTAACGCGCCAGTTCAAGTTCAACTTTATTAAGATTAAGATTAATTTGTATGCAGCGTAGTAGAAATATAAAATATATACCACAATATAAAACAAAATAAATAAGAACACACAACAGTAGGCTACATATACATTTAAAATACCATTCTGAGTATTTAACAATCTGATTGCACAAGGGACAAAATAATATTTGTATCAATTGTTTTTCATCTTTTGTAGTCTAGCGAGAGCAGAATAGAGAACTTTGAGTGCAAAAAAAGGTCACTACCTAAGAGCATGATTAAGGACATAACTGTTGAATAAAACTGACAGACTTCTTTTTTTGGTATTCACACCAAAACGCAGTTTATTGTCAATAATAGTCCTAAATATTTATAACTTTCCACACACTCCACCTTCTCACCTTTAATGAACGTATACTGGGAAGAATGGGCTTCAGTTCTGAAATCAATAGTCATATCTTTGGTCTTAGATACATTCAGCTGCAGACAAGCATCACCACACCATTTTACAAAGTCATCAACAACTGGACCATGACAAGTTTTTTTTTTTTTTTCAAGTTGTAAAGACTCTCTGATCCATTTTCTCTTGCCCGGGTATGTTTTTCTGATATGTTGATGCTTGATAGGAACTTCCACAACGATTACATATTTCCGGTTATTGTGAGAAAGGTCTATAGGTTGACAGACAAGACATAGCAGGATACTTTCAATATGAAACAAAGTCTCAGCCTTCAAATTTTGTATGTTTTATTACGAAAAAAATGCATATTGTGCATGCAATTGTGTACAAATCAATTATTAATTAACCTTTAATAATAATGTACCAGCTGACAGAGTTCACTGTGCAGTTTACCACATTAGATTTTTCTCCATGAGAAAAATGTACATATTTATCCAAATGAATAGATATTGAATCGAAATCGATTCGCAAACTCGATGCTCACTCCAAGCTGAACTTGAAGATGGTGATGCAAGTTTTCCTACCGGCCTAAAAAAAAAAAAAAAAAACATAAAAAAATGGCAGAAATAGGAAGAGAAGTATGCTAGTATGATGTTCTGAAGTCAGCAACTGCTACCATCCATGTCCCCCCCACCCACACACACACACACACACACACACACACACAATGACAGTCTATCTCTAAATATATATATAAACTTATTTTGTTTTATAGTATTAAATTCTTTTATAATGTTTTTTTTTATGCTACAGACTCTCACTTGATTCAGATACAGAATATGCTTGAAAGCACGCATAAAATAAAGATAAAACTATACATGTCAAGTCATCTTCATTTATATAGCGCTCAATGTAGATTGTTCCAAAGCGGCTTTACAGTGATAAAAATCCAGTCTATACGTCCAGTCTGTCTTTCTGAAACTCCACCCTCTTACAAAACCTAAAAGGAAGTGAGTCATTATTTCTGCCTTTCAGCTTTACTGAAAGCTAAAACGAGTCAGTGTTGTGAAGAACAGAGGAGCACACTTTATAGCATTTTTGTTTATTTCTGAATGAAACCAGATGAGATTTTGATTGTAATGGTTAATTAAACCAAAGTTCAGAAAGTGAAAGTAAATTGTAGATCATTGGATCTTTTACAAGACGAGGAAATGTATTCAAAATCTGTGGAAGAGCTTTCTTGTCCTGTTTGCTGTGACATCTTCAAGACTCCTGTTCTTCTGTCCTGTAGTCACAGTATTTGTAAAGAGTGTCTACAACAGTTCTGGAAAACTAAGAAAACTCAGGAGTGTCCTCTCTGCAGGAGAAGATCCTCTAGAAGTGAACCTCCAGTTAATCTAGCGTTAAAAAACTTGTGTGATTCATTGATAAAGGAGAGAAATGAGAAACGTTCATCAGGATCTGAGGAGATCTGCAGTTTACACAGTGAGAAACTCAAACTCTTCTGTCAGGAGGACAAACAGCCTGTGTGTTTAGTGTGTATAGACTCAGAGAAACACGACAATCACACATTCAGACCCATCAGTGAAGTGCTTTCATCTTACAAGGTAAGACACATATCTCTAATTTCATATGCTGAATACAGTGCTAAACATAGAGTATTATTTGTGTTTACAATAGACCAGTATTTATTTTTACTCACACTAAATCTCTGACTTTCTACTGATATAAAATCGACCTTTTATATTTATTTAGGGCCTAAACTTATTCACCATAAATTTGTTTCCTCGCCACAGCCAAACCGTTCGAGATATCAAAAATCCGTCCGCAATTTAGCATCCTCAATGTCTTGACTTCATGCTGACCAAGTTTGGTGGGGATTGGATGAATTCCCTAGGGCATCAAATTCCACAGCATGCGTTTCCAAACAACCCATAATAGCAGACTTCCTGTTGGGCTGGCATAAAACTTAGAGCACAAAAGTTATTACTTGAATCCCTCACTATAGCAAAACCGTTTGAGATGTTTAATATCCGTTCTCAATTTAGCATCTTTAACACACACACACACACACACACACACACACAAATGTTTCCAACAATATATAATATAATGAACACCAGGTTTGTTGTGCCTTGTAAGCAGTAGGCTATGCACAGTGCATTTCAAACGCGATCGCTCTCCAAATATGATACATTCAAACGCGATCGCGCTCCAAATATGATATATTCAAACGCGATCGCGCTCCAAAATATGAAACATTATGGTTACCATATTATACATATCTACGTTTGAGCAGATATCCACAAACACAGTAACAGTAAACACGGGTCTAAATATTATAATATTCACCATATATCTAGCAACAGTTTAACTGCAATGTGAAATTTATGCAACAATAACAAACTATGTAATAATTGCTTACCTTACATCTTTCTTGTCTTCAAATCGCGTTCTTCTTCTTCTGAGGTAAATCCAATGTAAGCTCACGGCGCGACTTTCAAACTCGACGAAAAGCAGAAACTTGTGAAGTTTGTTGGTGCTTTGTTTTTGAGGTAATGAGCGCGTTCGCGTTCCATGTGGAGATTTGCATGTGAATGTCTTTTGCGCTCGTAGGCGTGGTCAAATTAAAAAATAATTAGGAAGCGTTTGAGAAGCTGGACATCTTGTTGGTTTTATACAAATTACTTAAACATAGAATATTTGTTTTCAGTTTGAATCCGATCATTTAAAAGTACACACTTAAATGTTTATAAAGGTATATGGCTCATAAATGTGTGACAAGTATTTGCTGAGTTTGGTTTCAGTTTATAGACATGCTCAAGAAAAAAAAACAAAATGTTTTGATTTGATTGTAAGTGGACACATACAAAAGTAGAAATATCACAGATTATTTTTTTATATTTCTTTTTTTCTGTATGTTTACCATAAATGACGAAGTAATTTAAGTTTATAGTGCTACAATGTGAAGAAAATCCAGCAAAACGCGCGGGCGCGTTTGTCGACCTCAGAGGGTTAAAGGGCACCTATTATGCAAAATTCACTTTTACATGGTGTTTGAACATAAATGTGTGTTGGCAGTGTGTGAGCAAAACCACCCTAGAATGATAAAAATCCACCCAGTGTTTTTTTTACAATCTCAATAAATCATAAGCACTGTCTCAGAATGAGCTGTTCTCAAATTCGGTGCAATGTGAGGTAGAATTGCGCAAGCCCCTCCCACGACTCCTTAGCCCCTTTCACACAGAGATTCCGGAAAATACACGGATAAAGTGACCCGGGATTTGACCCGGGTTCATTTGATTTTGGTTCATTCACACTGCCAGTGATTTTCCGGAATCAGAGAGCGCGTTCACACACAACCCGTGTATGTCCCGGAAAGACACGTGACATCGATGTGACTTGTAATGTCTCAGCAGCGTCTTCAGTTTGCTTATGAGCTGCGATTTCTCTCTCGAGAAACCACGCTTATGCATTTATTTCTCTGATTCGATCATAAAATTGCGCATTTCGTACCGTTTCACAGCTGGCAATCGATCCCGGCTTCAGCGTCATCACTACGACACGGCATTATTACGGCTTTTGTTCACACAGCGCGCGTCCCGGGACTGAACACGGCAATGTTACTAGGTCTCCAACCCGGCATCGATCCCGGCATTAAACCCGGGTCGTGTTTGCGTTCACACAGAAGGCGTTCCGGCAATTTCCCGGGTTCAATGCGCTGTGTGAAAGGGGCTTTTGATTGACACTGCTGTTTGAGCCTAGACCCACCCTGAGTGAGCTGGACACAGAGTCCACCATTGTTCGAAGCTGGAGCAGCTGTAGACAAGAATGTCTCCTAAGCGATTGAGGTGTGCTGTTGTTGGATGTAAGAATGAACATAGCAGTCTTCATTTACTCTTGTTGTTACTCGAGGATGGATCTGTACTGTTTGTGATCCAGCTTACGGTCTCCGGAGCGACAGGACTAACGTTACTGATCACGGCAGAAATGAAAGTGAGAGCGCGCACTTTATGACAGCTCATCGAGTCATTTTACGGATATAAGGTTTACCAGTTTATTTAGCACCCACTGAAAAGGTGTGTATATACTGTATTTGTTTACTGTTAGTTGTAACAAGTGTTTTGTGTACTTCGCTGTGTATGTTGTTGATAATGAAAGGGAGAGAGAGCGAGAGTTTATGGATAAGACTTTAATACGCACTTCTTATACTGTGTTTATTCAGGTCTTACAGTGATTCTCTGGAGTAAAACTAACGCTCATCTTTTGTGTGATGTACAATAAACTTCACTGAACTCATCAGTATAACGTTATTTTGGTCATCATTCGGACGGGGTTTGCTACAGCAGGCTTGTATTAATAGTGGATAAAAGCAGATGACAAATAAGTTATAACCATAATTAAACTACACTATACCTGTTCTATCTCATACAGCATATATTCTCTGGGCATTATTGTCAGACTCTGAGTCTAAATGAACACCGCAACTGAGAGTTTCTGTTCTGATATTATCAGATGAGATTGTCCTGACTGAAGCGCGAGCTCGTGAGGCTCCGCCCCCTGGGCCTTGCAGCAGCAGTTAATTTGCATTTAAAGGGCACACACTAAAACAGCGCGTTTTTCTGAGCCCCCAAAAAATGACAATTTAAACTGTAAAAACAATTTATGCTGTAAAAAATGATCTGTTGGGTATTTTGAGCTAAAACTTCACATACATACTCTGGGGACATCAGAGACTTATTTTACATCTTGTGAAAAGAGTCATAATAGGTGCCCTTTAATGTATTTTCATCATGTTGAAAAAGTTTGGTGTGAATAAAATAAACCAGTTAGGAGGAGTAGCTAAAAACGCTCTCGGTTACTAATGTAACCTCGGTTCTCTCTAGATGAGGGAACGAGTGTTGTTCCCTCATCTGTGATAGTGATTTTCTACGGGAAAATCCCTTTTCTCGAGAATACTGAAGCCAAAAAATTATCCTTAATTTTTGCATTAGTTTAAAACGCATTGCTGCATAAGCAGACCTAGGCGAGGCAGCTTGCGCGCCTATTGGTTGCTCTGCAGCAACTGCTGCAACCTATCGAGGGACTGCCCGTGACGTAAGCACCAATGAGGGCGCGGGCGCCCGTGCACGTCACGTCCCGCCAGAAGGGCCGTGGCTTAAGACTATATAAGCAGAGTCCAGATAGGTTGTTCTTTGGTTTTTCATACTAAAGCGAAACCAGAAAGTAGCACAAGCACGGCAGGGTTACGCAACACTCGTTCCCTCATCTAGAGAGAACCGAGATTACGTTAGTAACCGAGAGCGTTCTCTTACGAGAGTACTCTTCGTGTTGCGTAAGCTAGCTTACGCTACGGGAACCCAATGTAAAACGCTGTGCACGCTAGTGATGTCCACATATATATTCCCAAGGGCATGTGCCCGGGATACACATAATAGTGGTTATATCTGGGCCGACCGGGGTGGGCCTATGAATATAATTAACCATTCCTGAGTAGGGGGAATGGGTGCTTAGTATGGTAGAACAGCCGGGATAGACATCCGTGGGCTGAATCTCTTAAGAATGATTAATAACTGCTTGTCAGTCAGAAGACATCTGAGCCCGAGGGACAGATGTGAGTGTATAACTACAGTCAGGGGGAACAATCAGCCTGATTTGTCGATTTAGTTTCCGTGCCGGCAGCACGTACATAATACACAGTCTGCGCAGATCTGAGTCGAGCAGAACAGTACGTGTTATGTTAGACTGGCAACAGTTTAGCCTGTAAGGCGGGAACTTCCAGGTTATAAAACCTCATAAATGTAGACGGAGAGGCCCAGCCTGCCGCCATACAAATATCCTGGAGTGAAACTCCGCTGGACCATGCCCACTAAGAGGCCATGCCTCTGGTGGAATGAGCTCTGATGCCCAGAGGACATCGAAGGCCCTTAGACCTATAAGCTAGAGCGATAGCGTCAACTATCCACCTGGATTGGCTCTGTTTCGACGTGGCTAGCCCTTAAGTACGGCCACCAAAAGAAACAAAGAGCTGTTCTGACTGCCAGAAAGCAGCAGACCGTTCAACGTATATTTTTAATGCCCTGACAGGGCAGAGAAAATTCACATCGCCCTCACCATCAGGTCTTGGGAGAGCTGACAGTGAAATGACTTGTGATCTGAACAAGTGTAAAGCACTTTGGGGACATAACCGTGTCTTGGTTTGAGGATGACTTTGGAGTCATTAGGCCCAAACTCAATGCACGTAGCACTCACAGAGAGCGCGTGGAGGTCACCCACTCACTCGCTTAACTGAGGCGAGAGCCACGAGGAAAGCGGTCTTAAACGAAAGATACCGCAGATCCACGGACTGAAGTGGTTCGAAGGGTTCGCCCTTCATGGCATCCAGGACCATGGAGAGGTCCCAGACCAGAACCAGAGGGGGCCGGGGAGGGTTTAATCTCCTAGCTCCTCTCAAGAAGCGGATGATGAGATCATTCCTTCCCAGTGACTGGCCATGCATAGGTTTTGTAAACGCTGCTATGGCCGCCACGTATACTTTGAGCGTGGAGGGGGACCTGCCCTCGTCCAAAAGCTCCTGAAGAAAGAAGAGAATCTCCGTAACGCTACAGCGTGCCAAATCGCACCTCTGGCCTGGGAGAGGAGATCCTTCCTCACCGGAATCGGCCATGGGGTCGTACTCGCTAGCTGCATCAGCTCTGGGAACCAAACTTGGTTCCTCCAGAGCGGCGCCAAAAGGAGCACAGAGCATTCGTTCTCCCTGATTCGCTTGATCACCTGTGGTAATAGCGCAATCGGAGGAAACGCATAGAGCGAGCGGCTGGGTCAGTCGCGGGCCAGCGCGTCCCTGTGTTTCATGAAAAATATTGGGCAGTGCGCGTTCTCTGATGATGCAAAGAGATCGATTTCCGCTCTGCCGAAGGTGTCCCATAGTAACTGGACTACCTGAGAGTGCAGGGACCATTCCCCGGGGAGAACATTGTCTCTGGACAGCATGTCCGGGCCCACATTTTGGCAGCCTGGTACATGCGCTGCTCTTAGCAAGCGCAGATTGTGCTGGGCCCACACGAGGAGGCGTTCTGCCAGCATGTGGAGGCTCCGTGACCTGAGACCACCCTGACGGTTTATGTAGGACACCACCGCCATGTTGTCCGTACGGACTAAGACATTGTGGCCCTTTAGGAAGGGGAGAAAATGTCCCAAGGCGTTCTCGACCGCTTTCATCTCCAGACAGTTTATGTGTAGGCGCCCTTCCTGGGCTGCCCACAGGCCAAACACCGGGTTGGAGGCGTCTGTCGAGATTACTTTTTGTTTCAAGACCATTCCCAGATCCACGCCTGACTGATACCAGTCTGTCACCTTCCAGGGATCCAGTGCTGTAACACAGTTCTGAGTCACCCTGAGGCGAACGCGGCCGGAGGTCCATGCTCAAAGCGGGACCCGCGTTTTCAGCCAGTGCTGGAGAGGCCTCATGAAAAGCAAGCCCAGTCGAAGCACTGCCGAGGCCGAAGCCATAAGACCCAGCATCCTCTGGAAGCACTTGAGAGGAAAGATGCTGCGACCTTGAAAGACGCTACCAAGCGCTGAATTTGCAGGGCGCGCTGTGACGTCAGCCGCACTGTCATTGACACAGAGTCTAAGTCTGTCCCCAGAAAGGACATTTTCTGGCTGGGAGACAGCGAGCTCTTGGTCCAGTTGATTTGGAGACCCAAATCCTGTAAATGGTCGAGTAATAAGGCTTTGTGGGCTATCAGCTCTGCCTCTGACTGCGCTAGAATTAGCCAGTCATCCAAATAGTTCAAAATTCGCATCCCTTGATGTCTCAGGGGAGCGAGCGCTGCGTCCATGCACTTCGTGAATGTACGAGGTGCCAAAGACAGACCGAACAGCAGGACGGTGTACTGATAGCTCTGACCCTCGAAGGCGAATCGCAAGAAAGGCCTGTGATGGGGCGCTATTTGAATCTGAAAATAGGCATCCTTCAGATCCACAGAGATAAACCAGTCTCTCGGGCGAATTTGCGCGAGAATTTGTCTGGTCGTGAGCATTTTTAACGATCTCTGCATAAGGGCTTTGTTTAACCGTCTGAGATCTAGAATGGGTCTGAGACCACCATCCTTCTTTGGGACGAGGAAAATACCTGCTGTAGAAACCTGACTCGCTCTATATCAGAGGGACAGTTTCTATAGTCCCTTTTTCCAGCAGTTTCGCAATCTCGGTGCGGAGTAGGTGTGCTACTTCATCTTTCACCGTGGTTTCGACCCTGGCTCGAAAGCGTGGGGGTCTGCGAGCGAACTGCAGTGAATAGCCCCATTCTATAGTGTTCAGTACCCAATCTGACACGCCCGGGATCATTTCCCATGCCTTTATGCGTAAAGCCAGAGGGAGAATGATGTTCGGGCTTTGGTCGCTGTGTGTGTGTGGCACATAGCATACAGCGTTTGCTAGTGAGCGCGCGCTCATGGAGGCGCGCGCGCTCTGCACAAACATAACACAATTTGTGTTTATTGATGGGTTCTCTGCACACAGAACGCATTTTGTGTTTATTGACGGGGGCTCTGAGTGAGTGTGTGTCACAGAGCGACCCGTGTTTGTGTGTAGGGGTGAGCACTGTAAAGCGGGCACCTTTTCTAAATCTAAAACACACACGGCGTGAGCCGGTTTTATTGATGTGGGCCGTGAATGAGTGTGCAACACTGAATGGGCCGTGCTTATGTGTAGGAGTGAGCACTGGTAAGTGGGCACAGAACCTACATTTATAACACCATCGGCGTGAGCCGGACAAACAGACATAATGCTGTTTTTGAGATTTATTTGGGCGGCCGTGAAAACGGCCTTTGGGTACAGGCGAGCATGTTGTGTACATTTACATTTATTCATTTTAGCTGACGCTTTTATCCAAAGCGACTTACAATTGCTAGATATGTCAGAGGTCGCACGCCTCTGGAGCAACTAGGGGTTAAGTGTCTTGCTCAAGGACACATTGGTGTCTCACAGTGGATTCGAACCCGGGTCTCTCACACCAAAGGCATGTGTCTTATCCACTGCGCCACCACCACCTAGGGCTGGGACGGTATGGATTTTTTCTTACCGCGGTTGAAAAGCAAGAAATTCCCGCGGTATTGCGGTAAACCGCTTTAAACCTCATATAATTCACCTCAGATCTTGAAATGAAACAAATGGAAACAAGAACGTTCAAACTGTGAACATACAAGTGTATTCTTTGGCAAATATTGTTTTAGTAACTCAGTAGCCTATGTATTTTTAATAATGTTTAAATGGTGTAATATTTGTGAATTTAATTATGTAGCCTACTTATCCATTTTCTTGCAAGTGCCGTCAAGATTCCTCTCTGGTGCTGTGAGTGTGCACTTGCCGCGACTCCGCGAGGGTTAACAAATGCGGTCTTCACGTGAGAGAACTGTGTTAAATAAGCACGAGGTCCTGCTTTTACTTTTTTTTATTTACGGTGCGGCTTGGACGCGGCGTCCGTCGAAAATAGACTAGGCGCCTATCTTTAGCGAAGCGGCGCGGAGAGAGCTTCTGAAACGCGCCGCGTCGTGGCTGTTGTAAACACAAGCATTGACTAGAGTGGGCGCGATCAGCTCCGCGAGCCGCGTCGCAGCCGTAACGCGCCACAGGGGTTATAGTCAATAGCCTACAAATGGAATGAGACTCGACCATCTCCGTCTTCCTAGTGTGGTCAGGAAGACTTTGAGGGCTCAGGTTTCAGCGCTATCTTGGGCCTGGGTCCCCGGGAGGGAGGCGGCCTGTGGCGGCTTGAAGAGCGCGAGCGCTGCTGAAACTCTCTCGGCTGACGGCGCTGTGAAGCTGGCTGCGGAGGCGCTGATTTCCGGCTGGGCAGCTGCTTTGAGCGACCCGTAGCGGAACTAGAGTGCTTCGGTAAGAAGTGCCGCATGGCTTGTGTGGCTACCGGTTCCTCGACTGGAGGAATGCAGAGGTAGCCCTTGTCTTTCGCACCGTCAACATGAGAGAGCGTCGAAGAGACAGTAGACCGCAGCCTGGCAGAAAATGGCGCCCTCCAGCTTTTAGTCAGCTCCTCGTGGAGTTTCGGCAGGAAGGGAGCGGGCCTCGTGTGAGGCGTCGAGCGACGACCGGGCAGGAAACAGCCGACCAGCCTGCTGGGCGCGGGTTCCTCGGGCAGCGACCAATCGAGGCCGAGGTCCTCCACGGCCTTGGTGAGCAGGAGGAGAAGCTCTGAGTCGAAGCTAGCCCGCACATCGCCCGACCAGCCTTCGCACTCTGAAGTCAGAAGAGAGCAGCTGTCCTCTTCTGCGTCGTCCCCCTCAGACTCGATATGCACGGCGGGGGCGGAAGGGCGCTGGCCGGCCGTGATAGAGGTGGGGGATCCAGAGAGCGATGCACACGGGGAGATATCCGGCATGCAAGCGCTCGCAGCGGTGGCCTCCGGTGTTCTCTGTGAACGGCGCTTTTTACGGGCTTTTTGGCGGGGTCCACGTTGAAAGATGCTAGACGAGCCCGCAGGGTCGACATAGACATCTCCTCGCATTCCGGGCAGACGCCCTGGGAAAGCGCGTGGTCCGCATGACTTCGTCCCAGGCAGGAAACGCACAGGATGTGGTGGTCCCTGTCGCTGAGGGTGGCTTGGCAAGAGCCGCACTTGGTGAAGAGAGGCATTTGCAACAACGCCTCGCTCTTTTAGAAAAGCGTGTGTAACGTAACACGCCAGCAATGTAAGGATATCGGCACCGGATAGCGCAGCAGGAACGGCGGCTGAAGCGGCGAGAGATGGCGCGGCTTCTGAGAAGGCTCGTCCCACTGAAGGCTCTTCGATGGCGCAGGCTTCTCCGGAGAACAGCGAGGTGTGACCACTTCGCTGAAGAGATGAAAAATCAAAGAACAACCTATCTGGACTCTGCTTATATAGACTTAAGCCACGCCCCTTCTGGCGGGACGTGACGTGCACGGGCGCCCGCGCCCTCATTGGTGCTTACGTCACGGGCAGTCCCTCGATAGGTTGCAGCAGTTGCTGCAGAGCAACCAATAGGCGCGCGAGCTGCCTCGCCTAGGTCTGCTTATGCAGCAATGCGTTTTAAACTAATGCAAAAATTAAGAATAATTTTTTTGGCTTCAGTATTCTCGAGAAAAGGGATTTTCCCGTAGCGTAAGCTAGCTTACGCAACACGAGAGTACTCTCGTAAGAGAACTCTGAGTCTGAAATATCCAAAAAATCCACATTCAAACCAAAATATCTGACTTTCCTGTTGCTCGGAGCTAATGACTGTAAATTAGAATTGAAGGCCCAAACTTTGACCTTCTGATGTTCAAATCTTCTTGAATGTAACAGCATTGGCACGAAACATTGAAAATAGAAATGTCATGGGTTATTAATATTTTTTCATTAATAATATGTGATTAATTACAAGACACACCAAAAAGTGATTGATACTAACATACTTTCTCTTTCTGTATTTGTATTTGCACAACCACAAAATTACAACTACATGGATACAATAATTAAGAATTGGCCATTGCAAAAAAAAAAAAAAAAAAAATGTTTAAACCTCTTAGAGCTGCATAAGTTTCACATATTTTCATCTTAACCTGTAGGAGGAATTTAATACAGCACTGACGTCCTTACAAAACAAGCTCAAACATGGAGAAGAAATGAAGAAAAAGTGTGATAAAACTATTAAACACATCAAGGTGAGGATATAAAGAGTTAAATACTCAACATTCACACACAGAGTTTATTATTGACATTAGTGGAGTGTGTGTTCATACAGCGCTGACTGAAGTGAATGTGATTTGATTTCAGTCTCAAGCTGAGCACACAGAGCGTCAGATTAAAGAAGAGTTTGAGAAGCTTCATCAGTTTCTCAGAGACGAAGAAGAAGCTACAATCACTGCACTGAGAGAGGAAGAGGAGCAGAAGAAGCAGAGGATGAAGGAGAAGCTGGAGGAGATGAACACACACATCTCAGCTCTTTCACACACAATCAGAAACATGGAGGAGATGATGAAAGACAATGACGTCTCGTTTCTAAAGGTGACAAATCTTTGTGCATAAAACAACTTGTATAGAGAGACTCATTGATAATAAGAGTGTTTGATAAGATATTAAAATGTTTTCAAACTCTATTTTTTCCAGAACTTTAAAGTCACGATGGAAAGGTAAGTGAGCTGCTCGTATCTCTTCTCTCAGTGGATCTGAACTCAAATTCACTGCAGTTCTGACTCCTGAATGTTCCTCAGAGTCCAGATCTCACAGCCGGATCCACGGATGAGTTCTGGAGCTTTGATTCATGTGTCGCGTTATCTGGGTAACCTGCCGTTCAGAGTCTGGAAGAAGATGCTGGAAACTGTCCAACACAGTGAGTCTCAGCAGATTTGACACCAGTGCAGAAGATAGTTCAGTTATAAACACACACAACATCAACATTTGATAGAAATATATTTAACAATTACTTGAATTTCTAAGTGAATCTGAACTGTATTTCAGAAAATCATCAGATCATACAGCGAACTCATAATTAAAAGTCTATTCCTCATAATCTATATTTATGTATTACGATACAATAGTTAGGGTGACCATACGTCCTGTTTAACCAGGACATGTCTGGCCAGGATTTCGAGATCGCCCAAAATGCCCGGGATTCAGCTTTTGCTTTCTACAGTCACCATTCATTATGTTTACATTATTACATTATTTGACACTGACACATACGTGCCAGCTTTGCAGGTCACCCTAACAATAGTGTTTATTGATGATATTAAAAATGAAGCCTCAATCAATTCTGACAGTAACTGAGAGACCATTGTTAAGATAACGTCATTTATGATTTCTTTCAAAAAAGTCTTTATTTGTGTTTTACATTTATATTTCTAATACATCATATTTCATCCTGTAATCTGATGTTATTCTCTTTGCAGCTCCGTTGACTCTGGATCCAAACACAGCAAATCCTCGTCTCACACTCTCTACTGATCTGACCAGTGTGTTGTACAGTCGTGTAGGTAAAACACTTCCTGATAATCCAGAGAGGATTGATGAGTATGCATGTGTCCTGGGATCTGAGGGCTTTAACTCAGGAACACACTGCTGGGATGTGGAGGTTGGAGACAATACACTCTGGATTCTTGGAATAACCACAGCATCAAACCAAAGGAAGGGAGATTTCTTTGACTCTAATGTCTGGCGTGTGCGATACATGAACAGCAAATACACCTCACAATCCCCAGAGCAACCCGTCACTGTCTTAACTGTTAAACAGAAGCTTCAGCGTGTGAGAGTTCAGCTGGACTATGACAGAGGAACAGTGTCATTCTCTGATCCTGTAACTAACACACATTTACTCACATTCACATCCACCTTCAACGACACAGTCTTTCCATTCTTATATAATCGCTGCACAACTTCTCCTCTGAGGATCTTACCAGTTAAACTGTTAATAACAGCAGAAAATCACAGTTAAATCTGATTCTGCTTCTAGATTAATTCAGTTTTGCAAATTATGCTTCAATAGCAACACTGTAATCAAAGGGTCTCACTGATCAATCACACTTATATGTAAAATTTAGAGCCAACTTAACCCTTGTGTGTCCTTAAGGACATTTTTGCCCTGTGGTAATTCCAACTTCATCCATTTTGGCACAAGTGTTTATTTTTATTGGAATTTTCTTATTTTACTCTCATCTTTTTCTTTCATGAATCAATTGTACACTAGTAACACAACATATTTACACTCAGGACCTTATGGACAAAAATATCCCCACAGAAACCTACATTTTTTAATTTATTTTAAATTTTTATCACAGGGCCATTTAACAAACAAACATTTAACATTTTTATTCTTTTGGGAAAGGTACAAAATTTTAATTTGGACTTTTTCACAAGATGGCGCCATTTTCTCAGGTTTGGCCTATAAAGCAAATACTCGCTTTATTCATGTTCTCTTACGAGAGGTTCTCTCGTACTGCGTAATAGCTTACGCTCGTTTTCCACGAGATATTGAAGCCAAAAATTATCCTTAATTTTGTAATATTGTAAAACGCGTTGCAGCAGCATGCAGACATGGGCGAGACGGCTCGCGCACCAATTGGCTGCTCTGCGGCAACTGCCGGCAACTCTTAGGAGCAGGCCGTTGCGAGCCTCGGCCTTGAGTGGTCGATGCCCCAGGAGCCTGCACACAACCGACTGGACGGCTGTTTTCTGCAAGGGGACCATGCTTCGCCGCCTTCGAGACCAGCGCCTTTTCTTCCTGAGCTTCATGAAGAAGTCCTGGAGCGCCCCCTTTTCAGCCAGAATGCGTACTTCCATGTCAGCAGCATTCTCCGTAGTCGACGGTGCTAAAGACAAGGGGTACCATTCTCTCCCCCCGTGGAGGAAGCTGTAGCTGCCCATCTTTGCCCGCCCTCTGCTGGACGGCGTGCTAAGACGGCGCTACCATCCAAAGCTTGCCGCACGACGTCAGCCTTGCACGGTCGCGCTTACACCGCCGCCGGGCACGCTGTCTCTGCGCTACACTCCATGGCCATACTACAGATCTTCCAGGCCAACCTTCTCCGTAAGATGGACGAGGAAGGACCGGAAGCTGTTAGCCTGCCGGATTTGAGGAGCGTGAAGGATCTCGCCCTTCGCGCCACTATAAATCGCACAAATAAAATCGACTCACGTCGATTGTGCACTAGATGTAGTGAATGTGCCCACGACCCAGTGCCCACAAACACTACACACTGCATGTCTCACGGTTTCTGTAAAAACGAAACCAACGCACATACAGTCTGCCCAAGCAGACGGTGTTTTCAGCGTTATGAATGGGCCCGCTGTCCCGCGCCCTCATTCGCTCACAGACATGATAAACCCAACGGGGTTCGCCCCGCTCGCTCTCTCTCAGCGTACCGCTATATGAGAGCAGAGCACGGGCAAGCTGCCCGCTGTTAGAGCCCAGATATCATTCTACCCCTAGCTACTCACGAGAACGCATGGGCAAAGCTTCCCGGGATATCAGAGTGGGTGCTGAACATTATAAAAAGAGGCTATTCGCTACAGTTCGTTCGACACCTGCGACGTCACGCGACGCGAACCTAAACTACGGTGGAAAAGGAAGTAGCACACCTACTTCGAGCCGAAATAGCGAAACTATTGAGCAAAGGGGCTATAGAACCCTTATCACAAGCTCAAAGCGAAGGGGGCATGTACAGCAGATATTTTCTGGTACCCAAAAAAGACGGGGGTCTCAGACCCATTTTAGATCTAAGACAGCTGAACAAAGCACTTCTGAAAGACGGTTCAGAATGCTCACAACCAAGAAAATCCTCTCGCAAATTCGCCAAGGGGACTGGTTTATGTCAATAGATCTGAAAGACGCTTATTTCCAAATACAAATAGCGTCACGTCAGAGGCGATTTTTGAGATTCGCCTTCGAGGGCCAGGTATATCAATACACAGTCCTGCCGTTTGGCCTGTCCCTAGCACCTCGTACATTCACAATGTGCATGGATGCAGCACTCACACCCCTGAAACTCCGGGGCATATGAGTTCTGAATTATTTGGACGATTGGCTGGTTCTAGCTCGAGCTCATAGAACACAGGACCATATTACTCGATCACCTCGAGAATCTAGGTCTCAAAGTCAATTGGGCGAAGAGTTCGCTGTCTCCCAGTCAGACAATATCTTTTCTGGGTACAGAACTGGACTCGCTGTCTATGACAGCACAACTGTCGCCACAGTGCAGACTGAGTATTCAGCGCATGACGAAAACTTTTCGCCACGGCACTTTAGTCCCGCTCAAAAAGTTTCAGAAGATGCTGGGTCTCATGGCTTCAGCATCTCCAGTGCTTCAGCTGGGTCTGCTTTGCATGCGCCCGCTGCAGCGCGACGTGTATGGAGTTTGGGCCTAATGACTCAAGAGTCATACTCAAACCAAGGCACGGGTATGTTCCTAAATCCCTCAACACACCGTTTAGGGCACAGGTGATTTCCCTGTCGGCCCTGCCGGTCTCTGAAGAGGAAGGGGACGCGGGCTTACTTTGCCCGGTCAGGGCGTTAAGAGCCTATGTGTCTCGCTCATCTGTTTTTAGACAGACGGAGCAGCTCTTTGTTTTGTTCAGCGGACGTTCTAAGGGACTAGCTGCGTCAAAACAGAGTCTATCCAGGTGGATAGTTGATGCTATAGCGCTAGCTTATACATCTAAGGGCCTGCAATGCCCGTTAGGTGTCAAAGCGCACTCCACGAGAGGCATGGCCTCGTCGTGGGCTTGGTCTAGTGGGATTGCCTTACAAGATATCTGTATGGCGGCAGGCTGGGCCTGTCTACATTTATAAGGTTTTACAACCTAGAGGTTCCCGCTTTGCAGGCTAAGCTGCTCTCGGTTTAATAATTCAGTATTGTCTGCCCGATGCTATCGGCTCAGGATGCTGAAACTGCTAGAGCATCGATCGCTGATCGACTATATACCTCTGTGGGCAGTGTGTAAGTCCCCTAATACTTATCAGTCCAGGCCGAGTTCGCCCTGGCTGTGTGGAACACTTGATATAATCTGCTCTTAATAGAGCACTATATTCTACAGGAATGATGCTATTCTAGCCCATCTTCCCGGATTCTCTGTGAGTCCCTTATGATTATGCACTGTATGAGCCCCGGGCACCTGCCCTTGGGACCTTAGTATTGAATCTCAGTACGCACAGCGTTTTACACTGTGTTCCCCTAGCGTAAGCTATTACGCAGTACGAGAGAACCTCTCGTAAGAGAACGTACTCGGTTACTAACGTAACCTCAGTTCTCTCTAGAGAGGGAACGAGTACTGCGTATCTTGCCGTGCATGCATCACGCTCTGGTTCGCTTCGGCGATGAAAAAACAGCTAGACCAGCCTCCCGAGGCTATATTTATAGCCCAAGGCCCCGCCCGTTTCGGCGGGACGTGACGCAGTGGGCGTGAAGCGCCCTCATTGGATCTGACGTCATGAGGGGTCTCTCTCGATAGGCTGGTGCAGTTGCCGCAGACCAGCCAATGGGCGCGCGAGCCGTCTTGCCCATGTCTGCATACTGATGCAACGCGTTTTACAATATTACAAAATTAAGGATAATTTTTGGCTTCAATATCTCGTGGAAAAGAATATTTCCCCTAGCATAAGCTATTACGCAGTACTCGTTCCCTCACTAGAGAGAACCGAGGTTACGTAAGTAACCGAGTACGTTTTCTTCTTCTGCGTATTTGCGTATCAATTGGATAAATGATGCCGTTATAATTGTAATTATAAGACTGGGGGTAAAACCAGTACTGATTACCAGGGCCCCAAGGGGAGAGAAGGGCCCTTGAAAAGTCTGGAATATATTTTATTTTACCTGGATATTTTCATTTCCTAATTAAATTTCCTAATGAATGTCAGATGAAATGTAAAGTTGGTGTATTGGCTGAATAACTTGGTTGATTGACTGACTGGTCCCACCCCTTGCTAATGCGCCAAATGGTTTAGTCCATCTGCACGCATTTTGTTTATGTTTGTTAGTTGAGCATCTGGTGGAGCGCAAACTTATACTGTAGAAATGTCTTTCTCAAAGAAAGCCAAATCAGACCACCAAAAAAGAAAGGAAAGACAGGAGAAGGAAAGAAAACAAATGAGTGGAAACAATTGGTAACTGACTTCTTTTCAAAGAAAGGTGAGCACAAACTAGAACACGAAATCTATAGGCCTAATGCTAAACTGCTTGAATATCTCTGCAGAACATACACTTTCAGATGATAATTTGGTGTACATGTAATCTGAGATAAAGGCTAAATAAATAAACTGTACACTAACAATGTTGTTTGCATACACCACACCATTATAATAGCCTAAATTGAAACATGTTTAAATGAATAGGCTATAATATCTAAAATTAGCAATAATTAGCAATTTTATAGCCTACATTGGGAGTTATACAAATTGAGGAACATGGGGGCCCATCAGGACTGCCTATGCTTAGGGCCCGGGATCTTGTGCTACGCCCCTGTGTGTGTGTGTGTGTGTGTGTGTGTGTGTGTGTGCGCGTGTGTAATATTTGATAGAGAAAGTTTCTACTGCAAATCACAAATCACAGCGGAAAGTTTATACTGAACCCAAACTAAATCTCATTGAATCTCACTTTTTTTTTTTTTTTTTTTTTAACACAACTTGTTTAGATTCATGGCTTTTATTTGGTAGCAGTTTTAAGTTTAACATGTTTTATTAAATATACATTTTATAAATATATATATATATCTTAATAAATTTAAACCTGTAACTTTTTATTTTTTCACTTTTGTAACTTTTTTCAACAATAACCTTTCAAGAGTCTTCTTCTTCTTCTTGAGCGTCTTCAGAATTAAATTTGTGCTCCGAAGCTTCAAATGTTTATGACAGTTTATTTTTTGACAGACATTTTTGTCCTCTAAAGACCTCAGAGTAACTTTATACATTGTTAAAAATGTATCTGATTTCTTTGAGAAAGACGCATAAAAGTTAAAAATCTGATTTCTGTATTATTTTTTTTTTATTATTTATTATTATTATTATTAGGCTATAATAAATTTGATAATTAAGTAACCATTAAATAAGTCATAAAATAATGAAAGTATGTTTAAATCCACGTTTACAATGTAAGACAATATAAAGTGTTGACAGATTTTAGTCATAGACCCTTTTCAGATTTCCGGGTTTCTCAGAAGCAGAAGTCGTCATATTTGGGGAAACTTCTATAGCGGTGAATGAGAGACTACATTAAATATATTTTTCGTGTTTCCATTTGCTCAAATGGCAAAAGAAAAACTCCACAATAGAGTTTTCACAAGTTTCAAAAAGAGAGAAAAAATAGAGAGGGATTTATAACAGCAGTCAGAAGAGAAAGATGTCAGTTTATCCGTCACTCCCACAGTCACTGTATTAGAAAATCCTCACAGCGGTAACTCGTTTTTTTTTTGGTAATTTGATGCAAATGTAATATAATACAATGTATAGTGTTATAAATGTAAATACATTAAAAAAAAAAAGGAAATATAAAAAAAACTTTTGATTTATGATGCTGATGACCGTTAAAACAGTTTAGAGTCAATTGGATAAATTATTTATTTTACAGAAATCACTGTGAAAAGGGTTCTTCTTCTTGCCAGTGAAATCCTCACGTTCATATGTATATTATCCTATTACTTGAGCTCTGGAAATTATGAAATCACTGTGAGGCAAGCAGCTGTTTATATATTCATGCAAAATGATTGACAGAATAACAAGACTAGATGCTTTCAGACCGTTATTTAGAACATAAAAAAAAAAAAATCAAATTTGTAATATTATTAATGAAAGGTTTAATTTGGTTACAGTGTGACAGATTTTCATCATTCAAAAATGGGATGCACAAAACTGTCTAGCAGGCGTTGAAAAAATATAAAGTTATGATTAAAAACATTATAATACTAACATTATAATTTAAAAAAAGCACCATACCAGATGCAAAATGATGCACTTCAATGGATAATAAAGGGGTCCTTGATCACGTATTATCATGATGTTTTTGTGTCCATATTGCTTGGCATGATCTGTCTGGAAAGCACTGAGAATATACATTATAGATGAGGTGGTGTGGTCACAGGTCACATACGTAGCTGCTGGAAAAGGAGAGGATCCCTTATTTGGGTTTCTGACCACCAGCTCGTAGACGTAACAAGGACCTGTGCTGTGTTTACTTTTCTTCACAATGCTTCCTGTTGCATCAAGATATACTATGTCGTCTTTACATCTTTGGTGGAATATGTCAATGCTTTTCTTTGACCAAAGCATCACACCCTTAAGATGAAGGATCACTTTCTGGATAACCTCATCCGGCTCATCTCATCTGGAGACTGAGTGTTTCATTTTTATGTTTCCTGTCCTTCATTCATTGTCTCCAGGAAATGGATTTCAGAACACCTAGCGATGGAGCCTCATCTCGACAGCCAGACTCTACCACAGATTCTTTAAGGTTTTAAGATAGAGAGCCCTTGGTAGTGTTGTTTGCAATTGCTGATTTATTTCCTTTTGGTCATCGGCTCATACCGGTCGCCTTTGCAGCTCTGTTTTACTGTGAACTACCATGTCACCTCTGAACGACACCTGTGCTTTAAGTGTGTCATAGCCGGAGAGCCGACGCGTCCAGGCGACGCAGAGGATCTGGCGGGATGGCCGGCTCTGGCGACTGAGGTGGAGGCGGGGACACAGATGGGCACGGTAGAGAGGGGGGGGGGGGGGGGGGGGTGCAGTCCAGAGGTGAGGGAAGGTCGACGAGCGACCAAGGTAGACCCGAGGGGACGAGGGAGCCTGCCGGAACTGGTGACCAGATGGGCCACGGTGGAGCTGAGGGAGGTAGGAGCCAAGGGGACTTTAATGGACTGTCTGGCTGAGGTGGAGTCCTGGTTATGGAGGTTGGAGTTGGAGACCGGGGATCCACTGACCAGGCTGGAGCTGTAGGCCGGCAGACCCACGGCGACTCCACCTCCCTAAAGGTGGAAGGAGGAGCTGAGGGGCTGGCAGGCAGTGGTGGAAGAAGGGTTGAGAGGTGGTAGATGGGAGAAGGTGGGAGAGGAAGGCTGGCTGGGAATTCAGAGACAGACTCAGGGACAGAAGATTCGGGTTCGGCAGGACTGACGTGAAGCTCTGGCTCATGGCGTGAACAGTCTCTGGCTCGGCGGGCGGGACGAGCCTCTGGAAGAGCGGTCTCGGTAGGACGAGACCCTGGACGGGCGGTCTTGGGGGAATGAGACCCTGGACGGGCGGTACCGACGGGACGAGCCTCTGGAAGGGCGGTCTCGGTAGGACGAGACCCTGGACGAGCGGTCTTGGGGGAATGAGACCCTGGACGGGCAGTCTCGGCATGACGTGAAGATTCTCAGGCTCGGTAGACATGATGATAGGAAGCTCAGGCTCGGTATCAACGTCAATTAAGTCCATTTCTTCGGGACTTTGGATGAAGACAGGAACAGGGGACTCTGGACTCGGACGAAGACAGGAGGTGTGGTGATGGAGGCTGGTGACAGTGGTTGAGCGGCGATGTTCGAATCAGCCTCACCCACAGTGAAGACGATACGTGATGTGATGACAGGTAGACAAGTCCAATGAAAACAAACTAAACAGAACACAACTGTGACACTAATAGGGCAACCATTAAAACATAACATGCCTTATGCAATTGTGTATCAGTTATTAATTAACCTTTAATAATAATGTACCAGCTGACAGAATTCACTGTGCAGTTTACAACATTAGTTTTTTTTTCTTGAGATAAAATAACATAATATATCTATGTATATTGAAATTAACAGATATTGAATCGAAATCGATTCGCAAGCTCGATTCTCACTCCAAGCTGAACTCAAAAGATGGCAGCCCTGGAAGATGGTGATGTAAGTTTTCCTACCGGCATTAAAAAAAAACAACATCTGAATTCAGAAGACCATACTAGTATACTACTCATACTTCATTTACCATATTTCTACGGCAGAAATAGGAAGAGTGGATTGTTAGAATGTTGTTTTGAATTCACCAAGTGATACCATACGTGTGATTACCATTACAAGATCTACTAGGATGTGCTAGTCATTATTTCTGCCTTTCATTTTTACTGAAAGCTGAAACGAGTCAGTGTTGTGAAGAACAGAAGAGGACAGATTATATTATAGCATTTTTGTTTCTGAATTTCTGAATTAACCCAGATTAGATTTTAATTGTAATAGTTGTTTACTCTTTAAAGCTGCATTATGCAGCTTTCCGATTTCTTCGCTGTTTTGAAGCCCAAAGTTGCAAGGGTGTTTTTTCGTCTCACAGGCGCTCGAGGGGTGCGAGAAGACCACCATTCAACCCGAAAACAGTCATATAACCATTCCAATGACTCCGAAGCTGTTCGGTTAAGATAAAAACGTTTCTTAGTTCACCTTTAAACCAAATTTCAGAAAGTGAAAGTAAATTGTAGATCATTTGATCTTTTACAAGACGAGGAAATGGATTCAAAATCTGTGGAAGAGCTTTCTTGTCCTGTTTGCTGTGAAATCTTTTAAAACTACAAAACTAAAACTTAAACTAATTAAAACTAAAAACCTTCAAATTTCAAGCTTTTAATACTTCTTCAAACTTTGGTACTAACAAACCATCTTTCTTTCTTTCTTTCTTTCTTTATCTATCCATCTTTCTTTCTTTCTATTTATCTATCTATCTTTCTTTCTATCTATTTATCTATCTATCTATCTTTTGTAACTTTATCTATCTATCTATCTATCTATCTATATCTTTCTTTATCTATCTATCTATCTATCTATCTATCTATCTATCTATCTATCTATATATCTATCTATCTATCTTTCTCTTTCTTTATCTATCTATCTATCTATCTATCTATCTATCTATCTTTCTCTTTCTTTATCTATCTATCTATCTATCTATCTATCTATCTATCTATCTATCTATCTTTCTATCTATTTATCTTTCTTTCTTTCTAACTTTATCTATCTATCTATCTATATATCTTTATCTTTCTCTATCTATCTATCTATCTATCTATCTATCTATCTATCTATCTATCTATCTATCTATACACTAAACTTTAAGCTTTTAAAACTTCTTCACACTTTGGTACAAACTATCTTTCTTTCTTTCTAACTAATTAATCTTTCTTTATTTCTCTTTTTCTCTTTTCTTTCTTTTGTCTTTCTAACTCCAAACTAAATTCAAATGTTAACAGTTGGAGAGGCTCATTAGACTCCATCAGCTGCCGCTCTATGTACTATTTCTAATTCATCGAGACTCATTTTCCATTCTATCTAATATTTCTAAACTGAAAACCTTCAAAGTTCTACAAACTTTTAAAACTACTAAACTAAAACTTAAACTAATTAAAACTGAAAACATTCACACTTTTAAAACTACTAAACTAAAACTTAAACTAATTAAAACTGAAAACATTCAAACTTTTAAAACTACTAAACTAAAACTTAAACTTAAACTTAAACTAATTAAAACAAAAACCTTCAAACTTAAAGCTTTTAAAAATTATTCAAACTTTCTGGCAAGGCTTTTTCATGCCAACTTGTTTGTCTACAAACTTTTTCATCTAGTTTTTTGTTGTTGTGTCTTTTTGTTTTTGTAAAATCTTTGCACTTTTTGGTGATTTTAGGCAATTTGGTGTTGGTATTTGGGTTTAGGGTGGGATTAGGGGAGAGGGGATAGGGTGTTGGTGTTTGGGTTTAGGGTGGGATTAGGGGAGAGGGGATAGGGTGTTGGTGTTTGGGTTTAGGGTGGGATTAGGGGTGAGGGGATAGGGTGTTGGTGTTTGGGTGGGATTAGGAGAGAAGGGATAGGGTGTTGGTGTTTGGGTTTAGGGTGGGATTAGGAGAGAGGGGATAGGGTGTTGGTGTTTGGGTTTAGGGTGGGATTAGGGGAGAGGGGGTAGGGTGTTGGTGTTTGGGTTTAGGGTGGGATTAGGGGAGAGGGGATAGGGTGTTGGTGTTTGGGTTTAGGGTGGGATTAGGAGAGAGGGGATAGGGTGTTGGTGTTTGGGTTTAGGGTGGGATTAGGGGAGAGGGGATAGGGTGTTGGTGTTTGGGTTTAGGGTGGGATTAGGGGAGAGGGGATAGGGTGTTGGTGTTTGGGTTTAGGGTGGGATTAGGGGTGAGGGGATAGGGTGTTGGTGTTTGGGTTTAGGGTGGGATTAGGAGAGTGGGGATAGGGTGTTGGTGTTTAGGGTGGGATTAGGGGAGAGGGGATAGGGTGTTGGTGTTTGGGTTTAGGGTGGGATTAGGGGAGAGGGGATAGGGTGTTGGTGTTTGGGTTTAGGGTGGGATTAGTAGAGAGGGGATAGGGTGTTGGTGTTTGGGTTTAGGGTGGGATTAGGGGTGAGGGGATAGGGTGTTGGTGTTTGGGTTTAGGGTGGGATTAGGGGTGAGGGGATAGGGTGTTGGTGTTTGGGTTTAGGGTGGGATTAGGAGAGAGGGGATAGGGTGTTGGTGTTTGGGTTTAGGGTGGGATTAGGAGAGAGGGGATAGGGTGTTGGTGTTTGGGTTTAGGGTGGGATTAGGGGAGAGGGGATAGGGTGTTGGTGTTTGGGTTTAGGGTGGGATTAGGGGAGAGGGGATAGGGTGTTGGTGTTTGGGTTTAGGGTGGGATTAGGGGAGAGGGGATAGGGTGTTGGTGTTTGGGTTTAGGGTGGGATTAGGGGAGAGGGGATAGGGTGTTGGTGTTTGGGTTTAGGGTGGGATTAGGAGAGAGGGGATAGGGTGTTGGTGTTTGGGTTTAGGGTGGGATTAGGGGTGAGGGGATAGGGTGTTGGTGTTTGGGTTTAGGGTGGGATTAGGAGAGAGGGGATAGGGTGTTGGTGTTTGGGTTTAGGGTGGGATTAGGAGAGAGGGGATAGGGTGTTGGTGTTTGGGTTTAGGGTGGGATTAGGAGAGAGGGGATAGGGTGTTGGTGTTTGGGTTTAGGGTGGGATTAGGAGAGAGGGGATAGGGTGTTGGTGTTTGGGTTTAGGGTGGGATTAGGGGTGAGGGGATAGGGTGTTGGTGTTTGGGTTTAGGGTGGGATTAGGGGAGAGGGGATAGGGTGTTGGTGTTTGGGTTTAGGGTGGGATTAGGAGAGAGGGGATAGAGTGTTGGTGTTTGGGTTTAGGGTGGGATTAGGGGAGAGGGGATATGGTGTTGGTGTTTGGGTTTAGGGTGGGATTAGGGGAGAGGGGATAGGGTGTTGGTGTTTGGGTTTAGGGTGGGATTAGGGGAGAGGGGATAGGGGATAGGGTGTTGGTGTTTGGGTTTAGGGTGGGATTAGGGGAGAGGGGATAGGGTGTTGGTGTTTGGGTTTAGGGTGGGATTAGGGGAGAGGGGATAGGGTGTTCTCGACACTCTCAAAAGCTTTGAATCTTTTCCCGGAACAGTCCCTACTTCCGGTGGAGAGAACGCTGGCATGTTTGGTTGCCGCTTCTCCATTCAGAAATTTTAATTCAGAAATTTTAATTTTAATTTTTTTTTTTTTTTATTGTTTATTTATTTATTACTATACGTTATTGCTATGCTACCACATTCCTGATTGGGATCGGACACACTCACGCTGTGCCTGGATTTTTCACTCCTGTTTCACTCCTGTGTGCTCACCGTGTTCCTGTGTAACCGTGCTTCAGAAGATCTGTTTCACTCCAACGCTTTGGATTTACTCGGACATTTTAGACTCGATCAAACCGTGTCCTGTGTAGCAGTGTCTGCTTTAAGGTTCATCATAACATCTTTGACCTTATTTTGACATTACTATGTGGATTCGTCTGCTATCTGCTGTCATCGGTATTCTGTCAGTGACTGGGCTCTGTGGAGAACGGATCCTCGAACACCCGGACCACGCTATGATAAGGTACTCTCTGCCTGAACTGCTTTCACAGAAACACCAGTTAGTACTTAACCTACGTGTTCGTGAAACTTTACGATCACTCCACCTTCTACGTCGGCCTAAATATGTTCACAGGGGGTCACAGCGGAATTTTAACATCACAGGGACTGACATTAAGGTCTTGTGTTCCCGTCCCGCATGTACTGTTATTAAACAAAACATCTCTCGCGGTGTTTGCCCTACGAACTTATGCTATCCTCAACAAGTGTCTACAACATATTCTGATAAAGTACACCCTGATTCCATCAGGTTTGCCCATCTCAATGTACGTTCCTTAAACAAAAAGACTGATTTGCTCTACGACATCATCTTGGACAAAAAACTTGATGTCTTCTGTATTTCGGAAACTTGGCACCAACAGAATTACTTTTTAAATCTCAATTTATGTACTCCACCGGGATATAGATATCTTGACAAATCCAGAGCAACTGGAAAAGGCGGTGGCCTTGCTGTTGTGTACAGTTCTGATGTCTGTTACTGAAATTGTTGTTCCTTCTGTTTCATCGTTTGAGAGTATTGTTTTCAAAATTAGCGGTGCTTCTCCTGTTCTGATCTTGTTTATTTATCGGCCACCGAAGCCTAACCCTCTGTTTTTTGATGAACTTACAGAGCTAATTGCATTCGTGAATCCCTTTTGTCCATCTATGATTCTTATTGGAGATATTAACATTCATGTTGATAATCCTAGCTGTAATCATACTGCTAATTTGATGGAGATTCTTGACTGTTTTAACCTGATACAACAGGTCACATTTCCTACTCATAGAAAAGGTCATACACTGGATTTAGTGTGTACAGCTGGTGCTGATATAAATCAGCTTGAAGGTAAAGATTTGTGTATTAGTGACCATAAGCTCTTGAGTTTTAACTTAAATGTTTCTCTGCAAAAACTACAAAAGAGGGTTATTAGTTTTAGAAATCTTAAAAATATTTATCTTAATCAATTTTCTTGTATGATAAATGACAGTTCTGCAGGAAATACTGTTGATCATTATAATTCAATTTTATCATCAACTCTAGATGTGCTGGCCCCCAAGAAGGAACGTGTTGTTTCATTTTTTAAATCATCACCCTGGTTCACTTCTGAAATTTCAGAAAGTTCACCCTGGTTCACTTGTTCCTCAAAATATCAAGAACAGAATACTACTCTAAAATCATTAATGATGGTACTGCTAATCCAAATAAGATGTTTAAGGTAATTAACAAACTTCTTAAACCTTCCAACTCACTTATTTGTTCCACTGTGCAGCAGTGCAATACGTTTTTGAATTTTTTTGCTGAAAAAATTGATAATATTTATCAGTCTATTACTTGTGCCTCTCTGAGTGCACCTTCTGAGATTCAGCCTTTAAATTGTCCGTCTACTTGGTTTTCTAGTTTTACAACGGTTACCATTGACTACATTTCCAAATTAATCATGACTATGAGTTCCACTACCTGCACCTTGGATCCTATTCCAACTCATGTTCTCAAAGAGTGTCTGCCATCTATCAGTCCTCTCATTTTGAACATTGTTAATACTTCCATTACTACTGGACTTGTTCCCCAAGCCCTTAAGGTTGCTTCCATCACACCAGTTCTTAAAAAGCCTGGGTGTGATGTGTCTGATCTGTCTAATTACAGACCAATATCTAATCTTCCTTTTTTGGCGAAGGTTTTGGAACGTGTTGTTGTGTCACAACTGCATTCTCACTTGTCCACGAACAAGCTTTTAGAACCTTTTCAATCTGGGTTTCGTTCTGGACATAGTACTGAGACTGCCTTGGTCCGAGTTATGAACGATCTCCTCGTCTCTGCTGACTCTGGTGCCCTTACTATCTTGGTGCTCTTAGATTTGAGTGCAGCTTTTGACACGGTGTGTCATTCTATACTGCTTGAAAGACTTGAGACCTGGCTTGGTATTTCCGGTACGGTGCTGGAGTGGTTTAAATCTTATCTGACTGATCGTACCCAGTTTGTTATTTTAGAAAATAATAAATCTAACGTTGGACAGGTGTGTCATGGTGTCCCTCAGGGGTCTGTCCTTGGCCCGATACTTTTTAATATCTACATGCTTCCTTTAGGGCAGATTATCAGAAAGCATGGTCTCGGGTTCCACTTCTATGCTGATGATACACAGATTTATATTAGCACAAAAACTAATATCACAGGTGTATCAGCAACCCTTTCTGACTGTCTCCAGGAAATTAAATTATGGATGTACCAAAATTTTCTTAAATTGAATGGTACAAAGTCTGAGGTTCTCTTAGTTGGTAGGCCTACCCCTGCAGCTACCTGTAATGCTAAAAATTTTAATTTGGAAATTGAAAATAATGTACTGTCTGCATCACCACAAGTACGCAACCTTGGAGTAATATTGGATTCTCACTTGACACTTGAAGCACATATCAAGAGCATTTCAAAATCTGCATTTTTCCATCTGAGGAATATTGCTAGGATCAGGTCCTTTCTTTCATTACCTGACGCAGAAAGGCTTGTCCATGCACTTGTGACCTCCAGGCTTGATTATTGTAATGCCCTTCAGTGTTTCCCCTACAATGTATTAAGCAGCGGCGCAGCGCCGCCGCTGGATTTTCAGCGCCGCTGCAAAATCTTCACATGATCAATAATATCACGACATTCACTTACACACGTTGCCATAAAAGGAGCCGTTCACATGCACATATCTCAAATGTGGGCGCGTGGCAAGCGCGCTCATAATAGAAGCGACGCGGCGCGCACGTTTTCAGCATGGACAGATCAAAAGGTTTTCAGGCGCGCCTCAGTTCATGGTTGGCATAGCAACGACAGACGCCACGGGAGAGCGAGCAAGCGCTTGTGCAAAGGAGAAAGCGGTACGAACTTTTCTCCGTTGAAGTCTATGGGGTCGCTGTGTCCATTTTTTTACTGTCTATGGAAAATATGCCGTCCCGCCCCTCCGTGTTCGGCGATACGGTTTCATTCTCGCGCAGCTTGTTTTAGTAACTTTACGTGCGAGTCTTTTCCGCTCCGTGTTTGCGCCGCGCTCTCGGTTCCGAGTGTGTGTCGGCGCACTGCGCTCTCTGCTCAATGTTCAATGTTCCGCTCCGTGTTTGCGATGCGCGTTCTGCTCTGTGGTTAACGGCCCAAACGCTCCAATCATGTACCGATCACGCACTGGAAAAGCAAAGTCCCGCTCAAATAAAGTGAAATTTCTCAGTAGTATGCATGGTAAAATTACCTGCTCTGATCACATACTCTGGTAATAATAGCTTTGTATACTTTATTTTGACAATTAGTCAAAAAATAAATCTGTTAAATCTGAGTATGTTGCATAGAACTGAATGAAGAATAATATATTGATGTTTTATATTTTAATATAGGGCTATTTTCTGTCCAATTTGTGTGGACATTTTTCTTTTTTCCCCATTTTTTGTGTGTTTAATTTAATTAGTGATTCTACATTTAAATATTGATGATTACAAGTTTGGAGGAAATGCAATTAATTGCGATTAATCACAGCAAATTGTGCGATTAATTAGTTAGTTTATTTTTTTTTATCGATTCCCAGCCGTAATATATATATATATATCTATATATCTATATATATATATCCACAAAACTTGCCAGAAGTCATGGTTTAAGGGGTTATAAAAAAAAAATTAAAAAAAGACCCCCGCGAGCGGCTTGGTAACAACCTCCGGCACGTAACAGCACCGCTGCTGGAAAAATGTATAGGGGAAACACTGCCCTTTATCTTGGCCTACCAGCAAAATCTATTAAGCGTCTGCAACATATACAAAATTCAGCTGCTCGTGTACTTACACATACTCCTTTTCGTCAGCATATCTCGGGGGTGCTTAGGAACCTGCATTGGCTTCCGGTTCATGACCGTATTGATTTTAAAACTCTTATACTAACATATAAAGCTGTACATGGAATTGCACCAACATATATATGTGATTTAATTACGTTATATATGCCTTCTCGATCTCTCCGTTCTGCTAACTCTTTTCTACTTAAACAGCCTTCTTGCAGACTGAAAACTATGGGTGAAAGAGCGTTCTCTGTGTCCGCCCCCAGGTTGTGGAATGCTCTTCCTCTAACTGTTAGGAATGCACCAACACTAACAAGTTTTAAGAAACAGTTAAAAACCCATCTTTTTAAGATGTCTGTGACTTAATTGGTGACACTTGATGTATATTCTACTATACTTCTTGTTGTTTTCTTTTTTAATGTATTTTTTATGTATTTATTCTGTATTTTTGTAGCGCTTTGGGTATAAGAAAAGCGCATTATAAATAAAATGTATTATTATTATTAACAGTCAGGAGAAAGCCTCAGTGATTCATGAGGCTTCCTTTCCCCATCCCTACAGTCCAACCCACTGTTACACCTTTGCCACCAGTACAGTCCTACACGCAACACATGCCACTTCAGGGTTCTCCACCTCAAAGCTTTTTGCAAACATTGCCACCCTATGATGTCAGTGAAACTCTTTTACTTTGTTTTATTCAGATTGTTGTACTTTTCCTTAATAGTAAATGGGTTTCTCTGCTGCTGCTGCTTTGTGTTAACACAAATTTATTTTACTGTTATAAAAGTAATGTTAAATTTGCAGTGTCAAAAAAAAAGTCTGAATTTGTTCAGTTATGCTCAGGGCTTCATTGAAAAGCACTTTTATGGTTTGCACTTTATCAATAAATGTTTGACAACAATGAAATGAGTTTGTACATGCTATTTGAAACTTTGTTGTAAAACTATACACAGGTTTTATGATCTGAAGACAGTATATACAAAGCATTCATGCCTCATGCCTAAGATCAATAATAGAAGCATCAAGCACCATGTTTTTTTTTTTTTTAAGAAAGGCACTTTTCTTCTAAATAAAGAACATTACAAGGTGCATTACAGACATCTGACAGAATAAAGCAGTGTTTTCTCCACTACAAAAATAATACTCTGACATCCTTAATACTAAATGTGTTTCTCCTGCCAAGGAACACAACCTGAAGGTGAGACAAAATAGTCACACAGAAGGTTTCGTTGCATTTTTGCCACAACAGATGCATTGCATTCCCTCCCAGTCTGCAAAGGCTGGAGGTGTGTACGCCTCAGACCTGCGCTCACAGAGGAAGTGATGGATGCATAGGGAGGCTATAGTTATTTTAACCACCTTGTCTGGCTCCAAGCAAATGGTACTCCTAAAAACTCGTAACCTGTTGGCAAGAATGCCGAATGCATTCTCCACCACTCTCCGTGCTCTGGACAGACGGTAGTTCAGAACCCGTTGACTGTGGTCCATTTGCCTGAAAGGATATGGCTTCATAAGATCAGACCTTAAAGGATATGCCTCATCCCCCACAAACATGTATGGCATCATTATGTCACTGCTGGGCAATGGTTCGGGTGGAGGAAAGTTAATCGCTTGGCGCAAATCTGACTGAGCGAATAGTCCAGCATCAGAAACTCCACACTGGCATATATGAACTTGTAATTGGCATCCACAGCAGCCATCATTATCACAGAGAAGCTGGACTTGTAATTATGGTAGAGACTGCCGCTTTTTGCTGGAGGCTGTATACGGATGCGTTTACCATCAAGCGCATGTGGGAATTGCCATTTAGATTGAAACTCATGAGCTATTGCCCTCCATTCTGCCTCTGTGGATGCTGTCTGGCAAAATAAAAGAAGAACAGTTAAATTTGAACATTTATTACACTCACACAGTATGCAAATCAAACAGTTCTGAAGCACTGTAAATATGAATTCATTATTTAAGGCATCACTGACTACTACCAAATAAATATATTAAAATACAAAAAGCAGTGAGCTTTCAAAATGCAAATACTGTGGAAATTATAACAATATTGCTTAGCATACTCTCGTTTTGTGTACATTACTGGTAATCAGTGGTGGAAGATGCATTAAGATCATTTACAAAGTAAAATTATGCTTCAGTTAAGAGTAATATGTGAAAACAGGCAAAGTCGTGTTATTGGTGATTTACTGTTTTCTACATAAACATAATTTAAAGAACATTCTGTGAATTCATGGTCTTATTGAGTCAAAGATTAAAATCATAGTGAAATTAATGATTGAAATCAAACTTTGATGTTCCCAACGTCATATTTACATTATGAGACTAGCCTGGATTTCAGAGTCACATATAACTGATGCATTTATTTGTATGATGCATTTTAATGACATAGATCTTTACTTTTAAGCTAATTTTACTAAAAGTTATTAATTACTAACGTACTAAATGTGTCCTTTAAGCACAGCATTTTAGTAAATGTTGGTAATCAGAGAGTACCTTGAGGAAGTCTTTTTTCATGACCTTGTACAGAGTGGCACAGGTTTCCATAACCATCTCAGAAGTAGTGCTGACCCCAACCCTGTACTGAAAACTGAGGGAACTGAACGTTTCACCTGCAAAAGAAATAAAGTAACTACAGAATATAGAGCAATATATACACACACACACACACACACACAAAAAAAAAAAACACTTGCTGAATTAATTATTGCTCTGGCAGACCCACCTGTTGCCAAAAACCGCATGGTCACAGCTAGGCGCTCTCTTGGGGATATTGCCCGTCTCATTTGTGTGTGCCGCTTGGTTACGAAAGGCCCAACCATCCGTCATCTGTCATCCGCAGCAGCTTCCTGAACCCATTCTGATCGTCCATCTATTTGTACGCTGAGCACAATAATATAGTTTAATAGAGTTTCTAGCTTTTTAATCAGAAAAAAATCAGACAGAATGAATTAGCGTACACTACAAATAAACATTACAATTCTATCAAACAGAAACAAAGCACATTGAGAAGTTATTTATTAACCTCCGACTCTGGTTGCAGAACACACAATCCTTGTTCCTCGCGTCTCCCCAACCATTTCCTCCTCCATATTCTTCTTTTCTTTCTCTTGTTTTCGCTGCAAATCAGCGCACGTGCAATTCGTGTCGCAAGCTTCTTGCGGGCTCCCATTTTTAATAATCCCAGTCTCACGTGAGAACTCCGGTCTTGCACGCGTGATCTCGCATTGTTTCCTTGTCACATCTCGCGTGTCTTTGGTTGTGAAACGTAGTTTGCGTGCCGCCAGACAGAGTTGTCGGCGATTCTTCCTATTGTAAAGTCATGCCGTGTGAAACTTTCTGTCGCCGATCCATCGTGCAGCGTGAACACAGCGGCGACTGAATCCTGGCCAAGATCGTCATGCAGTGTGAAAAGAACAGTGACCCGACTACTTTGAAAATCGTGCAGTCTGAACTCGGCTTTTAGGTATTTGATCTGTTGAATCGGAAGGCTAAGCTGCGTGTGCTAGAAGATGGAAAGCAGCAGGTGCAAGTGGTTGGGCTTCAGGAACATGAGGTCGAATGCACTGAGGACTTCCTCAAACTCATTAAAATGGGAAACAGCTGCAGGTAAGCCAATGCCCACTCGTCCCGTAGCCACGACGTCTTTCAAATAATTCTACGAAGGAAGGGCAAGACGCATGGCAAATTGTCACTCATTGATCTGGCGGGTAACGAGCGTCGAGCGGACACGTCCAGCGCTGATCGGCAGACTCAGAGGGAGGGAGCCGAAATCAACATGAGTCTGTTGGCTCTAAAGGTCAGCGCCTTAAAAATACCACACCAGAGCAAACTCTAGAGCATGAGCAACCTTTTGGTCAAGAGGTGCCATTTTGAATTTAAGTTAATCATTGTGATCTTGCATGTCCCAAAATATTAGGAATGTATCAGAGCTCTGAGCCGTAATAAGCCTCACAGCCCATTCAGAGCGAGCACGCTAACACGGGTCCTCAGAGACTCATTTATCGGTGAGAACTCCAGGACATGCATGGTAAGTTTGATTAAGCCCTCTTTCTCAAACATTGGGATTGGGAATTGCACAGCTGTAATTGTGACTGTTGCCTGCTCAGATCGTCACCATCTCTCCTGGTATGACCTCCCGTGAGAGCACGCTGAACACTCTGAGATTTGCCAACATTTGCTGATGTCAACAGCCTCCACTGTCGGCAAATCTTCAAGTTCGACCCGAAAACTCACTCATCTTCATGAGGAACAGGTCATGTCCAACATATCTGTTTACTAACTCCTTGTATCTATTTCTTGAAACTGGTTCTAAATTCGTACAATACGGACTCTCCGCAATGGTTTCCTCCATAGACGTATTCTCCATGTTTACTTCCTGCCCTCCATCTGAAATCGCCCCGCCTTCGCGCGTCATCATAATCACATGACTGAAACCCAGCTGGCGTTAGCCCATAAGATTTCAGCGAAAGTGGAGAAGGGAGGAGTTCTCATATACGTCATAGCTGACGTAATGTTTCGTTCCCGCCTCTCAGGGAACCGAGGTTATTACGACTGTAATAACCGGAGACGTTTTAACCAACAACAAATGTGAAAAATTCAAACACAAACACTGTTTTTAGTTCCCACACGCCCGTCTATTTGACTATTCCCATCGTCCCATAAATGAGGCATGGCGGCGACCTTCGGCAAAGATCGTCGTGGGGACTTTTGTGAAGATAAAGAGCAGCGATGGTGAGTTCATATTTGGGTCGCTTGTAACCGTCCGTCAGAAATGGCATCTGGCATCTACATAGCCTGCAACATATCAGTGGGGAGCATAATTAGTTAATTCATGAATATGAATTATGTGAATTGTGGTGAAGTTATCTTTTTTACAACGTTTTTACAAACATGCAAGTTCTCTGGTCAACATTTGTAACAATTAATAATTATTAATAACAATGAATAATAATGCTGGTTACACATCTTAGTACAATAATTTACCTTGATCATGTAATGTCCCATTCCCACTGATCCCCTCTGATAGGACTTGGCATCCGATGATCCGACGTCACTGCGCAGTGCATAATATATATTACACACACACACACATACATACATACATGCATACATACACACATATACATACTTTACACTTCAGTTCCAATTGAACTCATGTGGCAAACATACTTACAAGTGTTGTAAAGAGAATTTCTCGTGCTTCAGTCACAGTGATAAAAAAACCTCTAGATCAGGCTGGGTTACACCTCGGAATATCTGAGTGGCTCAGCTGAGTGCTTTGTTTTGATCACATTCATTCAGCGCACTTTATTAGCCTAAATTAGCTCGCTCACTTTGCTGCAAAGTCGACAGAATAGTGCTAAGTTAGAAAATGCAGTATAAATTACTGTGTTGGGCGATATGCTCAATTTTCATATCGTCCTATCGTCAGCCTGTTCGATCGGCGATACACGATATTATTGTGTGACTCAGAGTTTTCCATTTATTATGTCAGTTGTGATGTAAATAATAAAGTATTCCAACATGCAAGCGGGAAACTTACGGACACATATTATCCTCTCATGCCGTTACATAGGATTTTGACAGTACTTCTGCACCAGATGAAAACACATTTCAAGAAAGATTCAGAGTTTGCGCCCGCGAAAAGCTCGCTCTGTCTGGACTTTAAATGGATTAACACGTTTACGTGACCACATGCATGGTCGGCTTATTAAGCATAATCGCATTAAGAACATGGATGTAAACGTGCTCTTATTCCCTAAAAGTGAAAGCAAAATGGTCCTAACTTTTGGCATCTGTCTCTTCATTAAAGTCCGCGTGAATCGGAAGTTGCAACCGACTTTATTTCAGTGTTGTGACGTATTTCCAAGTGAAACAGAATATTGAACAGAGGGCAGGGTTTTTGCTTTAGCGCTCCTCCTCTCCATCTCTGCTCATAGCAGACTAACGGTTGGAAGGGAGTAGGGATGGCGAAAACTACACATTTTCTTGATCGACCACCGAGCCTCATTAGCCGGTTGAAACCGGTTAACCGATTAGTTTAAAATATGCTACGCTATTTGAAATAACAGCCATTTCGAGCCGCGCCTGCAATTTCGCAACTCTATCGCATCTCTCTGCCGGTCTGCCTCCCTCTCGCTCACACAAACACTGCCACCCTTCCACTCATGTCACTTTTTTTTAAATCCCCTACAGCGCGAAACATGAGTCCCACAAACGCGGCGCCGAGGAGCTTGTATGTAATCGGAGGACAAATGGCTCCTTAGTTTCGAAATGGTTTGGGTACAAGGTGATCGTGTTGAAAATAAAGGCGTTTGTCTAGCGTTAGCTCATTTGAAACATTGCTGCGGCTCATTAAAGAAAATGACAGCTCCGAAGAGACGCCGCTTTAGTTTGAGGTAGTGCTAACAATAATAAAGAAAGATGATGATCATCATCACCTTACATCATAGATGATGTGCTACTACTGTATTTAAGCACTGTATCACACAAGTTGCGACTTACATCTGTGTCATTCTTTTTGGTGAAATGGTCCCACACACTACTTTTCTTTGCACGCTTTATCCTGTCGTCTGCCCTGGCTCTAACCTCGCGTGTTTTAGCCTGTAGCCTTTACTTTTCGCAAACCTTGTGAGCGCGTGAACCCAAACGCTATGACCTCGCGCCAGATGTTTTTATTGGTTTATTAAGTACAAACAGGAGAGTTATGAAAAATTGAGTGTGAGGGATTTGTTCACTTCACACAAAAAGATCTTGGAATGAGGTGGCTAACTGTAGTAGCGTTTAGTCCACTGTCTATAATAGCCTGATTTAGAGATCAATTTTTTTTTTTCGAACTTTGATCGGTTAACGCTGATACGGTCAACCATCGGTCAAACGGTCATCGGTTAACATCCCTAGAAGGGAGGGTTAAGGATGTTCATACAGACGTCATCAGAGAAGGGACGCCATTCCAGGGCGGAAGCAAATTTTCAGATTTTGATTAATGATTACCACGACAAACAATTTGTTTTCTGTGTATTAACTTAAACGGATTAATTGTTCACCTCAAGACAAAGTAATGTGCGCTAACAAAGTAAATAGGGTGTATTTTGATTTCATGATATACGTTTTCTTTTAAGGCGGTGTTTGAAGCTGCTTTTGATTTTCACAGATGACTTTATTTGCTTTGTTTGGATCTAAAGACTGTTAGCTATTAAGCCTATATATTTTTAGTGCTATTATTATTAATTTGTAATTGTATTGTAATTAGTCAGTCATTAAATGTTTTGTGAATATGCTATGGAAACAAAAAATGCTGGCGAACAGCAATGTCGTTTTCATCTTGGCTTAAACAACTGTGTAAGAGTGATGCGTCTCTTTTATAAAAAGCACTATTGACAATTTGTGAATAGATCACAAAATAGACTGAGGAATAGACTGATGTTGCATCATCTGAAGATTACCTTTCTGCTCGTCTCCTCAGATCTTTTAACTTTTGTGCCATGCAGACCTTGATCTCAGTGCCTCCGATGTGTCTTTTTGACATGGTCTGTAAGAAATGAGATTGATAACATTACAATTTGAAAACAAGTTTGGAATTAGCTGCCAAAATGGGCCTAAATAAACCAGTAATCCATACTGTGTAAAACAGATGTCAATGATTCATCAAAAAGTGCAAAAGCATTATTTTCATTAGAGTATGACCTCTTTAACCCTCTGAGGTCGGCGAACGCGCCCGCGCGTTTTGCTGGATTTTCTTCACATTGTAGAACTATAAACTTAAATTACTCCGTCATTTATGGTCATACAGAAAAAAGAAATATAAAAAAAGAATCTGTGATATTTCTACTTTTGTATGTGTCCACTTACAATCAAATCAAAACATTGTGCTTTTGTAAAATAAAGAAAATAAACAGGGTGTGCGTTCTGCCTCTTATGGATGCATAGGGAGGGCCATAGTTATTTTAACTACCTTGTCTGGCTCCAAGCAAATGGTACTCCTAAAACCCCGTAACCTGATGGCAAGAATGCCGAATGCGTTCTCCACCACTCTCCGTGCTCTGGACAGACGGTAGTTCAGAACCCGTTGACTGTGGTCCATTTGCCTGAAAGGATATGGCTTCATAAGATCAGACGTTAAAGGATATGCCTCATATATGGCATCATTATGTTAGTGCTGGGCAATGGTTCGGGTGGAGGAAAGTTCATCGCTTGGCACAAATCTGACTGAGCGAATAGTCCAGCATCAGAAACTCCACACTGGCATATATGAACTTGTAATTGGCATCCACAGCAGCCATCATTATCACAGAGAAGCTGGACTTGTAATTATGGTGGAGACTGCCGCTTTTTGCTGGAGGCTGTATACAGATGTGTTTACCATCAAGCGCATGTGGGAATTGCAACATTTATTACACTTATATTTGTCACACAGTATACAAATCAAACAGTTCTGAAGCACTGTAAATATGAATTCATTATTTAAGGCGTCACTGACTACTACCAAATAAATATATTAAAATACAAAAAGCAGTGAGCTTTCAAAATGCAAATACTGTGGAAATTATAACAATATTGCTTAGCATACTCTCGTTTTGTGTACATTACTGGTAATCAGTGGTGGAAGATGCATTAAGATCATTTACAAAGTAAAATTATGCTTCAGTTAAGAGTAATATGTGAAAACAGGCAAAGTCGTGTTATTGGTGATTTACTGTTTTCTACATAAACATAATGTAAAGAACATTGTGTGAATTCATGGTCTTATTGAGTCAAAGATTAAAATCATAGTGAAATTAATGATTGAAATCAAACTTTGATGTTCCCAACGTCATATTTACATTATGAGACTAGCCTGGATTTCACAGAGTCACATATGACTGATGCATTTATTTGTATGTTGCATTTTAATGACATAGATCTTTACTTTTAAGCTAATTTTACTAAAAGTTATTAATTACTAACGTACTAAATGTGTCCTTTAAGCACAGCATTTTAGTAAATGTTGGTAATCGGAGAGTACCTTGAGGAAGTCTTTTTTCATGACCTTGTACAGAGTGGCACAGGTTTCCATAACCATCTCAGAAGTAGTGCTGACCCCAACCCTGTACTGAAAACTGAGGGAACTGAACGTTTCACCTGCAAAAGAAATAAAGTAACTACAGAATATAGAGCAATATACACACACACACACACACACACAAAAAAAAAAACACTTGCTGAATTAATTATTTCTCTGGCAGACCCACCTGTTGCCAAAAACCGCATGGTCACAGCTAGGCGCTCTCTTGGGGATATTGCCCGTCTCATTTGTGTGTGCCGCTCGGTTACGAAAGGCCCAACCATCCGCAGCAGGATACTGAACTCCTCTGCTGTCATCCGCTCTATCCAACTCTGGTTGCAGAACACACAATCCTTGTTCCTCGCGTCTCCCCAACCATTTCCTCCTCCATATTCTTCTTTTCTTTCTCTTGTTTTCGCTGCAAATCAGCGCACGTGCAATTCGTGTCGCAAGCTTCTTGCGGGCTCCCATTTTTAATAATCCCAGTCTCACGTGAGAACTCCGGTCTTGCACACGTGATCTCGCATTGTTTCTTTGTCACATCTCGCGTGTCTTTGGTTGTGAAACGTAGTTTGCATGCCACCAGACAGAGTTGTCGGCGATTCTTCCTATTGTAAAGTCATGCAGTGTGAAACCTTCTGTCGCCGATCCATCGTGCAGCGTGAACACAGCGGCGACTGAATCCTGGCCAAGATCGTCATGCAGTGTGAAAAGAACAGTGACCCGACTACTTTGAAAATCGTGCAGTCTGAACTCGGCTTTTAGGTATTTGATCTGTTGAATCGGCTAAGCTGCGTGTGCTAGAAGATGGAAAGCAGCAGGTGCAAGTGGTTGGGCTTCAGGAACATGAGGTCAAATGCACTGAGGACTTCCTCAAACTCATTAAAATGGGAAACAGCTGCAGGTAAGCCAATGCCCACTCATCCCGTAGCCACGACGTCTTTCAAATAATTATACGAAGGAAGGGCAAGACGCATGGCAAATTGTCACTCATTGATCTGGCGGGTAACGAGCGTGGAGCGGACACGTCCAGTGCTGATCGGCAGACTCAGAGGGAGGGAGCCGAAATCAACATGAGTCTGTTGGCTCTAAAGGTCAGCGCCTTAAAAATACCACACCAGAGCAAACTCTAGAGCATGAGCAACCTTTTGGTCAAGAGGTGCCATTTTGAATTTAAGTTAATCATTGTGATCTTGCATGTCCCAAAATATTAGGAATGTATCAGAGCTCTGAGCCGTAATAAGCCTCACACCCCATTCAGAGCGAGCACGCTAACACGGGTCCTCAGAGACTCATTTATCGGTGAGAACTCCAGGACATGCATGGTAAGTTTGATTAAGCCCTCTTTCTCAAACATTGGGATTGGGAATTGCACAGCTGTAATTGTGACTGTTGCCTGCTCATCTCTCCTGGTATGACCTCCCGTGAGAGCACGCTGAACACTCTTGAGATTTGCCAACATTTGCTGATGTCAACAGCCTCCACTGTCGGCAAATCTTCAAGTTCGACCCGAAAACTCACTCATCTTCATGAGGAACGGGTCACGTCCAACATATCTGTTTACTAACTCCTTGTATCTATTTCTTGAAACTGGTTCTAAATTCGTACAATACGGACTCTCCGCAACGGTTTCCTCCATAGACGTATTCTCCATGTTTACTTCCTGCCCTCCATCTGAAATCGCCCCGCCTTCGCGCGTCATCATAATCACGTGACTGAAACCCAACCGGCGTTAGCCCATAAGATTTCAGCGAAAGTGGAGAAGGGAGGAGTTCCCATATACGTCATAGCTGACGTAATGTTTCGTTCCCGCCTCTCAGGGAACCGAGGTTATTATGATTGTAGTAACCGGAGACGTTTTAACCAACAACAAATGTGAAAAATTCAAACACAAACACTGTTTTTAGTTCCCACACGCCCGTCTATTTGACTATTCCCATCGTCCCATAAATGAGGCATGGCGGCGACCTTCGGCAAAGATCGTCGTGGGGACTTTTGTGAAGATAAAGAGCAGCGATGGTGAGTTCATATTTGGGTCGCTTGTAACCGTCCGTCAGAAATGGCATCTGGCATCTACATAGCCTGCAACATATCAGTGGGGAGCATAATTAGTTAATTCATGAATATGAATTATGTGAATTGTGGTGAAGTTATCTTTTTTACAAAGTTTTTACAAACATGCAAGTTCTCTGGTCAACATTTGTAACAATTAATAATTATTAATAACAATGAATAATAATGCTGGTTACACATCTTAGTACAATAATTTACCTTGATCATGTAATGTCCTATTCCCACTGATCCCCTCTGATAGGGCTTGGCATCCGACCAGGGCTCCAGACTAACTTTTTTCACCTCCGTCCTGGAACCGTCCTGAAAAACGATTTGAACCATCCTGAAGTGAATGTCAACCGTCCCAAAATAAACATGTTGTTTCTGTACTTTGTTATTATCATCTATAGCTGTTAGTCACATAATAAAAACACCATTAAAATGTTTATGATATATATTATTATATTTATTTAGCTCCATTCAAAGTAGTTATCTGTAAACAGGTAAAAAACAGATTTAATAAAAAATAACAGGAGTTAAATGCTTTTTTGTATTCATGCAGAACAAATCTTTTTTCTTTTTTTTTTCTTCTTTTTTTACATATACGAAAATTAAGATAAAAATACATACAGCTCAAAACGTTTTTGAGTTGGTTGGATTAAAAAAAATTACAAATAAATACTGGTGACTAGCCTACATATCTCAAAAATATCATCATTCTTTATTCTTTCAAGCAGCAGACATACTTATTTGTATGAACTAAATATAATGAATCATTATTAAAGCTATTAACGAGCAGTGAATGCTTTTCTCTTTTTCTTTTGTTGCTTGATCAATATTAAGAACACAGACCGCATTAGGTTTATTACCCACTGTCACTTTAAGACATCGGATCATGTCCAATGACATGCGGATCCAATTGCACTGATGCACATCCGATACACTCAAAACTGTTTAAGACATAACCAACATAGTTTACGTGAATACTCTCCAAAACGGAGATTTCGACATAGTGTTGTGTGCATTTGCCCATTCAGACACGAAAGAGAGCTCAATAGGTGTCTATGTGCATGGCGGGACGCTTCGGGTCGGGTGTGCGCGCACAGAAAACCGTACCGAATAGAGCTCTTTTTTTGCGTCGTCACTCTTATTCAGATCTATATGTCTGCTCTACTCATTCTCCCAGACGTTTACATTTTTTAACGTTATATGAGACATGCAGCGCATGTCAACCCGTGTGGCGCTGGGTAGATCAGCACGTTACAGTACAAATGTGCGCATCTACCACAAACGCAGGACATCAGTTCTGACTGGATCGCTTCCCAATTCGTCACTATCTAACATTTTTGTCTAGTTTTTATTCGTTGACGAAAATGTCAATAGATTTTTGTCATGGTTTTTGTCATTCAAAACTAGTTTTTATTTAGTTATCGTCTCGTTTTCGTCTGTGAAAATAAGCCATGTGATAGATGTACCGCGAAACAAGTCTCCGGGTGAGTAGCCGGCCAGTGATAGTAACTATAGTAACAGCGTGAGAAGACGCGCTCCGTTGTAGTCAGCGCTTGGTCAGTTAGTATTTAAATTTTCTAAATAAAATTACCCTAATAGTAATAAATGAACACACATACAAAAATGTCTTTCGTCCTGTAGGCGTCCTGGAGAATATTTCTGTTCGTCCTAAACACATTTTCTGTCGTCCCCAGGACGATAGGACGCCGTTTGTCTCGAGCCGTGCATCCGACGTCACTGCGCAGTGCATAATATATATTACACACACACACATACATACATACATGCATACATACACACACATATACATACTTTACACTTCAGTTCCAATTGAACTCATGTGGCAAACATACTTACAAGTGTTATAAAGAGAATTTCTCGTGCTTCAGTCACAGTGATAAAAAAAACCTCTAGTTCAGGCTGGGTTACACCTCGGAGTATCTGAGTGGATCAGCTGAGTGCTTTGTTTTGATCACATTCATTCAGCGCACTTTATTAGCCTTAATTAGCTTGCTCACTTTGCTGCAAAGTCGACAGAATAGTGCTAAGTTAGAAAATGCAGTATAAATCACTGTGTTGGGCGATATGCTCAATTTTCATCTCGTCCTATCGTCAGCCTGTTCGATCGGCGATACACGATATTATTGTGTGACTCAGAGTTTTCCATTTATTATGTCAGTTGTGATGTAAATAATAAAGTATTCCAACATGTAAGCGGGAAACTTACGGACACATATTATCCTCTCATGCCGTTACATAGGATTTTGACAGTACTTCTGCACCAGATGAAAACACATTTCAAGAAAGATTCAGAGTTTGCGCCCGCGAAAAGCTCGCTCTGTCTGGACTTTAAATGGATTAACACGTTTACCTGACCACATGCATGGTCGGCTTATTAAGCATAATCGCATTAAGAACATGGATGTAAACGTGCTCTTATTCCCTAAAAGTGAAAGCAAAATGGTCCTAACTTTTGGCATCTGTCTCTTCATTAAAGTCCGCGTGAATCGGAAGTTGCAACCGACTTTATTTCAGTGTTGTGACGTATTTCCAAGTGAAAGGGAATATTGAACAGAGGGCAGGGTTTTTGCTTTAGCGCTCCTCCTCTCCATCTCTGCTCATAGCAGACTAACGGTTGGAAGGGAGTAGGGATGGCGAAAACTACACATTTTCTTGATTGACCACCGAGCCTCATTAGCCGGTTGAAACCGGTTAACCGATTAGTTTAAAATATGCTACGCTATTTGAAATAACAGCCATTTCGAGCCGCGCCTGCAATTTCGCAACTCTATCGCATTTCTCTGCCGGTCTGCCTCGCTCACACACACTGCCGCCCTTCCACTCACGTCACTTTTTTTTAAATCCCCTACAGCGCGAAACAAGAGTCCCGCAAACGCGGCGCCGAGGAGCTTGTATGTAATCGGAGGACAAATGGCTCCTTAGTTTCGAAATGGTTTGGGTACAAGGTGATCGTGTTGAAAATAAAGGCGTTTGTCTAGCGTTAGAAGCTCATTTGAAACATTGCTGCGGCTCATTAAAGAAAATGACAGCTCCGAAGAGACGCCGCTTTAGTTTGAGGTAGTGCTAACAATAATAAAGAAAGATGAGGATCATCATCACTTTACATCATAGATGATGTGCTACTACTGTATTTAAGCACGGTATCACACAAGTTGCAACTTACATCTGTGTCATTCTTTTTGGTGAAATGGTCCCACACACACTACTTTTCTTTGCACGCTTCATCCTGTCGTCTGCCCTGGCTCTAACCTCGCGTGTTTTAGCCTGTAGCCTTTACTTTTCGCAAACCTTGTGAGCGCGTGAACCCAAACGCTGTGACCTCGCGCCAAATGTTTTTATTGGTTTATTAAGTACAAACAGGCGAATTATGAAAAATTGAGTGTGAGGGATTTGTTCACTTCACACAAAAAGATGTTGGAATGAGATGGCTAACTGTAGTAGCGTTTAGTCCACTGTCTATAATAGCCTGATTTAGAGATCACTTTTTTTTTTTTTTTTACCGACTACCGACAACGTTGATACGGTCAACCATCGGTCAAACGGTCATCGGTTAACATCCCTAGAAGGGAGGGTTAAGGATGTTCATACAGACGTCATCAGAGAAGGGACGCCATTCCAGGGCGGAAGCAAATTTTCAGATTTTGATTAATGATTACCACGACAAACTATTTGTTTTCTGTGTATTAACTTAAACGGATTAATTGTTCACCTCAAGACAAAGTAATGTGCGCTAACAAAGTAAATAGGGTGAATTTTGATTTCATGATATACGTTTCATATAAGGCGGTGTTTGAAGCTGCTTTTGATTTTCACAGATGACTTTATTTGCTGTGTTCGGATCTAAAGACTGTTAGCTATTAAGCCTATATATTTTTAGTGATATTATTATTAATTTGTAATTGTATTGTTATTAGTGTTATTAGTTAGTCATTAAATGTTTTGTGAATATGCTATGGAAACAAAAAATGCTGGCGAACAGCAATGTCGTTTCCATCTTGGCTTAAACAACTGTGTAAGAGTGATGCGTCTCTTTTATAAAAAGCACTATTGACAATTTGTGAATAGATCACAAAATAGACTGAGGAATAGACTGATGTTGGATCATCTGAAGATTACCTTTCTGCTCGTGTCCTCAGATCTTTTAACCTTTGTGCCATGCAGACCTTGATCTCAGTGCCTCCGATGTGTCTTTTTGACATGGTCTGTAAGAAATGAGATTGATAACATTACAATTTGAAAACAAGTTTGGAATTAGCTGCCAAAGTGGGCCTAAATAAACCAATAATCCATACTGTGTAAAACAGATGTCAATGATTCATCAAAAAGTGCAAAAGCATTATTTTCATTAGAGTATGACCTCTTTAAATTGGAGACGTGAAAAATAACATTTTTGTGTGCTAAAGGAGTCATGAAATTGATAATAAAAATATTCTTGATATTTACACAGTTAAGGTGAGATTAGAAAATGATCACATTTACAAACATTGGACATTTTTAGCGCAAAACACTTTGCAAACTTTATGAACTCCAGGAACAAAATATAAAATACTGAAACTGCATTTAAAGCGTCAATGATTTAAAGTGCCAACGATTTCGATTCTGGCACACTGCAGCAGCTGACCACTAAGGAGCGAATGTACAGTGAAGTGACAACGTGACATTAGGGGTGTCGAAATTAATCGTTTCAACGATGCATCGCGATGCAAACGAGGATGATTCGGTATTGGTATAGTAATAAACCATAACCGATTATAATGTACTGACACTTTTCTGACGTCATTTGTCGGGTACGTGCTTTGTCGTGGTAGCACTGAGGGAGGCGAGACGGGAGTGTAAACGCAGCCATAGTGTACCTTTAATTAAAGTTGTATATTATTTCCATGAGGATAAAGATGTTTATGTCAGTGAGTGGTCAGTGTGAAACAAAGCAAAGGCGATACATGTATGTAGGGCTGTAATCAACCAAAGAAAATCTTGGTGGACTGAAGTCCTGAAATTTTCGACTAAAAATCTACAAAAAATTACATTGGGGAAAAAAACGTTAAATTAATTAGCTGCACACTGTGCGCAGTACTTGGGAGACTTGTTTGTCCGCCTAAATGAATTATAAATAAACATAAAAAACTAGTAGGCTATTTGCAGTATATTAAATCATTTTTGACCTAATTATTTTGCACTGAAATCAGTCTGACACACGAGTCTGTCGGCTTTGACAGCGTTGCATCACGTGCACCTGCGCAATATCATAGCCTATGATTTCCGAAAATAGTACTATGTTGTCAACTAGTGATATCATGACAAGAACTTTTGAGGAATATGCAACATAATTTAGACAATTGTTTTTGTCATATGTATTATAATAACTGACAGACACTATCATTTCAGCCGCTCTGTGGAGCTCAGCTTCGCGGCTGAGACACGTATAGACTATTAACTTTTAAAAAAATGCTGCCACACTGCCGATGTCTTTGTTGACATGGTAGAAGAGGACTGACTGACTGACTATGAATTAAACGCTCTCACAATTAAATAAATAATATTCAGCAAACCTTCTAGTAGCCTACTTTCTTCAATCTGTCGCTCTTCTCCGGTGAGTTGGGCTAATCCAAAAGAAGTGAAAACAAGGGGGGTGTTCTGAAGACAGACTGTTACCTGTGAAACAGGGGTGCTCTGAAAACACCCCCATTAGCAATTAGTGCTTTCCACCTGATGAAATGAACGCGGCAAAACTGATGAAATGAACGCGGCAAAAAATCGACCAATCAGAATTTTGGTCGAGCCAGAACGTATCGACCAAATAATCGACTAATCGACTGGGAGATTACAGCCCTACATGTATGAATGATCAAATTAAAATTGTTCACCCAAAAATCTCAATTTTGTCATCACTTACTCACCCTCAAGCTTTTCCAAACCTCTTTTTTGTTTAACAGAAGAAAGAAACTCATACAGGTTTGAAACAACTTGAGGGTGAAATTTTGGGTGCACATTTCTTGAAATTACCACCACAAAACCAGTAGTTTTGATCACAAAACTCACTAGGAGAAAAAAATTATAATTGCAAAATGCAGTACAGGTGGAACCGTAAAATTGAAATGCTTACCCTCTTGCATTTGAAAGTTTAATTTTCGCAAACGCCTTATCTCCTTTTCCTTGGTTTTTCAGCCTCTCCCTTAAGCTCCTTTACATAATTTTTGTAGTCTCTCTATCAGTGTAGAAAGAGGAGAAGCATACAAGAGAAAGAAAATAGAGAAAGCCACTTGAAGTGCTGAAGAACTTTCTAGAATCTTGTAATTATGAAAAGATATCTGTTATCTGTTGCTCAGGTAGAGACAACTAATGAATTGTGTTTTGTTTTCTCTCACCATGTACTGCCTATTTGGTGACATATGTATGAAAAACACAATTTTGCCACATACTCCCCTCTTCAGTAACAAATTGATCGCAATGCGATTTTTGTGCGTTTTAAAAGTTGATAATATATTTGTTTCAAATGTACAGTTTGCAAAAGGGCATGTTACAGTCTCATGTTGCTTTAGATGGCTTGCAAGATGGCTAGTCTTTTCCTCACAGATGTCACTGAACTCACAAACTGAACAACTGAATGTAGAAAACTCTCTTGCTTTTTTTTTCAGAGTGAAATCTTGCCAGATGAGTCTTTAACGCACCTTTGGTTTTGAATGTACGTACACACAATGTATGTAAATGCAGTGAAGTGTTCTGGTCACGTGCCAGCGTTTCAGTAGATCTTGCTGTAGGAGAATTGACTGGCTTTTGTCAGCAAACTTGCAATGACGACAGAGCATCACTTTGGCTACACCCTGATGGAGAAATAAAAGTACAATTGATCACAAAAAATAAAAGTACAATTGATCACAAAGTAATAATAATAATAATTTTACGCTTATAAAATAAAATAAATTAACATAACTATATTAGTTAGGCCTGTTTAAATTTGTGATGAAACCGGAGTTGCAACCAATTTTACTCCATATTGTAATGTATTTATAATTGAAATATACTTAGGCTATACAATACAAAGTGTTGAAGAACTCTAATCCAAGATTATGTGATCACTAATATGAATCACTTGCCACCAGTGCACAAATTTGAGTACACAAAATAATAGTATCAGCTGATTCACGACCTAGGAAGCTTATTGAGGCACCCACTGATAACGGCCATGTGAAATGCCGTCCTCAAGAGGCCAAAATGCGGTTTCAAATTGAGCGCCATTTTATCGTACCTGGACCGTTAGATATTCAGGTTTGTCGGTCTCTTCACGGGACAATTGCAAAAGTTTACACAATCTTAACCGCATTCATCACGCTCACGTTACTCTAAAATAGCGTATCAATGTGTTTAACATTAACAGTTAACTTAGGCTACACGTTTCATAGATTTCAGTATTAACTTTACTCGCATCCATAAAAGTATTGTAGGCCCAACGTTACCTTTATATCATTCATTACGTCATATCAACTCTTCAGTCTTCACATTACGGAAATATCATATAACACACCGAAATTAAACATTACACATTATAGTAACACATTTTACAATGTTTTTTGAATTAAAAGAGGTAATATACCACGTTCCCTAAGCTAAAAGTACGTTATAAGGGGGGCTTTCCCCTCGTACGTTACGCTTGTAAATATCCACACAAAAACAACGAATATGTTTACGTTGTACGGATATGTTGTACATAACGTTAATACGTTTTTATCGATAAACTTGAACATATTCTAAAATTTAACATATTCCGTGCCGAGTGAACTTGACGTAACGTTACACTTAACTTTCTCTCGGACATAACTTATAAAACATTTCTAAATACCAATCACAAATACGTCTCAGGACGTAACAACACACAAAAACATCGATTATGTTTTACATTTTTGTCGTTATTAGGTCTAAAATTGATCATTTATTCAGTGGCACTTACCTGCAGTAAGTTAAAGTATGACTTTGACAAAATGTCTCCCGCAGTACCGCAGCCGAGCCGCTGCCTTGTAAAACCCGCGAAGTCAAATGAGCTGTATATCCTTCCCAGTGTTGCCAGATTGGACTAAACTTATGATGATAAATGCAGTTTTGATAACGAATAGAACGATTAGCCTACAACAACCCGCCAATCAAGCTTGAAGTCCGATTGGACAGGATTCCCCTGAACCTTATTGGCTAACCTGAAACATACCTAATTAAAACGTCATCCTACATTATATAATTTATTTTATAGTTCGTTTTCATGAAAATTATAAAAAAAAATACTGTTTATACTAGTTAAAAATAAAACCCCGCCCGTTGCATCAAAAAAACAAGCCCGAATTTTAAAGACCCGCCCAATGCATTTTTTTCCGGTCGGACGTGACCAAAAGGAGCCCAATCTGGCAACACTGATCCTTCCGCGAAGTCAAATGAGCCATAATCCAGATCCTTCCATGTAGCGATGCGCTTTTATTTTGTATTTATTACCAAAAATAGACGGCTTAAATTAAATATTTAAAAAATAAAGGTTTTATATATTAAAGTTGTGTGGCCATCCGCTCTCATAATGCAGAAACGAAACCTCGACAATATGATAAATGTTGTTTTGATATTATAACATTTTATTTATTAGGCTATATATTCATTTTAACAACAAAACAACAAATATGTTCTATTTTATTAAAATATTTTAATACTTAATAATTTTAGCAAATATTGGCTAGATTTGTGTTTATCAGTCCAGTCAACATTAGCCATTCTAAAGTTAACTGGATTTATTTTTTCAAATATATTTTTGCAGACTTAATATAATATGTCTTCTTAACTAATCCCAAGCATGAATATTGGTTCACCTTAAACATTTTTGCTCTTCCAACATTTTATTAATTGGCTTTTTTACATTTGTAGTGTATGTATTGCCTTTTCATTTATCTACATTGGCTTTTTATTTACATTAATCAATTTTGCGAAAAATTTGTGCTTGTCAGTAGCCTACTTAATTATCACTTTTGTATCCGGCACTAGACTGCATAGCTCAGCTTATGGGGATGAATGAAACATCAACATCGTGTAAATTGTGTTTGGGGATTTGTCCATTAACATATAACATTTTAATTATGAACGAGATTCAAAAGATCCGAGTCAGTAAAATATCTGAACTTCCCATTACAAAGAAGCTGAAAATGGACAGTATTTGTGACGTGGTAACATGATTCACAAGTTAAAAATTATTTTACAACATGTGCAAATATATTTCACATGAGCTCCACATTATAACCTATAGTAACATGTTTTCCACATGTGCCACATGCTCCATTATGTTCACATGTGGTGAAACGTTGTTCACATGTGGTGACATGTTGTTCACATGAGAACACGTGATCACATGAGGTCACATGTAATCAAATGTGGAAAACATGACATTTTTCTGTAAGGGTAAGCACTATCAGTAACAAGTGTCATAAGCACATTTAATAACAGATGATCCTATCAGACCATGTCCTTATTCATTGTGTGTGTGTGTGTGTGTGTGTGTGTGTAGAGAGAGAGAGAGAGAGAGAGAGAGAGAGAGAGAGAGAGAGAGAGAGAGAGAGAGTAGGCCTACATTAAATCTTATTGAATCATATAAGCTTATATTATATTTTGTAACACTTTAATGGGAAAATGAATTTATTTAATGAACAAATCAAACACAAACATGTAAGGCTTTTATTTGTACACATAACATTGAAACTATGGAGTTTGTTGTGGTTGCTTCATCTGCCAGAGCTTCTTCTAACACAGGCTTCTGGCTCCTTTATGTTAAATAAGCACCAGATGGCGCTGTTCTCGACACTCTCGAAGCTTTGAATCTTTTCCCGGAACAGTCAGGAGAAAGCCTCAGTGATTCATGAGGCTTCGTTTCCCCATCCCTACCTAATGCTATATAAACACAGACACAAAAAACACATTGGCTAGCTAACATTCCTCCGACGAAGTGGTCGCTGTAGACACAGGCATTAACAGACTCAGAAGGGAAACAGATTATTACCTATTTTGACTGTAAAAATATCAAATTATGTAATATTGTAAATCTCTTTATTTTACTAGGTAAGTTCCATATTCATAAAGCAAAATTTTAGGCCTCCTACACTATTAAAATGTTGTTGGGGATAAAGTACCATACGGACTCTGATGCTCTCAAACATTCCTTCAACCATTTCACCTTAAATGTGTAATTCAAGTCCCCAAAGTCCAAAAGTTCAAATCCACCTTCATTCTTAAACCAGAGAGCACCGCTTTTTTTACATGATGGTGTCTGTTTTTCCGCACAAAGTTCATAAATATGGTATTTATATCTTTACATGTTGAATCATGGACATTAAGAGAGAGAGCAGGATAGACAAATCTTGAAATCCCTTCTGCTTTAATCAGCAAATGTCTCTTTGAAGCCATACATTTAGTATTGTTTTAGATTTCTTCAATTTAGGCGAAAAATGTAGTTGTTGCCGTTCCTTGGGATCCTTGCAGATATGAATACCTAAATATTTTACACATTTCTTAACAGGTATTCATTCTGATACAGTAAGATTTCACATTTAGATTTATTAAGTGTTAAACCCGAAGCAGCTGAAAATTGGTCAATTAGGGTTATAGCATTACCAGTCTGATATTTGCCACTCAAAAAGAGAGCTGTATCATCCGCTAATTGAGTTACTCTAATTTCCTTACCAATAATAGACAATCCTTTAATAATAGGACTATGTTTAATATGTAATGATAATAATTCAACCACCAGCAGGAACAGAAATGGTGAAATAGGGCAGCCCTGGCGAACTGATCTCAGTACAGGAAATCTTTTTGTGGTGTTTGGATATAATATCACAGAACTATCAATATTTTTTCTAAAGCATTTCAACTGTAGATATAAAATGTTGTCCGAAATCAAAAATCTTAAGTACTTTAAGTAAAAAAATATTGTTCTACCGTATCAAATGCTTTATAAAAATCAAGAAATACTACCAGTGCCTCAGTATTGATGTTATCAGAATAGTCCAGCAGGTCGAAAACAAGTCTTATATTGGAGCTAATGTGACGGTTAGACATAAAACCTGTTTGTGTTTCACTTATTATCTCACGAAGACCTCTTTTTAGCCGTTTAGCAAAAATGAATGATAAAATTTTGTAGTCAATATTTAAGAGTGTAATAGGTCTCCAATTTTCTATCATTAAATGATCTTTATCATCCTTAGGGAGAAGACATATTAAACCTTGCTTCATACTCGTGGACATTTCCTTTAAGTGCATTCTTTAAATAAATCAAATAGAGGATTTTCAATAATTTCCCCAAAATGCAGATAAAATTCGACTGAAAGCCCATCATTACCCGGCGATTTGCCTTTTTTTATTGAGCTAACAGCCTCTGAGATTTCTACTTTAGTAATGGGACGTTCGCAATCCAATTTAAATTGTTCAGATATAGTTGGTGTAAATGCTTTTACTGATTCAACAAATCTATCACAATCATTGAAATGAATATTAGATTTATATATTGTCAGGTTTGTGCAGGTTTCTGAAGACGAGGGAACAGAATTTCAGTGCAGCTGGTTTATTTACAAACTCAGGTTACAGAAAAATCCAGGAACTCAGGAAAATCCAGGAACTCAGGAACACACAACCATACATAGACGAGAACCGACAAACACTGAGGGAAAACACAGGGCTTAAATACACTGGGGCTAACAGGATAATTAACGAGGTGATTGACAGGACACAGGTGAAAGACATGACTAATTAGAACATATGAGAAACTAAGAAACAGGACTAAACCAAAAGCACAAGACAGGAAAACTAGATCACAAAACTAAACCACAACACAGAAACGTGACAGTACCCTCCCCTCCCCGAAGGCGCGTCCTCGCGCCGTATAACATCCAAAGGGGTGGGAGGGTGGGCATCCTGGACTCCAGGACGGTCCAGGCGGAGCAGGCTGGTCAGGGGACCAGGGCCAAAGAGTATAGAAGTAACAAGAGGCGAAACTCCGTTGCAGTTTTGACAACAGCCACTAGGTGGCGCTTCGGTAGCACGGCCGCCATTTTGGACTGAACCAACGGCTTTACCGTTGGCAGAACTACCGTATACACTGCAGCATTAACATTGTAACATTATGTCTGTAAATTGGAAACAAAGAAAACAGTGTTCTGCCATCAACTGTAACAACTATCAGTGTACAACCAAGCAACTAGCATTTCATAGATTCCCCAAAGATTCAGAGAGGTAAAGTAGAAAAGTGTTTTATTAACGTTAAAGTGAGCAAACGTCAACGATAACAGGTGCTGTAACGTTAATGTAAGCTATCCCATAAGCGCAGTAACAGTTTGCTAATGTTATGTATTTGGTCAAAATTGGGTCAAGACTCGAAATGGGCTTTTTAAATCGCATATTTTCAGAGATATATGAACACTTAACCTGGCAAATGATCGCTTTATTAATTCATTGTTATCACTAAATTAACCCTTTAGCTGCTAACTGTCACTCTTTTTTCGCATAAACATGAAAATCACTATCCAAACTTAAATGGTTGTAATTCAAGAATGCTTTGGAATATAGACCTATGGTTGGTCTTGTTTTAAAGAAGACATTTGCCAGGTTATTGTTAAAATGAAATAAATTATGTAAGTGAAACAGAAAACAAGTTATATAAGTTTGAGTTTATTAAAATGTATAAATTTAAAAAATATAATTATTTATATTTTAAATAAAATATATATATTACAACATATATTTTACTCTATAACTGCAAGAAAATGAAAGCAAAAAATCTGATTTGACACATTTTAGGTTGATATCTCAAAAAATGAGCTTTCAGTAAGATTTATTTGGGCATAGTACCAAAACTTTTTCACTAGATGGACAGCCAAGCTTTCTTACTGACCATATAAGGGCTCCTCTATTTTCATATATGTTTTGAGTGATCTGAACCATGTATTTCCATAATTTTCATACAATTTATGAAGTAGACATCCTATTCAGAGGTAGTATTGGAGGTTTGGCAGTATTTGATTTGAATTCAACCTCTAATAAACACATAAAAAGAGCACATATGTGCAATATCCACACTGACAACTTTATGATAATCCGATTTATGATCCAGTAAAGTTAAAGTTAACGTTAACGTTACTGACAGTTAGTTAGGTGCACCTCCAAAAAGTGAAATAAATGAAATTATGTACAATATTTTGAAGGTGTGCCAGATGGGTGCAGAACCTGAGGAATGCTACATTGACAGGGATAAGCTCCCAGCAGCTCCATCAGAGCTACAGGGTGTGCAGTGCACATTTCCACCCCAGCCAGTTTAAAAGGCCATCAGATGTGTATGTATAATTGAAAATATAGTAATAGTATAATCATAGAATACTGATATTGAAATGTATTTTATAAACAATAAAGATTTTATTATAAAAACAGCCATGCAGGACTGAACTGGAATGCAGTGCCCACTATGGTTAATGCCCCTAACCCACCGCCACCACTGGACATAGTGCACAAGAGAAAACCACCAAAGACACGCCAGGAGTTGCCACCAAAGAAACGTAAGAGTCTATATTATGTTACAGGTTGACTTATTCTCAGTCTTAATGTCTATCAAATAGTATCAACATCTTGTTCTGCTGTTGAATAATTTAATGTTTTTTTTTTTTTTGCTGTAAAATTATTCAATTATGACCTAAGTTACAAATATTGAGCTATTTATTTTTTACAGGGAAACAGAGTCACACCACTGGTCCATTTTTTGAGGAACATAGCTTGCCTGATGATGATGCTGTCGCAGGTCCTTCGTCGCCACCATCATCACCAGATAATAATGCTGTCGCAGGACCTTTATTACCACCACCAATGCAACCAGACCTGGCAGGCGCTACTAAAAAACATTCTATGAATATCAGGTCTCTGAAGTCACAGATATGCAAGCTGAAGGCAAAAGTAAGGCACCTCACTCGCCAGAAGACCAGCAAGATGGATGTGATGAATGAACTGAAGAGACTGTTACCTTGTCTTATGCTTTTTTCAGCACTCAGTTACGGATGTGCCAGCGCAAGGCTAATGGTTTCCGTTGGACCGTTCAAGACAAAGCCTTTTTCTTGTCTCTACTGCATGCCAGTCCTAAGTGTTATCGGCTACTCTGCAAAGTCTTTTCGATGCCATCTGTCCGCACACTCCAGAAGGTCATTAAGTCTCTTGATTTCAAACCTGGTTTTAATCAAAGCATTCTGTCCACCATAAAGAAGGCAATGGAGACCATGACGCCCAGGGACAAGGTATGTGCCATCATCACCGACGAGATGTCCCTCAAACAGGCAGTCCATTATGATGAGCCTGCAGATAGAGTTGAAGGCTTTGAGGATCTTGGAAAAAGTCATCGTAGTCCATTTGTGGCCAACTATGCCTCAGCATTTATGGTAAGAGGCCTTTTCCGGAAGTGGAAGCAACTGTTTGGATATTGCTTCACAAGTGGGCCCATACCACATTCCCGGCTTCAGTCATTGCTGCTTGAGGGAATTTGTGAGCTGAGGAAGGCTGGAATGGAATGCATAGTCTTCATTTGTGACCAGGGTGCTGGTAATCGTGCAATGCTTGCTCGCCTTGGGGTGACAAAGGAGCAGCCATACTTTGAGGTTGATCATATCAAAGTGTTTTGCCTGTGGGATCCACCTCATTTGATAAAAAACATACGCAACAACTGGCACAACCGTGGCTTTGCATTGGATGGAGATGAAATCACCTGGGCTGTTCTGGAAGATCTATATGCTTACGACAGCAGACAGGAGATCCGATTGTGTTGTCGTCTCACAAAGAAGCATGTTTATCTCCCTCCTTTTCCGCCATGAGAGTAAAGTTAGCTACACAGGTCTTGAGTCACTCAGTTGCTGTAGGAATCAAGACACTGGCACAGATAAAGCAACTCAAAGGTCAACCACAGAGAAACTACATGGCCGCTGCCAAATTCTGCAAGAACTTTGATGGCCTCTTTGACTGCTTCAACTCCCAGCGCCTCAAGGATTCTCGCAAGCTTAAATCTGTCCTCTCTGATGTATCCGCACATTTTCCTTTCTTTGATCAATGTATGGAGTGGCTCCCCCGTCTGATGCTTATTGGTACTCCCCCCGGAACCAAGCAGCTCCCATGTGTGGAAGGATGGCAACATAACATCTTGTGCCTCAAAATGCTCTGGAGGGATATCTGTGAACGTCATCAGGGGCCTGTACCATGAAGCCGGATTAGGTGGCTAGCCGGCTATGTTTCAGCTTAGTTTCCGCCAACCCTGGGTTTTAGGTACTATGAAAGTAGCTCGGCTTAAATCGGTGTTCGTTGCCATGGTATCTTACGCTGCACGGCTAACCTGCTCCGGGGCAGGTTATGTTCTGGATTCGAGATCTCAGACTGAAGTTTGACCAATCAGCTGAGAGCAAAGAAACATATAGGTGACGTAACTTATTCCAAGTGTTTGTTGCAATGACTTCACCTTTTCTTCCAAATCCGGTGGACATCTCAGCGCAAATTGTTAGACGAGCACTTTGTAAAGAAAGAGTTTTTAGCCTGACAAAATCCCCTTGCCTTTCCTGATAGTTACTTGTATGAAAGATACAGCTTTTCCGCGGAAGGAATGTCTTATTTTGCGAACTTCTTGAGCCGCACATAAATAATTTAACACGTCGAATTCATGCACTTACTGTACCGCAAATGGTATTGCGTTTGTGTTTTTTTGCAAGTGGTACATACTGCACGGTGGGTGATGCACAGAAGCTGGGGGAAAACACGGTTTGTCGAACCATTCGCAAGGTGGTCCTTGCTCTGCAGGAGTACATGAATAGTTTCATTAATATTGTTCCCCGGACATTTATCGACTATGTCCATAAAAGAGGGCTTTTATAAAATTGCCGGTAAGATATATTGATAGGGAACACTTTTTTTTTTTTTCTTCTTCAAAAAGCACATTTCACAAATGTACTATACAATATAATACATGTTAAGAATTATTTTAAATCTTTATTATTATTCTGTTAATCTTATGATAGGATTCCCTATAATTGCTCCAGTCTCCACTGCTCTAAGAGAACATGAGGCAGATGTTAATAGGAAATCCTATCACTTCAGGTAGAGATGTGAATTTGTGAGATGATTATTTTCTGTGAGATGAATCTTTAAATTAGTAACATTAACAGATATAAAAATGATCTACTAAACATTTCATCTGCTGATGACTTGTGGTCATGAACGTATGATCACAAGTTTGGATGCTAAATGGCCTGGCTCCAGTGCTTGACTCACAAATTTTCCATGAGTCTGTGTTGTGTCAGCGCTTTGAGGAAAGCAAGTTAAATTTGGTACAGTACAAAACAGTTAATTTGAACTGAGATAGAAAAACCTACACAATAACCCCCTGACCTCAGATAGGGCCACAGCACCGCTTCAATGTGGCCCTCAGTAAAACCAGAGTGAAGATCGAGATGACCTTTGGCATCCTAAAGGCACGTTTCAACTGTGTTCAGTGCTTAAGAGTCACCAGAGCGGGCATCAGAGATAGTGGCTGCATGCATGTGCCATTCTGCACATTATAGCCACCAGTAGAACAGAGCGAGAACCACCACAAAACCAGCTTCTCCCCGATGAAACTGACCCGATCACACTTGACCACTCAGCTGGTGCAGATGTAGATGCAATCACCATACAATATTACACTTAATAAAAGCACATTGAAACTGCAGATAAGTCTCAAACTGTTTTATTGGTTTTGTGGGATGAGAGCCCAGTTAACACAGAACGTTCCCCTAATGTTATTTTTTGGTTATTTTTTTGGGAACCAAATACTTACGTTAGGGGAACGTTCTTTTTTGGTTTTATTTTTATGTAACAATAAAATAACGTTCCCAGAACGTTGCTGGGTGGTTACCATAAAAAATAACGTTCTGGGAACCATAAACTAACATTCTGAGAATGTTCTGGGTACCAAAAACTAACGTTATGGGAACCAAAAATTGTTAGCTGGGAGGGAGAAAGAGAGCAAGAGAAAGTTTCATTAATAAATATTAATACTAAAGTGTTACTTGGTTAAATAAGTTCACATACTGAGATCAGTTTTATTCAGCTGTTTGATCTCCATTTTTTTTTTTCTCAGCTCACAGTCAGCTCCTAGTGAACAGTCTAGTTCAAGTCTCCTTTAGTGTGCAGTCTAGTTCAAGTCTCCTTTAGTGTGCAGTCTAGTTCAAGTCTCCTTTAGTGTGCAGTCTAAGTCTCCTTTAGTGTGCAGTCTAGTTCAAGTCTCCTTTAGTGTGCAGTCTAGTTCAAGACTCCTTTTGTACAGGGCCCTGACTGAGTCTGTTTCCACCTGAAACATAATTCCACCACAAACATGATCATTACAAGTTTTCTGGAGGCTCATCAAAATCACAAAAAGTTCCTTGACTTCCTACAAACACAGGACTGACTGTAATTTATGTCAAGGGTTTTAAATCCTTACACATTTCTTCTGAAGGCCATTGAGGTAGAGGCCTCAGTTTCTGGGGCAGGTTGTGAAAAATCCTACAATAAAAGAGATGTGTAAGGGCCAGTCCCTTTTTTATGCCACACATTCAAATGTTTGCCATAATAAAAAGCCCAGTGCATTCACATCAGCAACTGTCTGAGAACACACCGACAGAGTGTCTTCATTTCCTCCACCCTAATAAATAAAAATAGGCCAATGTAAAGCATAACTGTTGTAAAGCAGGTTATGTTTGGTGTTCTGTCTGCTGCATACTGACCTCTGTGTGGGAGACTGTGTGTGTGTGCTGGCTTCAACAGAGACACTGTATTTCTCTCTACTGCAGAACATACAGTCAGCCATATTTACAACTTAAAAGTAGTAATGTATTGCACACGTACCCAGTGTTACTTACTTAAAGGAGCCAGCACCAGGGTCAGATTGTACAGCACCTGTAATCCCATCCATAATCGGCCGTCCCTTATTGCCTACTCAGAGCCAACTCCTCCGCCACAGTGTATTCTGGTTTTCTGAATTTAACTCTTTATTTCTGTTTGCTGCAAACAAGTATTTGTGATCAAATGTTCACAAAAGTAATAAAAGGTTGTGGTAAATACTCATCACTTTGAATTATTATTTTTATATTTTGTCTTTATCTGCTGCCAAGAACATTTGGAGTTGGGGTTGCATCTAAAAATCAAGGAATATTAATCTTTCTTAGTACATACATGTACATTTTTTATATATTATACAAATAGGCTATAGGGTATAGTAAACATATAGGCTACACATACATATACATAATTTTACATAAATATAGAACGTATTTGTTTAACTTACACATTAACAATCAGCAATCTTTCTCCAACAGTCTTCTCTTGCTTTGGCAGCAGAGACCGTATTGTTTCGAGCTTGAAATACATATTTAAATTCATCGTAATTCTGAATAATTATCTCTTGCTCCTCCGCGGAAAAATATAACGCTCTCGCTCTACTACCCGCGATTGGTTGTTCAGTGTCGACGTCACTCTTTTATGTGCAGGCGCGCGTGGAGTAATCATAGCTTAAAGATCAAAGCCTGAGTTGACAGAGAAAGTTGATGAGCTGCATCATGGTACCAATAAAGCCTGATCGCATCGGTTTGGATTTGTCAACTCAAAACCAATCCTGTAACCCCGAGTTTGTTCAGCTACCTTCATGGTACAGGCCCCAGGTGTCTTACCTGTTGACCAATCGGCTGAATCAAGACTGCCTTGAAAATGCATACTCATAGAGGTAAATAACATCAATGTTATATATTGTATTCACCTTGCCTTACACGTTATTTACCTGTAATCGGGGATGTTCTTCAAAAAACACACAAAAAAACAACACTTATAAAAGATTTAAGTGTATTCAGTAAAAAAAAAAAAATATATATATATATAATGCTCTCAGTGCCAAATTTAATTTACACTGTTGGTATTAGTTTGAATTGGGGCACACTTTTTTTAAAACACTTAGGAATTTAAAATTGTTGTAATTGTAATAAAAAGTTGTAATTGTAATTACTGTATTTAGCATGGTGGTGTGTATGTTTGTTTCAGCTCGTGGCGGTAATCGTGACAATCCTGATTCTGTCCAGTTCGAATGTGAATATCGGCCCGTGGCCACAGGACTGATGTTCAACAATTCTGAAAAGACCAACTGTGAGCAAGATCTTGACACCTTCCTACTGCAGTTCAGTGCATATGCCTCCCAGGAGAGTCCCCAGGTCATCAATGACACAGAGATGGTTCTGAAAGAACATGACTACAGTAGAGTGGCTGGCACTGGCTGCAGATAGTGGGGTGGTTGAGAGAGGCCCCCCTTCAGTACACATGTGTTATCCCCACCAAACAAAACCATGCTATGGAGACCATGGTAAGTAATGGTTTTTTTTTTTACTTTGTATATTAACATTGCTAATTAACTATTAATGTTTGCTTATATTTTATTATACATAAAGAAGATATGATGAATTACACTGAGGTCAGGGAGAGAGAGGTTCCCTTGATCAATGAATCAGAGAGGCCAGAGAGAATGCTCAGCCAGGACAAGCCGTCTACCTCTAGTTATGCTCAGGATCTCAAAATTCAAGGAAAGAGCTCAGCCAGGACCAGCTATCTCCAAGAACATGAGGTCTTAGCAACTCAGAATCAGAACTGGTTTATGAAAAAAAAAAATTGCTTTGGTTAACAAAACTAGATGTAGGGGAAAACAACTTGTGTAATATACACACTTATATCAGTAGATTTGGCTAATATTGTTATCGTTTTTGTTCTTAGAGCAGCAATGCTGTCCTGCAGCTTGACGACCCTCCTGAAGATGTCCTGGACGTACTGAGCAACACACCAATGTCATCAGTGCCTGCCTTTCAACACAATGAAAATGTGCTGGTGTACATGGCTGGTTACATTGGCAGTAAGGTGGTGGGAAAATTTGGTGACTGTAATGAATGTCCACTTTTCACTACAGCTGTTTCCACTATCTCTGATTTGAGGTACACTTTTTTGAAAGAAAAACAATACACTGACCTCACTTTGGAGGAGAAAGGCCTAAAAGTGCCCAGCACTGAACTGGTAGATTTCATCATAGCCCTGGAGTCAAACTTTAGGAGAAAAATCAGGTCAGTCATCCACACAGTTGGTCTGGGAAGGAAGCTATTTAATAGCGGCATGGGGGTGTACAACAGTGAGTGCAGGGAAGTTGTGTGTGACAAGGAAAAGTGCAAAAACACTCTTGTATACATGGTGAAGCTATTTAATAGAGTCAGAATCCATCATATATTACGGACCCAAAATCGACAACTCTCACAGCCCAAACAGAAGCGCAACAGAAATTTTTTAAAGCTAAGTCATCTGTAAATCTGTACATTAACTCTCTCTTTCTGTATCAAATGTAACGTGTTGTACAAAGTTTTTATCAGTCAAGATTAATTAAATTATAATAAAACTAAAGACTAAAACATATAGAATAGCTATACTTCCATTGTCATTCTATTTGTAGTAAATGTGTGCACTTTACTTGCACGATGTTGATTTGTGTGTAATGCAGGCAGAAATGATGTGGTGATCTACTTACCATCACCAATTTTATCAGTTAATTTTGTGATGATCTTCTATTACTATTAAATATTCTCTCTTGACTAATGTGTTGTCCCTTTCACCTACTCACTGTTCATTGTGTTTTTGGCTTTTTTAAGGAATTTGTCAATCATTTCATGAGGAACATGGGCTGTTGTTACTGGTGTTGGTAACATTGTGCTGTGTATGAAAATAGGAGTTATCCCCAAAAGTTATTGGGGTAAATAAGTAGCCCATTTGACAGGTTCATGCCGAAATTGTTTAATTATAAACCGATCCATAAGCATTATTTTGTTGTACATTATTCAACATGCTGTTTTAGTTTAGGCTATAGCAGACATCCCAACATGCAAAAGGTCATTTCAGGGAGGTATCCCCCCCACCCCCTGTAAAGTAAAAGAATGTGTCTTTTACTTTCGTTTTCGTTTCAACACTCTACCTCTGCCATGGCGCTCCTGTTTCTAGATACAGTTAACTGATTCATTTGGTTGGGGAGAAGAGATAAAATCCCGCCCACAATGACACTTGATTGGTTGACTTAACGAAACAGGCCAATCAGGATGCTCTCTATCTTACATGCGCTTGTTGAGTGCACACACACGCAAGGTCTCTCGCTCCCTCAGCCTTTCTGCCGTGTGCTCTACACGGTTTGGAGCTCTAGATTCTGGGAAATTTTAGCTAATTTGCGGGCATCAGGAAGCCGCTATCAATATGCGGGAGACTCCCGGAACTTCCCAAAGACTTGAGATGTCTGCTATAGAGATATTAAAAAAACTAGAAACTACCATTTAATTCCCTCAACCGCTTTTTAGAATTGGAACCGGTATCATTCAATTCTATGACAGCTGTGTTGCGTTCAGTCCAAAATGGCGGCGCTGCAGCTCTGCGCATGGGTGCGTTTGTTGCTATGGAACGTTCTATTGAGTTTCGCCTCTTGTTACTTCTATACTCTTTGCCAGGGCGGAACAGGCTGTGGGTGTGGCCACGACGGAGCAGTCTGTGGGCGTGGCCAGGGCGGAGCTGTCGGACGTCCAGGGCGGAGCTGTCGGACCCTCGGGTGTCCAAGGCGGTGGTGACCCTTCGGGTGGCCATGGCGGTGAGGACCCTTCGGGTGGCCATGGCGGAGATATTTCTTCAGGTGGCCATGGTAGCAATGGGACCCGCGGAGGAGAGACCTCCGCGGTTCCTCTAGCAGGTATACTGCGCCCCCCCCCAAATTTTAATGGGGAACTTGACAGTTACAAAGATTGGATCTCAGCGCTCGGGACTGGACTCCTTGTACTCAGGGCTGGGCAGGACTGGCGTCGGATCAGCGGGCTCTGGCGCAGGATCAACGGGCTCTGGGCTGGGCATGACCAGTGACAAAGAGGGCTCCGAGTTGGGCAGGATCAGCGGCGAAGAGGACTCTGGGCTGGGCAGGATCAGCATATCAGGAAACTCGGGGCTGGACGGGACCAGCATATCAGGAAACTCAGGGCTGGACGGGACCAGCATATCAGGAAACTCAGGACTGGACGGAACCAGCATATCAGGAAACTCAGGACTGGACGGAACCAGCATATCAGGAAACTCAGGGCTGGACAGGACAAGCATATCAGGAAACTCGGGGCTGGACAGGACCAGCATATCAGGAAACTCGGGGCTGGACGGGACCAGCATATCAGGAAACTCAGGGCTGGACGGGACCAGCATATCAGGAAACTCAGGGCTGGACAGGACCAGCATATCAGGAAACTCGGGGCTGGACTCATGGACAGCAGTCGATGCGCGTGCCGCCCGCACACACAGAACAGCCACAATCAGCACCGTGTCCTCATGAGCAGATCCAAGTGGAGCATACTCAGTCTCCGGCGGGCAGGTGACGGGCTCAGACTCTTGCTCGAAGACTGGCTCTGGCTCTTGCTCGAAGACTGGCTCTGGCTCTTGCTCGACAGGGCATGCGACTTCTTTAGTCGGAACTGGACTCGGAACTGGTTCGGGGGACATGACGCTCTCAGTCTCAGGCTTGGCGGGCATGACGCTCTCAGTCTCAGGCTCGGCGGGCATGACGCTCTCAGTCTCAGGCTCGGCGGGCATGACGCTCTCAGTCTCAGGCTCGGCGGGCATGACGCTCTCCGTCTCAGGCTCGGCTGGACTGGCGTGAAGTGCAGGCTCGGCTAGACTGGCGTGAAGTGCAGGCTCGGCTGGACTGATGATAGGAGGGAGATCAGAGAAGTCATCATCTCTGGAGATAGATTCGATTGTGCAGATGACTGGCTCAGGTTCTGGCTTTACTGGACTGATGAGATGAGGATCTGGCTGGACGTGGGGATGTTGGTGCTGAAAAAGCTGTCTGGACCCATATCGCACATATCCTCCCCTGTGACCTCCACGGATACCCCGGAACACAGCTTGGCGGGTTCCCACAAAGGTCTGCCTACATATCTCCATCCTTTTCTTTTTTATGGTCGGTTCTTCTGTCAGGTTTGTGCAGGTTTCTGAAGACGAGGGAACAGAATTTCAGTGCAGCTGGTTTATTTACAAACTCAGGTTACAGAAAAATCCAGGAACTCAGGAAAATCCAGGAACTCAGGAACACACAACCATACATAGACAAGAACCAACAAACACTGAGGGAAAACACAGGGCTTAAATACACTGGGGCTAACAGGATAATTAACGAGGTGATTGACAGGACACATAGGTGAAAGACATGACTAATTAGAACATAGGAGAAACTAAGAAACAGGACTAAACCAAAAGCACAAGACATGAACTAGATCACAAAACTAAACCACAACACAGAAACGTGACATATATATTGCTATAAAATGTACCAACATATCCTGAAATGTCTAAAGAATTAGAGGTGATGTTATTATAAATTTTAAGAGTAGTTAAATTGTTTCTCTTACGATTTCGTTTCTCTAAAGCAAAGAAATAACTCGAATTTCTTTCCCCTTGTTCCAGACATTTTGCTCGAGACCTTACAAATGCCCCTTTAGCCATTTCAATATACATATTATCTATGTCCTCTTTTAATTTTTTCATTATTGTTTCTTCTTCCTCTGAAAGATTATCCTTAGTCATTAAAACATTTCATTTATCCATAATACTTATTTCTTTGGCTATATATATTTTTTTATTACTTTACTTCGTTTAATTGCTATTTCTCTCACTTTAAACTTGAAAAATTCCCATTTTTGTATGTGATTCACTTCGTTATTATCAAATATGCTTTTTGCAGTTTTTTTGACTAAATCACAAAACTCATCATCTTTTAATAAATTATTATTTAGTTTCCAATAACCACGTATATTACCCTTTTGTTGTTTTGTTCCTGCTAAATGGATTGAAATTAATTTATGATCAGAAAATGGGGCATATGTGATGATTCTGACACAAATTGCAGACAAGAGGGAGATATAAGCAGATCAATTCTATACTGTAAGGTTCTACTGACGTTGCTCCAGGTAAATTCGTTAATGTCAGGGATTAAAAACTGCCAAACATCTATAATTGCTAGTTGTTCACAAATATACACAGTACTTTTAAATCTTGAATGTGGAGTTAATCTAACAGGTACTCTATCTACAAAGTCATCTGGAGCATCATTATAATCGCCTCCAATAATCAAGTCTGCATCCTTATATTTGTTTTTAAAGGCTTCCAGTTTCATACAAAGTTGTAAAAACATTATTTTTGCTTGAGCTGTATTGTTATAGTTATATCAATTACAAACTATAAAGAATGAATTGTCTAATTTGAAAACCAATATTATCCATCTACCCTCATTTGAGGTCACTGATTCAATTATATCTCCTTTAACTGTATTAAGTAGAATGGCGACACCTGCTGATTGTTGAGAGGCATGACAGAAATAACATATATCACCCCACTGTGCTTTTCAAAGCTTCACATCATTGTCCACCGAATGAGTCTCTTGTAAAAATATCAAATCAGCATTTTTTTCGTCTACTGAATAAAAAGACTGCTTTCCTCTTGGTGCTATCAGGAATACCCCTGACATTCAACGATATTATTTTTAAGGAACTACAATGGAAGTCTGTCATAATGTAAGAAAAGAAAAACACTGAACTGGATGTCTGTTAAAGTTCTAAGAACTAGTTAAAGAAAAAATACTCTGAGATAGAAAATATCAGAGATTAGCTTACCGCCAAGTAGAAAACTCTGAACACGAGTACCTCAATTAACTCCTAAAATTCTTATTTTAACTATTGGAGTGAACAGATTGCTCTTTTAATTGTCTACCAGGAGAGCAAATTAACCCATTATGATCGGTTGGCATAATTAACTTGAAATTGTACCTCACATTAAGGGAAGTTTAACAAGTTATGTGGTGTGTCTCACACCGTTAATGATGACAGCAGGACCCTGCCATTTAGTTTTCTCTCCGTCAGCGCGCGCTTGCTTCACAAGAGGCCACAGTATATTTCTGCATTGTCTCTCCTGTCGGGTTAAATCCTCATCCATCCGGAGGTTCTTTCTCTTCATGACATCAGCGTGAAGCTCTCCATAGTTTGAATCTGAAGGTGCGCATGGTAAACTGAATGATGATTGGACGTGAGCTCTTATCCTCTCTCGGGCGTCCGACCCTGTGCACAGTGTCCACCATGAATCCAAGCTTGCTCTTTTCCTCTGGAATGATTTCTGCAATAATCTCCAGCACCTCATTCCTCACATCCTCGTTGCTGCTTTCTAGAAGATTCAGAAGACGAAGATTCCATCTCCTACTGTACCGCTCCGACGACCAGTGTTGGGGAGTAGTTAACTACAAGTAGCGACGCTACTAACTTAACTACATTTTTCAGTAGCTTGGCAGTAGCTCAGTTGCTTTTTAAACAGTGTAGCTTTTCCAGTAGCTAACTACTTTTTGCAGCAAGTAGCGGTGTAGCGCGAACAAAAGCTACATTGCGTTTTGTCGAGCCTGTGCGAATCAGCGCGATGCAAGGATATTCTTCTTGTTAGATTACAAACTATTTTTTTGCCATTACCGCCACCTGTTGTTTAATCACGCATCTTGCGGCTAACGAACTGACGTACAGAAGTGGGTTGACACACCCATATTATCCATGTTGGAGCAAGACGTGGCGGCAGATTTGGAGGATGGAGAAACAACTAACGTTAATTACCCATGGCCTTATTTGTCCAAGTTCATGTCTCTCAAAGAAACGACAAGTAAAGGTTACACTTTTGTATGCAATCTTTGCAAACCAAAGTTTAAAACGCTGTCTACGTCGAAGACCTCAAGCACAAATTTAAGGACGCACATACAGGTGAGTAATGGGCATTTTAAATGTATTAATTATCCTGCTTTTTTGCTCTCTATGTTACATCAAATTTCTATTTCTGATTTAATTACAATGACCCGCCATGATCTGTCCGCCAGTTTGGCAATGAACATAAAAGACCACTAACGTTTGCGCCATCGTGTTTGTCAGTTGAACAAAAAATGTAATCTTAGTTTGTTTATCGCACGACAAAGGCTTTGATCTAATTAAATTGCTGTATAGATTTGTTGTGAGTGACTGGTATTTTTGAGAAAATGTTCAACATGCAATTTACGTTGGCTGTATATTTTGTTCTTGCAATGTTGTATTTGTTGCAATTTTGCACTTTTGACAAACAGTCTGAGATATTTGAGTGTTCTGTGTAATAAAACAATACTCTTTGAAATCATAATTGTATTGCATTGTTTTAAACACTAAATATTTTACTTAAAACATTCCTCAGACACTTATTCAGTTATTTATAATATACGTTGTTCAAAAAAATCAAAAGTAGTTTCAATGTAGCTAGCTACTTTTTGATAGTAACTTGTAGTGTAGCTAACTACTTTTCCAAAAAGGGTAGCTTGACTGTAGTTTAACTACTTTAACTTACGAGAAGCTTGAAGCTTGTCAAACTACAGTTTCAGAGTAGCTTCCCCAACACTGCCGACGACTCTTGTTTCTCCGATTGTCATCTGGTCACTCATTTCTGTCCTCAGTACCTTTCCCACTGGATTTCCAACCCTTTCACATTTTCTTGCACTCTAGCAATCTTGGACTATTTTTCGTTACCATTTCTTCAAACTTCAAAAAACGGTTGTTTAAGCCATTAATGGCTTTTAGGATGTCAGCATTTGAAACTGTTTCCTCTTCTTTAGTACAGACCTTCTTGGGATTTGGACTTTTTGTGGGAGTATCAGGAAGTACAGGTGTACATAAACCAGAGAACGAACTTTCAGCCTCTATATCCATTATCAAGCCTTCCTTTCTCACCTTCTTGGCATCTCTCTTTGACATCTTAGCAAACTTATCCTGGCTAATTAGCAAAACTTTAGCAACTTTGGCTAACAACGAACAGTTCGTAAGCTAATTACTATTTCACAAACTTTGACCAGCTAAAGTCCTTTTATTCGAGCGAAAGAACTTACTGGATGCAAGAGCAACGTTCCATTCCTTCGTTTATCGATGATACAGTCTCAATAAGTCAATTTAAATCATTGGCACTCGGTCAGAGTCTCGGAGCTCAGAATAAGACGTCTGCACAGGTCGCCATCTTGGACCAACCCATCTGAATTCCGCGCTCTCGCGATGCAGCAGCGTGACGTCACGTGAAACCAACCTATTCTGGATTATTCTGATTTTCAAATTTGTGTTCATTGTAATGGTCTTGTTATAGTCAAATCACCTTCATTTATATAGCGCTTGATACTATACAGATTGTTTTAAAGCGGCATCCCTGTAGTAAACAGGAAAATTACAGAATCAGTAAACCAAACAGAATTCAATTCTGTTCTAGCTCTGAAAAAAACATTAATGTGTTGACTTGTTCATATACTCTTTGTTTTGGATAGGAAATAACATACTTGCTGAGAGCTCTGAGCTCGAGACTTGACCCTGTAATGGAAAAAAAATTATTTACATTGATCTTCAACATATATTGCAAAGTAATGTGTCACATGTCTATATTGTGGAATGTGAACAGGATATATGTATGCTTGTACATCTGTCTCCGTGCAGAGTGAGCCAGGATGGGGATAGCTGAAGAGTGAACATCTGACCTTAGAGGTCAGGATGCATCTAAATTTGTTGGTCCCAGTGTCAGAAGTAGTGATGTGGAAAACTACTAGGAAAAGCAACAGCTGAAGGAGACCTTGGTAAAGAATATAAAAGGTGTCGCACAGCTCCTCCTCCGTGTCTTACACTCTGCAGGCTGGCAGGCTCTGAATGTCTGTAAGACTGTCTGACCTTCTCTCGCAAGGGAATAAATACTTTTTAAAAAAGACTAAATTTGACTCAGTGTCTCTTACACAGTGATGATTGTTTAATTATTGTTTTTGCCACAACAACCCGAAGCCAGAAGTCCAACACCAACCTGACAGAAACTCAGAGCCTGTCCACGGGCCTGTACCATGAAGGTAGCTGAACAAACTCGGGGTTACAGGATTAGTTTTGAGTTGACAAATCCAAACCGTTGCGATCAGGCTTTATTGGTACCATGATGCAGCTCATCAACTTTCTCTGTCAACTCAGGCTTTGATCCTCAAGCTATGATTACTCCACGCGCGCGTGCACATAAAAGAGTGACGTCGACACTGAACAACCAATCGCGGATCGCGATTTTTCCGCGGAGGAGCAAGAGATAATCATTCATAATTACGATGAATTTAATTGTATTTGTATTACAATTAAAATGTATTTCAAGCTCGAAACAATACTGTCTCTGCTGCCAAAGCAAGAGAAGACTGTTGGAGAAAGATTGCTGATTGTTAATGTGTAAGTTAAACAAATACATTCTATATGTAAAATTATGTAGGCCTATGTATACGTGTAATATAGCCTATTTTTATAATATATAAAAATGTGCATGTACTAAGAAAGATTAATATTCATTGATTTTTAGATGCAACCCCAACTCCAAATGTTCTTGGCAGAAGATAAAATATAAAAATATAATTCAAAGTGGTGAGTATTTACCACAACCTTTTATTACTTTTGTGAACATTTTATTACAAACACTTGTTTGCAGCAAACAGAAATAAAGAGTTAAATTCAGAAAACCAGAATACACTGTGGCGGAGGAGTTGGCTCTGAGTAGGCAATAAGGGACGGCCGATTATGGATGGGATTATGTGCTGTACAGTCTGACCCTGGTGCTGGCTCCTCTAAGCAAGTAACACTGGGTACGTGTGCAATACATTACTACTTTTTAAGTTTTAAATATAGCTGACTATGTTCTGCAGTAGAGGGAAATACAGTGTCCCTCTTGAAGCCAGCACACATGCACACAGTCTCCCACACAGAGGTCAGTATGCATCAAACAGAACACCAAACATAATCTTTATGCTTTACATTGGTCTATTTTTATTTATTAGGGTGGAGGAAATGAAGACACTCTGTCTGTGTGTTCTCAGACAGTTGCTGATGTGAATGCACTGGGCTTTTTATTATGGCAAACATTTGAATGTGTGGCATTAAAAATGGACTGGCCCTTACACCTCTTTTATTGTAGGATTTTTCACAACCTGCCCCAGAAACAGGCCTCTAACTCAATGGTCTTCAGAAGAAATGTGTAAGGATTTAAAACCCTTGGCCTTGACATAAATTACAGTCAGTCCTGTGTTTGTAGGAAGTCAAGGATCTTTTTGTGATTTTGATGAGCCTCCAGAAAACTTGTAATGATCATGTTTGTGGTGGAATTATGTTTCAGGTGGAAACAGACTCAGTCAGGGCCCTGTACAAAAGGAGTCTTGAACTACACTGCACACTAAAGGAGACTTGAACTAGACTAAAGGAGCTGAATGGCACATGCAGCCACTATCTGTGATGCCGGCTCTGGTGACTCTTAAGGGCTGAACACAGTTGAAATGTGCCTTTAGGATGCCAAAGGTCATCTCTCTTCACTCTGGTTTTACTGAGGGCCACATTGAAGCAGTGCTGTGGCCCTGTCTGAGGGTCATGATAGGGGGTTATTGTGTAGGTTTTTCTATCTCAGTTCAAATTAACAGTGTTTTGTACTGTACCAAATTTAACTTGTTTTCCTCAAAGTGCTGACACAACACAGACTCATGGAAAATTTGTGAGACAAGCACTGGAGCCAGACCATTTGGCATCCAAACTTGATCATATGTTCATGACCACAAGTCATCTGCAGATGAAATGTTTAGTAGATCATTGTTATCTGTTAATGTTACTATTAATTTAAAGATTCATCTCACTGAAAATAATCATCTCACATATTCACATCATCTCTACCTGAACATTAAGGCTGTAATAGGACTTCCTATTAACATAATCTGCCTCATGTTCCCCTAGAGCAGTGGAGATTGGAGCAATAGACTGCATACATGTTGCAATGACTCTAGGGAATCCTATCATAAGATAAACAGAAGAATAATAAAAAAAGATTCAAAATAATTCTTAACATGTATTATATTGTATAGTACATTTGTGAAATTTGCTTTTTGAAAAAAAAAAAAAGTGTTCATGTGATGTCACCCTATCAATATATCTTACTGGCAATTTTATAAAAGCCCTCTTTTATGGACATGGTCGATAAATGTCCGGGGAACACTATTAATGAAACTATTCATGTACTCCTGCAGAGCGAGGACCACCTTGCGCATGGTTAGACAAAACCGTGTTTTCCCCTATAGCTTCTGTGTGTCACCGTGCAAGAATGTACCACTTGCAAAAAAAAAAAAAAAAAAAAAAAAAAAACGCAACGCAATATTTGCGGTACAGTAAGTGCATGAATTCGACGTGTTACATTCTTTATGTGCGGCTCAAGAAGTTCGCAAAGATAAGACATTCCTTCCGCGTCACCTATATGTTTCTTTGCTCTCAGCTGATTGGTCAAACTTCAGTCTGAGATCTTGAATCCAGAACATAACCTGCCCCGGAGCAGGTTAGCCGTGCAGCGTAAGACACCATGGCAACGAACACAGATTAAAGCCGAGCTACTTTCATAGTACCTAAAACCCAGGGTTGGCGGAAACTAAACTGAAACATAGCCGGCTAGCCACCTAATCCGGCTTCATGGTACAGGCCCCACGTCTGAGCAAGAAAGTGTTTATTTTGTTTAACGTGTTTATATTTTATTTAACATTTGTATCTCTTGAATTGAAATGTTGCATGTATATTTTTAATAAACGTTAAAGAAAATCATAAATGTGCTTTTTCGTTTAGACTTGTTTTGGGATCCTTTATTAATTTGGATGTATTTTTTTATTATTAATATGGATTTATTATTATGCAACAATAACAAATACAAAACAAGACAAAACAGTAACAAACAATAATAGACAAAATAGATACAAATTAATTGAAAACAATATAACAGGCCAAAAAATGGCACATCTTTCACACTGTTTACAAGTCAAAACGCCCTTGGTGTCATGATCAATGAGACGGAAGCAAAGATGCAAGTAAAACTCTTTATTTGTAATATGGTCAGATCGAGGGTCTCTGGAAGGCTGGTGACGCAGGGACTAGATGGTCAGCAAACCGGTGTACGAAGTGATGTGGTGATGTCGGTGAATGGTGAAGTAATCCAGACAAGGAACGCCAGGTGAACACGAAACAGGAACAAGAGCACGAGACTGAAATGCCGACTGGAACAGGACCAAACACACACGGAGGACATCAAACAACGATCTGACAAAGAGAGAAGAGTGCAATGAGTATTTAAGGATGATAGAATAGACTGCAGCTGGTGAGGGGAGTGAGATCAGCTGGATCGCCAGACTCCCTTACCTGTCGATTGTAATCATCAATAAGGGAGTGATCCAGGATGTCTCTAGCAGGTACCCAACTTCTCTCCTCCGGACCGTAACCTTCCCAGTCCACCAAGTACTGGAACCCGCGTCCCCTCTGCCTTGAGTCCAGAATACGATTAACCGAATATGTAGGTTCCCCTTCTACGAGTCGCGGGGGGGGGGGGGGGGGGGGACTGGCGGATTAATACAAGAACGCAACACGGGTTTTATTTTGGATACATGGAAGGCGGGATGAATCCTCCTGTACACTGGAGGGAGTTTGAGGTGAACTGCCACTGGGCTAATGATCTTGGTGACAGTGAACGGGCCGATAAATTTGGGAGCAAGTTTATTAGAGACGGAGCGGAGAGGAATGTTCTTGGTAGAAAGCCACACTTTTTGACCAACGACGTATACGGGAGGCTTAGACTGGTGGCGATCGGCTTTGGCCTTGGTGCTCGCCCCCACTTGGAGTAGAGTCTCACGGGCTCTAGTCCATGTGCGGTGACACCTCTGGATCAATGCGTGAGCAGAGGGGACCGCGACTTCGGTTTCCAGACTGGGAAAGATTGGTGGCTGGTATCCTAAACTACACTCGAACGGAGATAGGCCCGTAGATGAAACTGGTAATGCATTGTGGGCGTACTCCACCATTGACAGATGTTGGCTCCATGAGGAAGGATTCTTGGAGACCAAACACCGCAACACTCTTTCCAAATCTTGGTTGGCTCTCTCGGTTTGACCATTGCTCTGGGGATGAAACCCTGAGGACAGACTGACAGTCGCTCCCAACAATCTACAAAACTCTCGCCAAAATTTGGACACAAACTGGGGTCCCCTGTCGGAAACCATGTCTGTCGGGAGGCCATGTAAGCGAAAGACGTGATCTATGACGGTCAACGCTGTCTCCTTGGCTGAGGGTAATTTGGGCAAGGGAAAAAAGTGGGCCGCCTTTGAGAACCGGTCCACCACGGTCAAAACTACCGTGTTGCCCTGAGAGGAAGTAACCCATCTGGGGGTCGATTGGAAGTCTTACCAGTGGCACAAACCGAGCAAGCCAAGACAAAATTGTGAATGTCGTGAGCGATTAGTGGCCACCAGAATCGTTGCTTGACCAGAAATTTAGTGCGATTAACTCCTGGATGACAAGCCACATTGGAACAATGCCCCCACTGAATGACGTCGGACCGCAATCCCTCCGGCACAAATAACCGATTCGGTGTGCAACCGGGCGGAGGCGTTACCCCTTCTAAGGCCGTCCTGACCTTCGATTCGACCTCCCATGTGAGTTTGGAGACAAATAGGGTCTCAGGTAAAATGCACTCGGGATTAGACGGGCGTTCAGAACGGTCAAAAATGCGTGATAAAGAATCGGGGTTGATGTTTTTGGAACCCGGGCGGTACGAGAGAGTAAAATCAAAACGACCGAAAAAAAGTGCCCACCGAGCCTGCCTGGAGTTCAATCTTTTGGCGGTTCTAATGTATTCCAGATTCTTGTGATCAGTCCAGACGATAAAAGGTACCCCCGAACCTTCTAACCAGTGGCGCCATTCCTCCAATGCTACCTTGACTGCCAACAACTCTCTGTTACCAATGTCATAATTACGTTCGGCAGGAGATAAACGATGGGACAAAAACGCGCAAGGGTGCATCTTGTCGTCTGAGGGTCGTTCAGGTCGTTCAACGCTGCACCTACCCCCACCTCTGACGCATCGACCTCCACCACGAACTGACGTGATAGATCAGGGGCAATTAAAATGGGGGCTGAAACAAAGCAACCTTTCAGTTTGACAAACACAGCCTCGGCTGTGTCTGACCACCTGAACGTAGTTCTGGGGGAGGTCAAGGCGGTCAGAGGTGCGGCTAGTTGGCTGAAATTGCGAATAAAACGCCGGTAGAAGTTGGCGAACCCCAGAAACCTCTGTAGGGCCTTACGGGAATCTGGACTTGGCCAATCTACCACAGCCTTAACCTTCTCAGGATCCATACGCATTCCCTCAGTCGAAACGATGTACTCCAGAAAAGGAACAGACTGTGCATGAAAAGCGCATTTCTCCGCCTTGACAAAAAGCCCATTCTCTAGCAACCTCTGAAGCACTTGTCGAACGTGCTGCACGTGTTCCTGGAGAGAAGAAGAAAAAATCAATATGTCGTCCAGGTAAACATATATTAATTGATCGACCATATCTCGCAGCACGTCGTTGACGAGTGCCTGGAAGACCGCTGGGGAGTTGGACAACCCGAAAGGCACGACCAAATATTCAAAGTGACCCCTGGGGGTGTTAAAAGCGGTCTTCCATTCATCCCCCTCCCTAATGCGGACCAAATGATAAGCATTACGTAAATCCAATTTCGTGAAGATCGACACTCCCTGCAACCTCTCGAAGGCTGAAGACATCAACGGCAAAGGATAAGTATTCTTTACCGTGATGTTGTTCAGCCCCCGGTAATCAATACAAGGTCGCAGAGATCCGTCCTTCTTCCCCACAAAAAAGAACCCCGCCCCCACTGGAGAAGAGGAAGGGCGGATGAATCCCGTTGCTAGAGAATCAGAAATATATTTCTCCATAGCCTCCCTTTCTGGAGCAGAAAGCGAATACAACTTGCCTTTAGGCGGAGACTTACCTGGCAGTAAATCTATGGCACAGTCATAGGGACAATGCGGAGGAAGAGAAACAGCATTAGACTTACTGAACACTTCCTTCAGGTCGAGGTACTCCGCGGGCACGTTAGACAAATCCACTGCCTCCTCCTGAAACACAGAGACAGAAACAGACGGACAGGCAGACACAAGACAAGACTCATGACATTTAGTGCTCCAGGTCAAGACAGATCTCTGTTGCCAGTCCACTCTAGGGTTGTGACGGATGAGCCAGGGGTGCCCGAGAACGATGGGTGCCAGAGGTGAGTCCAGTATATAAAAAGAAATAGTCTCGGAGTGGTTGCCTGACTTGATGAGGGTGATGTCTTCAGTGGTGAGGGAGATGGTGGGAAGTTCTTGACCATTGAGGGCGTGTACAGCAATCTTGTGTGTGAGGGGTTTGAGGGGAATCTGAAGTTTGTGTGCGAGTGTGTGTTCCATGAAATTACCCTCAGCCCCAGAGTCCAGAAGTGCCTGACAGTCGTGGGTGTTGGTTGACCATCTCAGTCTTACCGGAAGGAGGGTAGATGTGGATGAGGTCTTTTCGGCGGAGATCCCACCCGATAGTAGCCTCATACTTACTATCGGGATTTTTACCGGACAGTTGAATGCAAAGTGGCCTGCTCCACCGCAGTATAAGCAGAGGCCCTGGGATCTCCGCCTTTCCTTCTCCTCCCGGGAAAGCCGAGCTCGCCCTACCTGCATGGGTTCTTGATCGTAGACAGGGCTGACCACGTCCCCGCCACTGGAACGTGGATCCTCAGCTCCTCCAGAAGTGCGGCAGGACCCGTCGCTCGACACGGGACAGTCGTGCATCTACTCTCAACGCCAGCTCGATCAGTCCATTGAGAGATGTAGGCAGGTCCAGGGCGTAGATCTCCCTCTGGACGCGGTCAGCCAACCCATGCAGGAACATGTCCCACTGCGCCTCTTCGTTCCATTGACACCGGCGACGGCCCGATCAAAGACTCGTTTCATTTCAGCGGCGAGTGTCTGGAACGAGGCGCAGCATGGATCTTGGTTCTCCCACACCGCCGTTCCCCATAGCGCCGCTCTCCCAGTCAGCAGCGTCAGGATGAAGGCGACCTTGGCTCGCTCACTGCTGAAGGTCCTGGGTTGGAGAGAAAAATGCATAGAGCATTGTGTTAGAAAAGCTCTGCAGTAACTGGGTTCACCAGAGGAGGATTCTGGGACTGGAAGACGGGGCTCTGACTGGGAGGGGCTCTCTGGTGGTGTGGGGGGAACGGGCGGCGTGGGCGGCGCAGTGGGAGCTTGCAGATGTTGGAGTTGCTGGGTGAGCTCGGACACCTGCGCCACCAGAGCCTGAACTGCACGACCCGTGTCGTTGAGATTCTGCTCTTGGGAATCCATTCGACGAACACTGCTGGCAAGGAATTCTTCCAGCGAGGTGGATGAATTACTCGCTGCTTCCATTGCTTGGTCAGATCGTTCTGTCATAACTGACGACAGGAAGCAACTGCAAGTAAACTCGTTTATTGAAGGTAACAGTTCAAAATGTAGAAGATGCAGTAGCTGATGGGTGGCGCAGGGACTTCGATGGTCAATGGTGGTGCAGATGAAGTGAAGTGACTTGAGTGCGTTGGTGGTGATGAATAATATCCAGACATAGAACGGAAAACACCGAACAGGAACAAGGAAGCATAAACTGGAGACGAATCACAGGATTGGGAACACACACACAGCACGGGAGACTTCAACAACGATCTGACAAAGGAGATGAGAATTGAGTGAGTATTTAAGGATGATGAGATTAACTGCAGCTGGCGCCGTGAGTGAGAACAGCTGATCGCTGATGAACAATAATGGCCGGTCACGCCCATTCACACACCCACACACATGTAACAACATAAACACGAGACAAGCAGGAAACAATGCATTCATGAACCGTGACACGAAGATCTGCCGAGATATCAGACGATACTTGCGTGGGACCCGGGCAAATTTGGAGAAAGTGCTAGCCAGGATTTCAGCCTGACTAGCCTACCGCTGCGCACTCCTCTGTGCCGGCGTTTCCTGGGAAACAGAGCCTTCAGGTGGAGCAGGTGCTCTGGTATGTCAGCCAGGTAGAAGGGACGCGACTTTGAAGAGCCCTTGTTGTTATATTCAGCACACTAATCCACCAAAACTTTGATATTTTAAAGCTCTATACGATCATACGTCCGCAGAGAGGTCCTGATGATATTCAATAAAAACAGTAAAAAACTTGCAACAACCAGGAGAGCCAAACGGCGAACCAGCCACGTCGGCGCCATTTTGACGTAATGAAATTTTGACCTGAAGTTGAAGTGGATGTTTTGCAGTTTATATTAGTTTAAGGCCTTCAAACATATATATGAATGGATTAAGATAGGTCTCTGTGGCCTCTCTCTTTGCTTCTGCATCCAGGAGGTCCTGAAGGAATTTTTATGGCGGTTCTTACCTAAACCCAAGGAATGAGTTTGGTTGTTAGAGTCCACCTGTGACCAATGGGAAGTCCTCTCCTTGGTGGTGGTGGTCCCCCTTCCTGTCCTGTAAGAGGTATCTGGTAGTTGTCTTAGCATCTTATCTGATGTTGCTGCACATTTGTTTATATTCATTCACCAAGGATCCAATCACAGTGTGGCACATCTTCTTCCACACCGGCAGTTAGAGGGGCCTTGCCATAAACTGGTCCCTGGGATGCCATCTTAACTGATTTTCACCACAATAGCTACCATGAAAATACTAAGTCAGTGGATCAGTTACACAAAAGAGAGTCAATATTAAAGTGATGGATTTAAATATATTCATAGATTTAATAACGACGGCTGGCATTAAAGATGCTGAAGCAACGTTTTAAAACTTTAGCCTAAAAGAAACAAAAAAGTGTTATTATCAGTGTCCAGACCACTCATAAGCATTAGAGACCCCCTATAAGGACCAGAACAAATAAAATGAATTGAAAATAGAATACTAGAAACATAAAACTAGATGTTTCTTGTTTTTGTTTCATTATTGCTGACAGGATAAGTTATTTTCCAAGTTTCTGATCAGATGGGATGCATTTCCCTTTTCTGACAGTAGATGGCAGGGTTGCTCACGCTCTCACGCCACACAGTGTATTTAACCGTATAAACATGCGACTATACGTTGACAGACAAGACATAGCAGGATACTTTCGATAAGTAACAAAGTCTCAGCCTTTAAATGTTGTACGTTTTATTACGAAATAAAAAAAAATGCATATTGTGCACGCAATTGTGTACAAATCAGTTATTAAATTAACCTTTAATAATAATGTACCAGCCGAACCACAGAGTTCACAGTGTAGTTTTTCTCCTTGAGAAAAATTAACATACTATGTGTATGTATATCCAAATGAATAGATATTGAATCAACATTGATTCGCAAACTTGATGCTCACTTCATGCTGAACTGGAAGATGGTGATGTAAGTTTTCCTACCGGCATAAAAAAAATAAAAAAAAAAAAAAATAAAAAAAACTCTGAATTCAGAAGCACATACTAGTACACTACTCGTACTACATTTACCGTATTCTTTTGTCATAAATATGAAGAGTATGCTTGTATGCTGTCTGAATTCTGCAACTGATACTGTAACGTGCCAGAGAAAGCAGGAGAAGGTGAGGATCTAAATGCATTTTTTGTTGTTTTTTTATCACAAGGTAAATAAAGTAAAACAGATATCAACATGAAAAACTACAAAGGACTACAAAACATGGCACAGCACAGGAAATAACATTAGTCCACACAAAACAAGGGGAACACAAGACAGGAATCATGACAGATACCATCCATTACCCATCCACCCCCCACCCACACACACACACACACACACACGTACACAAACACACACAAACTCCACCCTCTTACAAACCTTACCAGGAAGTGACTAGTCATTATTTTTGCCTTTCATTTTTACTGAAAGCTGAAACGAGTCAGTGATTTGAAGAACAGAGGAGGACACATTATATTATAGCATTTTTGTTTATTTCTGAATTAACCCAGATTAGATTTTAATTGTAATAGTTGTTTAACCAAAGTTCAGAAAGTGAAAGTAAATTGTAGATCATTGGATCTTTTACAAGACGAGGAAATGGATTCAAAATCTGTGGAAGAGCTTTCTTGTCCTGTTTGCTGTGAAATCTTCAAGACTCCTGTTATTCTGTCCTGTAGTCACAGTATTTGTAAAGAGTGTCTACAACAGTTCTGGAAAACTAAGGAAACTCAGGAGTGTCCTGTCTGCAGGAGAAGATCCTCAAAAGATGATCCACCAGTTATTCTTGTGTTAAAAAACTTGTGTGATTCATTGATCAAGGAGGGAAATGAGAAACGTTCATCAGGATCTGAGGAGATCTGCAGTTTACACAGTGAGAAACTCAAACTCTTCTGTCTGGAGGACAAACAGCCTGTGTGTTTAGTGTGCAGAGACTCAGAGAAACACACCAATAACACATTCAGACCCATAAGTGAAGTGCTTTCATCTTACAAGGTAAGACAAATATCTCTAATTTCATATGCTGAATACAGTGCTAAACATAGAAACAGTATTATTTGTGTATACAATAGACCAATAGACCATTTTTACTCAGACTAAATCTTTATATCTCTCTGATATAAAATTCTGCTCTTCGATCCTCTGATGTTCAAATCTTCTTGAATGTAACAGCATTGGCACAAAACATCTTTTGAAAAGATAGAAATGTTCTGTATTTGCACAACCACAAATTTACAACTGCATGGATATAATAATTAGAATTTGCCATGATGATTTCTTGATGTTTCTTGATGTCCTGCAATTTTCAGACACACATGCTTCCATGAGAATGACCCATTCAACATATGAATAATTTAAAAACATCCAAACATACAATGTTTAAACCTCTTAGAGCTGCATAAGTTTCACAGATTTTCATCTTAACCTGTAGGAGGAATTTAATACAGCACTGACGTCCTTACAAGACCAGCTCAAACATGGAGAAGAAATGAAAGAAGAGTGTGATAAAACAATTGAACACATCAAGGTGAGGATATAAAGAGTTAAATACTCAACATTCACACACAGAGTTTATTATTGACATTAGTGGAGTGTGTGTTCATACAGCGCTGACTGAAGTGAATGTGATTTGATTTCAGTCTCAAGCTGAGCACACAGAGCGTCAGATTAAAGAAGAGTTTGAGAAGCTTCATCAGTTTCTCAGAGACGAAGAAGAAGCTACAATCACTGCACTGAGAGAGGAAGAGGAGCAGAAGAAGCAGAGGATGAAGGAGAAGCTGGAGGAGATGAACACACACATCTCAGCTCTTTCACACACAATCAGAGACATGGAGGAGATGATGAAAGACAATGACGTCTCGTTTCTAAAGGTGACAAATCAATCTGGCTTCATTCTCTGTGCATAAATCAACTTGTATAGAGAGACTCATTGACACTGAGAGTGTTTGATAAGATATTAAAATGTTTTCAAACTCTATATTTTCCAGAACTATAAAGTCACGATGGAAAGGTGAGTGAGCTGCTCGTATCTCTTCTCTCAGTGGATCTGAACTCAAATTCACTGCAGTTCTGACTCCTGAATGTTCCTCAGAGTCCAGATCTCACAGCCGGATCCACGGATGAGTTCTGGAGCTTTGATTCATGTGTCGCGTTATCTGGGTAACCTGCCGTTCAGAGTCTGGAAGAAGATGCTGGAAACTGTCCAACACAGTGAGTCTCAGCAGATTTGACACCAGTGCAGAAGATAGTTCAGATATAAACACACACAACATCAACATTTGATAGAAATATATTTAATAATTTCCAAGTGAATCTGAACTGTATTTCAGAAAATCATCAGATCATACAGCGAACTCATAATGAAAAGTTTATTCCTCATAATCTATATTTAGGATACAATTTTACTGTGTTTACTGAATTGAATACTGATTTTAAACCTGAAGCCTCAATCCATTCTGACAGTAACTGAGAGACCATGATTTTATGATTCATGATTTCTTTCAACAAAGTCTTTATATGTGTTTTACATTTACATTTCTATAATCATCCTGTAATCTGATGTTATTCTCTTTGCAGCTCCGTTGACTCTGGATCCAAACACAGCACATCCTTGTCTCACACTCTCTGCTGATCTGACCAGTGTATTGGACAGTGATGGAGATAAAACACTTCCTGATAATCCAGAGAGGTTTGATGAGTATCCATGTGTCCTGGGATCTGAGGGCTTTAACTCAGGAACACACTGCTGGGATGTGGAGGTTGGAGACAATACATACTGGAGTCTTGGAATAACCACAGCATCAAACCAAAGGAAGGGAGAGGATTTCTTTAACTCTAATGTCTGGCGTGTGTGGTACATGAACAGCGAATACACCTCACAATCCCCAGAGCAACCCGGCACTGTCTTAACTGTTAAACAGAAGCTTCAGCGTGTGAGAGTTCAGCTGGACTATGACAGAGGAACAGTGTCATTCTCTGATCCTGTAACTAACACACATTTACTCACATTCACATCCACCTTCAACGACACAGTCTTTCCATTCTTATATAATCTCTGCACAACTTCTCCTCTGAGGATCTTACCAGTTAAACTGTTTATTACAGCAGAAAATCACAGTTAAATCTGATTCTGTTTTTAGATTAATTCAGTTTTGCAAATTATGCTTCAATAACAACACTGTAATCAAAGGGTCTCATTGATCAATCACACTTAAATGTTAAACTTTGAGCTAACTCAGAGTTCTGTTAAGTCATTCTGTTTAAATATGTATATATGTATATATATAGCACCATATGCAAACTAATGCACTTCAATGTATTTTAAGTATATCTGCAGTGACAAATATGAGTCATAACACCATGAATAAAACAAAATGTCCACTGATGATGTAACAGGACCCGTTCTCAGCACCAGAGACTGCAGTGCATGCTGGGATTTGGTGACAGTGACACTGTTATTGAACTGAATGGAATCAATGTTGAATGTTGAAGTGAATAACAACATTATCATCTTCTGTAGAGCTGCTTATAGATGAACTGAACTCATTTCATAGTTGATGATCTTCACACAGTTATTGAACTGAACTGAATCAACACTGAACTTCAGCTGAACAATGACACTGTCGTCTTTTTAGAGCTGCTTTACAGCAGAATTGATTTCTGTTTGCATCATTGATCATTATTTTCCTGTTTATCTGTAAAACTGCTTTATAAAATAAAGGTATATAAATTTATTAACATTCTGCTAATAATATATAAATTCTGCGTGTTATAAATAAAGGTAATTTGACCTAAAGTCGCAATGAAAAGGAAATAGTGACGGATCTTTTCTTACATATTGTGACGCACATCCAAGTGTAACATAATAAAAAAAAGAAATAGTGTAGTGCAGGTTCATCAGCTGGTAATGAATCAGATGTTGAGATGCGGATGTTGCACTCAAAAATGAAGGTGAGCTTACAGTCGATTGTAGAGTTTAAGGAGAATAAATGATTGGATTAAATATTACAAATAAATAAATACGTGTACATGGATGAATCGTTTACAATAAGATCTGCGCTTTTTCAAAATAAATGTAATTTCATAAAAAAAAAAATTTCTTTTAATATGCACTTGTCACAATAATCCTGTGTAAATTAAATTTTACTGAAATAAAAGTTCAAAGTTAAATGATTTTCTCTACTCTTCCTCTTCCCTGAGTCAAAGGAAAATTGATAAGGAACTTGATATAAGGACATCATGTAAGTATTAACAGTGTTGTTGTCAACTCTTCACTATAAAGTAGATTCTGTTGACTATAAAGTAGCACTCTGTTGACGAAGGCTGTCCCAATGCGAAGGCTCCTCCAAATGTGTCCGTCGTTTCCCGAGAGATAAAGGATTCAACAGATACAACAGCTCATTCGCAGCCTTGCAGAATTCATTTTTTGAGAGAAATTGCTGGATTACAACCTTTGAATTGGGACACAGTCTGTGTGTGTTTGTGTGTGTGTGTGTGTGTGTGTGTTTGTGTGTGTGTGTGTGTGTGTGTGTGTGTGTGTGTGTGTTACCAACTCCCTCTGCTGGACAGGCTCATGTAGTGTAAGGGAGGATGCTGTCACACAGTATTTCCCAACCCTGCTGCCCTAGTGAGAAAAACCTACACCAAAATATATTTAAAATACATTTATTTCACTCAGTATACTACAAACCCATTAACATGTTTACTGACATTATTGTTTGAGACTTACTGGTATATATATTATAAATAAACTTTATTTGGAGTACTTCTTTATTGCACAATGCACATTTTTTTTATTTTAAGCCTAAAATGTTTTAGTAAGGACAGTATGATTTCTGTATAATATCGGTCTTTAAATGCAAGATATTTAAAGTGTGCCTAGAGTTTACTTGCACTAGTTCCATTTAAGCACAATCACATATACTTAACCTGCAATTAATGATTAAAGTGAAAAAATGTGAATACACTTTCTATTTAATTATCAATACAATGACTTTTACAACTGAATGGCACCAACAGAAACTACTGAAGGATATTTCTGCCCCCAAACACAATATTGAATTATTTTACTGAAAGATTAGTCAAACTCATTAAAACCAGTAATGTGTTTGAAAGTGAATTATTAAAAGAAGCTGCTCAAAATTAAGCGTAGTGTCAGTTTTGGCGGGTCACGTTAGCACATTAGAGCACATTAGAGTCCTACACTCAGCTGATCCACATCTATCTATAGGAGTATGACACCTATCACTGTATTCGTATATAAGCTCCACATATTATCAGCAGCTGTCGCATTTCTCAGGAGCTCATTACCCTCCTCCCTCCCCAGCTCCTCTCGTCCAGTCAGGATTTGGCATTCAGATTCCCCTTGAATCAGAATAAATTCTCGAATTATGTTGTACTTTAAAATCTTGGATTAATGATATCTGCAATACATTCATGTTGGTTCTGTTCTGTTTGCCATAAGGGGGGTTATTGCTGCTCTTATCCATGCTAGACTGCATGGACGCGCAGGGAGTTCTTGCCCAGAACAGAACCATACCGCCAATCCAAACTGTATGCTAATTGTCAATCGTATTTGACGATAGTGGTCCTGACAGAATTATTCAGAATCTGAGACTGTGTTTGTTTTTGCATGCAGCTTGCGAGGACAGGTCATGTGCATTATTTTTATCATCAGATTCAGATTACAAAATTACATTCTCAAATCAGGTAAATATTTCCATGATATTACCATAAATCTGTAACATAAGGTAAAGTAGAGTGTGAGTAACGCAGCTTACACTGGCACAACTGTGAAAGAAATGTTAATCAGAATAAATCTATATTAACAAATATGTTTTAACTGTCACCACCCCAAATCACAATTATTTGTAACTCTGGGGGTCCCGTAGCCTGACGTCGTCATACTCAGATTCTAGTCAGAATATGAGTCTGACACTGCTCCATTGGGCTGTGATTATGGGGCGTGTTTCAACCGAACCAGTAAAGAAAATGCCTCTGCACTCAATTGGATAGACCTACAACCAATCAGAGCAACGGAGTAAGTGACGTATGTTTTTCATTCATATTTCCGATCGACAAATGCCTTGATCGCGGTTCTCTGTTCCTCTTTTAAAATTAATACGCTGTCGATATCTTCTATAACAGGCGCGATGGCAGAATCTACACATGATGTTTTATAAACAAAGTTCAGGAGGAGCACGTTCAAATAATCAATCCAATCAACTTGTCATCAAACAATTACCGTCTACCCAATCAGCATGAGAAGAAGCATATATATATATATTCACTCTGTCAACTCACCTAACATTCCTTGACAGTTTTCAGCATCCCTCCACTCACTCTCGGCTTGTTCTTCGACAGCCTGGAATACGCAGGAGTACTTTGGTTTTGGGCCGAATACCAAGCCCGGAGCCCTCTCCTCGGACAGCATGCCAAATATGCATTTATTCTATCTGACTTATTTGTAAGTGTGAACTCGTGAAATCTCAATTCTCCAGCGGCAGTCATCTTTGTTGTAAACAAATTCAACCCAAGCGCTTTTTGGTGACGTGAATGATTACGTTACTGTTGATCATCTGTCCATCATCGTATAAAGCCCGCCCTGACAATTTGATTGGTCCGAACAGCTTTTGTTCGGGCATAATAGCTCCACAACAAGTCCTGACCGAACTTCCCGACCTAAAAATTTTGTGGGCGGGGCTAAGTTCGGCTGGCATCCAGGCTTTTATTTTCTAGAAGACTAAAATGTCTGGAGTCCTCATCTCATGTGGGTATAGACTAGTTTAATTGTATTTGTCAGAAGTACGGTTAATGTTTTATGTGGGAATTTTTTTTATTTTGGAAAACATCACACAATAAGCAAACAAAGTAAAGGCAGGATGGCCAAAAACGTAAGGAAATTATGTTATTTTGTGTATAACTAGGGTTTGTTCCATGACATTTATAAATATAAATGAAACAATTCCACATGTGTACTAACTGTTTTGACAGCTATAATTGTTGTAAAGTGTTCATATATTATTGCTATTGAGTGGTTATTAAGACTAGTACAAGGTTCTCTCTTAAAAATAAGTGCTCAGAGTTGGATGTTGACCTCACTGTGTGTACCATCACCATCAATAGTGCTTTCATTGCCATCCGAGAGGAATCCGCTTCCAGAGTGATGTGTCCTACACTCCAATGCTGTAAGTCTCTGCTTCAGCCGCTGTTGAGTAGCTGTGTATTCAGCCAGTAACCGAGCAAACCGAGTCTGTAGTATTTCAAGAGAAGCTTCCAACCTCTCCACTTTCTCCTCAACCCGCTCTTCTCCCATTCCACCGGCCTCCAACTCCTCCAGCAGACCCTCTTTCAGGAGAATCTGTCTTCCCCTCTCTTCCAGAACTTTCTTAGCATCCGGATACTCCATTACAGCCTCCATCAGGTCATCCTTTGACAAACAAAAGAGGTCAGAGTAGCCAATGCTACGGATGTTAGCTGTACGACGGTTGCCCATTTTGCTCCCTTTGATGTTGAGGATGCTAATCTCGCCAAAGCAGCTGCCGCCCGTCAAGTGTGCATACTGGGTCACCCCATCATCAGCCACAACAGCAAGGCGACCCTCTTTAATGATGTACATCTCTTTTCCTATGTCTCCCTTTCGGCAGATGTAGTCTCCAGGGCTGAAGACCTGAGGCCGCAGCTTGAGCACCAGTTCCACTAAAAGCCCTGCCTCACAGTCCTGGAAGATACGGACCTTCTTCAATGTTTCTAAGTGCACATTGATAGCAATCTCAGCCCGCAGTTTGTTTGGCAGATTCTTTAGGACATCCTGCTCATCAATTGCTTTCTTGTTGGTCCACAAGTAGTCGAACCATTTGATGACTTTAGCTTCTAGCTCTTTGCTGACCTTTCTGAACTGCATGTAGTGTTTGATGGCATCAATGTGAGCTTGGAACTCGGTCCGTGTGGCATTCATGTTTGATATCATGGCTCCTACATTACCAACAATGGTGGCGAAAATGAGAACGCCAACAAGGAAATCAAAAACAACAAAAAGATACTCCTCATCCCGCACCGGAGCTGGCATTTCCCCAATGGTCGTCAAAGTGAGGGTTGACCAGTAGAGGCAGTAGACATATCCTCGTGTTAGAGTCCCAAACTCAGGGTCAGAAATGTTTGGGTAGACCCACTGGTCGGATCCAAAGCCCAGAGACTTGGGAATGGCAAAGTAGATGCAGGCATTCCAGTGAATGATGACTAGGATATAGAGCACCAAGATGCAAATGCGGAAAATGTTGGGGCAATTTGTGCGGGTCTCTGTGCGGTTGAAGAACTCGAACAGGCGTGAGAAGCGCATCAGCCGATTGAAACGCAGCTCTGGTACGTGAATGCCAATGACGATGTAGGCTAGATCCGTGGGCAGTATGGATAGGAGGTCTAGCTTGAATTGCAAAGTATGAAAGTAGCTTTCTCTTAACTTGGTAAGGTCCTTCACCAGAAGACCCTGCTCAAGGAAACCTATAGTGAAGATATACATTGTCAATTCTTGATGATTGCTCATATACACTTAATTTTAGCACCAAAGCACCTATCTAATCAATAGTGCGAAGTGTCACAACAACTCTTTAAAAACATGTGAGATGCTAAAAGATTCTGACCTGTTCTCAGTCTTGCACAGGTGTCCAGTATATAAATGACATCAGAGAGAAAATCCAAAACCAGCCACAGAATGAAGCTCATCAAAGCAGGCTCTGTGTTTGGGATATGAATAATGAAACACCATCAGCTTGAGTCAGGACTAACCCTTTCACATATGGCACAACAACACTTATTTACATGAATCATCATCAAAATGAGTGCCTAGATCACACACTCTTGCTCATGAGGTCTAATTATACCGCTTGGATTTAATGGATGAACAGCTGCTACAAATAATTTCCTCACAGGCCATATACATGCAGTGTTCAGCATGCAAAATTAGTAGGTTTATTATTTCTTCCGCTTACAGTATTCAGATTAATTTACTGTATAATTTGCTGTCAAGGTTTTCATTGGAATCATTGGATTTATTTTAGGACCTTTGCTAAGAAATGCTATTGATGATTAATATATCAGCTTTAAACTCCAAATAAAATGATTAGTGTGTAGATAAATTTACATTTCTTTTGTCTTACCTAGCCACCACAAAGCACCAGTTGTACAATACAGCTGTGGCAATAACAAACAGCCAGCGGTAGTACAGGTCATCAGCAGGTGCCAGTATGAAAACATCAGACTTTTTCCTGATAACCAAATGCATTTCATAATTTTATGTGGTTGCATGTTTGTTAAAAAGGGCAATGGATATTTCATACAGCTATATATGAATGGTGATAATGGTGTGACAGGACAAACTCACTTGGTTTTGGTGCTGTTGTTCCCATCAGATATACTGATGCTTATCCGACTGGGAGCAACTTGAAGTTCAGGTCCTCGGAAGCGCTCTAAAAAAGAATCTGGCCTTTCCTCTTCTTCCTGAAGGCTCTTATGGGCCCAGTCTCTAAGAGTGACTACCATACTCACCAACCTTGCAAACAAAGGGAAATAATAAATCAATGTGGAAATACCCATTGTGAGAAACTGACCAGAATTTCTGACCATCCAAGTCTAAATTGAAATAAACTAAATAGCCTTCTAGATGTTCCCTAACTTCATATATGGAGAACTTTGAAAGGTACTGCAGCTTCCCAAAGGATCTCAACAAGAGTGCCCTGTCCTTTGGTTCTGGGGAGTCCTGGGAGAAATTGCCTGATTAATTTGGTTCAAACATTGTACTTTGCCAGGGTTCCTAAATGCTGTAGTTTCTGCTGTATGTAAGGATGTGAAGCTTAGGAAAATTACAGATCTACGGATCTCGCAGCACATTTCAGCTGTCTAAACAATGCACAGATAAGTGCAGGGAGTACCCCTATGTGCTTCAGCGGTGAGCTAAAAGAGTTCCCCTCTAAAAGAGCAACACAGTGAATCCCGTCTTTAAGCTGATATGGGTAAATTATGCAAGGCACAAATAGATCTGTTCGCTTCCCGTGAATCCTCCCTCTGCCTTCTGTGGTATTAACTGACCTAGCCCTCAGCATCAACGCACTGTCACCCCAGGGGTCTGCACAAGTATGCAAATCAGGGAGAAGGACAAGAAGTCCTATTAGTTGCACAATCTGGCAGCTGCGTCCAGAACACTGGAACCTCCATGTCTGGTCCCTGGATGGGACATGGAGGAATTCAGGGGGCTATCACCAGCAGTGATAGATACAATCATTCAGGCAAGAACCCCCTCTACTAGACGGCTATATGCTTTGAAGTGGCATCTTTTCACTACATGGTGTTCTTTCCGAGATTAAGATCCACGGAGGTGTGGCATTGGATCAGTGCTTTCCTTCCTTCAGGAGGGCCTAGATAAGTAGTTATCCACTTCCACCCTTAAGGTGTATGTGGCTGTGATGGCAGCAAATCATGACAATGTGGGCAGTAGTTCTTTTAAAATATTCAAGGCATTGTATGGAACAGATGGCAATGGCAATGGCAATTTATTTATATAGCACAATTAAATACAATTTACATTGTCCAATGTGCTTTACAGTATTAATAAAAATAAAAAATCATAGAAAACTACCAACAATAAAACCACAATACAAATATAAATTTGAGTAGAATATCATAAAATAAGTGCTTCACCAATTTAAAATAATAATGAGATACAATAAAATGGCGCATCAGCATGTGTTAAATGCCTTATCAAACAAAAATGTTTTCAACTTGGATTTAAAAACAAATACCGATGAGGCCACTCTAATTGAAATGGGCAAGTCATTCCATAATCTAGGGGCAGCTACAGAGAAGGCACGGTCCCCCCTACACTTCAATTTTGACTTCGGGATAGACAGGAGTCTCTGATTTGATGACCGGAGTGATCTAGTTGGATGATGCTCAGTCAATAGAGCAGACAAGTAGGGTGGAGCCAGACCAAATTTTAAAGATTTGTAAACAAAAAGTTAAAGTTTAAACTCCACTCTATAATACACTGGCAACCAGTGTAAAGAACGTAAAATTGGCGTGATATGATTCCGTTTTTTTGCACCCGTCAATAGTCTAGCTGCCGCATTTTGTACTAATTGTAATCGTGACATTGCTGAATGACTAATCCCAACGTAGAGAGAATTGCAGTAATCCAGCCTTGAAGAAATAAATACATGTATTACTTTTTCAAAATTTTTAAAAGAAAGAAATGTCTTTACTTTTGATAATAGTCTTAGCTGAAAAAAGCAGGATTTCACAACTAAATTTATTTGCCTCTCAAATTTCAACGTTTCATCCAATACTACACCCAAATTTCTCACCCACGGCTTCACACAAGAAGACAGACCACCAAAATTTACTTTAGGAATGGTGGAGAAATCTGAGGGTCTAAATAAAATAATTTCCGTTTTGCTCTCATTAAAATTCAGAAAGTTTGAAGACAACCAAGTCTTTACTTCGGTCAAACAGGCCATAAGAGTTTCCAAATTTTCTGACGAGCGTTTTAAGGGCAGATAAATTTGAGTGTCGTCCGCGTAAAAATGGAATGACAACCCGTGTTTTCTGATAATAGAACCTAGTGGAAGCATGTATAAAGAAAAAAGAATGGGGGCCAAAATTGACCCTTGAGGAACCCCACACGATAACACAGCTTTACTAGAAGAATATTCTCCAATCTTCACTGAGAAACTTCTGTTTGTAAAATAAGATATAAACCAGTCCAATGCACTCCCAGTAATGCCTGCACACTGTTCCAATCGGGCAATAAGTACAGAGTGATCTACTGTATCAAATGCAGCAGTTAAATCTAAAAGCACAAGAACTGCAAAGTCGCCAGAGTCACAGGTTATTAGTACATCGTTAAAAACCTTCAGCAATGTAGTCTCTGTCGAATGATGTTTTCTAAACCCAGATTGAAAAGTTTCAAAAATCGCATTATCAGTTAGGAAGCTTTGTAATTGTTGCAGAACTATTTTCTCCAAAATTTTTGTCATAAATGAAAAATTGGAGATTGGTCTAAAATTTGCTAACACTGTGGGGTCCAGGTTCTGTTTTTTAAGTAAGGGGTAGACTGATGCATGTTTTAGTGGTTCAGGTATAATACCAGTTTCTAAACAACGATTTAACATGATCAGAAGAAAAAAACGAACATCATCAAATACTTGTTTGAGAAAAAACGGAGGAATCACATCAGCAGAAGAGCCTGAAGGCCTAAGGAGCTCTACTATTTCTTGAAGCTGAGTGCCAGTAATATGGTTAAATCGACTAAAAACAGCCGTACAGCTATGGCGAATTGAGGGATCAGAAGGAGATGGAATAATTCCTAATCTTAGATCATGTATCTTACTAACAAAAAACTTTAAAAAGTCCTCACACATAGATGAGGACACATCAGCGAGAGAGCAGACCGAAGGGTTGATAGTGTTGTTAATAATTTTAAAAAGAATTTTAGGTCTATGACAGTTCTTATTAATAATTTCAGTAAAATACCTTGATTTGGCTACTTTTAGCGATTTCTGATATTGATATAACGAATCTCTTAATATTTCAAAAGAGACCTGAAGTTTGTCTCTTTTACATTTACGCTCCGCTCTTCTACAAATCTGCCTAAGAGAGCGTATTGTCTCATCTCGCCAGGGTTCAGCTCTTGGTTTAAAATTTTGTGCCTTGAGTGCTACAACCGTGTCTAAGACGTTTTCACATATAGAATTAAACATAGACAACAGCTCTTCAGCACTCATATTACCAAGACAGTCTTCCATTGGTATAGTAACATCATGGAAAGCTAAAGAAAAGGCATTTTTGGCAGCATTCGTAATACGCCGAGAACGGCGAGCGTGATTAATAGATTTAGGTGCATCAAAACTAAAAGGAATAGAAAACAAAATGGACTTATGATCAGAAAAAACATTCTCACACACCTCAAGATTACAGAGGGAAAAACCATGAGATAACACTAAGTCAAGTGTATGTCCATGATGATGAGTGGGAGTGTTGACTTGAAGAGCCAAATCGAAGGCATTTAATAAATTAGAAAATTCCTTAGCTAGCCGGTCGTCAGCACAACAAATATGAACATTAAAATCTCCTAAAATCAAAAGTTTGTCATATTTCGGAATAAACTCTACCAGGAAGTCCGCAAAGTCAGTTAAAAACTCCTTGTTGTATTTAGGAGGACGATATATTACTGCAATCAGAAGAGGCTCGTTAAGTTCCAGCGTAAACAGCTGCAGTTCAAAGCTGTTATACTCCTTCAACACAATATTACGGCAAGAGAAAACGTCCTTGTAGATGGAGGCCAATCCTCCACCTCGACCAGTCAAACGGGGAGAATTAAAGAATACGCAGTTTGACGGTAACAGTTCAGAGAAAGGACTTAAATCCCCAGCAGAAAGCCACGTTTCAGTTATAAATAAAAAATCCAGATCCAGAGAAGAGAAGAAATCATTAATGATAAAAGTCTTATTTACCACAGATCTGGCGTTAATCAAGGCCATTTTTAGCCGTGGCCGGTGCTCGGTGGATACCTCAGGTTGCTTCGCCCTAGGTAGTGTGCGAAGATGGTCTGTGCACACTCCTCCATAGAAGAAGCGAGGAGAACAGAAGCCAGGAAGCGGATCCGCCGCAGTCGGAATCAAGGGTATAATCCCAGTGTGTTCTGGCTCCAGAGACCGCCATCGGATGAAGCAGTTCTTGTCAGAAACTTCCGCAAGGAGCCCCAGTGGAGGCTGAGACTCACGATGGAGTGTCAAGAAGAGCTTTAACTTCACAGCTATGCCACCCCGTCTTCCGCATCGTCTCCTGCGCTTTTTCACCGGTAGGGAGCACGGCCAACGGCGCAAATAGTCAGGTATAGACAGCAGTAAGGGAGGGGGAGCGTAATATGAACCAGTTCTAGCTTGATTAAACAGTTTGTTTGAAACAACTTCCAAATTTAAAAGAGATAGTCGGTCATAAGTTAATACTGGTGAAGCACACTGTGTCAACTGAAGTGTAGAGCAAAACGAAACAAACAAACTAGACAGCACAGCAAGTGAAAGACGGCAGGCCACATACAACGGCGCCATCTTGGAGATAGAGACATGATTAAAAAAATGATCAAGTCATCGTTCATGCATTCGCTTATCAGTTATTAGGTCTGTCCTGTGAACTGTTGTGTTAACAGTCAAGAACCATCAACATAAACTGTGCTTTGCATGAAGTTGAAGTGGATGTTTTGCAGTTTATATTAGTATAAGGCCTTCAAACATATGTATGAATGGATTAACCCTCTGAGGTCAGCAATCACGCCGGCGTGATCTGCTCGCTTTTTTCCTTATCAGTGCAAAGGAGACTCTAAATAGTATGTTAACTTTGATGTTACAAACCAGTTTCATACATCAATCGATCCTGTTAAGTGTGTATTATTTTTGTGTATACTCACAATAAAAACAAAGTGTTGTGCTTTTTGCCAAATAAAGAAAAATAAACATGATGCGAGTTCAGCTTTCTCTCTGTCAGTGAAGTCAATTCTGAAACGCGTCCGAAAATGAACCATAACTCAGCGAATACTCAGTCAAACAGGCATACAGACACACAGGCATGAAGCTTGAATTCTCTTCTTTTGAATAAAGTAATTTATATAAAAAAACAAATATTCTCAGTTTATGTAATCTGTATGAAAAGAGAGAGATGTCAGTCGTTCTCATCTCAGCTCATTATTTTTAATTTGACTCCGCCCGCGGAGAGCGCGCGCTATTCAAACGCAAATTATCTGAGGCAATCCATGTAAACTGTGAACACCCCCATATTAGCTCGAGAAAACACATTGTACTTGTTTACACCGTCTCGCAGCGCTGTGAGGAATAATACTATCGTAATAATAATAATTGAAAATGTACCTCAGAAGTGCGGGTATTTGCGGGTAGAAGGAATACTGTAGTAAGTTTTTTTTTCATTCTCAAGTGAATCGCGTTTCTGTGTGTGAATGAATGAATGGCAGAGATGCGCGCTGTTTACCACAACTAGCAAAAAGACGGTTTAAATTTGAATTGCGTTTCTGTGTGTGAATGAATGATCCGCTTTTATATTCCTTATAATAAAAACGAAAGACCTATGTTACAGACATATGAAAGACAACATTTCGCTGACTAGTTTTGGATAGATTATACATTTTTATTCTAAAATATAAGCTTTTGTTTGCCAATTTTTGCTCATATGTTAAATAAAGTATGTTTTGTCAAAAATAAAGTCATCAAATAATATGTTATTAGTGTTTTTTCCAATGTAGCCTAGGCTATATTCAAAGTAATGAATCCTTAACTTTGAAATATGTATGTTAAAATGTATACTTTAGTTTTTACAAAGAAAGATTTCATTTGAGTTGTTGTAATTGTAACCTTTTTAATAAAAAATATATTTACAAGGTATATGTAAACAAACTATTAAAAGGTAAATATAAGCCTTTTCTTTAAATAATTTTTATTGTGTTTTATTAGTGACAAATTTGGGGAGAGGATACATATTCTAAAACTGAAAATACAGTATGAGAATTAACTGCACAATTACTAGACATGTTTTCCTTGGATATTTTGCAAGCACAATTTGTGGGAAAATAAAAAAAATTGATATGCTTCTAACTGTGAACCAATTTGGTAGAATATATATATCATTCTGATATGATTTTTTTTTTTAAATCAATGTTGGAAGCCGTTGTGCTGCTTAATATATTTTTATAACCAATGATACGTTTTTTTCAGGATTCTTTGAATACAATTTTGATTGCAATCAACAATTTTGATTATTTATTTTGCTCACATTTGATTTGCTTAGAGCCCGCATCAACGGGGCATAAGCATTTACTGTGAGATACCTGCCTTTACTTTTGTTTATTTATTGCTCACAATTGCTTTGTTTATAGCCGACTGATTATTTTTTTATTTTGCTCACATTTGATTTGCTTAGAGCAAATTTAGAACATTTAGTTCCTCCACATAGAGGAATTACAATAAAACAGATTGAAAAACAAAACCTTTGAATCTCCTCTCAGTCTATTCTTTGTTCAGGCTGCCTCACTTGATGGCCCATTAGCCATTGGGGGAGTGTCTATGTCACACCCCTGGTCTGAATCTCATTAATATTGATAGGCCATTACCACTCCCACGCATAAACCTCTTCTGACAAAAAAAACTGACTTACAAAGTTTAAATCAATGTATTGTTTTTATGTGAACGATTAGGCAGGATGATTTTCAGATCATTTTGAAGAAAAAACTCTAGGCGACAACATCCATTAGTCAAAAGTTTTATTGACACATATTTAGTATGTGTTTTGTGGCCTTATTTCAGAAGCTTTAGTTTTTAGTTTTTTTCAATAACCATGCATAAATATTATTCTCTCAAAAATACAAACATGAACATATATGTTGCTCACATATTATGGTAGCCCTGTTTGTGCTAAATAGAGTGTAATTACACCTTTGCCATTAATATGTTTATAAGCAACTGAAAAAAGCACAAATGTCAGGGCATGTCAAAACATCTCAAGGACCCCAAAAAACACATCAGACCCCTGAGGGTTAAGATAGGTATCTGTGGTCCTGAAGGAATTTTTATGGCGGTTCTTGCCTAAACCCAAGGAATGAGTTTGGTTGTTAGAGTCCACCTGTGACCAATGGGAAGTCCTCTCCTTGGTGGTGGTGGGTGCAGAAGGTCCCCGTTCCTGTCCTGTAAGAGGTATCTGGTAGTTGTCTTAGCATCTTATCTGATGTTGCTGAACATTTGTTTATGTTCATTCACCAAGGATCCAATCACAGTGTGGCACATCTTCCACACCGGCAGTTAGAGGGGCCTTGCCATAAACTGGTCCCTGGAATGCCATCTTAACTGATTTTCACCACAATAGCTACCATGAAAATACTATATTGTTGTTTTTAAAAGTCAGTGGATCAGTTACACAAAAGAGAGTCAATATTAAAATGATGGATTTAAATATATTCATAGATTTAATAATAACGGCTGGCATTAAAGATGCTGAAGCAAAGTTTTAAAACTTAAGCCTAAAAGACACAAAAAAGTGTTATTATAAGTGTCTGGACCATTCATAAGCATTAGAGACCCCCTATAAGGACCAGAACAAATAACATTAATTGAAAATAGAATACTAGAAACATAAAACTAGATGTTTCTTGTTTTTGTTGCATTATTGCTGACAGGATAAGTTATTTTCCACGTTTCTGAACAGATGGGATGCAATTCCCTTTTCTGACAGTAGATGGCAGGGTTGCTGTATATGAAGTATTTATGGGTCATAGTAAACCACAATTGTAACTATTAAAAAAGTGGTTTTATAATGAAAAGTACCATAAGTAGTTGTTAAACAATTTATTTAGAAAGTGTTCACTGTAAAAAAAAGAAAAGTTGACTTAACTTAAAATTATAAGGCAACTTGCTGCAGATTTTTTTGAGTTGACTCAACTAAAACATCTCTATAGTTGAGTTGACTCGACTATAACATCTCCAGTTGAGTAAACTCTATTAGTTGAGTCAACTCAAAAAATCGGTGCAGCAAGTTGCCTTAGAATTTTAAGTTCAGTCAACTTTTCTTTTACAGTGTGTATTAATAATCATTGTAACCATATATTGAGGAAATAGTTTATTAAGAAAAACACCTGAACTTGTTTTATAAAGATTTTTATTATGAAGCTGGTTTATTAAGGAAAACACTGTAACTTGTTTTATAAATATTTTTATTATGAAAATATTTTTTAAAGAAAAGCATACCACACTCAAGGTTGTAAGCATTTATTAAGCAGATGATGGTGGCAGAGTAGAGAGGAATTGAAAATGTATTAGAAAGAGCTTTGCAAAAGAAAGGAGAAAAATGCCATCATTGCCATCTATGTGTTGAGGACGAGATACAGAAGATACAGCCATGATGGAAAGGTCCAGAAAAAGAGGACAAAGAGACGAAGAGTTTTATATGTGAAAGTCCTAAGGGGTCTTCCAGAAATAATGACAGTTCAAGATTTTGTGTTTGACCAATTGGCTGTAAAACACTAAATGTATGCAGATGGAGTTTCCAGGAGTCCCAAGACAATCCCAAGACAATTATCATCAAAAGGCCCCTTGCATGTGAACACAACCCAAGGGCACACACTGGAATGCACCTAAAAGAAAATGAATACAGAAATGATTAGGATATACTTGATTGTTGAATTTTTAATAAGAATAAAGTAATCATTCAAAAGGATATATATAATTTAATTGAAGAAACAGGGGATTCTGACCCCAACCTTTCAGTATGTACAGTAAGGGAGATATTGTCAAAATTTCACCTGTAGTAAGTCAGTGTGGGATAGTGTAAGCCAATAAGAAAGCACTACAGGCTTTGGAACAGGAAAAATACTTTAGGGGAATTACTGTAATTTTTTTTAATTAATATTTGTATACTGAACTATACAAATATTCATAGTATCTCTATAGTAAGGGAGATACTGTGAAAATTCCACCTTTAGTAAGTCAGTCTGGTCAGTAGGAACATACTACACCCTTTGGAAAATGAAAAAATCTCTTTGGTGAATAATTGTAACTTTTACATAAAACATTTTTGCGTACTGTATGTACAATAGCCTACACAAAAGTACACTAAAGCAGTCTAGGTGAATACACAGCAAATATCAAACCTGAAATTTTTTTTTTTTTTTTTTTAACTTGACTATGTTCATAGTGAAGGTCTTACATGATCAAGTCTGCAACTTGGTTATTGCTTTTTATATTTGCTTCGTATATGTGCGGTTTTCTGCGTTCAATATCTTGTGAGCTGAATATTGTTACTTCACAAATAACATTGTTTTAATATTTAAATCTTCTTCTTAAAATGAGTTTTCCTTCGGGTTTGCACTTTGCAGATGGTCCCTTCTTAGCAGCCTGCGCATAGAGATCAATGTATTTTGTCCAGTGAGAAGGAAAGATCGTTTTGAGGAAAATCATGTTGTAGCTTCTGATGTTTAATCTGTAGTTATATGTGATAGGTGTTTTGTGTAGCAACGGCGTTTAGTTCACGAGTTATTGAACGCGGAAGTCCGCGAATGTGCGAATATGCGAATATAAAACCAACTTTACCTAAGTGTACATCTGTACTTTGCAAAAATGTAATTGTCTGTTTGCACACAATGGAAAAAATAGACCTTTTTAGACGGTCCCTAATCTTCTTTACCACACACATTGAATGTTCAGTGAACAGTCGCAACTTTGTATGCCATTAAAACAACATTTGCCCGTTTTGATTGATTGTGGAGAGTGTTGTAGTTCACCATCTTTGTCCTAAAGATCATGCAGCTGCTTTTATTTAGCAAAAATGTGCTTTATTGCGCTTGTTATTGAGACGTGAAAGTGCGAATATGCGAATATAAAACCAACTTTACCTAAGTGTATGTGATTAGCCATTGTAATTGTATTCACCTGTTGCCAATTAACTTTTAAATTACGTTGGATGATACGTCAACAGATTTTTTTAAACACTTACCATTCACCACTCGACATCGAGGTCCATGATTGTTTTGTTGTCATTCTGTTATATATTGCATTCATACAGCAGAATATGTTGCCTAAACGGTCACGTTTACACAGCTACTTAACAAAGTCACTTACGATATTTGAAAACAAACTGACGCCTGTAATTAATCCAGCGAACCCAACTCCGCTCCGTGTTTTAGCTTATTTGCCATGTCAGTGAGCACGTTTCCCGACCAAAACAAAAACACAGGGATTTTTTCCTTGAGGCATTTTTACGCTGTTTTGGAGCCATGATGTGCCACCTGCAGTTAACAGGCTGCTGCTTTGTCTCTTGGCTGATGCCGTTGGGCCGAGGGCAATGATTGAGAAGCAGTTTGACCAATGGCGTGCGTGAAGGCGGGACTTAACAAGAAAGGTCAAAACAGTGCAGAAACGCACACCAAAAAATGTCTACCATTACCATAGAAAGCAAAACGGGAAATTTCCTGCGACATTGTGAGGTAATCATACTGGGTAAATATGCTGGCATGTAATATTAAAAATAAAATTGTAATCAACAAGTGTTACTGTATTTACGTTGTTTCTGCTGTTGCAGTGCACCCTAGCTTGGCCTTGTCAGTGGGTGAGGTCACATCACTAAACTGTCTGAAGAAGTAAGGTGTCGTGGACCATCATCAAATTTGTAAGTGCATTACATATTTAATGAACAAATATTTTTTTAAGTAAAAAACAATAATTTTTTTTATGTAAGAAACGCAAGAACATCTAAAAAGAGTAACATGATCAGACATGATAATGAATATAGATGTGTGATGTATGATATATAACCATTTTCTCTCTTATTTTTTAAAGGCATCAACATGGAGATTGAATTGGAGACCATTGTTCTGTTCGAAGTGTAGTTTGTGAAAGATGCAATAATGAAATTAATTTGAATTGTCAATGTTGTATTTTAAGCATAAGCAATGTTTAGATGAGGGTACTGTAGCACTGTTTAAAGTTTTTAATATTGTTGTTATTTACAATGGAAACTACTGTAACAGAAGAAAATAAACAGGGAAAAATACAAATGATTTTCTCTAATGACTTTTTGTGTGACATATAACATACATTTCATGAACTACATATAAAATTATCTGTAAGCCATAATCAAAATCAAAATGCTGTACATACCATTCAAAATTATGGTCCATCACAGTTCATTTTTTCAATTAACGGTCAACACATGTTGTTTCAAATAACGGTCAACACATGTTATTTCAATTTACAGTCAAACTCTGTTAAATAATGATTAAAACATGATTTCAGTTTACAGTCAAAACATGCTTTATGAAGTAATGGTATCAACATGTAATTTATATCTACATTCAAATCATGTTTAGTTAAACAACTGCTACACCATGTTTTTACATTTACAGTTAAAACATGTTTTATTAAATAAGGGTTTAAAAATGTTACGTGAAATTACAGTCAAATAATGCCATTACATTTAATGGTCTATGCATGTATTTGCAATTATACAGACAAAATATGTTATTTCAGATTATGTTTTAAACATTTTATAGAACTGTATGGTCAATGTTCTTTTTTCATGTTGTTGTGTAAACATGTTACTTCAGTTCATGGGGTTTTACCGATATTTTCATTAATGGCAAACGTTTGGCACCCTGTGCTGCCATGCATTTGCTCGTTTTTTTCTGTGTTTTTTTTTTACAGTGTATGGCATGTGTAACATTTTTCTGTCAACTCTGCATAATCCTTCGCGATCGATTAGAGGGACTGATGACAGTACACAGGCTGCAAAAATATAAATAACTAATTTTCGACCAAAAACGAAGTTACGGTCTTTTGCCTTTGCACAACAGTAATCACAACGAGGCAACAGCTAGTATGTTACGGCACTGAACCATAGACTGTAAAAAAAACAGACAATTCATTAGCCTACCTTCCACAAGATCGCCGCTGCGTGACTGCAGGACTTCCCCTGACCCGCGACACAGGAGCACCCGACCGTCTCAATAGTGCCGGTTGATGTAGTCAGGATCCATGCCGAGTGAACGTCAGACTTGCTTTGGCTTGGTTGGACATCAGCCTTCATGAATATCAGGTCATCGATGTTGTTATTGATTAGCACCTTGCCAACTTTTCCACTGTGGAGGTACTGATACGCCTCTGTACTTTTGTAATTGCGCATTGTAGACCCATCCGCACCAAGTGACAACACAAAATAGTTAAAAATGTCCTCGTACGTTATATGTGGCCACTTCTTCATGTCATCCTCCCACTCGTGAATAGTTTGGGGATGTGGCACTGACCTGCCATTTCGATTGTTAAGCGATTTTTGGAAATGTTCCCACGACATAGTTCACCAGTTTAGTTAAGTTAAAGGGGCTATATGCAACTTTTTCCCCAAAATAAACGTAACAATAGCCTTTTTATTTGACCATTTATGACTCAAACATCTCCTGATGAGCATACTGACACCTTGTCAGCTCACAGTGGGTGCACCTATAAGCCTGTATCCTATTTTTCCTATTTTCTGTCGGGTCGGATTTTTCGCGCGCTGTCTGCGGATGTGACGTCAAGCGCGTTCATGTTAAACGTTTCAGATCACTCTGCCACCACCGCTAGTCAGCAAACAAACTTAGTTTCTCAAACAATATATGTATTTGACTGTTCTTACCTCTGTAAACATAATGTTGACTTCTTTGCAGTGGATGACTTGTGAAGTGTGCACGTACGAGAGCGAGCAGAAAGGAAGAGCAGTTCCGTTTTTTGGCCACAGGTGTCAGTCGCGAGTTTAAATTTCAGAAAATCGCATATAGCCTCTTTAAGGTTAATTAGCCCAGGGAAGCGAGGAAACGGAAGTGCCGCACAAAAAACGGAAATTGGACCCCTATTTACTTCCTGGTTCGAAAATAAGGTGGATAGACTAATTCAGGTTTGCAAATTATGCTTTGTTAATGCCAACTTCAGCCATTTTGGCGCAAGTGTTTATTTTTATTGGAATTTTCTTATTTCACCCTCATCTTTTTCTTTAATTAATCAATTTTACACTAGTAACACAAAATATTTACACTCACGACCTTAAGGACAAAAAATTTTTTTTTAAATTTTTTTAAAAAAATTTATCCCAGGGCCATTTAACAAACAAACATTTAACATTTTTATTCTTTTTGGTAAAGATACAAAATTTACATTTGGACTTTTCCACAAGATGGCGCCATTTTCTCAGGTTTGGCCTATAAAGCAAATACTCGCTTTATTCATGTTTTCTTCTTCTGTGTATTTGCATATCAATTGGATAAATTATGCAGTTATAATTCGTGTGGATGTCAGGATGTCAGTGTGGTTTGTATGCATGTACTAGAAAAAATTGTGTGTGTGTGTGTGCAATATTTGATAGAGAAAGTTTCTACTGTACTGCAAATCACAAATCCCAGCGTTGATTATACCAGTGGAGCTTTGTTGGCATTCATGGGGAAAGTTTAGTACTGTCCCCAAACTAAATCTCACTGAAAGCTCTTTTTTTTTTAACACAACTTGTTTAGATTCATGGCTTTTATTTCAGATTTAAATTTAACATGTTTTATTAAATATACATTTTATCTAAAAAAAAATAATATATATATATATATATATATATATATATATACACTGCTCAAAAAAATAAAGGGAACACTTTTTAATCAGAGAATATCATCAAGTCAGTTAAACTCCTGGGATATTGATCTGGTCAGTTAAGTAACAGAGGGGGTTGGTAATCAGTTTCAGCTGCTTTAGTGTTAATGAAATTAACAGCAGGTGCACTAGATGGGCAACAGTGAGACAACCCCCAAAACAGGAATGGTTTTACAGGTGTAGGCCACTGACCTTTTTTCCCTACTCATCTTTTCGGACTGTTTTTCACCAGTTTTGCATTTGGCTAGGGTCAGTGTCACTACTGGTAGCATGAGGCGATACCTGGACCATACAGAGGTTGAGCAGGCAGTCCAGCTCCTTCAGGATGGCTCATCAATACGTGCCATTGCCAGAAGGTTTGCTGTGTCTCCCAGCACAGTCTCAAGAGCATGGAGGAGATTCCAGGAAAACAGACAGCTACTCTAGGAGAGCTGGACAGGGCCGTAGAAGGTCCTTAACCCATCAGCAGGACCGGTATCTGCTCCTTTGTGCGAGGAGGAACATGATGAGCACTGCCAGAGCCCTACAAAATGACCTCCAGCAGGCCACTGGTGTGAATGTCTCTGACCAAACAATCAGAAACAGACTTCATGAGGGTGGCCTGAGGGCCCGACGTCCTCTAGTGGGCCCTGTGCTCACTGCCCAGCACCAGGGAGCTCGATTGGCATTTCCCATTGAACACCAGAATTGGCAGGTCCACCACTGGTGCCCTGTGGTTTTCACAAATGAGAGCAGGTTCACCCTGAGCACGTGACAGACAGGAAAGGGTCTGGAGAAGCCGTGGAGAATGTTATGCTGCCTGTAACATCGTTCAGCATGACCGGTTTGGTGGTGGGTCAGTGATGGTCTGGGGAGGCATATCCATGGAGGGATGCATAGACCTCTGCAGGCTAGACAATGGCACCCTGACTGCCATTAGGTATCGGGATGAAATCCTTGGATCCATTGTCAGACCCTATGCTGGTGCAGTGGGTCCTGGGTTCCTCCTGGTGCACAACAATGCCCGGCCTCATGTGGCGAGAGCATGCAGGCAGTTCCTGGAGGATGAAGGAATGATACCATTGAAGGGCCACCACGCTCACCTGACCTACATCCAATAGAACACCTCTGGGACATTGTGTTTCGGTCCATCTGACATTACCTGGTTGCACCTCAGACTGTCCAGGAGCTCAGTGATGCGCTGGTCCAGATCTGGGAGGAAATACCCCAGGACACCATCCGTCGTCTCATTAGGAGCATGTCCCGACGTTGTCAGGCATGCATACAAGCACGTGGGGGCCATTCAAACTACTGAGTACCATTTTGAGTTGCTGCAATGAAATTTCAGCAAAATTGACAAGCCTGCTGCATAATTTTTTCACTCAGATTTCCGGGGTGTCTTTGAATTCAATCCTCTGTAGGTTGATCATTTTCATTTCCATCAAACGATGTGGCATCCTTTCGTTCATAACACATTACCCAGTCCATATTAGTATAGATATCCAGCATGATATTTTTCCCCATTGAGATCTGATGTGTTTTCAAAGTGTTCCTTTAATTTTTTTGAGCAGTGTATATATATAAACAATTTCCATAAATTTAAACCTGTAACTTTTTCTTTTTTCACTTTTTTTCAACAATAAACTTCCAAGAGTCTTCTTCTTCTTCTTGAGGGTCTTCAGAATTAAATTTGTGCTCCGAAGCTTCAAATTAATTTTTTGACACAGACATTTTTGTCCTCTAAAATCCTCAGAGTAACTTTATACATTGACACATAAGGGTTAAGAATCTGATTTCTGTATTTAAAAAAAAATATATATATATACATTTTTTATTATTATTATTATTATTATTATTATAAATTTGATAAGTAACCATTAAATAACTCATAAAATAATGAAAGTATGTTTAAATCCATGTTTACAATGTAAGACAACATAAAGTGTCGACACATTTTAGTCCTAGTGTTAGGAATTGGAAGACTCAGTAGGATCCATTTGCAGCTTTTAATGAAGGAACGTCAAAACAGGCAAGGGTCAGGCAACAGCAAAACAGGGTGATCAGAGAACAGTCACAGAGAGTAGTCAGGTCACAGGCAGAAGTTCAGGGCAGGCAGCAAGAGACAATAATCCAAGAGCAATCCAAGTCGAGACAGGCAGCAAACAGGCAGAAACGAGATAACAATCCGAGGTCAATAAACAGATCAGTAGAATAGGGTAAAACGCTCAGTGATTACAGGCCATGGCAAGGCAATACTTCGCCGTGATCTTCTGTTTGAGTGTGGTTTATATGGAGTGTCTGAATGAGATGCAGGTGAGCCTATCTTGCACCCAGCGCAATTGACTTTGTACACCGACACATGTATCATTCCTATTTTGCACCCGACGCACAGCGGACTTTTCCCTCCACAGACGCACGTCTGTAAATTATGAAATGAACTTGCGCTCCCGGGGGCGGATCAGTGAAAAGAGGAGGCGTGTTCCGGCACAAACGTTCCCTGGTGCTATTTTGCAGTTTCAGAAAACAATTCCGTCACAGACCAGGAGAAACCTAGTCTAAAGTCAGTGGCGCGATATTCAGATGCTATTTTAAGGGCGCATGCTTGGCCATAATGTAGCGTGTGCACAACGCGCATACACTTTGCTTCTCTCATCTACACAGACGCAGCAGTTGCCATTTTTGCAAACCCTACATAATTAAGGTCGGATAATTTCCCATTATCATTTTGAAAAGGGGCATAATAGGGGACCTTTAAAACCCTATTCTGATGACGCAAGAGTTGCAACTATTGCAGCTGAGAAGGCCATTCTTGTGCTCTTTTTGAAGAATTTTCGGAGCCTGATGAAATCGGTATAAATAAACGAGCCATGGTCACGAATTTGAATGTCACTAGCTTTTAAGCCCTCATCACACCTGTCTTGACTCAGCGCGTTGACTAAAAGATCACGGAGAAGATAACATAAAGGAAAAAACACTTTAAACAGCAAAACAAAATAAAAAAGCATTGTTTCTCTACACTTTGGGCCTTACGGTACTGTGCAGTTCAGTATGGTATGCAATTTTTGCCGTTTCCATTGTCAGAAGTTGTGAATTGTTCCCTAATTCCGAACCGTACCACTTTTTTGGGACCCTTCCGTTGGGGTACCTAGCACAGTAGTCTGGTACCAGAGGGTGGAGCTCGACTGTTCCGTCATCAGTTCTTCCTCAGTTTCACACAGCAGAATAATATCACATCCTCCACTGCTGCAGTTGTGCGGATTCTTAACGCATTTATTGTAACTACATTTCATCTTTTTCTCATCAAACAACCAGACTAACGAATGGCTCGACACAACCCGTACCGGGGAAGAGACTAGACAGGGCTTTCTTCTGTGTAGTCCAGCAGTTCTCAAGTGCCAGGGGATCTTTTCAGTTTACAGTGTTAGATATGTGGCTGCATTTCAAGTGCTTTTTCAATTAAGAAAAATAAATAATATTATTGTCAAATGTAGCGATAATGTCAGATAATAAAAATACTCTAGTTCACTATGTTTAGTGAGCGTAAAAAGTGGAAGCAGAGCTCTGCACACACGTCCTGACTCCGGCTGTCACACAGCAACGCAAATTAAGAAATACGGCTCTTATTATTTAGAGGGCTGTCATTTTTAAAGTACCGGTACTAAGAAAATGTAATACCGTACCGTTTTTAATAGCAGGGTATCGCGATAGCTTTCTAGTACCGGTATATTGTGCAACACTACCAAGGAGCGGTTCTTCTTCACCCAACACCTCATCAGCGCAACACTGTTGCATGGAGAGTTGTTCCCTCAACACAGTGTGAAGTTTCCTGATGCAGCGCTTGAAACAACAATGAAGGAATACACCATGCTGAACAAGGCCAAGCTTAAAACAGAACCGTCCCTCATCTATGAGAAACATCATGACACAGGATCGTCTTCATGCTCTGAAAATGCTTTCTATGGAGAAGAAACTTGTCAGAGACATTCCTGACTTCAATTAGAAAGTCATTGAGAAGTTTGCCACTCGGAAGGAGAGAAGAGTAAAATTCCTGCAGAAAAACTTGCAGGTTTTTTCACCACTTTGATTTTTTTTTGGTAACACTTTACTGAATAAGGTCTCATTTGTTAACATTTGTTAATGTATTAACTTGAACTAACAATGAGCAATTTGTTACAGTATTTATTAATCTTAATGTTAGTTAATAAAAATCCAGTTGTTCATTGTTTGTTCATGTTACCTCACAGATCATTAATGTTGAAATTAACTAACATTAATAAATGCTGTAGAAATATTGTTCATTCTTAGTTCATGTTAACTAGTTTAGTAATGTTAACTAAATAAACCTTATTGTGAAGTGTTAATGATTTGTCTTGTACATAGTTGTCCTCTGTCTCATTTGTTTAAATCAGTCATGGAGGTATCCAACATTTTATTGAAACTGGTAAATTAACTCATTATAGCTGATTTTATGAATAAGGTGTCAAGGAGATGTTCTTTAACATTGCCTGTTTTGCATTAAATCACTGCATTTTGCAACGCTTACTGAAATAGTTTGATATTCCACAACCCACCAGCCGCCACTGCTAGTGACTAAGTATTAACTACTATTAACTAACAAGAAACTCTGATTAACTAATTAGTTAGTAATAGTGCTCAGTCAAATGTGGTAGTTCACTATTAGCTAATCCATAACTAGTGGTGAATAAAGTACCTGAAATCCACACTTGAGTAAAAGTATAGATATCTAACCAGAAAATGATTTTGGTCGCTGTTTAGAATATTACTTGAGTAAAAGTTTTAAAGTATGATATATTTATTGTACTTAAGTATAAAAAGTATTCTTTTTTATAACAAACGTGCTTAAGTATTACAAGTAAAACTACAAGTAAATACAAATAAATGATTTTATACACAGTTTTTAACTCGGTTTCTTCCACTTTGTTTTCTTTGAATTAAAAAAATGGCTAAATGTTTATTGTAAGTTTAAAGTAAAACAAATTAATGAAAAATGAACTCTTTAATTTGAATGTGGAGACCCCATTGTGTTTTTTGGGTACGAAGACTCTTTCATTACAACATAAGAAAACATTTCTCCCAAATATGCACCGGAGTAGCAGGTGTCGCTGCAAGAGGTCGACCGATAGTGGATTTTACCGACAACGATAACTATGTTGGACCACGCTGGCCAATAACAGATTAATCATCCAATAGTTTGTAAAATGGAAACTGAATGAAAACAAACATAACACATTAAAAAGTGCTGAACTTTAATACAAAATTTTAAGAAAAAAAAGGATACATTTATAAATATATAAAAAATATAAATATATAAATTTTATCATGATATTTTTTTTAATTCACTGTGCATTAACTAATACAATTTTAAAATGTTCAAATGTTTTAGTAAATGTTAAAATTAACAATGAACAATACTTGTATTAACTTATTGTAAAGTGTTACCATTTCATATAAATCCAAACAGTCATGTTAACAGATAGCCTGTTAAAAACAAGGAAGCCCTCAGATTGATTTCTCTTTTGGATAAGTATAAATTAATTTAAGAAGCGCCTTTTGATTTATTTTTTTACTTCGTTTTATTTAGTAGGCCCTCTTTTTAAATTAATTATTTGTCTGTTTGTTTTATTGTGATTTTTCTGTTTCGTTACTGATCACTTGATCAGACAAAATATGTATTACATTGAAAATATGTAATCGAAATCGAAATGATTTTCTGATTTGTAATGTTTCTCTCGGCTGCAATAGATGGTTTTGTTGTAATAAGCTGGTGGTTAATGGTTCTTTAGGAAAACATGTTCCCTCCTGCATAGTAAAATGAAGTCGAGTTTATAGTGTAACAGTTACATTATTAATCTATGTCTATCTCTTTTCAGGGGGTTAAAAAATAGTATTAAGCGTAAAGCTATTTTTTTTATTTTGCAAGTAACAAAACAAAAAGCAAATTGCGTCTTCTAACAAGACTCATTCTATTTTGAATGATGAAAAATTCTGGAAAATACAATGGGGTGATTTAGTTTTGTTTGCACATGGATCTTCACATTCGGCTGGAGTGATGATTCACTGGGGGAGCTTTTTTATTATTTTTTTTTTTTTTACTTTTAATGACTTTTCAGATGTACTTAAAAATTAAATATGATAATCTATAATAGGCCCTATAGCATTAAACAGGCCAAATCCATGTTTCCTCCAAACAATATTTTCTTAATTATCAAGAAACATGAAAGGTCATTGAACAACATTTATTAATTGTGTGTGGCACAAATGACCCGGGTTACTTGAATGTAACCCTGTTCCCTGAAAAAGCGGAAAGAGATGCTGCGCTGCTTAGTGCATTGGGAACGTCTTTAATCGTGACCAGCTGTGAATATAGTGTGTAACACGTCAAAAGAACGACTCAAGGCTATAAATAGATGAGCCACAGGTGCATCGTCAGGATATTTTGTCTGAAGAGCAGTCCTGGGACATCTTCAGCACGGCAATGCAGCGCAGCATCTCGTTCCGCTTTTTCAGGGAACAGGGTCTTGGAGGTGTCTGGACCCCTTACGGTTGTGTAGGTGTGCTCACAAGAACGCAAGAAGGCCTCAGAAGTTAGCTTGTGATGTTGACTCAAGGACGTGAGAGCCCGGAGTGGCATGAACATCCAAACTATAAAATCTTATGAATGTGTGCGGAGAGGACTAGCCTGCCGCATCACAAACAAGTTGTAAGGGGGCACCCCTTGCCAGAGCATTAGAGGAGGCAACCCTCCTGGTGGAGTAAGCCCTTAGACCCATTGGCGGAACTTGACCACACGCCTCATAGGCAAGAGCAATAGCATACCTGACCCAATGTGACATGGTCTGCTTGGTAGTGGCCACCCCTTTTAATGGCCCCCATAACAGACGAACAGTTGCTCTGACTTATGCCACAGGCTAGTGCGGTGGACGTAGGCCTGAAGAGCACGGACTGGACACAGTCTGTGAGATCTCTCCTGCTCCGGCGTTGTGAACGGCGGAGGGCAGAAGGTCTCAAGAGTGACCGGATGTACAGTCGAGTAAGGAACCTTAGGAAAGTAGTCAGGATGAGGATGCAGGATGGCGAGATCGACAGAGCCTGCATATCCTTGATTCTTTTTAAAGAAGTTATAGCCATAAGAAAAAACATATTTTGGGTCAGAAGTTTGTCAGACGCTGACTCTAGAGGTTCAAAGGGGGTCTCAACCAGACCCTTGAGGACTATAGCTAAGTCCCATGAAGGGATCTTGGTTCTTACGGGAGGCCTCAGTCGTCTGGCCCCATGAATGAAGTGAGCGAACAGAGGATGTTTCCCGAGTGGCACCCTGTCAACCAAGGTGTGGCAAGCCGAAAGAGCGGCCACATAAACCCTTAGAGTGGCGGGGCATGTGCCTGTTGATAATTTTTCCTGCAGGAAGTCCAGAACTGAAGCAATCTGGCAGTTGAATGGATCTGCATTACGTATAGTACACCACCTTTCAAAGACACCTCTTTTGCTGGCATAATTCTTTCTAGTGGAGGAAGCCCTAGCACTTAGAATGGTCTCAATAACGTCAGGCGAAAGCCCAGTGTCCCTCAGTTGGTAACCTCAGGGGCCAAACATGAAGGTTCCACAGGTTGGGCCTGGGATGGAATATCGTGCCCTCCGCCTGAGATAGAAGGTCCCTCCTCGCTGGAATCACCCACGGCGAGCCGTCGAGGAGAGATATTATCTCCAAGAACCATACTCTGTTCGGCCAACGTGGCGCTATCAGTAAGAGGCAAGACCAGGGATGGAAATTAGCACCCGCCACCAGCCAAATGCGGGTGATTTTGTGTTGTGGCGGGTAAACTCGCCTCACCTACCGGCCACCGTGGCGGGTAAATAAAAATAGCATACTGTTTCACACGGACGGCGGACACTTTTAGAGGAGGCACACCTTCAAAAAAAATGTGGCGTTACATCGCAGGCGTTAAGAGGTCTGCAGAGAAAACATCTCAGGAGGAGCCAGTGGACAAAGAGGTGAAGGTCAAAAAACGTTTTTTTAAAGAACGATGGAGAAAAGCAGACAATGGGGAGTCCCGCATTTGGTTAGTTTACGACGAGACAAGTTCTGCTCGGTATGTCGTCAACACGCTTTGTGTGTGTCAGGCACGGCGCCAGGATTTCAGTTTTGTATGGGCCAGACCAATTGTGGGTGGGCCTTAAATTAAAAACGTTATACAATCACTGTTTAACCTAATAAAAATTACTGACTAATATACTGTTATATTATCTGTGCGTATAATATAGATTTGAATAGCTTGATGCTCTTTAAATATTTTGTTGCATTGTAAAAAGTGTCGGTGCATAGGACGGACCTATCCGCGATCGCTCTCCATGGTTTTGACCAAAGAAGAGCGCTTTGGAATCTCCATTACGCATCATACCTGCCGTTGTCTCTTAGTGAGCTACGAAGACTCTTGAGGTATAACTTAACTAAAGGTATGCTACCACTAAAGGTATACCATTGCTAGGCATCTTCAGGGCTATCATCCACTCGCGAGGCAGAGGCGCAGGCGCCCTCCTAGCAACGGCGCTGGTCGCCGAGAAGGATATGATACATCATGAGATGCGCAAATATGTCTGGAGACATGACATGTAAGACATGATTTTGACCCCTTCATTGAGTTTTGTTTTGTAGAAAGACTCTTTTTAAAAGAGTTTCGTTTTGTATAAATTGTATCTTAATTTTGATCAATGTTTTATCAACCAATTGCCTGTATTTAATAAATAATATAGCAGACAATGTAATAAGGCGCCGGCATGATCACTTGCATTGCACGTGAACTGAAGGGCGCCGAAACTCAGCTTGTGCCTCACAGATTTTAGAAATATGGGCTATCTTTTATAGAAAGCTTGAAATGTCTACTTTTAAACGAAAATATTCAAAACCAAAAGAAATAGGCTCTCTGATTGTGAAATCCATATGAAATGTGCATTTCTCTCTGGCGTTCATGGCGAGTCCGCATTGTCAACTTCATCTTTGCAGCGACAAAGAAAACACCAGTTTATTAATAAATAATTAAATGTCTCCTTGCTATTTTAGACACATTCATAATCATTACTTTTACCGGTTCTTTGTGGCTAGCTTTAAGTGTGCGGTCGTGCACTTGAGTGCGGCTATATTACGTAAACGCTGATTATCCTGTGTAGGCTATAGCCTATTTAAGTAGCATAATTAAAATAATATACCTGGGCGATTTGTCCACGAATGGCTTACATGAACAATTACTAGTCGACTAGAAAAAAAAAAAAATTTAAGTCGGAGGCAGCCCTTATTACACATATTTTCGAGCCAGGCTCAGGCCATTCTGGATTGACCGAGCGACCCTGCGGAATGAGCGAGCGGAGCGGAATATTCAGAAATGCGCTCTCCACTCACATGCTCTGATCGGAACAAACCCGAACTACTGTCTGCTGAATTTGCGCAGAAACATCAAAATAGACATAACCAGCTTTTTAAAATTTTTAAAACTAAACATTTAGACTATTTTAGCACAAATTATGAGCTTATTGACAATTTTTTTTATAGTTCTTGACAAAATTAGAATATATTAAACGTTTTTTTTTTGAAGAAGAAGAAGAAGAAAAGTTTTGGGTGGGCCTGTTGAAAAGTGGGTGGGCGGCCTACTAACGCACCCATAACGCCGTGCCTGGTGTGTGTATAAGAAAGAAAGAGAAAATGTCAGTATTTCATTGAGACTTGAGATTAAATAAACTGTTTAAGTATTCTAGATCTTGTAGTATTAATTTTCACATGCAGTTACACATTGTCGGTTAAAAACAAGAAAGTGGCTGGTAAAAACATTGTAAAAACATTGAAATCCACCAGCCACAGTGGCCGGTGGACAAAAATGTTAATTTCCATCCCTGGGCAAGACCCTTGTTGGCGAACTCTCGCTAAAACTCCCGGTAGCAGAGAAACTGGAGGAAACACATAGAGGCGAATTTTGGACCATGTGTGCGCCATCGTGTCCAGACCCAGGGGACATTGTCTGATGGGAAGATCTGTTTCACTACTTCTGGGTGGAGTTTCCATTCCCCCATCTGTAATTTCTGTCTGGACAGTAAATCCGCTCCCACATTCAGATGCCCTGGAATGTACACTGCCCTGAGTGACAGGAACTTCTCTTGGGCCCAGAGAAAAATCTACCTCGCTATTCTGTTCAGATTGCATGAGCGCAGGCCTCCCTGGTGATTTATGCAAGAGACTGCCGCTGTGACACCCACACTAGGACATGACAGCCTCTCAAATGAGGGAGAAAGTATTTCAGGGCCAGAAATACAGCCATCAGCTTGAGGTAGTTGATGTGCCAATCGAGCTGATGACCCTTCCATTCCCCTTGAGCTGGACGACCACTTAAGACGGTGGTCATTAGCAGTCTGCGACGACAAGGCGCCCCTAGACTGGGATCCAAGGCGAGGAACCGGGGTCTGAGCCACAGAGAGAGGGTACGAAGCCCACGCGTGTCACCTTTATTTGCCTTTGAGGATTGGCCCTTGGATGAAATCGCCTGGCTTTTAGCCACAACTGAAACGGTCTCATGTGCAACAGTCCCAGAGGAATCACCGTGGATGCTGAAGCCATAAAACCTAACATTCTTTGGTACTGATGAACAGTGCAACCTTGGCCTAGCCTGACTTTGCTCAGGGTATGCTGTAGGGGTGTCAAAATGTATCGTTTTTACGATGCATCGCGATGCAGACGAGGGCGATTCGGTATCGGTTCAGTAATAGACCATAACCGATTATTATGTGTACTGTCGCTTTTCTGACGTCAGCACCGCATGCTTAGTCGCGGCATACAATGGCAGAGGGAGGCGAAACTCAAGTGCGAGCAATAATAAATGCTCCAACCACTTTAAAAGCTGACATCTGGGCACATTTTGGCTTTTATCAACAACATGGTAAGCCCGACCTGGAAAAGACACACGCTGTGTGCAAATCATGTCACATACAAATCAGATATGTTGGGGGTAATACCACCAACTTGAGAAATCACATCAGCCGTTTTCACCCCGAGCTGTTAACGCCTGTCAGTGCCATTGTTGATCCAGCTCAGCCAAAAATAGATCAAATTATGTCAACGTTGCCGCCCAACTCTGTAAGAGGGCAGAGAATTACCAGAGCAGTGGCATCTTTTATTGCAAAGGATATACGGCCCCTTTCTGTAGTGGAAAACCCCGGGTTTCGTCACCTGTTAAAAACACTGGAGCCGCGATATAAGCTCCCCTCTTGCAGCCACTTTTCAGAAAAGATTATCCTGGAACTCTACCTCGAAACCAAAGCCCAGGTAATGGCATTGCAATAACATGTGATTCCTGGACTTCGGTCGCGACAGAGTCGTATGTGACAATAACGGCACATTACATTAGTGATGACTGGAAGATTTTGTCTCATGTGCTGCAAACGAGAGCCGTTTATGAGTCTCACACGGGTGCTCATCTGGCAGAGCTACTGTCTCATGTCGTGGATGAATGGCAGCTATCACATAAGGATGTAGCACCGGTGTGATTAGAACGGTCAGTGCATGACGTGATCAACTGCTAAATTCAAATGTGCTTTCGCGCGTTGGCTGGAGCTGAGCCAGAGACAGGCGCGCTCAGCTGTCATATATCACAACTTTTCAGTGTTTTCATCCACATAATGTTTGTTTTAGGTTTCAGACATAAGTACTAAAAAAACAATACATTTAGAGTTTGTAAAATACACACTGATGTCAAAGGAAGAGGCAATAATAATCCTTTCCATTATAATTAGTTTTATTCATATCAGATACACATTGTGTAAGTAACTTTAAAGTTTACTCTATTCTTCTCCCAGTTCACCTGCCACTTACTTTTATGTATTTCGGGAGAAGTGGATGAATTCACTTGTTGTAAATCCAACAGATCCGATTCTCTGAACTGCGTCTGCGGCACAAACTAACATGCTGGCGCCCATCGCGCATACAGCTCAACTAACGCGATCGTTATAATGGTGTTCAAAAAACAAAACACTTCCACTTGCATATATTTGACAATCGGAATATCAGATATTTCATGCCATATCTAACAAATTTGTGAATATTTTGAATAAAAAAGGAAAAATGACATAAAAACAGATCATCATTCATTCAGCTCTGTTGTTGCTGCGGTGTGTCACGTGACAAGCAATGACGCGTCACCATGGAAACCATAAAGTGACACATTCTAAATAACGGTCACCTTGAAAAACTCACGCTGGGGGGTCAGCCAGAATATTTTAAATTTACTGTGAAAGGGTTAAACACATGGGCGTCGGAACCATTGTATATGGGTGGGACAAGACCCACCCACTTTTTAAGATGAATGATATTGGACCCATTTACTTTTACCGTCTCTGATTCAGCGCATTTGTCTGTTCGCTTTTCAGAGCGCCGTCAGTCAAATCCAATTATTAGGGAATTCCCTAAATTAAACTCCATTTCCACTGAATCGCTACATTATATTTCTCAACCAGCCGCAACTGACGAAAGTAACTGCCCGTTGTAAACTTTCAGTCAAATTGCGTTGCAAACATCAATAACAGCTTTAAATTGTCATTGCTGGCAAATTACCATGTGTTACGTCCCAAGGGACGCATGTGTTTTATTTGCTGTTGTAGTGTTTGTCTCTATTCTTTGTTGCTCCTCCCACTATCCACTTCACAGGTTTGGGAGTGCCACCTGATTTGTGTTCCAGCTCGTTAAGGTGTGAGTGGAGCAGTATATAAGAACCCAGAGAGTTCCAACCCAAGAGAGAGACTGAGGCTTTTCTCTGAGAGACTGTCATCTTCCGGTCCCAGCACTTGTTGGTTTTATTGTGTGTGTGGTATCAGTATAGTGGATAAGTGAATGTTAAAAGAAGGTATGCTGTGTGCTAACTTCTATGTGACTTGGTGGTAACCTTGTGTTTGTGGGTAACATCTAACTGGAGTTTTCTATACTGATTGGCTGTTTATTGGGATAATTTGTAGGGAGGTGGATGTTATTTTCTTTTTTGAGCATTAGTTTTCTCCTGTGTTGTATAGAGATGAAGTAAGGGAAGTGTTTGTCTTTTGGTTTAATTTTTGTTTGAAGCTAGGTAATTTATTTCTGAAAACCTTTAGTAAGAATTCTTTTTGTTTGTTATTTTGACCTTTTCCCCTCCTGAGGTTCTTTCTGTTATTTCCCATTTATTATGCACAAATAAAACTTGTGAAATCTTTTTACTTCATAAACTGGTGCCGTTGTAATTTGTGCTAGTCCTGGGACCTGGAGACGGGAGTTCTCTCTCTTTCTCTCCCCGCAACTTTTGTTACCTTCCTTTCTTGCCCCTAGACCTAAATCGGATCGTAACACCATGGTATTAGCGGGATAATCCACGGATAGCTGTGCATTTAATGCACGACGTGGAGGCAAAGAACCGCCCGATGTTAAGTGGAGTTTAGTTTACTTGTTTTAATTAAAAGGCACCAGAATACATGAAATGGTATTTACTCCAGTAACATTTTTCTGGGGGAGGACCCACCCACTTTTTTTTTTTCTTCCGACGCCCATGGAAACTTAAACATATGAACGGATTAATAAAATTGTAAATTAATTTTAGATAAATATATATATAAAATTTGCATTTACATTTGGGTTATGCAGTGTTTTTAAATTATATTTTACACTGGGGTGCCTTGAGATTTTATGCACTTTTGAAAGGTGCCCTGACTGAAAAAAGTTTGAGAGAGGCTGGTCTATATCACTGAAAAAAATGCTTCGTTGAATTTACTAAAAAAATGTATCTAAGTGGTTCCACACAGTTGATTTTAGCTACATTTAAACAAATGCATTACCTTTAATAAGTTCAACTTAATGCATTTGTTTAAATGTAGCTAAAATCAGTTGTGTGGAACCACTTACCATAAAATGTTTTAGTAAATTCAACTATCATTTTTTTCAGTGTGTATTCATTTTTACAGTGTACGCATTTCTGTTATTTTTTCCTTTTTGAATTTATTGTCTTTGTATTATTCTGAAACCTTTTTTTAAGTAAAACGAAACCAATTTTTGGTGATTCGAAAAACTTTTAAAATAAGTCTCAGAGTGTTTTTTTCCTAGAAGTATCTTTACTTTGTTATAGTTTAGATATTAATACTAAGCAAAAGCCCAGTGAAACGGACCCCGGACTGAACTGGATCGGACACCGCCGAGGACCCTGAAGCCATTTATAGCATCTTTAACCAACAGGTAAGGACAATCTTGGATTGTAATAGGTTAGAAGGATTTGGATGTTACAGTGGTATAGATACACAACAGTATGAATTTATGTATGTTTGTTTAGTGTTAGTTATATTTGTGAGTTAGTTAATAAAACTTGTGCACAATATGGATTTGGTTTCTAAATGTCTCTGCTTGCATACAAAGTCCCTTTTACGATCTTGATCTTGTTACATGCTCTAAGTGCTGTACATGCTAAGAAATAATTATTTTTCAGTGACCATGAAAGATACACTTTTCTTAGAATAAATGAATAATCAAAGAGTTTGTTGGAACTGATTAATTGATTGTAATATTAATTTAGCTTACCTCAAAGTTAATCTAATTAACTGACCCAAATATTAATAATTAATCATAATTGGTAGGGTAAGTGTATACCCATTAAACCCACCAAAATCTAAGTTTAGTTTTTTTTCATAGATATTGACATAGTTTATAAGAAAAATCATTTGTTAAAATGCAAGATTAATCTCTCATTTGAAATTGTATTAATTAGTTGATGTACATTTTAGAATATAAAATTAAGATAATTTAGGAATAAAGTCAGAAGTCTGGCATGGGCTTAATTGGTACTTTGGCACCATTTAAGCCCGCATGTGTTCCAAATAAGCCCACATCATCATTGATTCACAAAATATATATATAAAAAAATGATTTTAAAGAAGTAAAACATCAATATATTTATTCAGTGACAATTAATTGTTAATTATTCAGTGACAATTTATTCCGTTAAAAAAAATTCCTTTTGCTAATATTTAATTAGAGCCCTGGGTGGGATGGGTAGGTGTTAGTGGCGGTGGTCTGGAGCCTTAAGTCGGCTTGCCTGGAGTTGTAGCTGGAGTCAAGCTGGAGCCAAGCCGAGTTGGGGCTCCATACTCTGGAAGTGGAATAAACATATGGCAGGACTTTTACTCTTTGGCCCCTGGATTACCCACCTCTGTGTCACAGTGGTCCATATCCTCAGCAATGGACTTAGCATGCAGTACCGCCAGAATGGGAACTTCTATGTCTTCACCTTCCTCCTCCACAAAAAGGGATTCCAAGCTGGAGGATCGATTTGAGTGACGTAGCTGCTGGTGCGAAGGAGAGAGAGAAATGGAGATGGAGACGGAGATAGGGGGTTTCGGCCAGTGGTGATATTCACATTACAGGCGACAAGTGTCTTTCAACTGCTGCCAACTCAATGAGCAACCTGTCCAAGCATTTGTCAGCATGGCAATACAAACCTTGTGGCGAAAATCCTGCTCGCCGGTCATTTGAAGGAGTCACTCATCAGCCGACCCCATCTAAACAAGCTAAGCTTTTCTCAAGTCTTGGAGCGCAGCAGGTAACACAAAACGAAATGAACAGGCTAGTTGCAGGGTTCATTGTTAGAAGACATGCTTCCCCTGTCAACCATTGAATCACCCAGGTTGAGAAAAATACTAGATGAAATACCCGCGAATTGACGCGGATTTTCTGTTTATTTAATTAATTGCATTTTATGTTTCCTTTTTATGGGCTTAAGTATATTTTAAATTAAGATTTTATTTTATGGGATAAAGTGACCTTTATTTTTATATTTTTCATTGTCCACTTAATTATTATTATTTTTTTTTTTTTGCCATGAATCTAATAAAACGCTGGTTTTGTTCTCAGGAGAAGAGTTTTGTTCTCATGTGTTTTGAAACTTGTGTGTTGACCCCATTTTAACCCTCTGGGGTCTAAGGTGTTTTTGGGGCCCTTGGGATGTTTTGACATGCCCTGACATTTGTGCTTTTTTCAGTTATTTATAAACATGATAATGGCAAAGGTGTAAATTCACTCTATATAGCACAAACAGGGCTACCATAATATGCAAGCAACATGTATGTAGATGTTTGTATTTTTAAGAGAATAATGTTTATGCATGGTTATTAAAAAAAAAAAAAAGAAAGAAAGTTGCTGAAATAAGACCACAAAACTCATACTAAATATGTGTCCACAAGACTTTTGACTAATGGATGTTGTCGCTTCGAGTTCTAGCTTCAAAATTATGTGAAAAATATATTGCTTTATCATTCACATAAAACAATACATTGATTTAAATTGTGTAAGACAGGTTTTGCTTGGAAAGCCAATATGCGAGGGGGGCGTGAACGAGGAGATACAATGTCCCACCCATTATGCGTAACTACTTGCATAATGAGCCATTCATTCAGGTGTGACACTGACTGAGCCACAAGAATGAATGCAAGGACAAAAGATATATTTAGAAGAAGACCATATTGACCATTTAAGATTTTGCTTACATCTATCTTGTAAATATGTTTTGCTATTCTATTAAAAAGGTTACAATTACAACAATAATTACAATTTCAACAATATTTCAAGTGTACTCTTTCTTTGTAAAAAAATTATTATAGGCCTACATTTTATCATATGTATTCATTAGTTTGAATATAGCCAACATTGGAACAGCTAACATTCAAAAATAGTAAAAATAGTATTTTCTATATATATATATATATATATATATATACATGTACATGTACCTGTACATATACATATATATATATATATATAACATATGAGCAGAAATTGCTAAACAAAAGCTTATTTGATGTGGCAGTATATTCTACAGTAAAAACTGTACCCAAATCTAGTCAACAAAATGTTGTCTTTCATATTTCGCCTGACTGTTACATTGTTTTTATGAATGCATATAAATGTTAATTTGCAGTTTAATACGTTGCTTATACAAATAGCCTACATTTTATTTAAACATATTTCAGTCGATTTTTACTCATCTCAGTATAGCAATACAGTTTGCTAAAACATCTTCATTCATTCACACACAGAAACGCGATTCAAATTTAAACTGTCTTTTTGCGAGCTGTGGTAAACAGCGCATCTCTACCGTTCATTCATTCACACACAGAAACGCGATTTACTTGAGAAGGAAAAAAAACTTACTACAGTATTCCTCAGCTCAGTCGGATCCGTTGCTCCTCGAAATACCCGCACTTCTGAGGTACATTTTCCATTATTATTATTACGATAGTATTATTCCTCACAGCGCTGCGAGACGGTGTAAACAAGTACAATGATCTGATTAAACTTGTGTTTTCTCGAGCTGATATGGGGGCGTTCACAGTGTTTGCATCGATTGCCTCAGTCATTTGCGTTTGAATAGAGCACGCTCTCTGTGGGCGGGGTCACATTAAAAATAATTAGATGAGATGAGAACGACTGACATCTCGCTCTTTTCTTACAGATTACATGAACTGAGAATATTTGTTTTTTTATATAAATTACTTCATTTAAAAGAAGAGAATTCAAGCTTCATGCCTGTGTGTCTGCATGTCTGTTTGACTGAGTATTCACTGAGTTATTGTTCATTTTCGGACGCGTTTCAGAATGGACTTCACTGACAGAGAGAAGGCAGAACTCGCTTCGTGTTTATTTTTCTTTATTTGGCAAAAAGCACAACACTTTGTTTTTATTGTGAGTATACACAAAAATAATACACACTTAACAGAATCGATTGATGTATGAAACTTGTTTGTAATATCAAAGTCAACAGAGCAAAATGAATCTCTTTTGAACTGATAAAAAAAAAGCGAGCCTATCGCGCCGGCGTGCGATTGTCGACCCCAGGGGGTTAAAATGACCCAACCATAGCCTCCTTTATCCTGTTGTTTGTGGATTTTACAGTGAGGCATATTTCTTTGTGCAGATGGGGATATTGTTCTTTCATATGTTTTTACACGCCATTTTGTATACATTTATACAATAAACACTATGCAGACAGGTAATAATAGGGCTATGATGTTTGTCCATGTATCTACACAGTAAATTAAGAAACAGGAAAGTAAAGTAATAAGTAGTGAAGTTACTTTTCAAACGCAGTAACTAGTAAAGTAATCTCATTACAATTTACAGAAGTAACTAGTAACTAGTAACTAATTACTTTTTTTGAGTAACTACCCCAACACTGATCTCAGCAGAGGAGGATTAAACAACTCCACAGACAGCATTACCAGCTTCACTTATTATGACCGCCGCTAGCGTAGCTAGCGAAAGCGGTCATATAGGGATTGTCAAAGTTTTTTTTTTTTTTTTTTTTCGTCACCTTACTGAATTTTTCGTCAACGATACCAGGGACACCGAAACACCGGGGAACATGAAATTTGGTGGGCATGTAGCCCCACTAGACTTCTAAGGAAAAATTTCGTTTGGTCCCCGGGGGCCACTCCCCCCCCCGCGCTGGGCCCCCCCAAACCCAAAAAAATGCAGTTTTTCCTAAATAACTACCTGAACCGTGGCACCGAGGATGAAGAAATTTTTATGGTATGTTGGTCTACTAGACTTTTACGGAAAAAATTCATTTGGTCCCCGGGGGCCACTTCCCCCCCCGCGCTGGGGCCCCCTTAAATTTTTCGTCAACGATACCAGGGACACCGAAACACCGGGGAACATGAAATTTGGTGGGCATGTAGCCCCACTAGACTTCTAAGGAAAAATTTCCTTTGGTCCCCGGGGGCCACTCCCCCCCCGCGCTGGGTCCCCCCAAACCCAAAAAAATGCAGTTTTTCCTAAATAACTACCTGAACCGTGGCACCGAGGATGAAGAAATTTTTGTGGTATGTTGGTCTACTAGACTTTTACGGAAAAATTTCATTTGGTCCCCGGGGGCCACTTCCCCCCCCCGCGCTGGGGCCCCCGTAAATTTTTCGTCAACCATACCAGGGACACCGAAACACCGGGGAACATGAAATTTGGTGGGCATGTAGCCCCACTAGACTTCTAAGGAAAAATTTCGTTTGGTCCCCGGGGGCCACTCCCCCCCCGCGCTGGGCCCCCCCAAACCCAAAAAAATGCAGTTTTTCCTAAATAACTACCTGAACCGTGGCACCGAGGATGAAGACATTTTTATGGTATGTTGGTCTACTAGACTTTTACGGAAAAATATCGTTTGGTCCCCGGGGGCCACTTCCCCCCCCGCGCTGGGGCCCCCGTAAATTTTTCGTCAACGATACCAGGGACACCGAAGCACCGGGGAACATGAAATTTGGTGGGCATGTAGCCCCACTAGACTTCTACGGAAAAATTTCGTTTGGTCCCCGGGGGCCACTCCCCCCCCGCGCTGGGCCCCCCCAAACCCAAAAAAATGCAGTTTTTCCTAAATAACTACCTGAACCGTGGCACCGAGGATGAAGAAATGTTTATGGTATGTTGGTCTACTAGACTTTTACGGAAAAATTTCGTTTGGTCCCCGGAGGCCACTTCCCCCCCCGCGCTGGGGCCCCCGTAAATATTTCGTCAACGATACCAGGGACACCGAAACACCGGGGGACATGAAATTTGGTGGGCATGTAGCCCCACTAGACTTCTACGGAAAAATTTCGTTTGGTCCCCGGGGGCCACTCCCCCCCCCGCGCTGGGCCCCCCTTAACCCAAAAAAATGCAGTTTTTCCTAAATAACTACCTGAACCGTGGCACCGAGGATGAAGAAATTTTTATGGTATATTCGTCTACTAGACTTTTACGGAAAAATTTCGTTTGGTCCCCGGGGGCCACTCCCCCCCCCCGCGCTGGGGCCCCCGTAAATTTTTCGTCAACGATACCAGGGACACCGAAGCACCGGGGAACATGAAATTTGGTGGGCATGTAGCCCCACTAGACTTCTACGGAAAAATTTCGTTTGGTCCCCGGGGGCCACTCCCCCCCCGCGCTGGGCCCCCCCAAAACCAAAAAAATGCAGTTTTTCCTAAATAACTACCTGAACCGTGGCACCGAGGATGAAGAAATTTTTATGGTATGTTGGTCTACTAGACTTTTACGGAAAAATTTCGTTTGGTCCCCGGGGGCCACTTCCCCCCCCGCGCTAGGGCCCCCGTAAATTTTTCGTCCACGATACCAGGGACACCGAAGCACCGGGGAACATGAAATTTGGTGGGCATGTAGCCCCACTACACTTCTACGGAAAAATTTAGTTTGGTCCCCGGGGGCCACTCCCCCCCCGCGCTGGGCCCCCCCAAACCCCAAAAAATGCAGTTTTTCCTAAATAACTACCTGAACCGTGGCACCGAGGATGAAGAAATTTTTATGGTATGTTGGTCTACTAGACTTTTACGGAAAAATTTCGTTTGGTCCCCGGGGGCCACTTCCCCCCCCTGCGCTGGGGCCCCCGTAAATTTTTCGTCAACGATACCAGGGACACCGAAACACCGGGGAACATGAAATTTGGTGGGCATGTAGCCCCACTAGACTTCTACGGAAAAATTTCGTTTGGTCCCCGGGGGCCACTTCCTTCGCTGGGCCCCCCCAAACCCAAAAAAATTCAGTTTTTCCTAAATAACTACCTGAACCGTGGCACCGAGGATGAAGAAATTTTTATGGTATGTTGCTCTTAAGGGCCCACATCAACCTAGCCCATAATCACTCATTTGTGATTTGCGCCCCTCCCATAAAAAATGAAAATGCAATATTATTCTGCTTTAATCGCCCCTATCTTCAGTGGAGATGTTCAGAACTGCACCATATTTCATGTGTATGATTAACTTGACATCCTCTGGGGGTATCCTCTGCTAAGTTTTGTAGAATTTCATCCATGGGGGGGTATAAAATAAATTAATTTATGTGCACATTTAGTGACTGTACACTCATCGGCCTGTAGATGGTGCTGTTGAGCGAAGGGTTGCTGGTTTAGGATGATACTGTCACACACACACATGCAGGAATACAAACAAACGCAAGCATGCACACACACTGACATCCACACGCACAGACACACACCCATACACACACATACAAATCCACATGCACAGACACACACACACAAACACACACGCGCACACATGTACGCACACATACATACACGCACAGACACACACACACACACACACAGACACACACATACACAAACACACACACATACACACACACACACACACACACACACACACACACACAGACAGACATGCACATACTATTACTTTTTTTAGGTATATACATAAACACGCAATACAGCCAAATTACTCCACGTCATTTATTTTTGTGGAAAGCCAGTGCAGGCCTGAGCGGCGGTCATATTTTGTACCGCGATGCGGTACATCTAGTTACTAACCAGACTGACTTTATTTCTGTCAGACGTCTACAAAAGTTTTTATTGAGAATTAACAGAGGCTTAATTAGTGTTTCTATTAATTGGGCTCTTAACTCTTATATATTTTGTCTTTCCTGGCTGCTATGACAGTGTGTTTGTCAAACACTTTTGCAGCAGCAAAGAAAGCTAAAGTGAAACGAAATCAGGTGATGATGTTTTTTTGTTGATGGTTTTATAATCATCATGAAATAGACTGATTTACTGAGGTCTTTTAATTTAACAATTATGATGTCACATTATTATTATTTTCCCATCACAAACCCTGTGTTACTGCAGCATGAGATCCAGCAATATTATAAAACAAAGTTACAAGACTTGAAGCAAACATGAGAATGAAAGAGTTTATGATGACACACACAGACATCAATAATCAGCGTATGAATCTCAACAATGGTGACAATCAAAAGTACTTTGCTGCAATGCATGCTGGATATCAGCATAGTACAAAACTCCTAGCATGCATTGCAACATGAATAAATTATGCAGCTGAATTGTCCTATAATTTAGTTTGATTCTAAATATTTACTTTTATTTTTTGCTGTTGTTTTTGTTGTGAATTAGTAGCTTTTCAGTGATGTTCTGAATTAATCTGTTTATCTAAATATTTGTGATTGTCACCATTGATGAGATTCATACGCTGATTGTCGATATCTGTGTGTGTCAGCATAAGATTTTTAATTAGGGACCAAGCACCGAAGGTGCGGAGGCACCTATTGTATCTGTTCCCGTTCTTATTCTTCTTCTTCTTCTTCTTCTTCTTTTTCTTTTTCTTTTTTTTCTTCTTCCGCTCTGGGAATCTATGGCAGCCCATAGAACCGCTTGCGGGAAAGTTATGAAATTTGGCACACTGATAGATGACAGTCTGAAAAGTCACCATAGCAAATTTGGTGGCTTAAAACCAATCTCTCTAGCGCCACCAACTGTCCAAAGTTTCACTCATATTTATGTTAATAATTTTTGAACCGTAAGGCCTATCGACAAAATTCTTTTGTCCGCTTATTTCCTAGCTCAAGACGATTCTTGAAATTTTTCCACCATTTTGAATTTTCCGAAAAACCTACTTTTTCGAACTCCTCCTAGGCCGTTGCTCCGATTTTCACGAAAATTTAACCAGATCATCTCCAGACCATGCCGACAAAAAGTTATGGAATTCAAGTTGATTCGCTTAACAGTTTTCGATAAACGCACAAATACATTTTAGGTAGCGCTAGCAAAAACAGTCATAAGGCTGTATCTCCGCAACGTTTCATCGAATTCAGACCAAACTTGGTACATGTACTCACAAGCATGACCTGAGGCAACATGCTGCGTTTCGGCGCAGCGCCACCTACTGGTCCGGAGATATAAAAAATGGCTATTTTTGCTTATAACTTCTGAACAGTTTGTCCAAAAATCATAAAATTGGTCTCGTTAGATTCAGGGCAACATGCCGATTCTACTGAATTTCAATTTTACCATATCGGCCATTTTGACTGTCGGCCATTTAGAATTTTGTGCTAAAATGCTGTATTTTAAGAACGCATGAACGGATTGTTACGAAATTTGGTATTGGTCATCATCACGATCCCTGAAAGAACCTGAGAAGTTTCAAAACAGCGCCACCTAGTGGTGAATTTTTTTTTCCAAATGCTTATAACTTTGGGTGTGGTCGACTTATTTTCACGAAACTCATCTCATTAGACTCCTGAATCGTTGCCGAGTCCCACGATACCAGACATGCTTGGTTTTGCCTTACGGTTTGTGTAGCATTGTGATTTAGCGCTTAAAAAAACATTTGGCTATATCTTCGAAACCGCTAGTCCGATCGAGACAAAACCACCGTCAGAAGTTTGGAAACATAGGTCGATAACTAATTGCCAATGCCCAAATGCGAAAATATTGATGTTTAGGGGTAGTAAATTCCAATCAAAGTCATGTGTCAGTCATTTTTTACGTGTTTTTTCATATAAATGTCTATAACTCAGAAGCGAATTGAGATATTTTCACCAAAATCGACACACATATGTATGGGCTCACTCTGAGGACACATACAAAAAATGGTGGGACTGAGCCTCTTGGTGGCGCTATAATAGAACAAAACATGAAATTCCCATTGACTTCAATACAGTTTTGTGAAATAAAATGCTATACTAAACAAATGCAATGGTGTAATATTACAAAACTCAGAATGTGCCATCAGCACCATCCCCTGAAGGTACCCAAAATATTTCGAGACAGCGCCTCCTAGTGGTCAAAAGTAATAACAAAATTTCCAAAAAGGCTAATAACTTTTGAATTAATTGGCCTATTGAAATGACACTGGTCTTAGTAGATTTCTTGGGTCAGGCCGATAACATAGATACCAAGTTTTCCTTATTTGGCCGAACTTCCTGTCTGCCATCTTGATTTTCATTCAAAACCTACTTTTTCGAACTCCTCCTAGACCGTTTGTTCAATTTTCACCAAAATCGAATCGTATCATCTCCAGACCGTGCCAACTAAAAGTGATGGATTTCGTGTCGATACACAAAACTGCTTTCATATAGCACAGCAGCAAAGTTGAGGCATGATGCCAAAAGCACTATTCAGGCTTTATCTCTGCAATGCCTTGACATATTGACACCAAACTTTGTATGTGTCATTTTCACTTCACTCTGACCACATCACATCAGTTTTGTAACTGCACCACCTATTGGTCAAAAGTGATAATCAATTAAATCATATTTTTAATTACTGTTTCTATGATTTTTCAGCCATTTCGCCTATAATCCTTTTTAAATGTCTTTAATTGCTCATTGCTGCAGTTGGTCTGACACTTTCAGCAATGTTGGCATGTCTTGTCATCTAATTCTGCTTGGCCCCGGTAATTGCTGCTTGCAGCTATATTTTAATCAGTGTTGTATAAAGTACTAGAAAGCAATACTTGAGTAAAAGTACAAGTATCGTACTAGAAAAAGACTTTGCACTCAAAAAAGTCAACTAGCCACTTGCTTGATTTGCATGATACAAATATGTCTGATTAATAAGAATATAACGAGTTTACTTCTGTTAAATGATTCATTCTTGTTACTTGTAACTAAATTAAGAAATAATTAAATGAATTAGATCAGCACTTGTTGATTCAACGAGACTGAAGCGCTTCATATCAACAATTCTCTCTGGTGAGTCACTGCGCATGCTCAGCACTACGGCGGGAAGTTCGGGCACATGCGAGTCCAGAGACGGCTATAAGTGGAGTTTTGTGAGCGGTCTAATTGTTCTGCATCCTTGATATTGAGGGTAAGTACTTGATATGTACCTGTTTGTAATTAATACTGTGGGATTATAGATTAAAAATAAGTTATTAGACACTGTGGCGATGTTTCTGCAGGTTTATTTTCCCATACTTGAAGCATAGGCTATGTTGGGTTCAATCATGTGTCTTCGTCGATACGAGTTTCACCTTAACGTTAATATATGCGCTACAATTTGGTGCATTTCTGTCACAATTTAATGTTAGCTACGCGCCTAACTATTTACTACATAACCCACGTTAAACCTGAACTCTACCTCAACCATGGGAGGGTAAAACAGGAGATAAAGTGAATGCAGAGTCGAACACACCATGCACTCGTTTTTTTTTTTCTGTTTGTAAGTTAGTGTGACGTTAGCTGGTTTATGCCTAATGTGGCATTTTTACGACATACCCGGGGTATATTTACGTAATCTATCGGTTACATCAGAAACAACAGAAGTTAATGTTGAATGATCAATGTGCACTTCTCATCTATCCTTTCATGTTAACGTTAACGAGCTTTATTTATTTCTCTTTTGAGATTTTGCTGAGAGTGTGCCAACGGAGGGACTGTTGTTGTTATTATCTAAATTAACTAATATTGGCCTGGCCCTTCATGTGTATATCAGAAAAAATATTACTTTAAACGTTCTGTAACTAGACATTTCTGTCTTTTCAAACATAGTTCCAAAATGCCACATGCTACCCAGTTTATTGAATACAGTATGCAAAAATTGTCAAGTAAAATCTATGATGCAGTCGACCATACATTTGAAATGTCCTAACAAAAGGAATAGTTTATAATTAAAGTCATGATGGAATAGGTTTGGATGGTTTTATTCAGGGAATAGGGTTATTAATATAAGTAAAACACTTGATATTTAGTAACAACAGCCAGTAGTGGTATTTTCTTTGGCCCAGTTTTTAAAGTCAGTCTTTGAAATTAGGAGAATAACAAGCAGTGTTATGTGTTTTTCTGTTTTCTGGCCTTAGCATACACATTAGGGTAAATAAGTTGCAATTTTGCAGATTAACTTTTAGACACTTTTTTTTTTCAGTGAAAATGTCTTCATTTTCTTCATACAAAAAAGAAATGCATCACAATATAAAGCTGGCGGCTGGCCCCTTGCTCTTCTGGTGTGAACCTCACCTTTTTTACATGGTAAGTAGTTTTTCTTAACACTCACATACAGTAATGTACAACTAACTATCCTTGATTACTGAACTTTCCTTTTCTTTCTCTTTCAGGGACATGTATGTGGCAGTGTGTTGCAAAGGAGAGTTGTAGGTACAAGTTACTTAAGCATTATAAACTATACCATTGTTTTGTAAGCGGCAATCATTATGTTTGTGTATATTTAAATTTAAGTTTGAGTTAATCTTGTCCCCACCCCACAGGATGACACTGCATACCCGAAGAGCCTGTGTCATCAAGTCTCTGTGCACCTACTTGAAAGAAGACCCTGAAAAATTAGTGAAGGCATATATGGTGAGTTGATGAGAAAATACAGCTTCAAAAGCCCATTGAATCTGTACTTGGGCCGTGTTTTTCCCTATTTGCTACAACAAACATGTGACATAAGAGAACACATAACTTTGTCAAATAACTGAGCTGGACAAATTGTTAATTTATAGGAAACTGAGGGGTACACCATGACAAAGTTCTTATGTGAATTGGTTGATGCACTAAGTCAATTTTTTTTTTAAGTTCATATCGGTTGAGCTCTCTTGGGGCTTAATTTACATAAAAAAGAAATGGCATCAGAAACTGTACATGCATGCTTTTGTTTTATTGCAGTGCATTATATTCTAAGATGGTTCTAATGTTTTAGCCACCTCATTCATTTTAAATATGGTGGACAAATAAATTATAACAATCTTATAATATAATGCACTGCAATGACAGCCCAGCACCCACTGTGACCTCAATAATAAACATAGTAGAATTATCACCTTTCTGACAGTTTCAACTTAAAACCTGAGAAATTATAACCTTGTAAATGTAGAATAAATTTTCCTGTATCGGATTGACGCTTACTTAACATGTGTACCTAATAAAGCGGCCAGTGAGTGTATAATGTGCAATTCTTGTGATCAATATTTGAGCTAATTTTTGTTTGTGATCTTTCATGTATTTCGTCCCACAGGATTCAGACATTGAGTCACAAAGTACCTTGGAGCAAACTGTGGGGGAGCGCTGTCTGACAATTACCCAGCAGACATTGGTGTCATAATTGAAGATGTGGAAGTCCTCAGTGAAATGAGTAGTATTGCACAGGCTTGTGCTCTGTTATTTGGACTGGTATACTGTTTGAACCTGAGCTCAAATAAAATAAAATAATTTTTTTAAATTGTTTGCATGTTTTCTGTACTTTTTTTTTATAGATTACTGAAGTTTTGGTAATGTCATGCTTAAGGCTGATTTATACTTCTGCGTATTATGTTTTGAATAATTATTTGATTTTGAAACATGTTTGCAGTGTTTTGTTAGACATAGTGTATTGTGTTAGTGTGTTATTGTATTTTGAAAATTAGTTTTGGAGTTTAGTTTACAATGTGTGATTTTGAGCATGAAATTAACCGTTTTGCCAATTGTGTGTTTTAGGTGTGTTGGTGCGTTAAGAGTTTAGGAAACTTGTTAAATGTATTGAAAAAACTGTCATAGAGATTGTAAAAAACTGTAAGGACATTTCAATTACTTATGGTCAGTTATGGTCAATTACTGTTAGTTCAGCTATTGCAACAATGTTTTATCAAATGCATTTGCTTGTACAAGGTTAAATTATGAAGACTTAAACTGATGTTGGACATGATTTGCTATTGAGATGAAGCAAATATACTTGTTCTATGCAAATTTGAAGTAAAAAAGTAAACGCTGATAACCATGATGGCAATGTCAAATGAAACAATCATTCATCAACATCTAAACCTCTATTAGTTCTCAATAAAAACTTATGTAGACGTCTGAAAGAAAAAAAGTCAGTAATAAGTGAAGCTGGTAATGCTGTTTGTGGAGTTGTTTAATCCTCCTCTGCTGAGATCTTCACAGATTTAATGACTTATTTTCTCTTCAGTGGATTTCATCTAAGGCTGTGGCTGAAGTCAGTTGCAGTTTGTGTTTTTATTTCTCTTTCTTTCAGTGCTTGTTCACAGCAGGTGTTTGAATGATTGAAAGAATGATTCAGGAACATCATACTAACTTTTAAATAACATTCTATTAACATTCAGGAAACTGGACATTTTATGTTCCTAGAATGTTTGAATTGTTAATCAAAATTAGGTTGAAAGAACATTTAAGGAATATCATACCATTTAAAACACATTCTTCTAACGTCAAGAAAACTGGACATTTTTTTTTACGTTCCCAGAACCAACACAGAATATTTGGATTACGTTCTTATAACAAAAATCTGTTAGCTGGGAAAGCGTTAACACTGGTGATTTTGCGGTGAACTCCTGTGGCAGGTTGAACATGCTCTGCTGCACAAAGAAATACAACTTCCGCTGGGCCTCTTTGACAACGGCTTTGTGAAAGTCACATGACTTTGGGGAAACTGTAAAGTGATATAAGACAAGAACAGGGATGTGCAAAGGGGGTAGAGCCACTGAGTCACAAATTTTGCCCTCTTCAGCTGAGGTGAAGAGAATGTAATTTTATTTGCATGGTTCATTATGCATATACTTTAATCGACAGTTACAAAGCAATTTTTATGTTGTTGTTATTATTAATTTTACAGTTTTTCTGAATTGCTAAAACACATTTCTTGAAACCATCACTCACTTCCTCAAAACCTTAAACACAACCAAATTGTCAAACCACTTTCAGAGAACCTCGGACTCTTCTCTCAAAACCATTTTATCTGTGCTCAAAATCAAACAACACTGTAAAACCAAACAGTACAACTTTGATAAATAAAATGGGTTCTAATTACTCAAAATAATTAAAAAGTTAATTCGCCTTTAATTTTCTGTGTAATTAGAACGAAAGTGAAAATTTAAGTATACAGCACTCAATTGCTTTAATTTGTTTTTTTCAGTTCACTCAAATAGTTTTACTATAATCCCGTATGACGTCACGCACGTGCGTACGTGCTCCTCCTCCTTCAACTAGCGTTTCAAGTTCGCGAAGACGCCATGTTCTCTTACGAGAGTTCTCTCATACTGCGTCTTAGCTAAGACGCTGCGGGAAAAGTCTCTTTTCACGAATATTGAAGCAAAAAATTATCCTTAATTTTAATATTTGTAAAACGCATTTGCAGCAGTATACAGCCATAGGCAAGACGGCTCGCTTGCTCATTGGCTGCTCTACGGCAAATGCATAAGCCTATCGAGCGCAGGCTGATGCAACATCAGACCAATGAGGCCACTTCCCGCCGACGCGGGCGTGGCCTAGCCCTATAAAGGTAGCTCGAAAAGGCTGACTCACTTGATTTTTCATCTCTTCAGCGAAGCTCACACATCGTTGGATCTCGATAAGAAGCAAGCGTCGTTTGAGTGTAAGCACCTCAGCGGGACGAGCCATCTGAAGTCGCTGGCCTTCGCCGCCTTCCACTGCCGTACCTGCTGCGCTTTCCGGCGCTCATATCCTTTTCCTCTGTTCCTGTGTGTGTGTGTGTGTTCGCCCCGCGACACACACTCGTAAAAGAGCTTGCGTCTTTTTAAAGATGCCTTCCTGCGGCTCGTGCCGAGCCCCACTCAGCGAGGGAGACCATCATGTGATCTGTGTCTCCTGTCTGGGTGAAGACCATGCAGCGCTCGCGCTCACTGACGGCGGCTGCCCTCACTGCGAGCTGATGCCTATGGTGACTCTGAGGACTCGCCTGGCAGTATTCTCCGAGCCTGCACTCCCCGCCGCGTTGCCGCGCCGTAAAAAGCGCCGCTCCCAGCGGATTCCGGAACCCTCTACAACCCGACCGAGCTCGCCTGAGCGCCCGCCCGCTTCGCCGGCCTCGCCTGAATCACTTCCTGATGCTCAGCGCCCGCCGTCTGCCGCCGCTTCATCAGAGGAAGTCGATTTCAAAGCCGTGTCGGGGGATGAGGACACGTGCTCTCTGTTAGCTTCGGGCAGCGGCGATTGGTCGAGCTCTGAGGATCTCGCACTTGCTGCTCGTAAGCCTAACAGACGAGCTAACATCGAGAAGGAGTTGATGCGAGTGCTCACGCTGGCCGCGACGAGTCTCGGCCTCGAGTGGTCTGCACCAGTACCTCCCTCTCGGACCCGGCTGGATGGTAGCTTTCTTCCGGGTGAGCGTACTTCTCCTGAGTCTAAGCCCGCCCCCTTTCTTCCTGAGCTTCATGAAGAAGTGGCAAAGGCCTGGAACGCTCCCTTCTCAGCACGAACACGTTCGTCTGTTTCACCAGCATTCTCCGCTCTGGATGATGCTAAAAACAGAGGCTACCAGTCACTTCCGCCGGTGGAACAGGCGATAGCGACGCACCTTTGCCCGCCCTCTGCTGGACGGCGGACGAAACCAGTGTTGCCATCCAAAGCCTGCAGCACGACGTCATCGCTGCTCGCGCAAATCTTTTCCGCTGCTGGGCAGGCTGCATCTGCACTACACACCATGGCCACGCTGCAGATTTTCCAGGGAGATCTCCTCCGTAAACTGGACGAGATGGGACCTGATGCAATCTGCCTCGCGGATTTGAGGAGCGCTTCGGATCTCACCCTTCGCGCTACTAAGTCTGCCGCTCAGGCTATGGGACGTGTTATGGCTTCCGCCACTGTGGCTGAAAGACATCTTTGGCTGACGTTTTCAGACATGGCCGAGTCTGAGCGCACCGCGTTCCTCGACGCCCCGCTGAATCCCGCTGGCCTCTTCGGATCCTCTGTCAATGAGTTCATAGAGAGATTCGCAGAGGACCAGAAAGCGTCGCAAGCCTTTAAGCACTTCCTGCCGAAGCGCTCCAGTTCTGCAGCGAGTCGTGCTAAGCCGACCCAGCGGAGCTCTCAGCCACAGCCCCCTCCTCCTGCTGCGTCATCACGACAGCAACGCAGCGCGAGACCCCGCTCTCGCTCTACCAGCCGTCGCCCCGCGCCGCATGGACCACGGCAGAGGATTGTGGTGAAACCGGAAGCCCCGAACACATCCTAGCACGCCTAGGAAAGCGCCGGTGTACGAGTCCCGCTGCGGCCGGGCTCCCACCCAAGCGCGCCGCTGTTTCAGTTCCAGGAATTGCGACTGTCTCAGCGTCTTATGCAACGCGCAAGCCTGTACAGTTGCCCGCTTGCCTGCACACAAAAGCCGTTTTTACGGCTACCCAGATATATCCCGAAAAGAGTGTATTTTCTGGTGTCCCGGAATTTATAGCACCCCACTCATGATGGTGCTATAAATGTAATGCTGATGCCCACTATTCAGTGCCCATCCGTACACACAAGCACAGCCCTTCACACAGGGCTCGCGCCCATAAAATCGACTCAGGTCGATCGCGCGCACTACATAGTAAACGTGCCCACTCCTCAGTGCACACAAACACTATGTCACACACGTCTTGCGGTTTCTGTAAAAACGAAACCCGTGCACGTTCGTTCTGCTCAGACAGACAACGCGCCAAAAGCAGTAAAGGTGCGCACTTCCAGCCCACACTTACTCACAGACGATACGAGTCCCACGGGACTCGCTCAGCCCTCCCTCACTCGGCTAAGCGCCGTAGCGGGGTCGAGGACGAGCGCTCTGCCCGCTGTCATCAGCGCGCCCCACGCCTCGAATGCCACAGACATAACGCCTGTGTTACAGCACACCGAAGCGCTCTCGTTGCCCAGTCAACAGAGTGCGCTTCGCATCCAACCCTTAGCCATTCATGCAGATGCATGGGCAGCGCTTCCAGGGGTTTCGGGATGGGTGCTAGGCATTATAAAGAGAGGCTACTCGCTACAGTTTTATCGACGCCCTCCCCGCTTTACGGCGCGTGTCGAAACTACGGTGAATTCGGAAGTAGCACACCTACTCCGAGCCGAAATTTCAAAACTGATGAGCAAAGGGGCTGTAGAGCCTGTATCTCATGCTCAAAGCGAACGGGGGCTGTACAGCAGATACTTTCTGGTTCCCAAGAAAGACGGGGGCTTCAGACCCATACTGGATCTGAGACAGCTGAACAAAGCATTAGTGAAACGCAGTTTCAGAATGCTTACGACCAGGAAAATCCTCGCGCATATTCTCAGAGGAGACTGGTTCATGTCAATAGATCTGAAGGACGCGTATTTTCAAATACAGATAGCGTCACGTCACAGGCAATACTTGAGATTCGCCTTCGACGGCCAGACATACCAGTATACAGTCCTGCCATTCGGCCTGTCCCTGGCACCTCGCACATTTACGAAGTGCATGGACGCAGCGCTCGCCCCTCTCAGACTCAGAGGCATGCGAGTGCTGAACTATTTGGACGACTGGCTGATTCTGGCTCAATCACGATCAGAGCTCGTGGAACACAGGACCATGTTACTCGATCACCTCGAGAAACTTGGTCTCAGAGTCAACTGGACGAAGAGTTCACTGAACCCCAGTCAAACGATTTCGTTTTTGGGCATAGTTCTGGACTCACAGTCTATGACGGCGCGGCTGTCGTCACAGCGCGCAGCGAGATCTCTCCGCTGCAGCGCATCCTTCCCGCTCAAGGCGTTTCAGAAGATGCTAGGTCTCATGGCCTCAGCATCACCAGTTCTTCAGCTGGGCCTGCTCCGCATGCGCCCCCTGCAGTTCTGGCTGAAAGCGCGGGTACCGCGCAGAGCGTGGACTTCTGGTCGGCTGCGCCTCAAGGTCAACCAGAGCTGTGTTACAGCTCTAGAACCTTGGACAGCGAACGGCTGGTACCAAGCAGGTGCAACCCTGGGGACTTCCTCGAGAGTGAGAGTGGTGTCGACGGACGCCTCCACCTCGGGATGGGGAGCGCTGCTCGAGGGCAGACCGTTATGTGGCCTGTGGTCAGAACGAGAAAAGCTCCGACACATCAACTGTCTGGAAATGCTGGCAGTGGAAAACGCGCTGATGCGTTTTCGTCCCCATATCAAGGACCATCACGTCCTAGTCCGTTCGGACAACATGTCTGTGGTGTCCTACATAAATCGCCAGGGCGGTCTCAGATACCGAGATCTGTACAGGTTGGCGGAACGCCTCCTGGTATGGGCTCAGCACAACTTGCGCTCGCTGAAAGCAGCTCATGTGCCTGGGATACAGAATTTGGGTCCAGACAGACTGTCCAGGAACAACATTCCCGCAGGCGAATGGTCTCTACACCCACAAACAGTCCAGCTGCTGTGGGAGAGATTTGGCAGAGCGGAAGTGGACCTCTTCGCGTCCAGCGAAAACGCTCACTGCCCCACGTTCTTTTCCAAGAACGAAAGCGCGCTGTCCCAGAGGTGGCCGCGCTGCCCGCTCTATGCCTTTCCCCCCGTCTCCCTCCATCCAGAGGTGATAGAACGGGTGAGGGAAACGAAATGCTCAGTGCTGCTTGTAGCACCACTCTGGAGGAACCAACCTTGGTTTCCAGAGCTGATGCAGTTAGCAGACACTGCCCCATGGCCGGTGCCATTGAGAAGGGACCTTCTCTCGCAGGCCAGGGGCTCGATTTGGCACCCTCAACCAGAGTTGTGGGCCCTACACGTGTGGGCTCTCAACGGTTACCCGCTGATTTTTCAGTAGGAGTGCTAAATACTATCACTCAGGCTAGAGCACCGTCGACTCGACGGCTCTATGCCTCAAAGTGGTCGGTATTCTCCAGCTGGTGTATGGCTCGGGGATGTTCACCCCTCGACTGTGAGGTGACGGAGGTTCTCTCCTTCCTTCAAGAGCTGTTGGATAAGGGCAGAGCCCCATCCACGCTCAAAGTATATGTGGCGGCTATCGCAGCGTTCGCTGAGACAGCGCTCGGTCAGTCGATAGGAAGGAACGATTTGGTCATCCGCTTCCTCAGGCGAGCTAGGAGACTGAACCCTCCCAGACCCCCGTCGGTTCCTGTGTGGGACCTCTCTACGGTTCTGGAGGCCATGAAAGGTTCCCCTTTCGAGCCCATCCAGACAATTAGCCTCAGACATCTGTCATTTAAGACAGTGTTCTTGCTGGCTCTTGCTTCAGTGAAGCGCATAGGTGACCTGCACGCGCTCTCAGTGAGCCCGTCGTGTCTGGAGTTTGGGCCTAGTGACTCGAGAGTCATACTCAAACCTAGGCACGGTTATGTGCCAAAATCCCTCAACACACCGTTTCGGGCTCAGGTTATATCCCTGTCTGCCCTGCCGGTGTTAGAAGAGGAAGGAGACTTGAGCTCTCTTTGCCCTGTCAGGGCTCTAAGAGCCTATGTGTCTCGCTGAGCAACTGTTTGTCTCATTCAGTGGACGTTCCAAGGGAATGGCTGTTTCGAAACAAAGCCTATCCAGATGGATAGTTGACGCCATAGCGTTAGCATACACCTCCAGAGGTCTTCAGTGCCCACTGGGTGTCAGAGCGCACTCCACGAGAGGCGTTGCCTCGTCGTGGGCCTGGTCTAGTGGGATATCCTTACAGGATATATGTATGGTGGCAGGCTGGGCCTCGCCGTCTACATTTATCAGGTTTTATAACCTTGAGGTTCCCGCCTTGCAGGCTAAGCTGTTATCGGTGTAATTGAACACTGAGAATACAAGCGCAGTGCGTTACTACTATCTTACGGGCAGTATTACGTAAGACCCATATTCCCACATTAGTCAAGGTTGTCTTGTCTAAGTGATGTCATAATATTGCGTCTGCGGACGCAGCTATATATCGGAACGGAGAGTTCCTCCTCCTGTTCTAGGACTCTCTGTGAGTCCCTCTGGTGATTGTGCACTGTAAATCCTGGGTTCGCCTCCAGGTTTATGGTTGTTAATCCCTGCACGCACGGCGTCTTACATTGGGGTCCCGCAGCGTCTTAGCTAAGACGCAGTACGAGAGAACTCTCGTAAGAGAACGTACTCGGTTACTAACTTAACCTCGGTTCTCTCTAGTAGAGGGAACGAGTACTGCGTTCCTTGCCGTGCGTACGATTCACTTTGGTTCGCTTCTTCGATGAAATAAATCAAGTGAGTCAGCCTTTTCGAGCTACCTTTATAGGGCTAGGCCACGCCCGCGTCGGCGGGAAGTGGCCTCATTGGTCTGATGTTGCATCAGCCTGCGCTCGATAGGCTTATGCATTTGCCGTAGAGCAGCCAATGAGCAAGCGAGCCATCTTGCCTATGGCTGTATACTGCTGCAAATGCGTTTTACAAATATTAAAATTAAGGATAATTTTTTGCTTCAATATTCGTGAAAAGAGACTTTTCCCGCAGCGTCTTAGCTAAGACGCAGTACTCGTTCCCTCTACTAGAGAGAACCGAGGTTACGTTAGTAACCGAGTACGTTTTTGCTGCTCGCCTCGGATGAAAATAAGTTTGCAACGCTGTAAAAACCTTGCTCGTATTTAATAAAAAGAGCGTTGGATATGATGTTTTTCGATCGGGAATTTGAATTCGATCGGTGTTGAAACTGCTTTCTGAACCTGCTGGTGCCAAGCTTTTCTTCATTGTGCTGCCCACCATCATATTCCTCTTCTCTTTGGGCGAACTAATCTGGTAAGTTCCCTGTTTTATTTTCTGCAAGTTTTAGTGTCTTCGTAATGTATATTATGCATTTGCAAAGGCGAATAAGGATTTGAGTCATTTTATACTGTCTCACTAAAGGTAACGTTAATATGGATTGACTTGATAAAGCAACTGTATTTAACTGTTAGGTTTTTTTATATATATTAAAGTCTGTGTTTTTGCATCGGTTGTGCACACATTAACAAGTTTTCGGCAACAATTTGAATGACCTCAAAATGGCGGGCTGTAGAGTAAAGTAACTGTAGCCTAGTGGTTTTCATAGAGGTTTGACAATAATTTGATGCAATTTGTTCCACGTGTTGTACATTTTTGTAAGGACATATATTTATAAAATGTATTAAAATAGTTTGCTCAAGCCATACCTAAACGTTAAAGCTTGTGTTATTTAGGAGAGACATTTATGTTGTTCTTACTTAAAATGTAACATTTCAAAAAGCAAATTGTACAGTAGGCTATACAAAAAATTAAACGTTTAAGGTCTGTTTTATGGGATCAGACTGAGCATAATGCCTATTAAGTTACAAGTTACAGTTTTCCTAGTATTTTGGCAAATATTACAACCTGACTAACTTCTCAATCTCTCTTTTCAGGCTAAAAGTGAAGTAGCTGGCAAGTTTGGTATGTTTATGTCCAATTTTTTATTTTTTTTTATACACTTTAATTGCATAATAAAAAATGTGAATTAATATTATTTGGTGCACAAGTTTATTAAAATGATTTGTTTCTATCTTTGTTAAAAGGAGTCATTGAAGACGGCACAAAGAGGTCATCACTGATAACTTAACCTTTTGGTGAGATCCTGGAACGCTGGCCTGCCTTTAAAATGGAGTCGCAGGTAAAAAATATTTTTCTTAGTTCACTTGGAAATGTTTTATATTTAAAGAAAATTGTTGACCCAAAACTGAACATTTGCCGTTAATTTACTCTCTCTCGGGCAATGCAAGATGTAGGTGACGTTCTTTCTTCAGTAGAACAATAAAGATGATTTTTAGCTGAACTAATGGTCCTTGGTGATTCATAAAATGCAGGTCAACGGGTGCCGTCACTTTACGAGTCAAAAAACATAAACAAGCAACCAAAATTAATACCTGTGACTGAGACAGAAATCTTGAGCTTCAGACTCTTGTTTTCAATAATGTTATAATCTGTTGTCTATATCTGCTTTTTGACTCACAAAGTGGTGGCACCCGTTGACTTGCATTTTATAAATCACCAAGGACCACAGGTTAAACTAAAGAATAATTTTTAGTGAATTATTTTTTTAACCTTGTTGTAAATGTTGGTTGGCCGAAGGGTGAGTAAACTGACAGCAAATATTTATTTTTAAATGGCGCCCATCGAGGCAGACGTGTTTGCTTGCTTCGCACTTAAATGTCGGATTTTTCTTTGTTTTTGTGTGTTTCTTGTTTTTTTTGCAGTGCACAAATGTCATGCACTGCTAACATACAACCGACAGGCATTATTGGACATCGCTAACTCACGACACACTGTTTTTACTAGTTTTATTCCGCCGGAGTTACAACTTATTGTTCGCTCCCAGAGTTACCACCGAAACCACCACCGAAACCATCCCGGGGGCTACGAAGCACCGGGCTCGAGTGAGTTGGCTGACCCCAGGAGATCGCTGCGGACACGGCGACGCAAGCGAGGCAAGAGGGGAGGGCTCCATGCTAGACTAAAAGCTCGCGCTAGCCGACCACCGCTACCTAGCCTCCTGCTAGCGAATGTGCGGTCCCTGGAAAACAAACTGGACGAGCTACGAGCCAGGATTACAACTCAACGGGAAATCAGAGAGTGCTGCGCCCTGATTTTCACCGAGACCTGGCTCTCAGACAAAGTCCCAGAGGACGCCATTAAACTACAGACTCACTCTGTTCACCGAGGGGACCGAACTGCAGCGTCCGGTAAGGTTAAAGGGGGAGGTGTGTGTGTATTTGTCAACAACTCGTGGTGTGGTGATATACGGACAGCTGATGAATACTGTTCCCCAGATGTGGAGTTTTTACTGCTGAAGTGCCGTCCTTATTATCTACCGAGGGAATTTACTGCTGTGTTTTTGGCCGCTGTTTACATCCCCCCGCGAGCTAATCCCACGGTAGCACTCAGCAAACTTCATGATGTCATCAGCGCATCAGAAACGGCTCATCCTGACGCTGTTTTTATTGTTGCTGGTGACTTTAATCAGTGCAGCTTACGGACTGTATTCCCCAAATACCACCAGCATGTGGACATTCCCACTCGTGATAAGAACACTCTCGATCATGTTTACAGTAATATACGTGGTGCATACAGGGCTGCACCCCGCCCCCACTTCGGACATTCAGATCACATCTCTTTGTTCCTGTACCCTGCTTACAGACAAAGATTGAAACAAGCACACCCGGTCATCAAACAGGTTAAACTCTGGACCCCAGAGACTGAGAGCACCTTGCAGGACTGTTTTGCCCTGACAGACTGGGATGTGTTTGAGGCTGCAGCCACCCTGGAAGACTCTTCCGTCAGTGTACAGGATTATGCTGAGTATGTGACTGGGTACATCAGCACTTGTGTCGAGAACATCGTGCCCACCATAAAAATTAGGAAGTTTCCAAACCAGAAGCCCTGGATAAACACTGAGGTACGTCACATGCTGCGTGCTCGCTCTCTTGCATTTAGATCAGGCAATGAGACCGAGTACAAAGCTGCGAAGTATGGACTGAGGAAAACCATCATAGCGGCTAAGAGGCAGTACAGAGAGAAGCTGGACAGCTTCTATTCCACTGCTGACTCAGGGCGGATGTGGCAAGGCTTGCAGCACATCACAGACTATAGGACTACCACCAACAACATCATCTTAACAGACAGCCTGCCGGATGACCTCAATACATTTTACACCCGCTTTGAGGCCCCCAGCCACACTGCAGAAAGAGGGCCCACGTACACATGGACCACCCAATCTGCCTCCCCCCCACCATCCGTCTCAACAACCCAGGTACACAAAGCTCTGAGGAAGATCAACCCCCGCAAAGCAGCAGGACCAGACAACATCCCTGGGCGGGCCCTCAGAACATGTGCCAATGAGCTAGTTGATGTTCTCACCTCCATCTTCAACCTTTCCCTCAGCCAGTGCACTGTTCCTTCGTGCTTTAAGACCACGATAATTGTCCCCCTGTCTAAAAAGAGCACACCCACCTGCCTGAATGATTATAGGCCAGTGGCACTCACTCCGATCATTATGAAGTGTTTCGAGAGAGTGGTGCTGGCCCACATTCAGAACAGCATACCAGACACTCTTGACCCCCTGCAGTATGCCTACCGGCCCAATAGGTCCACTTCTGATGCCATTGCTGCTGCCATCCACTATTCCCTCTCTCATCTGGAAAATAAGGATTCATACCTAAGGATACTCTTCATCGACTACAGCTCCGCCTTCAACACGGTCATTCCCCATAAACTCACTCACAAACTGTCCACACTTGGTCTGCACCCCACACTCTGTGACTGGCTCCTCGATTTCCTGACTGGCAGGCCTCAGTCGGTCAGGATCGGTAATAGGACTTCAGCCAGAATTATAACAAACATTGGCACTCCACAGGGTTGTGTACTTAGCCCCATTCTCTACACCCTGTTCACCTACGACTGTGTCGCCTCCCACAAGGATAACATCATCCTGAAGTTTGCGGACGACACCGCAGTGATAGGACGTATTGCTGGCGGCGATGAGGCAGCTTACAGGAGGGAGGTGGCCAGTCTGGTGTCATGGTGTGGCGACAATAATCTCATCCTCAACACGGAGAAGACGAAGGAAATGATAGTGGACATGAGAAAGGAGAGGAGTATGCATCAGCCACTATACATCCGGGAGCTTGAAGTGGAGAGGGTGAGCAATTTTAAATACTTGGGTGTCCACATTAGTGAGGACCTCACTTGGAAACCACACGTCACGCAGCTGGTTAAGAAGGCCCAACAGCGGCTGTATTTTCTGAGGAGGCTGAGGAGGTTTGGCATGTCGTCTAATATCCTCAACAACTTCTACAGTTGCGTTATCGAGAGTGTCCTGACTAATTGCATTACTGCGTGGTACGGCAGCACTACTGTCATGGACCGTAAACGCCTGCAGAGAGTGGTGAAGACTGCACAGAAGATTACCAGGACTCCTTTGCCCTCTCTAGAGAGCATATACCACCGCAGGGTCACCAGGAGAGCTGCTTCCATCCTCAAAGACCCCTCCCACCCCCAGCACGGACTGTTCACTCTTCTACCCTCAGGACGGAGGTATAGAAGTGTGAAATGCAGGACTTCAAGACTGAAGAACTCTTTTTTTCCTTCTGCCATTAGACTCCTAAACAGTCGATAGGAGTTTGCAACCATGGACATAACTGTTTAATTTTATTGCTCTATTTAATTGTTATTATCTCACTTTTATTGCTTTTATTAAGAAATTCACTATTAAGAAATTCTTCTTTGTGCTATTTTTATTTTTGTATGACATTGTATTTATTGTATTTATTTTATGACATTTAATGTGGACGGCAAAGGAAGAATTTCATTGTACAGGGAAACATGCTTTCTGTCTGTGCATATGACAATAAACTCTTTAAACTTTAAACTAAACTTTAAACTTAAACTTAAACTTATTTTTGGTTCTTTTTCAGTGTCAGGTTTACACTCTAAAGTTTACACTCTAAGTTTTTTTTTTCTACAGGATCACAAATGTACACTGTGTACATATACCTTGGCTTAATCACTTATTAATTTGTGCAGATCTGACAAAATTTACAATGTCAACCTGAAGAACCACTTGTTGGACGTGTGGACCAGCATGCTCCCCGTCTTCAGAGCTTGTTCAGAAAGAAAGCTGCTCGCACAGGGAAAGTGATCTGAACTACTGAGTCAGCTCTTCGGGATATATGACCAGGTCAGTTGGTTACACTTCTTGATGTCTGATATAGAAACTGTAGTGGATTTTGATATATTTTGGTTGTATTTGCAGACATTTTAGGGTGATGCATATCGTGTGGCTGTGTGGATTATATTCCATGTTAAATCAATATTCTTATACTCAAGTCTCTTATTCTCACACTGAAGGAAACCGTGGACATCCATGTATGACGAGCTGCCGTCCTCCGTGCTCTCCCCACCTATCTGCAACTCCAACTTTTTCAAGACATGGGATGTAAGTGTTGCACTGTTTGGTTACCAACAATCTCACTTGCCAGATTCAGATGTCATCCTAGTTCTAGTTCCAGGTTTTTAATATATTATTTTTTATAATTGTAGTTATTGTATGGGATAGAATGGTTTGGAATAGATGTAAATATATGTCACTTATTAGCTGTCCTCTGGAAGTTTAGAGTAACAGTTCTCTGTTCTTGTCTTCAGGTAGAACATTCTGATGAACCAGTCATTGATGACGTACCACTCTGTCTCCTCTTCATTAGTGGCAATTTAACAGTTGCACTTTTAGTGCACACCATAGAGAAAGGAAATTCGTTTTTTGAAAACAGCTTACAGATGTGTTTTAAAGTATGATTGTCAACGTACAGTACGACAATGCAGTGCATTGCCGCTTACGATGTAAAAATTATATCTTTGATTTCTGTATGCTAATGAGGTTATTATGTGCAGTGTAGTAAATCATTGAACAAACATTTCTCAAGGGCCTTGCACTGTTTTGGAGAATTTCCATTTGATAAACAATTTATTGTTGATGTTTTCTGGTTTCTTAATAAAAGAGTAACTTGAATTTAAATTGTCTGTGTTTACCTGTTTTTTTTTTTTTTTCAGAATGTGTATAGTTAGCAATTAAGTTATTTGATAATGTAAATTTAAAAACTTACAAAAATGAATAGAGTAATTTGTTACTAATAAATTAACTTTTTATGAAGGTAAAAATTTTTAAGTTATCTTTAATTTATTTTAATATGTACTGTGAACCCAAAAACTACTTATAAAATGACTTGATCAATAATGTTATAGTAACTTGTAAGATTAAGTATCAGTTAAAATTGCCTAGCACCAGTTACTTAAAAAAAGGATGTTTCTTTAACTTATAAAATTTAGTTAGTATCACTCAAAATTTTCGATGTAATCAGTTTCAACTATTATTTTGAGTTATATTAACTTATCCGGTTTTACAGTGAATGCTTTTAGATCATACGCACAGTCAGTGAGTCGATATTATAAACACTACAGATCATTCCTTAGACACTACACAATAAAATGGAGAGCAATGAATCCAAAGCATGCAGTTACAACAAAGTAGACAAGTTTTGCGGGGGGGTCCCAGGAATCCATTGTTCAAAACAGATCATCTGACCTTTGACCTATTTAGGCCTATACTACAGTAAAGCAGTGATTGGTTAGTGATCAGTTAAGTAATTAGTGTTTGCACATGTGAGGAGTGTGTCTGTGTGACCTGGGCTGCGTTCAGCCCCGACAAAACGTTGCACAACGTTTTTTAAACAGAAACGGTGATGAGTTGAACACACTGTTCTGATGACGCAAGAGTTGCTACTATGGCAGCTGAGAAGGCCATTCTTTGTGTTCTTTGTGAAGAATTTTCGGAGCCTGGGCTGCGTTCAGCCCCGACAAAACGTTGCACAACGTTTTTTAAACAGAAACGGTGATGCGTTGAACACACTGTTCTGATGACGCAAGAGTTGCAACTATGGCAGCTGAGAAGGCCATTCTTTGTGTTCTTTGTGAAGAATTTTCGGAGCCTGATGAAGTCGGTATAAATATGTGTTTAATAATACTACAAAATATGCCCCATGTTACAGTTACTGCACTTGCCGCCCAGAACAAAAGAGAACATCCCAATCGAGTGAAGGGATTGCTGAAACTGAAATGGAAGCACACATCTTACCTAATTCAGACTAAAACACATCTATTTAGCCTCACATACTGACTTTATTTGTAGTTCATACTGTTTTAATACCCTGTATTTTCTTTCTCATTTTTAGGAAAAGCACTTAACTACCATTGTTTATTATTTCTATACCAAATGTCATACACTTGCAATGAAGCTAAAAATATAAACAACTACATCATTTTGTTGATATCCTATATTTTTTACAATAAAACTTATGACAGAGATGTCTTCTAATATCCTCAGTTGTTGCGTATACCGAGCTGCATCGAACACATTTGTAAATTACTTTCCTTGAACCCATTGTGCGAGTTCACTTTAATACTGCGTGCTTTATATACATGTTGCTGCTGATTGGACTGCAGTTCTGACACACCCACCAAACAAGAGAAAATGCATCTCAAACCCCGTTGCACACCGGTGCACGCCGTTTCCAGGAAACATGGCGTTCAACCCGGAAACCGTAGCAAAACGTTGCGCACCGTTTTGAACTTGAACATGCCCCTGGTGAATAAGTGTAGCATTTTGATTGGTTGTGTTTGGAAAAGGAAAGCAAGTCACTTCCTGATAGATCTTTGTGTTTTAGGTAGAGAATTGTGTGTAGTGTTTTGCAAAAAGTGTTTTATGCAATTGAAAACTGAGTCAAAGGCTGAGAAATAGCTTATGGTTTTGAAGATTTGGCATGTAGTTTTGCACTTTGAGTGAGAGGTTTCAAAAATCGTGTGACATGAAAAGATTTTGTGTGTAAGCAGTTGGTAAAAACTGTAATTCTCAATAAAAGATTTTGTAGAAGTCTGCCAGAAATAAAGTCAGTCTGGTTAGTAATAAGTGAAGCTGGTAATGCTGTTTGTGGAGTTGTTTAATCCTCCTCTGCTGAGATCTTCACAGATTTAATTACTTATTTTCTCTTCAGTGGATTTCATCTAAGACTGTGGCTGAAGTCAGTTGCAGTTTGTGTTCTTATTTCTCTTTCTTTCAGTGCTTGTTCACAGCAGGTGTTTTAATGATTGAAAGAATGATTCAGGAACATTATAACCTTTAAATAACATTCTATTAACATTCAGGAAACTTGACATTTTATGTTCCTAGAATGTTGAATTGTTAATCAAAATTAAGTTGAAAGAACGTTTGAGGAATATCATACCTTTTACAGTTTTTCTCAATTGTTTACTCACAAATTCTGGTACTTGAGACACAATGACCACAACATGTAACTCATTCACCAACCTCCCAAACCAATTCTGCTAAACTACAAACACAATTCCTGCTTTACACTCAAATTGCAGTTCTAAAACACACTTTTTACAAAACACTACACACAATTCTCTGCTTTTGGCACAATTTTCATGCAGAAAATCTCTTGTTTTCACAAGGAACACACTGCCATTCAAATGTGCACACTGACTCATCACATGGGCAAACACCCGTCACACAGTTTTACAATTAGCAATCAGAGCATGAAAGGGCAACAGGTGATCTCTTCAATGAGCAATGGATGCCAACATTGGATTTTATTTTTTATTACTGTAACTGTATACAGTCAATTCTTCTGTTGTTTTATATGTAGACCACTGTATGTACAACTTTGTGTTGGTTGGGATGTGCACTGTGTTCATTGTTTTTGTGGGAAAAATAAAATATATTTGTTACCATGTATTTGTGTGTTCTGAGTTTAAAAACAATATTCTCAAATATTTTACAACACACTTATGTATGTACTGTCTGTAGTAAGTGTAACACTGAACCAAAAAAAAAAGGCCTAAGTCATTATGATGAATGGAGAAGAAGTGTTTTCCATTCATCATAGTGTTTTACATTGAGCACATCAGTGTTCAACTGGTTCTTATAAATGTCTATTCATATGATGGTTTGTGTGTCATTTGAAAACAAAATACCATTTTGAGAAGAAATTACATTGTTTTGAATGTAAAGTTTCATTTTGCAGGAGAATTGAGGGGTTTTGCCCATTGTGTGTGTTTTTTTGATTTGTGTGTAGAGTTCTGAGAATATGAGGCATGGTTTCAGAAAATGTGTGTAAACAATCGAGAAAAACTGTAAAACACATTCATCTAACGTCAAGAAAACCACACATTTCTTACGTTCCCAGAACCAACACAGAATATTTGGAGAACGTTCTTATAACAAAATTCTGTTAGCTGGGAAAGGGTTAACACTGGGGATTTTGCTGTGAACTCCTGTGGCTTTGTGAAAGTCACATGACTTTGGGGAAACTGTCAAGTGGTATAAGACAAGAACAGGAATGTGCAAAGGGGGTAGAGCCACTGAGTCACAAATTTTGCTCTCTTCAGCTGAGGTGAAGAGAATGTAATTTTATTTGCATGGTTCATTATGCATATACTTTAATCCACAGCTACAAAGCAATTTTTAAATTGTTGTCGTTATTATTAATTTTACAGTTTTTCTAAATTGCTAAAACACATTTCTTGAAACCATCACTCACTTTCGCAAAACCTTAAACACAAAACGTCTCAGGTTACGACTGTAACCTATGTTCCCTAAAGGCGGGCATACACTGTGCGATTTTCGTCCGATTTTGAGCCGAATTCTGACCCGTGCGACTCTTTTTCGGGTCGGGCCGATTTTCAGCTTTGTCGTGCGTCGTTTGTCGTGCAGTGTACAGGGGGAAACGAGAGGCGATTAACCTCTCACGACCGGCAATCGGATGGTCGGATGAATTTCTGGCATGTTAGAAATTTTGGTCGCTCCTCGTGACTATATCGCACAGTTGAAGCAGAGCTACGAACCGATTGCCCTAAACGCAGTGTTTTTCCCCTCACTGCGCCTGCGCGAAAACAGTTTCATCTGCAGCAACAACAAAAAAAAAAAAAAAAAAAAAAGGGAGATAGGCCTATTTAAGTTCTGTAGTTCAAAGCTACAAATAACTGTTGCTTACCTCCAGTTCGTGTTGCAAAATGGATTAACCATTACCCACTTCTTCCAAGCCACCTGCGATGTACACTTTGCCTCTTTTATTGTTAAAAAATGTTTTTGAAATAAAGCTGTTTTTATTTTTCATTGATGAATTATTGCAGTGGTCGGACATAGACTGTTAATAATTAATTATATGTATATAATTCATTGTAATCGACCTAAATGTTTTAGACAATTTTCAATGAGGAGAAGTAAGCTTCTATGTAATATTTTATTATCCTCACAGCACATTGGTTATGCGGTGATGCGCTATGAAATTGTTGCGTGGCAATTTAATTATAATAGCCTATCACTTTAATAATAAAAGTAGCCTAGGCCTTCCCTAATAATAATAATAATAAATATAGCTGCAAGCAGCAATACAGGGGCCAAGCCCTGAAGCAGCAGCAACTCTCCCCATCCCTCCCCTCCCTGCCCCTCTCCTGATCCCTGCCCCTCTCCTGACCCCTGCCCCTCTCCTGCCCCCTCTGCCCCTCTCCTGCCCTTCCTTGAATTTTTGAACTGGTGGTGGCGCTATAGAGGTGGTCCTAGAGACTCTAAAATTGGTTCAATTACTATTCATTACAATCACTACAAGTGTGCTAAATTTGAAAAAAAAAAACACAGCTGTTTTAGTAGTACAAGTGAAAATGAACTCAATATGAAGATGTTTTATATAAATTTGCTGCATGTTATATTTATGGAGATCCTTTCTCAGATACACATCATGTGTGGAACTAAAACAACTTTTCCACCACTTAAGGCCACAGTACCTCTTCAGTCTGGACATGTGCCACACAGGAATCGAACCCACGACCGTAACGGTTCGGGATTCATGACACATGGTTTAACAACTTGCGCCACTCAGAGGACGTAAATTTCAAAGCTGTAGAGGAGAGGCTTCAGTGTAAGAATAAGCACACAAAAACATGTTAACGAGATTAGCATGCTAAGCTAGCTTAATGCTAATGTAGCTTATGGTTATCCTGATAGCTGAAGAGCCACATTAGAAAGAATGGCATCTGGTTAGCATGCTAACCAATTATTATGCTAAGGTAACTAGCATAAGGCAACAAACACAGGCTAGGTCAACTTCGGAGATGAATATCTCGGGAACGGTAGCGAATATCAAAAATCTGTTCAGTCATTTCTGTGCAGCTCAGTCCAAAGAACATCTGATCAAATTTTGGACAAAATTGAGCAAGATTTGAAGGAGGAGTAGCGAAAAAACTGTTTTTCATTTGTCCCAATATGGCGGATAGTCACATTGTTGGAAAATGACAAATGAGATATCGACGGAATCGGCATAAGCCAAAGAATGTAATGACATAAAGAAATCAAAATTTGAACAATATTTACAAAAGTTATAAGCGTTTTTACAAAAGACCTTATATCTCTGGAACACTAGGTGGCGCTGTGCTCAATCTTCTCATGTACCTTCAGGACATTGTGTCGATGATCCATACTAAATTTTGTGAAGATATGTCAAATAGTTTAAAAGTTATTGCAAATTATGACAAAATTCAAAATGGCGGACACGTGGTACATCCCATCCTGGCAAAATCGGTATGCATGGATTCGGCATGACCCAAGGAATCCATAGATACCACATTTATGATTTTCTGACAAACTGTTCAAAAGTTATTGACCAAAATAGCTATTTTCCATATCTCATGACCCGTAGGTGGCGCTGTTCCCAACTTTGGCAAGGACCCTCAAACAATGCTTCCAATCAAGTGTACCAATTTTTGTTTCGATTGATCAAACTTTGGCCGAGATACAGCCTCTACACCAATTTTGGGTCAACCTCATTAAGTTTGCGACATCATAACTTTTGAACAAAGATGAATAAAAAAAATCTGTTCAGTCATTTCTATGCGGCTCAGTCCAAAGATCATTTGAGCAAATTTTGGACAAAATTGGACAAATTTTGAAGGAGGAGTAGCGAAAAAATGGAATACTGTACTTTACAAAATGGCTACTACTGTAATGGGCGGAGTCTTAATATAAGCTATTGATTTTGATCAGCATGATGAGCGGAATCAAGTGTACTACGTTTTATTTCTCTAGATTAAAGGGTTCAAAAGTTATAACCATTTCAATGTTGAATTTTTGAACTGGTGGTGGCGCTATAGAGTTGGTCCTAGAGACACCAAATTTGGTCCAATTACTATTCATGGCCATCTCTACAAGTGTGCCAAATTTCATCATTTTCCTATGTACGGTTCATAGGGCTGCCATAGACTTCCATTGGCGGAAGAAGAAGAAGAAGAAGAATAATAATAAGAAAAATATAGCTGCAAGCAGCAATACGGGGCCAAGCCCTGCAAGGCACAGCAAGCAGACAAAATACAGCAATCTACAAGTACTGTAAGCACAGCAGCGCAGCAAGCATTTAAGCAACAACAGCAGTGCGGAGCCAGAAGAACAAAAAGAGCAGAAATTGAATATACATGTAAATGTACACCAAGCACAGCAGTGCAGCGAGCATTTAAGCACCAACAGCAGTGCAGAGCCAGAAGGAATTGAAATGACAACTTTATACAATATTTTAAAGTTGTCCCACACAGGACTCGAACCCACAACCATATTGGTTAAGGATTCATGACACATGGTTTAGCACATTGCGCCACTCATAGGACGTGAATTTCAAAGCAGCAGAGGAGAGGATTCAGTGTGAGAATGAGTTCACAAAAAACTTCCATAACATGTTAACGAGATTAGCATGCAAAGCTAGCTTAATGCTAATGTAGCTTATGGTTAACCTGATAGCTAAAGAGCCACATTAGAAAGAATGGCATCTGGTTAGCATGCTAACCAATGATTATGCTAAGCTAACTAGCATAAGGCAACAAACACAGGCTAGGTCAACTTTGGAGACAAATATCTCAAGAACAGTAGCGAATATCAAAAATCTGTTCACTCACTTCTGTGCGGCTTACTCCAAAGAACATCTGATCAAAATTTGTGGCAAAATTGAGCAAGATTTGAAAGAGGAGTAGCGGAAAAACTGTTTTTCATTTGTTCCAATATGGCGGACAGTCGAATTGTTGGAAAATGACAAATAAGATGTCGTCGGAATCGGCATAAGCCAAAGAACGTAGTGACATAAAGAAATCAAAATTTGAACAATGTTTTCAAGAGTTATAAGCATTTTTGCAAAAGACCTTATATATCTGGAACACTAGGTGGCGCTGTGCTCAATCTTCTCATGGACCTTCAGGACATTGTGTCGATGATCCATACTAAATTTTGTGAAGATGTGTCAAATAGTTTAAAAGTTATTGCAAATTATGACAAAATTCAAAATGGTGGAGACGTGGTTCATCCGATCTTGGATAATTCAGTGTCCACGGATTCGGCATGATGCAAGGAATCCATAGATACCACATTTATGGTTTTCTGACAAACTGTTCAAAAGTTATTGGCCAAAATAGCAATTTTCCAGATCTCATGACCCATAGGTGGCGCTGTTCCCAACTTTGGCATGGAACCTCAGATAATGCTTCTGATGAAGTGTACCAATTTTCGTTTCGATTGATCAAAGTTTGGCCGAGCTATAGCTTCTGAACCAATTTTGGGTCGACCTCATTAAGTTTGCGACATCATAACTTTTTTTTTTCCAGTATAGCAAAAAAATCAGGGACAGTACTTTTATGCGGCTCAGTCCGAAGATCATTTGAGCACATGTTTGGACAAAATTAGACCAATTTTGAAGGAGGAGTAGCAAAAAAACTGCATACTGTACTTTTCAAAATGGCCACTACTGTAATGGGCGGAGTCTTAATGTAAGATATTGGTTCTGATCAGCATGATGAGATGAATCAGGTGTACTAAGTTTCATTTTTCTAGATCAAAGGGTTCAAAAGTAATAACCATTTCAATGTTGAATTTTTGAACTGCTGGTGGCGCTATAGAGTTGGTCCTAGAGACTCAAAAATTGCTACTTTTACTATTCATGGCCATCACTACAAGTGTGCCAAATTTCATCATTTTCCTATGTACGGTTCATAGGGCTGCCATAGACATCCATTGGCGGAAGAAGAAGAATTGTTATTCTGACAATAACAATTGCTAATATAGCTGCAAGCAGCAATACAGGGGCCAAGCCCTGAAGCAGCAGCAACTCTCCCCATCCCTCCCCATCCCTCCCCATCCCTCCCCATCCCTCCCCTCCCCTCCCCATCCCTCCCCATCCCTCCCCTCCCCTGCCCTCCCTGCCCCTCTCCTGACCCCTGCCCCTCTCCTGCCCCCTCTGCCCCTCTCCTGCCCTTCCTTGAATTTTTGAACTGGTGGTGGCGCTATAGAGGTGGTCCTAGAGACTCTAAAATTGGTCCAATTGCTATTCATTACAATCACTACAAGTGTGCTAAATTTGAAAAAAAAAAAAAAAACAGCTGTTTTAGTAGTACAAGTGAAAATGAACTCAATATGAAGATGTTTTATATAAATTTGCTGCATGTTATATTTATGGAGATCCTTTCTCAGATACACATCATGTGTGGAACTAAAACAACTTTTCCACCACTTAAGGCCACAGTACCTCTTCAGTCTGGACATGTGCCACACAGGAATCGAACCCACGACCGTAATGGTTCGGGATTCATGACACATGGTTTAACAACTTGCGCCACTCAGAGGACGTAAATTTCAAAGCTGCAGAGGAGAGGCTTCAGTGTAAGAATAAGCACACAAAAACATGTTAACGAGATTAGCATGCTAAGCTAGCTTAATGCTAATGTAGCTTATGGTTATCCTGATAGCTTAAGAGCCACATTAGAAAGAATGGCATCTGGTTAGCATGCTAACCAATTATTATGCTAAGGTAACTGGCATAAGGCAACATACACAGGCTAGGTCAAATTCGGAGATGAATATCTCGGGAACGGTAGCGAATATCAAAAATCTGTTCAGTCATTTCTGTGCAGCTCAGTCCAAAGAACATCTGATCAAATTTTGGACAAAATTGAGCAAGATTTGAAGGAGGAGTAGCGAAAAAACTGTTTTTCATTTGTTCCAATATGGCGGATAGTCACATTGTTGGAAAATGACAAATTAGATATCGACGGAATCGGCATAAGCCAAAGAATGTAATGACATAAAGAAATCAAAATTTGAACAATATTTACAAAAGTTATAAGCGTTTTTACAAAAGACCTTATATCTCTGGAACACTAGGTGGCGCTGTGCTCAATCTTCTCATGTACCTTCAGGACATTGTGTCGATGATCCATACTAAATTTTGTGAAGATATGTCAAATAGTTTAAAAGTTATTGCAAATTATGACAAAATTCAAAATGGCGGACACGTGGTACATCCCATCCTGGCAAAATCGGTATGCATGGATTTGGCATGACCCAAGGAATCCATAGATACCACATTTATGATTTTCTGACAAACTGTTCAAAAGTTATTGACCAAAATATCTATTTTCCATATCTCATGACCCGTAGGTGGCGCTGTTCCCAACTTTGGCACGGACCCTCAAACAATACTTCCAATCAAGTGTACCAATTTTTGTTTCGATTGATCAAACTTTGGCCGAGATACAGCCTCTACACCAATTTTGGGTCAACCTCATTAAGTTTGCGACATCATAACTTTTGAACAAAGATGAATAAAAAAAATCTGTTCAGTCATTTCTATGCGGCTCAGTCCAAAGATCATTTGAGCAAATTTTGGACAAAATTGGACAAATTTTGAAGGAGGAGTAGCGAAAAAACGGAATACTGTACTTTACAAAATGGCTACTACTGTAATGGGCGGAGTCTTAATATAAGCTATTGATTTTGATCAGCATGATGAGCGGAATCAAGTGTACTAAGTTTTATTTCTCTAGATCAAAGGGTTCAAAAGTTATAACCATTTCAATGTTGAATTTTTGAACTGGTGGTGGCGCTATAGAGTTGGTCCTAGAGACACCAAATTTGGTCCAATTACTATTCATGGCCATCTCTACAAGTGTGCCAAATTTCATCATTTTCCTATGTACGGTTCATAGGGCTGCCATAGACTTCCATTGGCGGAAGAAGAAGAAGAAGAATAATAATAATAAGAAAACTAACAGATACAATAGGTGCCTTGCCCCTTCGGGGCTTGGCCCCTAATAATAATACAATAATACTAGTCTACTAATAATTTAATATAGAAATTGGAAATGCTAAATCTTCTTGATATTGATAGCTGATGCTTGTTTTGACAATATCTCTGGATAGGCTGATATCGTCCATAGGCGCAACCCGGCACGAGGATTTATTGCGCTGATTCGCGCATATTTCACACGTATAGTGTGAGCAGTCAAGTCGCAGCTCGACGTTCGGACCGTACAGTGTGAGCACATAAATCCTGAGCTTTGGCTTTACATCGCATGCGATATACTCGTTCAGTGTGAGTAGGTTCCTTGCTGAAATCGCACAGACATCGCACAGTGTATGCCCGCCTTGAGAACAGGGAACGAGACACTGCGTCGAATGACGCTTTGGGGAACGCCTCAGGCGTGACAGGTGTCTGAAATCACTATCAAATCACGGCAATCACATTGACCGGCGACAGCCCGTGAATCATTAACGTGAATGATTAACGTGTGACCTGCAAGTATAAAAGGGCGCCTTGCAAACATGACAAACACCTTATCGTCTGAAGGGACTGTTTGGTAGGCAGGCCCCGAGGCATGGCAAAGAGACGCAGTGTCTTGTTCCCTGTTCTCAGGGAACATAGGTTACAGTCGTAACCTGAGACGTTCCCTTTCGAAAGGGAACTCGCACTGCGTCGAATAGCGCTTTGGGGAACGATATACCAACGCCACCATGCTAAGGGGAGTGCCTGCCAGGCGGCAGTGACAACTGTCAGAACCAGCAAATTCAAATGAAACGCTAGAACCACTCACCCTCAGGTCACACTGGGCTGTCAGTGACAGCACTCCCTACGGTCATAGCCCAAGCTATATGATACCACAGAAAACCTCCATAAACATAGTTTAGTGAAAGGTCTACCTGGGCCTGCTCCAGGGCCTAGGACCACAACTTCAATCTTAGGAGGGGTCCTTTCTAGGGAATGTGGCTAGGGAACCCGAGGGAACCTCAGCCAGTCACTCTTCAGGGGAACGTGCCACCTGAAATGCCACCAGGCAGGCCTGACCTGGTGTCACTACATAAGACACTACAGTCTGGCCACTTCCTGCCTTTACTCAGGCATCCTGAGTAGGCATCCAACCCGAGGAACTGCGAAGCAGGCAGTGAACCACTCGGCCCGGATCTCAGAGACGGGATATCCTGGAGAGTATGACTCAGCATAGTGCTTAACAACCCTTGCCAGCGAGGGGAGTTTCTCTACTCGATCCATGGATCTACCCAGTGTTTGTGTTTCAAAACACTGAGGAGGCCTGTGAGGGCCTAAGGACTGATCTATCTGGGAGGCCTCATGAGAGGCCTACGACCGACTGACCAGACTCAGGAGACCACATACTCATAATGACCCTCAGAGAGGGGAGCATAAAATCTACCTGATAGGCAACCAGGCTGTAGCAGGATAAAGAGATTCCAGGAGGGAACCCGTAGCAGAGAATAAAAACTTGGGTCGAGCCAGGGCACAAGCTCACCTACGGTGGCTGCCTGATAAGGACTGCTAAACTGATAGTAAGCGGCCACTAGCTTACAAAACCCAGCACCACTGTGAAACTACTCTCAGGGAGACCTGGAGAGACCTACTATCTGACAACCACAGTATGTGGGAGCTCACCTTCAGAGAGGCCTGGTGAAGCCTACTATCTGATAACCACAATATGTGGGAGTTCACCTACAGAGAGGCCTAGAGAGGCCTCCTACCTGTTTACCAGATAACCACCTTAAGTGGAAACTTAAAGTAAGTTGGAACTCAACTTCAGGGAGGCCTGGTGAGGCCTACTACCTGACAACCATGACATGAGGGAGCTCACTTTCAGGGAGGCCTGGTAAGGCCTACTACCTGATAGTCACAATATGTGGAAGCACACCTTCAGGGAGGCCAGGTGAGGCCTGCAACCTGATAACACCATACCTGGAAACTCACAGTGTGTGGGAGCTCGTTCTACTATCTGACAGCCAAGACATGAGGGAGCTCAACTTAAGGGAGGCCTGGTGAGGCCTACAAGCTCATAGTTCAAAAACGGGAATTCAATTCCAGGGAGGCCTGTGGGACCTGCCACCTTGTAACCACAGTATGTGGGAATTAACCCTCAGGGAGACCTCCTTCAGGGAGGCCTGAAGAGGCCTACTACCTGAAAACAGTCTAACAGCTGGATACTAAGAGCCCTAAATCTGGGTGCTTACAGTCCCAGGGCGGCCTGCTAAGGCCTGCCAGACTGGGCTACATGGTGACTACTGCTGGGGACTCGCCTAACAGGGAGGCCTGGTCGGGCCTACTAGCTGATAGTGAGTCTATTCTGCTACTTTAACGAACACTGCTGGAAGCATACCGAATTAAAAAAACGTATCTATAGTTTTTTTCCCTTAACCCTCTGAGGTCGGCAAACGCGCCCGTGCGTTTTGCTGGATTTTTTTTACATTGTATCACTTTAAACTTAAATTACTCCGTCATTTATGGTCATACAGAAAAAAGAAATATAAAAAAAGAATCTGTGATATTTCTACTTTTGTATGTGTCCACTTACAATCAAATCAAAACATTGTGCTTTTGAAAAATAAAGAAAATAAACAGGGCCAACCTGCCTCTCCGTCGCGGTGAACTTTTTTTTCTTGAGCACGTCTATAAACTGAAACAAAACTCAGCGAATACCTGTCACACATTTAGGAGCCATATACCTTTATAAACATTTAAGTGTGTACTTTTAAATGATCGGATTCAAACTGAAAACAAATATTCTCTGTTTAAGTAATTTGTATAAAACCAACAAGATGTCCAGCTTCTCAAACGCTTCCTAATTACTTTTAATTTGACCACGCCTACTCGCGCAAAAGAGATTCACATGCAAATCTCCACATGGAACGTGGAATGCGCTCATTACCTCAAAAACAAAACACTTCATCAGTCTCTGCTTTTCGTTCGAGTTTGAAAGACGTGAGCTTACATTGGCTTTACCCCAGAAGAAGAACGCGATTTGAAGACAAGAAAGATACGATAAGAAATTCTTACATATTAGTTTGTTATTGTTGCATAAATTTCACATTGCAGTTGAACTGTTGCTAGATATATGGTGAATATTATAATATTTAGACTCGTGTTTACTGTTACTGTGTTTGTGGATATCTGCTCAAACGTAGATATGTATATGGTAGGCCTAACCATAATGTTTTATATTTGAGCGCGATCGCGTTTGAATGTATCATATTTTTGAGCGCGATCGCGTTTGAATGCATCATATTTTGGAAAAGCAAAATGCTCCAAACGGCTTCATGTTTTTACTATTATCTCATTTCATATCATCATAACGAATGGAAACATTTGAAGTAACATGATAATCAATATATTTTTCTCTAGCTTAGTTGTTACTGAAATCTTTTTGAAAATTTATATAGGCTGCTATATTGTTATTATTTTATGCAGCACTGCGCATAGCCTATACCTACAAGGCACAACAAACCTGGTGTTCATTATATAATATATTGTTGGAAACATTTGTGTGAGTGTGTGTGTGTATTCTGTGAATTTTAAAAAGCAATTTTAACCAGAAAAATCTAAAATGTATTCCCAAAATCGTGCAGGCCTTTCTCTTGATATCAGTATGTTCACTTTTTAGTTTTTTTTCAGGGCCCAGATGCCACTGAGTCCTGCTCACTTCAACATTCACAGTACATGTCTCTGTACATGAACATGGTAAAGTGAAAATCAAACACCTTGGAAATGAAAGGTATGTACAATGTTTTTAGGAATGGCACAAAGGTCTCTTTCTTTGGATCATTGTTATCAATAAGTGTTTTTTTGTTGTGTATCTTTGGATTATGTTGTGTTGTAAATAAATCCAAACAATTTTAAAAGCCATTCTTTTTTAAATCTCCTCATTCTTTGTGCAAGGTTGCTCAGAATGATGGGCCCTGATAAGCTCCTAATAGGGCCATTAGGGAGTGTCTTTGTCTTTCTCAGGTGTGGAAAGCTTGCATATTAATGAGATGATCCGCCCCTTCGCATATTGCTTTATCACACAAAACACGTCGTAAAAATTTTAAATCAATATATTGTCTTCTCTGAATGAGCAGTCAGGGTGATTCTCACATAGTTTTAGAGCAAATATTCTAGGCTACGTCATACAATTTTCAAAAGTCTTGTGAAGAAATAATCAGTATGGGTTTCATGACCTTATTTCAGTGAGAATTTTTTTTTGTATTTTCACAAACCACGCATAAATGTCATTATCTCAAAACTACAAACTTTTACACACATGCTGCTGATATATTATTGTAGTAGAGTTTGTGTTGAATACAGTGTAATCAGACTTTAGCCATGAAAATGTCACAAGTAACAGAAATAACCACAAATGTCAGAGCATGTCAGAACACCTCCAGGGCCCAGAAAACAGCTCAGACCCCAGAGGGTTAATGTATGTTCCACAATGTTGGGACCCACCTCCGAGGAGGCCTGTTAAGGCCTACTACTTGGCAGCGAGCCTTCCGCCAGAACTACCAGGGCCAACCAACAAAGGTGAGCTGGCCTAGGAGCCCTTTTGGGGGCTACCCGGTCAAGGAGGCCTGCTGGGGCCTACTACCTAACCATGCAGCCTTCGTGGCAGAAAGCTGTTACTACAGCGCTTACAGCATCCTGGTACCTAATCACATTGCCAAAGGCAGTGTACTCAGCAAAAAGCAATACCCTTATAGCAGGGGAGTACAACATACCCCACTCTGCCTAGTGGAGGCCCCACTTTAAGGGCCTACCTACTATATGCATGGGCGTCAGCTCATGGCAATGCTCTGGCTTCAAGGGAGCGGAGTTCAAAAGACCGGAATGAAATGCAGTTAGAACTCCCTGCTCAACCGGAGCCATCGTGGTGTGAGGTAGATAATACAGAGCTGAGAATGGACTACTCAAAACTACCCTGAGTTAGCGGGGGAGAAACACCATATGCCCCTGAAATGTTAGAAAAGGAGCGGGCCTGCAAGTGGCTCCAAAGGGTGACAGGGATTTGTCCTGTGCCCAGCCTAGGGGAGCGGGGGCTTGCTTGCAAGCCAATCAACTTTCACCCATCGTTCGAGCGGTTCAGCTCAACGGGCTGAGTGGAGCCAGCTCTAGAGGCCTAATCATAAGTAGCTCTGTTCGGCAGGGTCTGGCAAACTATCACATCACAGAGCGAAAGACAGCCTAACCCTGCCTGAAGGATCATACCTCAACTACCACCCTGCATTACTCTATCACCCCTGAATGCAGTGAAAGGGGCGGGCCTTGGCCAACAACTCCCATTTAAGGGAGGAGGCTGAAATAAAGGGGAGGAAGCCTAACACCTAAAGAGTGCGGCAGCTATACTTAGCAGAATGCCTCCAATACCCCAGCATAGCCTAGGCCAGCTACAGAGGCGGCCCGGGTGAGGGCCGACCTACAAGCATAGATCTACCTGAGGGCTCGGAGGAGCCACAGCCTACTAGATTGAGAGGCTGTGAAACACTCAACCTACTGAAACCTTAGAGCTCAGGGGAGCGAAGTACTCAGGATACCAATGTCACAAACAGATAGGTAGGACATAAGATCTATCTGAAGCGCCAGCGTCAGTCTAAACCTAAAGTAAAAAGGTCTCCTTTTCTTTTTTTTTTTTTTGGAAGACCAACTACTCTACCCCTGGGTGGCTAAAAGCCCTGAGGCTAAAATAGAAATGAGCGGTGGCCCACCATGCATATAAAATGTTATGACAGGAAGGCCATCACATACTCAGCACGGAAGCCAAATCTTCTTTGAGCTTCTCCCTAATTCGTTCTAGCCACCAGCTGGGGGGAGGCTTCAGGGCCCTGAAGTCCAACCTCATTGCTCCTCTAGGAATGACCCCCTAGGTCTATACAGGGAACAAGGTCTGTAGAGAAATACAAATCAGTGTTAGTATACACACAGAATTTTTTTAAAACCAAACAGTTCACCTGCGGCGTGCGGAGTGAAGACTCGCCAGAGAGTTCTTTATGAACCTGGGGTCCATCACTTTACATGCCTGAAAGAGGCGCTCTCACCAACCAAGCCGAGGCGGGCCATCAGAACGTTGTTCTCATCATTGGCCCAGCCCCAGGCCTGGTGTAAGAAACGCCTGGGGAGTCGGGAAAAAGAGGAGAGGCTGGGATTGTAACCACCCTCCAGGAGATGATCCATCACTAACGCTGTGAGCGTTTGTACTGGATCACCTCCCTCAGATCCTTCTTCTTCCTGCGGGAGTCACGCCTCTTCTGTGACCTGCTCCTACATGGAGGGGGTGCACGAGAGGCGACACTAGCTCTCTGGCCCTGTCTACGGCCCTCAGGCCGTGAAGGGCCAGGCTCTCCCGCCTGTCTGGGCTCGGATCCGGATCTCAGCGGTATACAGGTCCTAAACGCCGCTGAGCGTGCCTTCGCCTCCCTGAACTTTCCGACCACCGCCTCCACGGAGGTGCCAAAGAGTTCAAAGGGCGAAACCGGTGCATCAAGGAGAAAGGCCTTCTCTTTCTCCCCGATGCCAGCCAGGTTCAACCACAGATGCCTCTCCGTGGCCACCATTGCCGTCATCGATCGACCGATCGCAGCGGCAGTATGTTTAGTGGCCCGGAGAGCAAGATCTGTGGTGCGGCGCAGCTCAGCCACCGCCTCAGGGGACAGCCCTGCCCCCTGGTTGAGATCCCCCAGCAGGTCGGCCTGGTACGCCTGCAACACCGCCATAGTGTGCAGGGCAGCACCGGCCTGACCCGCTGCCGTGTATGCTCTGCCATTCAGACGCGCTGTGGTCTTGAGCGGTTTGGATGGCAGGGCTGGAGCACTCAGCGTCGACGCCCGCCCAGACACGAGATGGTTCGCAAACGTCTCGTCAGTGGGCGGCATCGACACATACCCATACTCGCCGATCCCCTCAACATCAGCGAAACTAGCCCGCTGATGTCGGTGGATCCGAGCAGAGTATGGGTTCTTCCATGCCCTCTCGATCTCTGTATGGAGATCGGGAAGGAACGGAAGGCTCGTCTGAGCTGGTGGTCTATGGCCGGGGAGAAATCGATCGTCCAGCCTGCCACGAACAACCTCTCCCCTAACGCGCCGCCATGGCAGTTGCAACCTGTCAGTGGCGCGTTCCATTACATCCAGCAGCTCAGCATACACGGGGCAGGCTGGCTGAGAGGGTTCAGGGTCCACCTGAATGACCTCCTCCTCATCCATCACCTGCCCGTCCTGAAGAGCACCTGTTGCAGGAATAGTCGGAGAAAAATCTTCTTCGTCATCCACCTGCAACTCACCCTCGTCATCCGCCGAATCATCTGAGAGGTTAACACCCCTCTCAAGGCGATCGGCGAGATCCCTCTGGGAACCCTATGACGCGAGTCGCCGCTCTGCCTCAGCGCGAGCGGGACATGAGCCACGAGGTACAGATGGTGAGCCCTCCTCACTCGAGAAGAGGGCTAGACGAGAGCGGAGCGTTCTCTACGCAAAACGCTCACAGTTTGCACAGACGGCTCCCTCAAGAGCCGCCTGTGCGTGCTCTTTGCCCAGACAGAGAACGCACAGTTCGTGTGTATCACCCGGCATCAAATATCTTGGGCACGGACTTGCACACTTCCGGAAGCTTTCAGCCTTCTCCGTGTGTTTCATTTTCTTTTTGCCGCGACTTTTTTTTTTTCAGCGATAAATCAAACAGACAGTCCCTGAAGACGAAAATATGTTTGTCATGTTTGCAAGGCGCCCTTTTATACTTCCAGGTCACACGTTAATCATTCACGTTAATGATTCACGGGCTGTCACCGGTCAATGTGATTTCCGTGATTTGATAGTGATTTCAGACACCTGTCACGCCTGAGGCGTTCCCCAAAGCGTCATTCGACGCAGTGCGAGTTCCCTTTCGAAAGGGAACCAAATTTTCAAACCACATTCAGAGAACCTCGGACTCTTCGGCAAAATCAAACAATTGCCTCAAAACCATTTTATCTGTGCTCAACATCAATGTCAATGCTTTCAGATCATACGCACAGTGAGTCGATATTATAAACACTACAGATCATTCCTTAGACACTACATAAAAAATGGAGAACAATGAATCCAAAGCATGCAGTTACAGAAAAAAAAGTGCTAACAAATTTTGCAATTGCGTAAAAAAGTATAGTGATGACAACTTACAGTAAGGTGAATACTATACTGTATGCACTGCAAGTATAGTATTGTACTGAATATTGTATAGTATTGAATGTCTGTATATTCAGCACTTACATACTGTGAAAATACAGTGACCCAACGGCAGAAGCCAAAAAGGTTACACTCAGAAGAGTTGTGCAACTTCACAATCAAGGTCAGCAAGAAAGATGTTACATGTATTCTGCTTCTGCATCATGTCTTCATGTTGGGCCGGAGGACTTTGTCCAAGGGCCAAAGAGTAGAACTCCTGCCATATGTTTATTCCACCCATGAACTCAGTCAGCTGATTTCACTAATTAGTTATCTCTCTTGTCTGAATTAGCAAATCCAGGTGATTGGAACAAAATACTGAGGAGGACTTTTACTTTCTGAACCTGGACTTTACACCTCTGCATAGCAATGCCACATGTCAGCCAAGAGCAAAGAAATAAACCAGAACTGGACCTTGCACTGTTAGACCTTACCAGGTTTTTTTTTTTTTTTTACAGTAAAATGCTGTTATTTAAAAAATATACTGTTAATTGTACACTTCTTGACTGTAATATACAGTATGTTACTGTAAAAATGCACTAAATTAAAACTTGAGATAACTAATTTCACTTGGAGAAACCAACTGCCTTAAATTTAATAAACTGTCATTTAAATGTAGTAACTAAAATTTATAATGCATAAATAACGTGAGCAAAGTATTACTGTGAACTTATTTCATTTGAGACCACAAAAACTATTGTACATAAAAAGATTTCAATTGGACCAGCAACTACACACCGCCTGTTAAATAAAGCAACAAGCAGCAAATCATCAATGTTTGTATATCTTCTCCTGGACTGAAGCACAGGCTCTACTCTTCACCACAACGGTGACCCAAAAAACAAATAGTTTCACAAATAGTGAAATAAGTGATTGTTGAGCATTAGTGATGAACACCTGCTGTTAACAAGCGGAATCACTGAAGGAAAGAGAAACAACAAGAACAGAAAATAGAGAAACACAAGAACTACAACTGACTTCCAGCCATTACACATTATTACACTTATTATGTAAATGCAGCCGGTTTTTTAATTATTTTGAAAATACGTACTTTTATTTTGACATGACTAAAAACCGGAAGTAGTGCCTGTAAGCTCCGTAAGCTACTGACAGAGAAAAAAGCGCACATGTACTGTAGCGGTGATGTTACCTGCTAGTTTGTTTCTTTATTAATCAATGCTTCATGGTGTTTGCTACAATTGTGTGTAAGTTGAAGAATCATATTTTTGACTGTGAAGATTGCTTCTGGGAAATGACTCTGCCGTTGGTTGAGAAGCAGGTTAAAGTGGTCAGTATTAAGGCCCGTTCACACCAAGCACGATAACTATAAAGATAACGATAAAGATAACTATATATGCGTCCACACCAACGACCGATAACGGTCTTTTTATTCTAAACACGCGCGCCCGCGCTGCAGTTTCAAAGTAGCGAAAATGGATGACCTGCTACAATGGATTCTGATTGGCTGTCAGTGTTTTATCGTTTGACAGCTGGAAAAAAATCGTTCTGAAAGTGATCCCAACGATATTGTTCCTCATATCTTTATCGTTATAGTTGTGGTGTGAACTCTGTTATTCTTTAATATGGGGAACGATTTTTAGAATTATATCTTTTTGTTATCTTTATAGTTATCGTCCTTGGTGTGAACGGGCCTTTACTCTGTATTCTTTATTAGCATTCACTACAGTGCTAAGCCATGCTATTTATGCAATGTTTGCAATATTTTTATGTTGTCTTTTATTTTATCTACCTGAACTTTTAGTTCTATGGTGTTAATAAACATCTGGAAATGGAACCGGAGTCTCGCATCCAATCAATGGGCGGCATAGTAGAACACTTCTGCATCGGTGAAGAAGACTCCAAGCGGACGAAGACGGACTAGCTGCAGGCCACATGCGGTAAAGAAGAGGCCTCCCCACTAAACAAAATGATGTCCGAAAGACGTCTTTTCAATGTCTTAGTTACAAAAATCGGACGTTGAAATGACGTCCACTGAGGAGCCAGAATGAAAGTTTTTATGACGTCTTTTTTTGGCGTTTTCTGCACTTCCGATATAGACATTCATCGAACCTTCATACAAGTTTAAAAACTAGTTCAGATGTGGCCACTGTGGACATATTTCAACATCATTTATGGTCTCATTTAGACATAATTACTTTGACTATTGCTGTCAAATGATCTTAGTGAGAATTAACAGAGGTTTAGATGTTGATATTTGTTTCATTTGAAGTGTCACCATTGTGGTGATCAGTGTTTGCTTTAGTTGGGCTCTTGGTCCCCTTTCTTTTTACTTTAACTTTTCTTTGGCTGCTGTAAAAGTGTGTTTGTGTAACACAATTGTTGTGGCAGAGAAAGCCTAGAAAAAGTTTGAGGTGTTATCAGCTCAATGTTGCTGACGACATAATCATCACAAAATGGGCCTTTAATATTGTGTTTAAAGTTTTGTGTTTATATTTGGCATTAATAACCACCAACCTTGTGGAACTGCATTATTGGCGCCAAAAGCGTTAAAATTATCACTTATTTGAAGGTGTATAAAAAGCATGTGCACATGATGTTTTGAGCAAATGTTTTTTTTTTTCGTCAACGATACCAGGGACACCGAAACACCGGGGAACATGAAATTTGGTGGGCATGTAGCCCCACTAGACTTTTACCGAAAAATTTCGTTTGGTCCCTGGGGGCCACTCCCCCCCCGCGCTGGGCCCCCCGTGAATTTTTCGTCAACGATACCAGGGACACCGAAACACGGGGGAACATGAAATTTGGTGGGCATGTAGCCCTACTAGACTTTTACGGAAAAATTTCGTTTGGTCCCCGGGGGCCACTCCCCCCCTGCGCTGGGCCCCCCCGAAACCCCAAAAATGCAGTTTTTCCTAAATAACTACCTGAACCGTGGCACCGAGGATGAAGAAATTTTTATGGTATGTTGGTCTTAAGGGCCCACATCAACCTAGCCCATAATCGATTGTCAAAGTTTTTTTTTTTTTTTTTTCAGTCATCTACTGAATTTTCCGTCAACGATACCAGGGACACCGAAACACCGGGGAACATGAAATTTGGTGGGCATGTAGCCCCACTAGACTTTTAAGGAAAAATTTCGTTTGGTCCCCGGGGGCCACTCCCCCCCCCGCGCTGGGCCCCCCCAAACCCAAAAAATGCAGTTTTTCCTAAATAACTACCTGAACCGTGGCACCGAGGATGAAGACATTTTTATGGTATGTTGGTCTTAAGGGCCCACATCAACCTAGCCCATAATCACTCATTTGTGATTTGCGCCCCTTCCCATAAAAAATGAAAATGCAATATTATTCTGCTTTAATCACCCCTATCTTCAGTTGAGATGTTCAGAACTGCACCATATTTCATGTGTATGATTAACTTGACATCCTCTGGGGGTATGCTAAGTTTCGTAGAATTTCATCCATGGGGGGGTATAAAATAAATTCATTTATGTGCACATTTAGTGACTGTACACTCATCGGCCTGTAGATGCTGGTGTTGAGCGAAGGGTTGCTGGTTTAGGATGATACTGTCACACACAGACATGCAGGAATACAAACAAACGCAAGCATGCACACACTCTGACATCCACACGCACAGACACACACCCATACACACACATACAAATCCACATGCACAGACACACACGCGCACACACATGTACGCACGCATACATACACGCACAGACACACACACACACACACACAGACACACTCATACACAAACACACACACATACACACACACACACACAGACAGACATGCACATACTACTACTTTTTTTAGGTATATACATAAACACGCAATACAGCCAAATTGCTCCACGTCATTTATTTTTGTGGAAAGCCAGTGCAGGCCTGAGCGGCGGTCATATTTTGTACCGCCATGCGGTACATCTAGTTGTCACCATTGTTGAGATTCACAGGCTGATTATTGATGTCTGTGTTTCTAAATGAATTTATTTGAAAGTGTTTTGATCAGAACAATGTTTATTAAATATATTGGATTAAAAGTAATGTACTGATAATCATATGCTGTAGAAACACAAAGCTGCTGCTAACAAGCTAAACCAAACTATCTCAATAAGTTTCATTTTTCAGATGACAGCATGATTATGTCAAAACATAATCAACACTATCAGATCACACTTTACTTTGTTCATTTAACTGTTATAAATCAATAACAGCAGACAAACAACAGTAAAATTTAAAGTAAACATATAAGGGTCAAGAGCCCAACTAAAGCAAACAATGATCGCCATAATGGTAACTTACAATTTGTGATTTTCTCCTTCAGTGATTCTGCTTGTTAACATCAGGTGTCTTCAATAATGCTCAATCATCACTAAATTAATCACTTAATTATCTCATTAACTTTAACACTCTTGAGTGTTAATTTAACACTCATATTTTAACACTTTACACTCTTGAGTGTGGACTCATATACACTCCCAGCCCCAGGAGTGTTAATTTAACACCGCTCCATCTGAAAGCAGGTGATGGCGATTTACTACTAATCAAGGAACCGGCTTTACTAACGAGATGCGCCTAACAATATTGTGCGATACATCGCCCAGCCCTACTCAGAATGCATTGCAGCATGAAGCATATCACCATTGTTGATATTCATATGCTGATTCTTGATGTCTGTGTGCGAGTAGAACTTTCAGTAGTCCAACATGTGTAACTGGAGTTTTAAAAATCATTTGATCTTCTGATTAAACTGTGCTGGATCTCTTGCTGTAGAATCACAACAATAAAACAAAATGAATGACATACTACCCATACACAAAATATCAGTGAGTTAAGCCACTGCATGACAATGCCTATATTCTTATCATCAATCAGCTTACAGCATCTGATTGCATTTTATCTTGCTATTCTCACCATAACAAACAGACACAGCTGCCTGAGAAAAACTAATGTTAAAAAGTCAAGAGCCTGACTAAAGCACACACTGATCGCCACAATGGTAACATCAAATCAAACTATTACTTTCAAATAAGTAATCAACATATAAACCTCTGTTAATTCTCAATAAGAATTTCTGAAGACGTCTGACAGAAATAAAGTCAGTCTGGTTACTAATAAGTGAAGCTGGTAATGCTGTTTGTGGAGTTGTTTAATCCAATCTTGAGAGATGTAATGTATTTTATCTTCAGTTGATTTCATCCAAGGCAGTGGCTGGAAGTAGTTCTTGTGTTTCTCTTTCCTTCAGTGATTATGCTTGTTAACAGCAGGTGTTCATCAATAATGCACTATCATTATTCAATCACTTAATTATCTCATTACCTCCAACACTGATTAAGTGTTACATTAAACAGCCTGTAGTGTGCACACTAAGCAGTGTTCATTTCATCTGGGCAAACCCATGTGGGGCCTACATGGAAACCGAGGACAAAACTGTCTGGGTCCCAGTTAGATAGCCCAGGTCAAACCCATTTGGGCCCCACATGGCTGTGCTGGCTGGGTAATTACTAAATCCCATATCAACCTCAACCACTTGAACAATACAAGGAGAGACAAGAAACTGCTATTTTAATGCTTTCAAATAAACAATATATTGCATGAATTATTTTTGAATTGACCAAAGTGTGTAGAGGAAGAAGGTTACATTAAAAATATACCTTTTAATAATGTATGTTAAATATACAGAATTGTTCTATAGTTTAATGCAATTACATCATATTTTACTTTAAATTACAGAAGAATTAAGAGTAATCCCTGTAATTAAATTACAGTATTTAGATTACACATCCAGTTCTGCTTGGTGAGAAATATGCAGACCTCTTTTTGTCTGGCGCTGTTGCCATGGTGACTCATAAAATCTGCGCTACATTGATAATGGCTTTTTATAGTTGTGGTGCACGCGCTTAACTCAGAGTAGGTCAACTCAGAGTTGATTGAACTAACTCATTTCAGCTGTTCTGTAACCGAAAACTCAGAGTTTCCCATCTCAGGGTAAGTCAACTCAGAGTTCAAGTTTTAACTCAGAGTTGGTTGAACCTCCTTTCTGAAACAGGCCCCAGGTGTTGTTGGCTGTTTATTGATGATGAGGATGATATCTTCATGTAATTGCTTGAATCCCTGATCTTATTCAGAGTCTAATTATAAAAAACCCTTATCAATGGAGCGTAGATATTATGAGTCACCATGGCAACAGCGCCAGACAAAAAGAGGTCTGCACGTTTCTCACCTTTACATTTTAATTAGTTATACAGTGTTAATTACCAAGTAATCTAAATACTTACTCTTAATTCTTCTGTAATTTAAAGTAAAATCTGATGTAATTGCATTAGACTATAGAACAATTCTGTATATTTAACATACATTTTTAAAAGGTATATGTTTAATGTAACCTTCTCCCTCTACACACTTTGGTCAATTCAAGAACAATTCATGCAATTGTATATTGTTTATTTGAAAGCATTAAAAGTGCAGTTTCTTGTCTCTCCTGTTCAAGTGGTTGAGGTTGATATGGGATTTAGTAATTAGTAATAAGTAGACATTAATCTAATTACACTGTTGAAGATGTCATTTGTAGTTAGTAATACAAGTAACTTACCCAACTGTTATAATATCAGAGGTGAAACTGGAAGAACAGTATGTTATTAAACCTAATTTTAATTTTCATGTAGGTGCAATCCTGCAGGTATTAAAAGAACATGGCAGCAGCTGAAAATGAAATATAAAAACATAATTCAATTAGGTAAGGCTTGAGCATATCATGGGTGTAGGCTACCTGACTTTACATTTGACAAATTAAATAACTAAATAGCATCCAGTGTCTAGCAGTGCAGCAGCATTTTTGGCTGAGGAAATTCGTGGAGGGACTTCAGAGCCAGTCACTCCCGAAGATCCAAGGGCCTTCATAAAATGTAAGAGGTTTACATGTGTCATTTTTTATAGGCTATTTTTGATATTTCCATTTATTTTACTTTGGGTTGGGTTGGGTTTTTTGTTGGTCCCAACAGTTTCTGATGGTAATATATGTCTTTTGGAGCCTCCTGTCCCAACAGAACCCCAGGAAGTTGTAAGTAGCCTATTCAATACACCAGAAATTATGACAAATAGTGCTATAAAGTGTACTCAACCAAATGCTCATCTTCACATGACAATGAGGATAAAGAGTTGCTGCTGCCACAGAGAGGTAATGTTAATATTATGTGTCTACACATCACACAATCTACACATTCAGATTTTTTCCCCCCACATATTTATGTGGAGTAGCCTATAGAATATAAGTTTATATCCAAGTATAAACGGGTATTCTTATCCCGTTTACAATGCCAAAGGTTACACACAATTATATCAGTCAGAGAAAAATTTACATTAAAGTGTCAAGTGTCAAGGGTCAAGAGCACAACTAAAGCAAACGCTAACCACCATCATGGTGACTTTAAAATACAAAATATGATTTGATTAAACCAGAAATTAAATAAAGTAAATCTGGTTAGTTTTAAGTGAGGCTGGTAATAAGTGTACGGTCATGCATTTCACCTTTTTGTTTGGTTTATTCCAACCAAATTCAACGACAGCCCAATGTTGGAGCTTGACGTCTAACAAACATTGGATTTAGACATCAACCCGACTTTCATTTTCAACCAAAATCCAACGTCTGACCGACGCTATATATCCTGTGCCTGCTGGGTTCCTTACTGTCATGTGATTTACTAGAAAACAGTAGCCTACAGATCACCTCTGATTGGCTGACATGTAGATTTGCATAAATTAATTACAAGTATTTAAGACACAGACTTACACAGTTTACCACAGACTGTAGCAGAATAACACATGCAGTTACAATGGCTTACATCACTCATGTGATTTAAGGATTCAAGACCTTACTGTTGTATGATATTCAGCAGAGAACCTTCGTTTGCTGTTTGGAATCCAGATTCACTTCAGGTTAGTCAAATTTGACTTCATCACAATTAGTGTTAGCCAGTTAAATGATAAATGAGTGAAATCATTGACAAACATTATCCCCAGCCCGAGGTGACAATAGAGGTCTCAAATTGTAAAATCTAAAAGATTTAAGATTGAATAAAAAAAATAAAATCACATCACAATTTTCACATCTAGTTGACAAATTGACTTGTGACCATTTTGAGGATTTAAATGTAAATGTAGGTCACCTGAATGCTAGTTTCATTTTTAATTTAATATATAATATATAACTATACGTGTATCAAGTAAACATTTGTGAAAGTGACAAGCACATCTTTTTTAGGTTCTGTTTTATAATTGTAGGCTACAGTATATGTTCAACATTTGTATTATTTAATATCAGTTTAATGTTTAATGGTTCAATAATGGCACAATAGGCTATGGAACTGGTATATAAATGCAGTGGTAGATCTACATTGAATTACACCCTGGGCGAGACCCCCTTTGAGCGCTGTATTACCTATTTTTATTAGCCATTTCATACAATTCAGAAAACCAAAAATGTGCAGGAACTATAGGCCTATATTTATAATTTTATGAATGAAATGTGCGTTATTTGAAAGAAAGTCGAGGTGTGACTGACTTTAGGCCACTAATTCCATTAGAGTATTGCTCTAGGGGTCTCCAACCTTTTTTCATTTGAGAGATACTTTTTAAAAATGAAAGTGGCCAAGAGCAACTCATGTAATACAATACTTACTTAAATAATGTCTCATAACTCTCATATCCAAACTGTTTTAGACCTAAAATAGTTTTTGTAGGCCTATATATATATCACCCTTAAATGTCAGAGAAAAGAACAGAACATTTATAGAAAATTGTACTTTATACTGTAAAAACACATAATTATAGTTGATTTTAGTTGATCATAGTTGATCATAACTAGAGATGAAATGGCATGAAAATTTCATTTCATGATTATAGTGACCAAAATTATCACAGTTATCAGAGAATCCTGTTTAAAAAGTACTTATACTACACTGCAAAAAGAGATGTGTCAAAAAACAACACATGTGACTGTGTAGATAGCATTTTGACACATGTTGTGTAGATTTTAGCACACAATGTATGTTAAAATGTAACTCTGGATAGAATAGCACTGGGTGGAGGGCAGTTTGTGTTTATGAAAAAAAAAATATAGGTATATTTTATATGGTATCCCATAAAATACTATAAAAAAAAAAAAAGCAATACATTCAAATAAATAAACTAAATCTTAATTCATGAAAACTTAAAGGGTTAGTTCACCCAAAAATGAAAATTATGTCATTAATTACTCACCCTCATGTCGTTCCAAGCCCTTAAGACCTCTGTTCATCTTCGGAACACAGTTTAAGATAAGTTAGTTTTAGTCCGAGAGCTTTCTGTGTTGTACGTCACACGCATCACACATGACCAGCGTCGGCCAATAGTGAGCCTACGTGTGACGTACAACACAGACGCGCTGCGCTAAAACACTACGTGAACTTATTCGAGGCCCAGAGAGAAGGAAATGAATAGTGGAATAAAGTCATTATTTTTGTTTACTTTTTGCGCACAAAAAGTATTTTCGTCGCTTGATAAACTTAAGATTTAGCCACTGTAGAAACATGGACTACTTTGATGATGTCTTTATTGCCTTTCTGGACATGGACAGCTACCGTCCATAGGTTTTCAATGGAGTGACAGAAAGCTCTCGGACTAAAACTAAAATATCTTAAACTGTGTTCCGAAGATGAACGGAGGTCTTACGGGCTTGGAACGACATGAGGGTGAGTCATTAATGACATTATTTTCATTTTTGGGTGAACTAACCCTTTAAAGATTAACGGGTGTTTTTTGGCAGCCAATCACATCATGCAGACATTTAAATGTCTTTTTCAAATGCTGCTTTCACTTGTTATTAATAACCAGATTGACTTTATTTCTGTCAGACTCTACAGAAGCTCTTATTGAGAATTAACAGGTTTTGGTGTTGACGATTCATTGAATGTTTCATTTAAAGTCACCAGAATCGTGATTAGTGTCAGCTTTATTTGGGCTCTTGACCCTTGACTCTTTAACATTAGTTTTCTCTGAATGTTGTAAATGTAAATTTATTTTAACACAATTGAAACAGCAGAAATAATCATGAGAAAAGTATGCTCAGGTGATAATATTATCATCATAGACATGTAAGATTGTTTAACTCAGCAAAAGTTTAATGTTTGAAAGATGAGTGTAATATATGAAAGATGATTTTTAAAATGATTTGCACATTGCAATTAGCTTAAAGGGATACTCCACCGTTTTCTCGTGTTAAACTATGTTATTCTCTTAACTAAGACGAGTTGATACATACCTCTCTCATCTCAGTGCGTGCACGTAATCGCTCTGGCGTGCGGTGACACTTTGATTGCACTTAGCTTAGCCCAGTATATTCAATGCTATCTAACAGCAATGAATTCAGAAGTGACCAAACACATCAACGTTTTCCCTATTTAAAAACAGTTACACGAGTAGTTATACGACCAAGTATGGTGACACAAAATAAAACGTGGCGCTTTTCTAAGCGGTTAAAAAGGATAACTATAATGTATGGTGGAATAGCACTTTTGGGAGTACTTCGACTCGGCGCAGTAAAAAGTCACGCCTGATCCTCTTCCTCTCACTTCTGTCAATTTTTACTGCGTAATTTATCTTTCTTGACTCTGGTTAAAACCAGACCATTCTCAGTAGTAACTGAGTTATGGTCTGGCAAAGCTTCATTAATAACTCATTTCCAAAGGGGCGTCACCAACGGACGTCGCTCAAATGCCTCTGATATAGGATAGACCTAAAACCAATCAGAGCAATCGTCATCGTGTAAAAAAGAAATTAGATAAGTAAACATGGGATGAAAAAGAGCATCAATATACAATGATGAGATTAACATGTTACTCTCTGTGGACCCTGATTATTGCACACTGAGGTGTGAGGGATTATGGGTAGCAGACAATGATGCTTTTTAATCCCCTTGTAATGACGAGTCAGTGGAGCTGGGATCCATGTGTGGCTTTATTAATAGTAAAAGCAGAAATACTGGCAGGCAGGCAGGCAATATTGGCAATAGCAATATCTAAGGCAAAACAGAGAAGTATAGTTACAAAACAGGCAAGAGGTCAGGGCCGGCAGCAAGCAATCACAGAGAATATCTAGGTAAACAGGGCGGAAACAATAGGCAGGCAGCAAAGATTCAAAACAGGGTAAACAGTCCAGGGTCAAACACAGCAAGGCAAAATAACAATGAAATGCTGAGTTATGTCAGCAGGGGCAAAACAATACTTCTAAGAGAGTGATGGCAAATTCCAAAAGGCGTTTTTGGGACCTTGATGGGCACTTCGGGAAGGGGATGGGATTTGTAGTGGTGTTCCAAAAATCCGGTAGATAGGGAACACAGGTGTGGTAGCAATCAGTACTAGGGATGGGGTTATAGGAAATTAAGTCAATGCTCAGGTGAGGGTGCCCTCTGGTGGTGAGAGGGAGGAACCTCAGAGGCATGATTCTTGACATCTTTATTTATTTAACAAACGTTGTAAAATAATTTCACAGTTGAATGTTTATTTTGCATTTACATCAGTTAATTGGTGTTAGAGAGCTGCTGCTGGTCTCAGGACTCTGATGCTGATGATCTGGCTCTATGGAAGCTTTTTTTTTTTTTCATGGAATTAATAATATTAATAAACCAAAACATATATCTCACAATTGGGAGTGAATCTGAGTTTACATCTCGCAATTTTGACTTTTTTCACGTAATTCCAAGTTACTTTTTTGTGTTTAAAATCTTTTTATTAAGGAATCCATCAATTTGAAAATCATTGTTTACATAGCTTTTATGATTCCTCATTATAAAAATAAGGAAGAAACAAACAAAAAAATAGAAAAATAGAAAAACAAAAAACAAAATCAAAACACAATGAACAAGAATTACGAAACAGTTCCCATACTACACTGCAAATTTTTTTCTTACTTGTTTTGTTTCCAGTTGAAATATCTAAAAAGTCTTAAATTAAGATGTATTTACTAGATGAGTAAAATGACAAAATATTATGTTCCGTTTTCCGGGGGAATTAATCAAAATGAACTGAGTTGATGCTTAAAAAAAAAAAGAAGCAATATTATCTGCCAATGGGGTAAATCTAAAAAAAAAGAATCTTAATTCAAACAGAAACAATATTATTTTTCTTACACCTTTGGCAGATAATTTAGCTTGTTTTAATTAAACTCACTTAATTTTTTTTTTTTTTTCAGAAAACAATGCTTAATATCTTTTGTCATTTTTACTACTTTGGTAAATGTTTGATATTTTGACTGGAAACAAGACAAAAATACTAAGAAAAGCATTTTTTTGCAGTGTACCCACCCCACCCTAGGGACTTATGTCATGTCACACTAATGGGACAGTCAATGCTACACTCTTGCTCAAACTATGAATTATCAAGGTAATGGTTTTTAAAGATTTTTTGTTATAAGAACGTTCTCCAAATATTCAGTGTTGGTTCTGGGAACATAAAAACATGTCCAGTTCCCCTTCGTCAGTCACTCTTACGTACGCCATGACTGACGAAATGGGGATCTCGCTCGAGACCTATCTACTTCGAGTGTAACTAAACAAGCCAATGCACATTGGCATGTTATAATTGCACCTGCTGCTGTGCATCGCAGCACAAGCATATATAATGAGCACCAGGTGCGTCATCCTTGTCTTTCGCTTCGGAGCCAGATGGTGAATGTTCCCACTAAGCAAAATGATGTCCGAAAGACGTCTTTTCAATGTATTTGTTACAAAAATCGATTCACAACAATGGTGACAATTTAAAAAAAAAAAAGTTTAATGCTGCAATGCATGATGGGTTGCTTTCATTGTACAAAAACTCATCCTTAATTCCCAAGCTTTTTTGTTTTGATTGTCACTGTTGTTGTGATTCATATCCAAAATCTTGATGTCTGTGTGTGACTGTATGATACACTTGCTCAAAACATCATGTGCACATGCTTTTTATACACCTTCAAATAAGTGATAATTTTAATGCTTTTGGCACCAATAATGCAGTTCCACAAGGTTGGTGGTTATTAATGCCAAATATAAACACAAAATTTTAAACACAATATTAAAGGCCCATTTTGTGATGATTATGTCGTCATCAACATTGAGCTGATAACACCTCAAACTTTTTCTAGGCTATCTCTGCCACAACAATTGTGTTACACAAACACACTGTTACAGCAGCCAAAGAAAAGTTTAAGTAAAAAGAAAGGGGACCAAGAGCCCAACTAAAGCAAACACTGATTACCACAATGGTGACACTTCAAATGAAACAAATATCAACATCTAAACCTCTGTTAATTCTCACTAAGATCATCTGACAGCAATAGTCAAAGTAATTATGTCTAAATGAGACCATAAATGATGTTGAAATATATCCACAGTGGCCACATCTGAACTAGTTTTTAACCTTGTACGAAGGTTCGATGAACGTCTATATCGGACGTGCAGAACACGTCAAAAAAAGACGTCATAAAAACTTTCATTCTGGCTCCTCAGTGGACGTCATTTCAACGTCTGATTTTTGTAACAAAGACATTGAAAAGACGTCTTTCGGACATAATTTTGCTTAGTGGGTTGTTCCTGCTCTGCAATCTTATCTGAGAGTGTTTTAACTTCAAAGATGAGTCTTCTTCTTTAGGAGAACGTCTCTTCAAGCTGGTGTTGGTGTTACAGTGCAGACAGCACTGGCCACAATCTCACAAAGAGCAAAACAGCTGTTTTCACAGCTCAGAATGTTGCGCCTTCAATGAGAATGTGAGTGCTCACATCAGGCTTGCACTAGCGTCCTGTTTGTGTAGCAGAGTCATCCCTGGGTGCTTCAGCACCAGAGAGAGCAGTTTCCTGAAAGAGCATACACGGTTTGATACTGCGTCTTTTTCAAGATGTCATTCAAACCCTGTGTTTCTGGATGCGGTCGTTTCCTGTCGTCATTTGATGGCCACGATCACTGTTTCACATGCCTGGGCTTAAGCATGTTGAGACTGCGTTCGTGGGTGGTTCATGTTCTCTCATGAAAGCATGACCACGTCATCACGTTGTTCGTCTCACCTTTCTCGTAAAGGCTTGAGCCGCTCAGCGTTCACGTTCCATGTCCACGTTCACTGTCTCGTATGCCTGGCAGCTTTCGTATGGGATTACTGGTCCTTATCATGAGGGACCAAGCATTTCATTCGGGGCTCCAGGGGAGGATCAGATGTCGATTGCTACATCGAAGAGAGGCCTGTTACACTCTGGAATTGAAGATGATGCTGAGTTCCCACTATAATGGTGTGTGTGCTCATGCTCATGCTGAATCAGATTCAGACTTTACAGCCACACTTTCCCGGGCTACTCTGGGGGCGCAGTGCAACGCTTAATCGCTTTGCCCCGGCCCTGTGCCTGCCCGGATGTGTGTGAAAAACTTTGACAGTATGGAAGCATATCGACGCCAATATGGCAAGCCAAACATGCCAAAATCTGCAGAGAAAGTTTTTCCTTTCTCACTACCCTTGGGGGTGGGGCGGCTTTGGTAATTGCAGACTGCCTCTTCCCTGCATGTGATGGCCACCCTACAAGTCTGTGGAAGGCCAAAACACTCAATGCACGAGGGTAGTTCTGAGTCGGGGTTGAGCTGCGCATAGTGACTGACCTTGGTTTAACCCTTTCGGATATACAATCACACCGGTGTGATCAGTCTAGGCTGGTCCCTGGAGCGTACGGTCACACTGGTGTGATCAGTCTAGGCTGGTCCCTGGAGCGTACGATCACACCGGTGTGATTAGAACGGTCATTGCATCACGTGATCAACTGCTAAATTCAAATGTGCTTTCGCGCGTTGGCTGACGCTGAGCCAGGGACAAGCGCGCTCAGAGCTGTCATATATCACAACTTTTCAGTGTTTTCAACCACATAATGTTTATTTTAGGTTTCAGACATATAAGTACTAAAACAGTACATTTAGAGTTTGTAAAATACACACTGATGTCAAAGGAAGAGGCAATAATAATCCTTTCCATTTATAATTAGACACGTTTTATTCATATCAGATACACATTGTCTAAGTAACTTTAAAGTTTACTCTATTCTTCTCCCAGTTCACCAGCCACTTACTTTTATGTATTTCGGGAGAAGTGGATGAATTCACGTGTTGTAAATCCAACAGATCTGATTCTCTGAACTGTGTCTGCGGCACAAACTAAGATGGCGGCGCCCATCGCGCATACAGCTGAACTAACGCGATCATTATGAAGTTGTTTAAACAACAAAACACTTCCACTTGCATATATTTGACAATCGGAATAACAGATATTTCATCCCATATCTAACAAATTTGTGAATATTTTGAATAAAAAAGGAAAAATGACAGCTTTGTTGTTGCTGTGGTGTGTCACGTGACAAGCAATGACGCGTCACCATGGAAACCATAAAGTGAAACGTTCTAAATAACGGTCGCCTTGAAAAACTCACGCTGGGGGGTCAGCCAGAATATTTTAAACTTATGTGTGAAAGGGTTAAGTCACAGCGCTGGCCCTCGGTGAGGCGATGGTTGTCCAGAAGCGCCCCAGGGCTAAACCTTGCAGAGGTGCGAGACATCGTCAAAGTTCGCTTTCTCGATGCTCCCATCTCACGAGGTGGCATTTCCCCGACACTGTTGGAGACAGCGGTTCTCCACAGTTCAGAAGCAGGCTGAGGTAACCAAGAGCTTGTTCCGATGTGCTACCAGAGTCACTCGTGAGCTTCCCCTCAGTCTTTTAGTCACCAAGGGTGTCAGTCCCCTGTGGAAAAACGCCATTATAGCCAGCTCTACTGTGACGTCGAGCCTTCGCAGGAAGACAGCACTACCTGTCTCAGCAGCCCTGAGACAGATGAACTAGAGTCAGCTGCTCTTCCCTGGTGGAGGGCTGGGCGGAGAATCTTTTGTTTAATCAAATTCTGTTCCGCCGCTGGCGTTACCCAGTAATTACTGTGTAACTCAGTCAGCATTACCCAAATTCTCAGTAAGAGCAGCTTCTCTATCTCTGAGTCTCAAGAGGGCGTGAATGTCAGTGAGCAATGCTTCCATGCCTTGCCACTCCCGTCCCCCTCTATCGCCAGCGGGCAGTAGTTTACAGTTCGGGGACGCCATCAGGGCTTCCCACACACCCTCACCCTGAACCAGGTTCCTCCAGCCAATATGAAGACAGGGTTCTACAGCCCCTACTTCATTGTACCCAAGAAAGGCGGAGGGTTACAGCCAATTTTTGACCTGCGAACCTTGAATCGTGCCCTGCACAATCTCCCGTTCAAGATGTTAACCCTCTGGGGTTGGCAAACGCACTGGCACGTTTTGCTTGATTTTTTTCTAGCAGCAAAATAGACTTAAAATACTCCAACATTTTTGGTCATACAGGCTTAAGAAATATGAAAAAATAAACTGTTAAATGTCTTCTTTTGTATGTGTCCACTTACAATCGAAATAAAACTTTTGTAAATACAATGATGAATTTTTTGTACTTTTGTAAAATAAAGCAAATAAACAGGGTGTGCTTTCGGGCTCTCCGTCTCCGTGAACATTATTTTTGGAGCACGTCTCTAAACTTAAACAAAACTCAGCGAATACTATTCACCCAGGCATGATCTATATATATTTATAATCATTTAAGTGTGTACTTTTAAATGATCTAATTCATTACAAAAACAAATGTTTATATAATCTATATAAAAAGAGAGAGACGTCAGTCATTCTCATTTTAGCTCATTATTATATTTTAATGTGTTCACACCCACGGAGAGCATGCACTATTTAAACGCAAATGATCTGCTAAACTCTGCAGAACAGTGGCCCTTCAGGACTGAGTTAGAACACTCCTGCTCTAGACCAACACAGACATCAAGAATCAGCGTATGAATCTCAACAATGGTGACGTGACAATCAACAAAATAATCAGATAAAACTCTGAACATCACAAAACAAGCTACTAAAAAGTTGCAACAAAAACATAAAAAAATAAAAGCAGAGAATAATAATAAAATAAAATACTGAGGCAAATCAGCATAATTTATTCATGCTGCAATGCATGCTGGGAGATATTGGTGAGTTTTGATTGATGGCTCCAATCATGCACTGCACTTTTATCATCACCACTGTTGAGATTCATACGCTGATTCTTGATGTCTGTGTGTGTCTAAAAGACACAGTAGTTCAAACCTTTATTGTATGCAGAAGTCTTAAGATCATAAAAACAATGATGGATCTCATGCAGCAAAATTATAAAGCTATTACAATTAATGATGTAACAATATCAAGATAAGACTCTAAATAAGCTCAGTGAATAATGCAGCTATATGTTGATTATGTAATCATCAATATACAGTCAACATCACCTAATTCATTTTCTCTCTGATTTTCTTACCATAAACAATGTGTTTTATAAACACAGTTAGAGCAGACAGAGATAAACTAATGTTTGAAAGTCAAGGGTCAAGACCCCAATAAAGCAAATACTGATCACCATCATGGTAACTTCAAATGAAACATTAAATCATCAACATCTAAACTCATTAAATCATCACACATCTAAACCTCTGTTAATTCTCAAACAGACCTGTAAACGTCTGACAGAAATAAAGTCAGTCTGGTTAGTAATAAGTGAAGCTGGTAATGCTGTTTGTGGAGTTGTTTAATCCTCCTCTGCTGAGATCTTCACAGATTTAATGTCTTCTTTTCTCTTCAGTGGATTTCATCTAAGACTGTGTCTGAAGTCAGTTGTAGTTCTTGTTGTTTCTCTATATTGACATTCCCAGAATTCCCTGCATAACACTTCACATTTGATGTTATTTCATTTAAACAATTATGTTTATTCTTAGTTTTTGTTATCAGTTATGTACATTTGGGGTTTATATTACATTATATATTGTTTAATGAATGTTTATGGCATTATTTAGAGTCATGTTTGTGTCACCATGATGGTGTTTTGTATTTATGTGTATGACACTGTGCACCTTATATAAATGTATATATATATTAATGTGTGCCTCAGCTTGTTGAAAACTAATGGTGAACTTTGAATCATAATGTGTTTTTTCTTTTTTACAGCCTGCATTATTATGGTGGTTATCATTACAAAGATATAAAGCAGATTTTAATAGTTTAGTGAAAATTAATAATATTTATCGTCTAATGAAACATAAGGGTTGTCCCGTAAAAACTAAAAGGTTGTTACTGTTTTTTAATGGAAAATTACTGGGAACCACAGCTGATGTTTTGTTTATTTATTAATTTTTTTGCCGTAAATTTAAGTCCAAAGTAAGGTTGCTACCATATTTTTTACAGTAAAATACTGGCATCCAAGCTGACATTTTGTTACCGTAAATTTCACAGGTTTTCTTTACATTGTGGTTTTTTTTTTGCCCGTAAATTTAAGTCCTGTAAAACATAAAAGGTTGCCACCATATTTTTTACGGTAAAATACTGGCAACCACAGCTGCCGGTATTTAACCGTAAATTTCACAGTTTTTTTTTTTACAGTGTTGCTCACATATTATGGTAGCCCTGTTTGTGCTAAATAGAGTGTAATTACACCTTTGCCATTAATATGTTTATAAGCAACTGAAAAAAGCACAAATGTCAGGGCATGTCAAAACATCTCAAGGACCCCAAAAACACCTCAGACCCCATAGGGTTAAAAAGTAATAGTGATGTCCGGTTCGTGAACGAATCGTTCTTTTGAACCGGTTCTTTTTAGTGAACTGGTCGAACCAGTTCACTAAGTCGGACTGAATCGTTCGAAACAGTTCGCGTCTTGCGTCAGCACTGATCAACAAGTTACTAAAGTTACTCACTTTCGGACATGCCTGTCCTGACAGTCCCTTCGACTCAAAATAAACCAATATCCCGGCGTAGGCCTATATGTTACTCCAGTAAATCCAACAGTTCACTGAACTGAGACATGTTGTGCTGAGAAAAGTGATAAGCATGAGCAGTTGATACTGACGTCAACATCCTTTTTATAGTGGATTTTAATGTGATTATTCAATTTGTCCCATTTTGTCTGTTTAAAAATACTCCTATCACAAAAAGGGCAGTGAACATTTCTGCAACATGTTGTGCATTGCTCCAAAGGTGTTAGCACTGAACCTCTCTGAATTATGTGGTTCTGTATGTGAAATAAAATACAATTAATGCAATTCTCATGGTCAGAAAATGCTATAAAATACAACGCTTAACAACAAATTAAATCACAAACCATAAATATGTAACAAAGTGATACAATCCAACTGTAAAATACAATACATGATCAAGTGCCATCATCACAATTCTCACTTAGTCAAATTTATTAAGTCAAGTGACCTTTATTTATATAGCACTTTTTACAATACAGATTGTTTCAAAGCAGCTTTACACGGATCATAGGAAAATAATGCAACAAAGTTTGTCTCGGCAGATCTAGAACAAAATAGTGTCATAATCCAGCTTATGTAGCTTCAGTGTTGCTTCATTTCTGTTGTAAAAAAAGTTATTCATTCAGTTAATTAATCTATATAACGTTACGTTAGCCATTCTGGAGAAAACTGTGATGTTATCATCCAGATCAGTTCAGTTCTCATATAATGGTGTCAATGACAGATCAATAGTATTGTTGAATATTAACTTACAAAATACTTAGAGCCGTTTTGTATAAGCGTAACGTTATGTTGTATCCAACAAAGATATAACATATTTTTAGCTTCTTCTCTTCTTCTTTTCCTTGTTCTACCGTGTTAAACATGAACTCCGTCCACTTCCGGCATCAGACTGTCAGGCTGGAGCTGTCATCCTCACACTGTTATGACGTATGGTTCTGCGGTTCTGCAGTTGGTTATTATTGGGTCCAGTGGAAATCTCTTAATTTACAAAAGTTATTTTATTTTTTTTTTGGTTTCAAATGAAAGAAGTTCACATTAATACTTTGCTCACGTTAATGCTTTATAAATTTTAGTTAATACATTTAAATGACAGTTGGTCAATTTAAGGCAGTCGGTTTCTGCAAGTGAAATTAGTTAACTCGAGTTTTAGTGCATTTTTACAGTAACATACTGTAGATTACAGTAAAGAACTGTACAATTAACAGTAAATTAAGTCCACTGTTGCCAGTATTTTACTGTAAAAAAACCTGGTAAGGTCAAACAGTGTACAGCAATCTTGCACGCTATAATAAAGAGCACCGAAATGGCATGTTTGAATTTCATGATAAAATCATCAGAATTTTACAAGTTTTAAAATGAAAAAAATTCACTTAAAAAGTAACAAAGCACAAAGCTTTTTGCAATTATTGGATGTCAGGCGCGCTAGTAACAACAGTTCATGCATCAAATAGGTCATCCGGGTTCTTTTCACCTACTGTTTTATGAATATTAAATATATAGATATACAGTACTTTTGTCATACACTGTAAAAAAAAAATACTGTAAAATTTACAGCAACTTACTGGCAATTTTGGTTGCCAGTAAGCCTGTACATTTTACAAGAGTACTGTAAATCATCAACTACAATTTAACAGTAAAAATACAGCACACTGTAAAACCTTACACTCAAAATCATTAATTGGTTTGAGTCGGACCAACTTAAATTCAACTAATTAGTTCAGTCCAATTAACTTGTTTGAGTATTTAGCACTTTCTTTTTCTTCCAAGTTCACAGAACTGATATATTTTAAGTAAACTGAACTGTTTCAATGTTTTATGAAATTATTTATTTTAATTTAGACAAACTTAAGTTTAACTGAAATGGCTGGGATGTCTATTTCCCAGCATGCTTTGTTGATGGCACTCGAAAGGGAGAGTAAATGCTAAAATTAAGTGTAATATAATGTGTTTTTTTGTGTGTGTGTGTGTGTGTGTGTGTGTGTGTGTGTGTGTGTGTGTAAGATTAATGTTAAATGTGAGATTTAGTAGTGATTAATGTTTTGTTATGCTAATTTAGAAGAATTTCTGTTAATGTTGGCTTTACACTGTAAAAAATAAAATCTTAAAAAAAGTGTCAATGACTGTCAGCTACGGCTGCCATACAAAAAAAAAAAAAAAACATAAAATTAATGTAAAATATCCTAATTTAAATGATCAGTGTTTGTTTTAGTTGGGCTCTTGACCTTTTAGTGTTTAACTTAAGTTTTTCTCTGATTGCTTTAACTGTGTGTCTTTGATGCATATTTCTTATAGTGTGAATCCAAGAGAAACTCAGATCAGATGATGTTGGTCACTTTTTAATGATAATAGTCATCATGTAGAGTCCTACTTCCTTGATACCATCTAAAGCGTAATATCTGATTAAGTTATTAAATATTAGTTGTTAATTTTGCATGATAAAACTGCTATAAATGATTCTGTAGTGCTGTGATGCTCAGATTTTAGGATCATGTAGACTCACTCAGACATCAAGAATCAGTGTATGAATCGCAACAATGAAAAAAAAATCTAGTCAACTCTGATCGACTATAAAGTCACAAAAAGGCTTTGTTGGTTGTCACCGTTGTTGAGATTCATATGTTGATTCTTGATGTTTCTATACTACAATAAGAATGAACCAGCTCAAAACTCTTTCTGTAAAATATATATTTATTAAAATTTCAGATTGTTATAATACTGATGCCACAATATTTCAAGGGTCATGTGAAAAAATATGGCATTATAGATTTTGTATAAAGCTAAAATCCATCTACATATTACGCAATCTAACTTAATATACTCATGCTTGACTGACAAATCAATGAACCAGACCACCATATGATGATTATAACATTACCATTAACTGACCAAGAACATCTGATATTTTCTCCAGCATTTATTGCTATAACAAATGTGTATCAAATACACAGTTAAAACAGCCAGAGAAAACTAAAGTTTAAAACTAAAGGGTCATGAGCCAAACTAAAGCAGACACTGATCTCAATCATGATGACATCAAATTTATTTTAAAGTTTTTTACACTTTATTTAAATTAGCATATTTTACTTTAATTTTATGGTTTTTGTTTGGCAGCTGCCAGTCATTTGACCCTTTTTTAAAAAAAAATTTACAATGAAGGTATATGATCATAATATTGCAGGAAATACCTGTGAAATAACAGTGTTTTTCAGTTTATTTAAATTAGAATATTTTACTTAAATTTTATGGTTTTTGTTTGGCAGCCGTAGCTGCCAGTCATTTGACACTTTTTTTACGATTTTTTTTTTACAGCGTAGGATAGTTACCATCATGGTGACAAGTGGTGCATGGAGCTTGATTTTAGAGCAAATAATCCCTTTATGTTATTGTGCTCATACAACAACTGCTTCTGTAAATTTTAACAATAAGTTATTGAGTTACTTGGACACAAATCAAATATTTTTTTTATGTTTAAATTGTTTGAGTTAATAAACTTAATTGAATTAAGACAATCAGTTTCCTCAAACGAAATGAGTTAGCTTAACTTGTTGGGTTTTACAGTGTACTAACAAATTGCTAGAATTACTAAAATGTTATTTAAAGTTTAGTGTGATGTTCCTGAAACATTCTTTCAATCATCCTTCGAAAAAGTAATAAGAACACAAACTACAACTTTATTCAGACACAGCCATACCTTAGATGAACTGAAGATAAAAGACATTAAAGCTGCATCCAACTTCGGGATTTCTTCGCTGTATTCTCGCTTTTTGCTCGCAGGTTTCTCTCTAGAGCTCCCCCCACAGCTTCGGAATAGATATTTGACAACACTGTTGTAAAAACTCGTTGGCTATTCTCAGACACCAGAGGCTAGCAGATCAACGACATCAAAGCAGATGGGACATTCTTTAAAACGTCTTCTTCATTCAGGTTCGGACAGCGTGAGGGAGCGCAATAATGACGGCATTTTAGCAGATTTCTTTTGGCCGTAAAGCAATTGTTTACATCGCGAGACCTGATACCAATATACTTTTCCCCCACTTTTATTATCTAACTTTTAATAAACTTTGAAATATTTTGCTAAAGCTTTATAGTAAATGAACATAAAAAAAAACTGGTTCATCTGATTCACCACAAAAGGAGCAACTGAGGCAAATCTCACTTTCAAACTTTTGCATGTAATGGTTTGCATGAGAACTGTTTACTTGAGGGTAATACTTGTGGATTCTTTTGAAAGAAATATTTTACTTTGTTGGTTAAATTATGTGGAAGCATTCATCCTTTCTTTAAAAATAAGGAAAGCAAAACATGCAGGTAATTGCTGAAAATATATTAATTTCCATTTAATATATGTGTGTGAGGGGAGGGGTTATTACATTACCACAAAGTACATTCAGAACTACAATAATATAAACAAAAGAAAACGTACAGCCTTGTAGTTTGCCAACAGTTACAGAAATACTTTAAAGCTTTCCTGTTATCTGAATGGTTTTCTTAATAGGCTATATAGCCTATTCTGATTTCACGTTGAAGAATAAAAAAAGGGGTTTGGTTTTACTCTACATTTGCATGTATGTATATGATATTTAGTGAAAAATGTTTAGACTTCAGTTGTCTCGCCAAGGCAGAAAACGAAATGAATCCAGCCCTTTGGGAGATTCAGCTCAAAGGCCGGTTAGCGCCCTCTGGAGGAAGACACCATATAGCATCTTTGCAGGTAATGGGGACAGATCACAGTCTATGGGACAGATAGGCTTGTGTGCATTTTAGGGCTGGACGATATATCGCACGATATTGTTAGGTGCATCTCGTCAGTAAAGCCGGTTCCTTGATTAGTAGTAAATCGCCATCACCTGCTTTCAGATGGAGCGGTGTTAAATTAACACTCCTGGGGCTGAGAGTGTATATGAGTCCACACGTGTAAAGTGTTAAAATATGAGTGTTAAATTAACACTCAAAAGTGTTAAAGTTAATGAGATAATTAAGTGATTAATTTAGTGATGATTGAGCATTATTGAAGACACCTGATGTTTAACAAGCAGAATCACTGAAGGAGAAAATCACAAATTGTAAGCCATCAGTGGCGATCAGTGCTTTAGTTGGGCTCTTGACCCTTATATGTTTACTTTAGATTTTACTGTTATTTGTCTGCTGTTATTGATTTTTAACAGTTAAATGAACAAAGTAAAGTGTGATCTGATAGTGTTGGTTATGATTTGACATAATCATACTGTGATCTGAAAAATGAAACTTATTGAGATAGTTTGGTGTAACTTGTTAGCAGCAGCTTTGTGTTTCTACAGCATATGATTATCAGTATTTTTCTTATAATCCAAAATATTTAATAAACATTGTTCTGATCAAAAGACTTTCAAATTAATTTATTTAGAAACACAGACATCAATAATCAGCCTGTGAATCTCAACAATGGTGACAATAAAAAAAGCATGTTGCAGTGGCTGCCACCAATCACAACTCATTAATGGCTCCCATCATGCATTGCGGTATGAATAAATTATGATCTGAATTGTCTATGTAATTTACTTTTCCTAATTGAATATTCTGCTCATCACCATTGTTGAGATGCATAGACTGAATCTTGACGTCTGTGTGTGCCTAAAAGTACGATTTTTTTGTTTTAAAACCAACTTTTAAGAAATCCTTTATATTATATCAAAAATTCTGGGCATTTATGCAGAATCACAGTTATGCTGTAACCGACAACATAAATCTACGTCAGAAAGAAGGATCTTAATGAGTTCAGTGATCAAGTTCAAATGATGATTGTCATAATATAACCAACACCATCAGTTCACTTTTCTCTTTGTTCAACTGGCAGTTATAACTCATACAACAGCCAAACAAAATCTAAAGTAAACATATAAGGGTCAAGAGTCCAACTAAAGCAAACACTATTCTCCATAACAATTTGTGATTTTCTCCTTCAGTGATTCTGCTTGTTAACATCAGGTGTCTTCAATAATGCTCAATCATCACTAAATTAATCACTTAATTATCTCATTAACTTCAGCACTCTTGAGTGTGGACTCATATACACTCCCAGGAGTGTTAATTTAACACTGGAGTTTTTGCTGTTTACAAAGAGCCGTAGTTAACTGACAAGCTGAGCCATATCGCATTAAATATCGCTGGCGATACGTCCGCGATATTAATGCGATATTGCTCAGCTTGTCAGTTAACTACGGCTCTTTGTAGTAAATGCCGCTCCATCTGAAAGCAGGTGATGGCGATTTACTACTAATCAAGGAACCGGCTTTACTGACGAGATGCGCATAACAATGTCGTGCAATATATCGCCCAGCCCTAGTGCATTTGTAAATCAGGGCCGCGGAACGACAGTCTCAAAAGATTCCACAGATACAAAAGCACATATTCAGGGGCATTCTTCAGGCAGAACACCAATGCAAAAGACTCTGAAATTACAGGTAGGCTACAGATAAAGCAAAGCAATGCGAGTGACCAAATAAGTACAATAATGCATGATTGCTGTGTGTGTGGATCGCTGTGTGTCTGTGTGTGGATCTCTCGCGTGCATTCGTGGATCGCTGTGTGTGTGAGAGAGAAACTCGCGCGTGCATTTGTGGATTGGTTTGTGTGGATCTCTCGCGTGCATTTGTGGATTGCTTTGTGTGTGTGTGTGTGTGGGTGGATCTGTCGTGTGCATTTGGGGATTTGTGTAGATCTCTCACGTGCATTTGTGGATTGCTTTGCGTGTGTGGATCTCTCGCATGCATTTGTGGATTGCTTTGTGTGGATCTCTCGCGTGCATTTGTGGATTGCTTTGTGTGTGTGTGTGTGTGTGTGTGTGTGGATCTGTCGTGTGCATTTGGGGATTTGTGTAGATCTCTCGCGTGCATTTGTGGATTGCTTTGCGTGTGTGGATCTCTCGCGTGCATTTGTGGATTGCTTTGCGTGTGTGGATCTCTCGCGTGCATTTGTGTATTGCTATGCGCACATGTGGATCTCTCGCGTGCATTTGTGGATTGCTGCGTGCACATGTTGATCTCTCGCGTGCATTTGTGGAAGGTTTTGAGACTGTGTTCACTCCATAAAGAGCCCAACTAAAGCAAACACTGATCTCCATGATGGTGACCTCAAAAGAAACATTTTCAATAAGACATCAACATCTAAACCTCTGTTAATTCTCAATAAGATCTTCTGTAGACGTGTGACAGAAATAAAGTCAGTCTGGTTAGTAATAAGTGAAGCTGGTAATGCTGTTTGTGGAGTTGTTTAATCAGATCTTGAGAGTTATTGTCTATCTTCAGTTCATCTAAGGCTGTGTCTGAATAAAGTTGTAGTTTGTGTTCTTATTACTCTTTCGAAAGATGATGGAAAGAATGTTTCAGGAACATCACACTAACCTTTAAATAACATTTTAGTAACATTCAGGAAACTGGATATTTTTATGTTCTTGGAATGTTAGAAATCAACGTTCCTATAATGTTGAATTTTAAGTTGAAAGGACATTTGAGGAACATTATACCTTTTAAAAAAACGTTCCTCTAATGTCAAGAAAACTGGACATTTTTCACGTTCCCAGAACCAACACTGAATATTTGGAGAACGTTCTTATAACAAAATTCTGTTAGCTGGGTACACTGTAAACCCTAACAACTCAAAATCATGAATTGGTTTGAATAGGACAAACTTAAATTAAACTAATTAGTTCCTCAAATTAACTTGTATGAGTATTTAGCACTTTCTTTTTCTTTCAAGTTCACAGAACTCATATATTTTAAGTAAACTGAACTGTTTCATTGTTTTGAGTTTTATGAAATTATTTATTTTAATTTAGACAAACTTAAGTTTAACTGAAACAGCTGGGATGTCTATTTCCCAGCATGCTTTGCCGATGGCACTCGAAAGGGAGAGTAAATGCTAAAATTAAGCGTAATATAATGTTGTTGTTTTTTTTGTTTTTTTGTGTAAGATTAATGTTAAGTGTGAGATTTAGTAGTGATTAATGTTTTGTTATGCTAATTTAGAAGAATTTCTGTTCATGTTGGCTTTACACTGTAAAAAATAAAATCTTTAAAAAAGGGTCATTGACTGTCAGCTACGGCTGACAAACAAAAATCGTAAAAATAAAGTAAAATATCCTATTTGCTATAAAGGATTGCTATTTGCTGAATTATTACGATCAAACACCTTCACTGTAAAAAAAAAATTCCATAAAAAACAGTCAAATGACTGTCAGCTACGGCTGCCATACAAAAACCGTAAAATTAATGTAAAATTATGTAAAAATGTAAAATTAAAATTAATGTAAAACTATTTTAAATAAGTGCAAAATATTTTTAATCTTCAATTAATCTTTTTAAAGAGAAGAACAGTTATTTCACATTTATTTTCTGATTTTTTTTACTAAAAAATACGCAGTTAACTAAATGCATGATTTGTTATGATTATATGTCACTGCATCAGCAACCACACAGTTACTGTCAGTTAAATAAAGCAACATGCAGCATATCATCACTGTTCTTTTTCTCATCCTTAACTGAAGCTCAGGCTCTACTCTTCAACACAATGGTGACACACAAAACACACCATACAGAAACACTTTAAACCCCAACAGAACATTAAACACTAACAGATCTCTCAGGATCTCAGCATCTTCACTTATTACAATCCAGACTTTATTTCTTTCATACTAACATTCTTATTGAGAATTAACAGAGGTTTAGAAGTTGAAGCTTTATTGAAAAGAATAAAGTTTGATGTCACCATGATGGAGATTAGTGTTTGCTTTAGTTGGGCTCTTGACCTTTTAGTGTTTAACTTAAGTTTTTCTCTGGTTGCTTTAACTGTGTTTCTTTGATGCATGTTAATTATGGTAGAACTTTAAGAGAAACTCAGATCAGATGATGTTGGTCACTTATTAGTGATAATAGTTGTCATAGTGTCCTGCTTCATTGATACCATCTGAAGTGTGATATCTAAGTAAGTTGTTAAATATTAGTCTTTAATTTAGCATGATAAAACTGCTATAGACGAGCCTGCAGTGCTGTGATACTCAGATTTTATGAAGTCATTATACAGAAAATGTTTTGACAGGATCATATAGACTCACTCAGAAATCAAGAATCAGTGTATGAATCGCAACAATGGTGACAATGAAAAAAAAAAATCTAGTCAACTCTGATCGACTATAAAGTCACAAAAAGGCTTTGTTGGTTGTCACCGTTGTTGAGATTCATATGTTGATTCTTGATGTCTCTATACTACAATAAAAATTAACCAGCTCAAAACTTCTTCTGTATAATTACATTTCAGATTGTTATAATACTGATGCCACAATATTTCAAGGGTCGTGTGAAAAATTATGGCATTACATACTTTGTATAAAGCTAAAGTCCATCTACATATTATGTAATCTAACCATCACCATATGACGACTATAACATCACCAATAACTGACCAAGATCATCTGATATTTTCTACTGCATTTATTGCTATAACATTGTGCATCAAATACACAGATAAAGCAGCCAGAGAAAGCTAAATTTAAAACCTCAAGGGTCATGAGCCCAACTACTGATCTCAATCATGGTGACATCAAATTTATTTTAAAGTTTTTACACTTTATTTAAATTAGCATATTTTACTTTAATTTTATGGTTTTTGTTTGGCAGACGTATCGCCAGCGATAATTAATGCGATATGGCTCAGCTTGTCAGTTAACTATGGCTCTTTGTACACAGCAAAAACTCCAGTGTTAAATTAACACTCCTGGGAGTGTATATGAGTCCACACTCAAGAGTTTTAAAGTTAATGAGATAATTAAGTGATTAATTTAGTGATGATTGATCATTATTGAAGACACCTGATGTTAACAAGCAGAATCACTGAAGGAGAAAATCTCAAATTGTAAGCCACCGTTATGGTGATGGGTGTTTGCTTTAGTTGGGCTCTTGACCCTTATATTATTAACTTTAGAATTTGTCTGGCTGCTGTATTTGAGTTATAACTGCCAGAAGAACAAAGAAAAAAGGTGATCTGATGGTGTTGGTTATATTATGACAATCATCATTTGAACTTTATGTTTTTGATTTATGTTGTTGGTTACAGCATAACTGTGATTCTGCATAAATATTAGAATTTTAGATATAATATAAAGGATTTCTTAAGAGTTGGGTAACACTTTATAATAAGGTTCAGTAGTAAGTGATTTATAACTGGTTAGTTAATGATGAACTAATTATTTACAAAACATTCATAAATTATTAGCAAGTGATATACTAACATTTTATGTATGTTTTGTAAATTCCGTTACAAGTCATTTACAAGTGATTAGTTAATGATTAACTAATTATTTACAAAACATGACTATGCACAGCAAAAACTCCAGTGTTAAATTAACACTCCTGGGAGTGTATATGAGTCCACACTCAAAAGTGTAAAGTGTTAAAATATGAGTGTTAAATTAACACTCAAGAGTGTTAAAGTTAATGAGATAATTAAGTGATTAATTTAGTGATGATTGAGCATTATTGAAGACACCTGATGTTAACAAGCAGAATCACTGAAGGAGGAAATCACTAATTGTAAGTTACCATTAAGCTGATGGGTGTTTGCTTTAGTTGGGCTCTTGACACTTATATGTTTACTTTAAATTTTGCTTGTCTGCTGTTATTGATTTATAACAGTCAGATGAACAAAGAGACAATGTGATCTGATGGTGTTGGTTATGTTTTGACATAATCATGTTGTGATCTGTAAAACAAAACTTATTGAGATGGCTTAACTTGTTAGTTACAGCAGCTCTGTGATTCTACAGCACATGATTTTCAGTATTTTTCATATAATCCAAAAATATTTCATAACCATTGTTCTGATCAAAAGACTTTCAAATGAATTTATTTAGAAACACAGACATCAATAATCAGCCTGTGAATCTCAACAATGGTGACAATAATAAAGCATGTTGCAGTCGCTGCCACCAATCACAACTCATTAATGGCTCCCATCATGCATTGCGGTATGAATAAATTATGATCTGAATTGTCTGTGTAATTTACCTTTCCTAATTGAATATTCTGCTCGTCACCATTGTTGAGATGCATAGACTGAATCTTGACGTCTGTGTGTGCCTAAAAGAAAGATTTTTTTTTTTTTTTTTTAAACAACTTTTAAGAAATCCTTTGTATTATATCTAAAATTCTGGATATTTATGCAGATTCACAGTTATGCTGTAATCAACAACATAAATCTAAGTCAGAAATAAGGATCTTAATGAGTTCAGTGATCAAGTTCAAATGATGATTGTCATAATATAACCAACACCATCAGATCACTTTTTCTCTTTGTTCATCGGGCAGTTATAAGATACAACAGCCAAACAAAATCTAAAGTAAATGTATAAGGGTCAAGAGCCCGACTAAAGCAAACACCCATCACCATAACGGTGGCTTACAATTTGTGATTTTCTCCTTCAGTGATTCTGCTTGTTAACATCAGGTGTCTTCAATAATGATCAATCATTACTAAATTAATCACTTAATTAGCTCATTAACTTTAACACTCTTGAGTGTTAATTTAACACTCATATTTTAACACTTTACACTCTTGAGTGTGGACTCATATACACTCCCAGGAGTGTTAATTTAACACTGGAGTTTTTGCTGTGTGCATTTCAGAAATGTTTAATAATTTTTTTTTTTATGTTTTGCTCACATCAGGTGCACAGTGGTTAAAGACTCCATGTGTTTCAGAGAAGACAGCTGTCTATACCCTCACCAGTCAGCACTTACACTGCAGTACACACTACAGTGTTCAACACCTGTTATAGATGTGTAAATGCATGAATAAATCATTTACAACACTTTCTGCATCCCCTAATCTAAAGTGTAAACTATTCTTCACTTGTAAATGTGTTACACATCATTCGTAGATTACCACTTCAAGAATCAGTAAGGCATAAGATCAACAAATCGTATCTACGAATGATGTGTAACACATTTACAAGTGAAGAATAGTTTACACTTTAGATTAGGGGATGCAGAGAGTGTTGTAAATGATTTATTCATGCGTTTACAAATCATTGTGTTGAACACTGTTACTGACCTGTTACAAATGATCTGTACGTGTGTACAAGGCATTTACAACACTTTCTGCACCCTCTAATTGCTACATACATACAAAAAAAAAAAACATAATTTATTAAACATTTATGAAACACATATTCATGTTTTGTAAATGATATGTTAATCAATAGTAAATGACTTACAACTGAATAAACAAAATATACATACAATAATGAACCTATCACTTATTAATCATTTATGAACGCATAGTCATGTTTCGTAAATAATTAGTTAATCATTTACTAATCACTTGTAAATGACTTGTAACAGAATTTACAAAACATACATAAAATGTTAGTATATCACTTGCTAATCATTTATGAATGTTTTGTAAATGATTAGTTCATTATTAACTAACCACTTATAAATGACTTACAACTGAACCTTATTATAAAGTGTTACCAAGAGTGGTTTAAAAAAAAAAATCATTCTTTCAGGCACACACAGACGTCAAGATTCAGTCTATGCATCTCAACAATGGTGACGAGCAGAATATTCAATTAGGAAAAGTAAATTACATAGACAATTCAGATCATAATTTATTCATACTGCAATGCATGATGGGAGCCATTAATGAGTTGTGATTGGTGGCAGACACTGCAACATGCTTTATTATCGTCACCATTGTTGAGATTCACAGGCTGATTATTGATATCTGTGTTTCTAAATAAATTCATTCGAAAGTTTTTTTGATCAGAACAATGTTTATAAAATATTTTGGATTATAAGAAAAACACTGATAATCATATGCTGTGAAATCACAAAGCTCCTGCTAACAAGTTACACCAAACTATCTCAAAAAGTTTCATTTCTCAGATCACAGTATGATTATGTCAAAACAAAACCAACACTATCAGATCCCACTTTTCTTTGTTCATTTGACTGTTATAAATCAATAACAGCAGACAAACAAAATTTAAAGTGAATATATAAGGGTCAAGAGTCCAACTAATCACCATTACAGTGGCTTACAATTTGTGATTTTCTCCTTCAGTGATTCTGCTTGTTAACATCAGGTGTCTTCAATAATGCTCAATCATCACTAAATTAATCACTTAATTATCTCATTAACTTTAACACTCTTGAGTGTTAATTTAACACTGGAGTTTTTGCTGTGTAGTAAATGCCGCTCCATCTGAAAGCAGGTGATGGCGATTTACTACTAATCAAGGAACCGGCTTTACTGACGAGATGCGCATAACAATCTTATGATTTAAATCACCCAGCCCTAGTTTATACTAATAAAAGTGTTCCCACTGAAATTAAATTAAAGTTATAAGTTAATTTTATGAATTAATGTACTTTGAATTTCAGAACTTAAAAAAATTTTAGGCAATTGATTGCCTTAAATGTTTTGAGTTCTGCCAACTTATTCGGGTTTACAGTGTACTTCATAGATTTGAGTTATATTAATTGAATGGACTTAGTGCTATTAACTTTATTTACCCAAGATATCTTAACAATAAGTTATTGAGTTACTTGGACACAAATCAAATATTTTTTTATGCTTAAATTGTTTGAGTTAATAAACTTAAATGATTTAAGGCAATCGGTTTCCTCAAACGGTTTGAGTTGAACTAACTAATGAGCTAATTAAGTGATTCATTGAGAGATGATTGAGCATTATTGAAGACACCGGATGTTAGCAAGCAGAATCACCAAAGGAGAAAAAGCGCAATTTTAAGTCACCATTGTGGTGATTAGTGTTTGTTTTAGTTGGGCTCGTGACCCTTACATGTTTAACTTTAGTTTTTGTTTAGCTTTTGTATCTGAGTTATAACTCTCAGATGAACAAAGAGAAAAGTTGAAGTTGATAATCATAATTTGACCTGAATCGTTGCGCTTAGAGGCTAATCTCTGACTTAAATGTTATTATATTCTTAGTAAGAAGGAATGAAAGGCTTTCTCAAATAAGAACTTAATGAACAATAGAAATAGCAAATAGAACAGCATAGATAGCAGCTGATGCAACACTTCAGACTCTCTTCTTCTTCTGTTCTCAATATCACATAATACAAACCTCTACCGCCACCTACTGGCCAATATGCACAGAAGAACACAACATATTCCCTCATCACTTAAAGCAAACTGTCTACCCAGATTTTTAAAAACAAAAGGAACACAATAACAAAGTTACAAAATTACCAAAGCATTCACTTGGTTATGTAACATAACTACTTATCTCAATCAGACTAAAGAACAAAATAAGTTTCACGATAATCACAAGAATGTAGTATTCATATTAAAATAAACAACAAGGTGACTTAATGAATTACTCATCCTTTATATTCTCGCAATGCAAGTGACTAAGTAACACAGTCTTCCAGCCAACGAGGAGGTCGTCTCACACGGGTAGAACCTCTTTGAAGAGCTTCAGGAGCTTGAGGCGCTGGAGGAGGAGGACGAAACTGAAATGACAAGTCCATAGTATCCATATCGGTAGTCTCCGAAACAGGTGCAACAGAACGAGCCAGGTGAGAAGCATGCCAGTTCTTCCCGTCTGATAACAGGTAAGTACACGCACCCAGTTTACGCACAATTTGACGTGGGTTGGTAAATCTTGGATGCGCTTTCAGAACGTGAGTTGGAATGCGCACACGCACCCAATCTCCCACTTTGAAATCAGGAGTGCGAGCCACACGTCTGGAGTCAGCCTATGCTTTCATTTTCTGTTGTTTCAAAGAAACTCGCTGAAGAAGCGCAGGAGCATCCTGACGTGTGGTGAGAAGAGGAAGAACATTAAGACGCGTTCGCATCCTTCTGCCATGAAGCAACTCAAACGGGGATAGTCCCTTGGCAGAATGCGGTGTAGCACGATACACTTGGAGAAATTCCGTGACTGTAGATTTCCACGGCTTCGTTCCCAGAACAGCAGACTGAATGCAGCCTTTCAGCACGCGATGAAAGCGGTCCACAGCTCCATTCGTGGAAGGGTGGTAGACAGAAGTACGTATGTGTTGAATGTTTCTCTCTTTTAGGAATGTAGCAAATTCCGCTGACGTGAATTGGGTTCCATTATCAGACACGATAGAACATGGATTGCCGTATCTACTAAACACAGATGACAAGAAGGCGATAACATTTTGAGTAGTGATGGAAGCGGTGAAAGCGACTTCAGGCCACTTACTGTGATAATCAACTAATGTCAGCGCATAACGACAGTCCCACACAGCGGTTTCAAATGGACCCACCACATCTACAGCTACCTTGTCCCACGGTACAGACGGAAAAGGCACTGGCTGCAGCGGCGCAGCCAGTGGTGTTGGCAGGTGTTGGCAGTTTTGTCAGAGGACAGACACATTTGACAGGTCTGTATGTGCTCTTTAACCAGACAATCTATGCCTGGCCACCAGTACAGTTCACTAGGGGTGACCCCGAATAGTCGAAGATTCGATGCTTCGATAGGAGAAGCCTGATTCGACTACCGATCTCATGGTCGAATCTTCGCTGAGGTGTTATGAAACGAGGATCATGCCACTTTGGCTATATGAGGGCGCTCAATGTCTGATTTCACATAGAACTAGCTTTTATGTCAATACATTAATATTCAGCCTATTATGATAATGCTGTATATAAAAATGTGCAAAGAAAGAAGCTTTTAATAAATATTTTTTAACGTGAGTGAATAAATCCAAACACCACGTGACAGATTTAAGTTTCACTTTCAATCCGTGACCGACAGAGGAGCGTCTTCGCGGCAAGGATTTAAATCTTCAACAATGTCTGGGATAAGAAAATCTAAAGTGTGGATGTGCACCATCAGAAAGGATATTCTCCAAGGCTGGATTTAGCATCAGGAAAACCATGATCGCACTTCTGCCGGCCAACGTTAACACGTTTCACGCATAGACTGGGTTTCACGTTAGAATGTATTTTATCCGCGCGCACAATTTGAAAAGACTCCAGCGGACACAAAGAGAAAGACTGGATTTGTTCTCTCGATCAGGTAGGGTACAAGTGATTTCAAAACTTTTCAGCCGGTTCTAATTTGATTTTTAGATGCTGTGAACATGTTTAGCTAAAAAGACTGCCTCTCCAGTTTAGCATTTATTGTTGTTTCTGCAGTTAAAAAGACAAAGTTGAAAATTCTGGCTACTTTCGTTATTTTAATAATTTCTTTATTTTAATTTTATTTATTAATCTGTCAGGGTTATATAATCTAACTATTTGTGGCTTGTGTTTTGAATATATGTTCCCCTGCACTTTAGGCATTTTGTGCGCACAATTCCCTGGTGGCCTTCATGAGCTAACTTCACCATCGTGTGCCTTAGCGCAACAGGCACAACCAGACGTGATCCTCTGAACACATAATCGTGCTGCACACTCAATTCGTCACGTAGTTTGAAGTATGGACGTAGAATATTATCCACAGAAGTTGAAGAGGAAGGCCAACCGCGAGCTATTTGTGTGCGTAATGCACTCAGTTCAGAGCACGTCGCGGAGGCAGAAGCAAACTCAGCAGGTGACAGAGCTGACATTACAGGAGACATAAATGCCACAAACTCAGGTTCAGCGTCCATGCAGTCTTCATCCGAAGCAGGCAAAGGCAGACGAGAAAGACAGTCGGCAGTGCAATTTTGAGCCCCAGGCCGGTAAATCACATCATAGTTAAAGCACAGTAACCGTGCTGCCCAGCGCGCAATGCGTATTCCGGCGCGATCAGTACCTTTGGATGAGAGGAGCACAGTTAATGCCTGGTGGTCCGTCCGCAGGAGGAATTTACGACCCCACAAGTAGGTTCGCCACTTTTCAACTGCCCAGACACACGCAAGTGCTTCCTTTTCAATGGTTGAGTACTTGCGTTCAGCAGGCGACAATGTCCGGGATGCAAAAGCGACGACGCGCTCAGTCTTATTCTCATGAACTTGAGCGAGAACAGCGCCCAGACCATAATCAGAGGCATCTGTAGATACCACCGTAGGCAAATCAGGGTCGAACAATGAAAGTGCAGGACTGTCAATGAGCAACTTATTTACAGCATCAAAGCATTGCTGAGCTTCCTCCGACCAGACGAAATCTGAGCCCTGCCTGATGCACGCACGCAGAGGTTCAACTACCGTGGCAAAGTTGGGAATAAACTTATTGTACCACGATAGTAGCCCGATGAAAGAGCGGAGTTGAGGTGCATCTTTTGGAGCGGGTGCATGAAGAATGGCAGAAAGGTGATCCTCATCAGGTTGAATTCCTTGCGCATTCACCAGATGGCCCAGGAAGCGCAGACTGGTTTTGTTGAACTGACATTTCGATTGATTCAGCTTCAGTCCAGCATCCTGTAAGTGCTGAACAACCGCTTTGAGCGTGTGATCATGTTCAGTTTGCGTACGTCCCCAGAGAATGATATCATCAAGGTAAATTGGCAACATTCGGAAGTCCCTGCAAAACTGTTACCAACATTCTCTGAAAAGCAGAAGGTGCTGAAGCAAATCCGTACGGTACGCGGCAAAATCTGAAAAGTCCTTCGTGAGTAATGAAGGCGGTCAGATCGCGGCTCTCCTCATGTAAGGGCAACTGAAAATAAGCACTCTCCAAATTGATAGTGGAAAATACAGTCGCTCCCCTTAACAAAGACAAAAGTTCCTCAATATGTGGTAGTGGGTAGCTATCCGTAACTACAGCCTTGTTGGGTTCTCGCAGATCCACGCACATTCGAATGGCACCCGACTTTTTCTGTACTACTACTATCGGGGAGACCCACGGCGAAGCGTCTACTCTCTCTATAATGTCAGATTCGAGAAGGTGATGAATTTCCTCACTGACTGCGGCTCTAACAGACAACGGTAAGCGGCGGAGTTTCTGGCGCACAGGAGCAACAGCTGGAGAAGTCTTTACTCTGTGCATAAAGCCTTTTGCACATCCCAAAGCAGCTGAAGGCGTCAACGCAGACAATCGCAGCACAGGTGTTGATGACTGCGCTGGCAAAATTGAATTGCCTTCAAAACGAAGATGTAAGCCATTAATAAGATCCATCCCAAGCAGAGCTGTGCCAGATTCCACCACAAAGAATGACGTGGAGCAGGTGATGTCATCCATAGAGACAGTGGCAGGTAAGCAGCCAAGCACAGGAATCAGAGCACGAGAATACATCACCAGTTTCAATGAAGGAGGCAGCAGTGCATCTTTCTGGAAGTGTGTATCATACACAATTTTAGGCAATATAGAAACAGATGACCCAGAATCCACGGTAAGCTCGATAGGCACAGACGTAGTTGCGGTCGCAATGAGAGCAGTGCACCGAATTTTATCAGTTAGTGAGTCATGCATATAAAGGATCTGACCTTCAGGCAAGTCAATTTCACGCACTGAGCAAGCTTGTCCTGAACGACACACCCGCGAATAATGTCCCATCTTTTGACAGTTATTGCACTGTGCCGATGCAACAGGACAACTACGATCATTCGCGAGGTGTTTCTTAGATCCACAACGATAGCATTCACGGGAAGATGAACCAGGTGCAGTAGTTGACGAAGGCTTTGAAGAGCGCATTGCAGACGTGGCTTTAAAGGTGGTCTACGACGGAAACGTCCAGCTGCAGGTGGAGGCTTTCCATGTATCACTTGCACAGGAACTGAACGAGTATTCGATAATAATTTGGCTTGTTCACCAGCAGCTTCTGTTTGGGTGGCTATAGTAATGGCTTTTTCTAGAGTCAATTCAGATTCCAAAAGCAGTCTCTCACGAATCCGATGACTGGACACATTCTCCACGAGCTGATCACGCAACATGTCATCCAAAGTAGCTGCAAAGTCACAAGTAACTGCTAAATCCCGTAGAGCAGCTACGTACTGAATTATAGTTTCTCCTGGTGCCTGAACACGTTTCCTGAAAGCATGGCGCTCAGCTACTATGTTCCGTCGAGGGGTAAAATGCGCTTTCAAGGCCGCAATCGCATCTTCCATCGTATCACCTTGATTTGGCAAGGAATAGTCTTTGTCCTTCAGTCCCCAGACAATGTAGCAGTAGTGCTCGTTTGCGCTCAACTGGCCATGCATCTCCAGAAGCACCAACAACAAGCAAATAATTCTGGAACATCCGTAGCCACTTGTCGAAAGGAATAGTTGGTTCACCAGGACATGGCAAAAATGGCGTGGAAAAAGTAGAAACAGCTGCCATCTCCAAAAAGAAAAGTACCTCGTCGCCAATTTATTATATCCTTAATAAGAAGGAATGAAAGGCTTTCTCAAATAAGAACTTATTTAATGAACAATAGAAATAGCAAATAGAACAGCATAGATAGCAGCTGATGTAACACTTCAGACTCTCTTCTTCTTCTGTTCTCAATATCACATATTACAAACCTCTACCGCCACCTACTGGCCAATATGCACAGAAGAACACAACAAATGTATATTGTTAATTACAGCATCCCAGTGATTCTACAGCATAAGATCCAGAATTTTCTAAATAATCCAAAGGATGTTTTAAAAGTTGTTCTGATAAAGAGAAAAAATATATTTATTTTAGGCACACACAGACATCAAGAAACAGTGTATGAATCTCAACAATGGTGACAAACAGAATATTCAATTAGGAAAAGGAAATTACTAAAACAATTCAGATTATAATTTATTCATACCGCAATGCATGATGGGAGCCATAAATTAGTTTTGATTGGTGGCACCCAGAATGCACTGCAACATGCTTTATTATTGTCACCATTGTTGAGATTCACAGGCTGATTATTGATGTCAGTGTGTTTAAATGAAGTAATTTTCAAAGTCTTTTGATCAGAACATCTTTTGAGGAATATTTTGGAGTATATTGAAAATGCTGAAAATGTTTTGTTATAGAATCACAGGGCTGCTGTAATCAACAAGGTAGACATAACTCTCGAAATGAGATTCGTGCTTCTGGTCAAATAATGATTATGTCAAAACATAACCAATATCACCTGATCACCATTTATCTTTGTTCATCTGGCAGTTATAACTCAGATACAACAGCCAAACAAAATATAATGTTAATAGTTTAAGAGTCACGAGCCCAACTAAAGCAAACACTGATCACCATAATGGTGTCTTAAAAAAATTGTTTTCTCCTTTGGTGATTCTGCTTGTTAACATCAGGTGTCTTCAATAATGATCAATCATCACTCAATGAATCACTTAATTAGCTCATTAACTTTAACACTCTTGAGTGTTAATTTAACACTCATATTTTAACACTTTAACACTCTTGAGTCTGGAGCCATATAAACTCCCAGAAGAGTTCATTTAACACTGCAGTTTTTGCTGTGTATGCACAAAGAATGAACTTACAATTTAACTTACATTTACCCATTTCTTCTTCTCTGGGTTTGCTACTGTTATGGATACACCAGACTTGACTCTTAGCGTTCCCTCTAATGCGAATATAATCATCTTCACCTGTCCCTCATCACCTAACATTCAGTCACTCTTTGTCTGGCTTCTGCAATGGATACAGCTTCACTTGCTGCGGTGGTTTGGCTCCACTCCAGCAATCTCCCTCATTGAACTCCAGCGACCTCCTATGTCAATTTCCTGTGATATCTTGGTTTCCTCCAGCTATATATTCCTATTTAGTCACATACTCACCTGTTTACCTACTGTGCTCCTTCGGAAAATACTTGGTTAATCCTCCACCATTCAATTAAATTAAATTCAAATTGATTTGTTTAGTGCTTTTCACAATACATATTGTTTCAAAGCAGCTTTACAAAAAGTGTATTTTAGAAATGTACATAGAAGCCATGAACCACCATGAACATTCTGACTGTACTATTGCTTACCTACATTGTTTTTATCTGCTGCATGTCAAAAAAATTAATAAAATACAATTATTTGTAACATTTGTTTCTTTAAAGGAGGGCAAAAGGCTTGGGTATAAAGAGGGGGAAAGGAGCTTTAAACCTGACAGAGGTGCTTATGGGAAGATCTGTGTCATCCTGGCAAATTAAAATCAAGCAACATGGGTAAGAAATGTAAATTATAAATGGATTACATCCTTTACACAGTAGTAAGTGGTGTTTGTATTTCTGTGATGATGACATTTCATGAAGACAATTCTTCTTTAATATTGCAGTGCCAGAAGAAGCAACAGGAGAACAAAGGGCAGCTCTACAATCACCACTAACAGTAACAATAGCACTGATCGTTGCCACAGTTGCAGTAATAGGTAATTCAGTAACATCAACAATAGTTGCAGCAGTAGTAGGGGCAGCAGCAGGAGCAGCAGCTGGAATAAGCATTTTACAATCACTATGGGAAGCAGAAGCTAGAAAAATAAAAGTAGCTATAGCAGTAGCAGGATGCCTAGCAGGAACAGCAACGGCAATATTGCACTTATTGTTAGGAACACAATCACTAACAGGAACAGCAGTAACTGGAGCGCTGGCAGGAGCTGCAATGGTTGCAGCAGGAGCAGCAGCAACAGCAACAGCAACAATATTTAAAAAAGTATCAGAGGCAAGAGCAGCAGGATCAGCAGCATCAGAAGCAGGATCAGCAGCATCAGAATCACTAGCACCAGGATCAGAAGCATCAGGAGCAGGATCAGCAGCATCTGAATCACTAGCATCAGGAGCAGAAGTAGCAGCAGCATCTGGAGCAGCAGCAGCAGCAGGATTAGCAGTAGCAGGAGTCTCTGCAGCAGGAGTAGCAGCATCTGGAACAGCAGCAGCAGTAACAGCAGGAGTAACAGCAGGAGTAACAGCTAGAGTAATCGGAGGATTTCTGGGAGGTGGACGTGCGGCAGGAGCAGGAACAGAAATTAATGGATCACAACAAAATGGAAAATCACAGACACAATCAGCTGTGAAGGTAAGAGTGCAGATTGGTGTGGCATCCTGTGCAATTTATATCTGTGCTTTCAATTAGAGATGCACCGGTTAGAATTTTCTAGGCCAATTCCGATTTCCAATTTTTCATTGAGTTTGACCTGCCGATACCAATTTTAGCCGATTTTATATATTTAGCCGATTTTATATATATTTTTTTAAAAAATAAAACACCATATACTTCTATCAGGACCACTATCGTCAAATACGATCGACAATTAGCATACAGTTTGGATTGGCGGTATGGTTCCGTTCTGGGCGGGAACTATGCGCATACTAGGGCTGGGCGATATATATCGTGAGATTGTTATGCGCATCTCGTCAGTAAAGCCGGTTCCTTGATTAGTAGTAAATCGCCATCACCTGCTTTCAGATGGGGCGGCATTTACTACAAAGAGCCGTAGTTAACTGACAAGCTGAGCCATATCGCATTAATATCGCGGACGTATCGCCAGCGATAATTAATGCGATATGGCTCAGCCTGTCAGTTAACTACGGCTCTTGCATACACAGCAAAAATTCCAGTGTTAAATTAACACTCCTGGGAGTGTATATGAGTCCACACTCAAGAGTGTTGAAGTTAATGAGATAATTAAGTGATTAATTGAGTGATGATTGAGCATTATTGAAGACACCTGATGTTAACAAGCAGAATCACTGTAAATTACATAGACAATTCAGATCATAATTTATTCATACCGCAATGCATGATGGGAGCCATTAATGAGTTGTGATTGGTGGCAGCCACTGCAACATGCTTTATTATTGTCACCATTGTTGAGATTCACAGGCTGATTATTGATGTCTGTGTTTCTAAATAAATTCATTTAAAAGTGTTTTGATCAGAACAATGTTTATTAAATATTTTGAATTATCAGAAAAATACTGAAAATTATATGCTGTAGAATCACAGAGCTGCTGTAATTAACAAGTCAAACCAAACTATCTCAATAAGTTTCATTTTTCAGATCACAGCATGATTATGTCAAAACATAACCAACACTATCAGATCACACTTTTCTTTTTTCATTTGACTGTTATAAATCAATAACAGCAGACAAACAAAATTTATAGTAAACATATAAGGGTCAAGAGTCCAACTAAAGCAAACACTGATCGCCACTGATGGCTTACAATTTGTGATTTTCTCCTTCAGTGATTCTGCTTGTTAATATCAGGTGTCTTCAATAATGCTCAATCAACACTAAATTAATCACTTAATTATATCATTAACTTTAACACTCTTGAGTGTTAATTTAACACTCATATTTTAACACTTTACACTCTTGAGTGTGGACTCATATACACTCCCAGGAGTGTTAATTTAGCACTGGAGTTTTTGCTGTGCCGCTCCATCTGAAAGCAGGTGATGGCGATTTAGTACTAAACAAGGAACCGGCTTTACTGACGAGATGCGCATAACAATCTCGCGATATATATCGCCCAGCCCTAGCAAGGAGGCGTGAATCATCATGAATATTGATTGTTTCACACCTGAGAAAGACAAAGACCCTCCCACAATGGCCCTATCAGGTGGGACTGTGAGGAACCTTGAGGAGAGATTTAAAAAAGAATGACTTTTTGATGGTTTTGATTTATTTACAACACAACACAATCCAAAGATACATTAACAAAGGACAAAAAAGCACATTATTTAACACACTGATCTAAACAGAGACTTGAACAGTCACACACCTATGTGCCATTCCTGAAACATAGTGCATACCTGTCATTTCCAAGGTGTTTGTTTTGTTTTGTTTTGTTTTCATTTTACCATGTTCATTTACAGAGACTCATGTGCATGTTTAATCTAGAAGCCAGTCAAATTTTAGCATCAGAGAAGCTACTGACATTAAAAAAAAAGACAAAACCCATCATCAGAAGGAGATTTTAGGCAGAATATCATTCTTGTAGGCATGCAGTTTGTAACTCACACCTCATTATCATCTCTGCAGACAGAGGAATCTTTGCAGAAAGAGGAATCTTTGCAGACAGAGGAATCTTTGCAGAAAGAGGAATCTTTGCAGACAGAGGAATCTTTGCAGACAGAGGAATCTCTGCAGACAGAGGAATCTTTGCAGACAGAGGAATCTCTGCAGACAGAGGAATCTCTGCAGACAGAGGAATCTTTGCAGACAGAGGAATCTTTGCAGACAGAGGAATCTTTGCAGACAGAGGAATCTCTGCAGACAGAGGAATCTTTGCAGACAGAGGAATCTTTGCAGACAGAGGAATCTCTGCAGGCAGAGGAATCTTTGCAGACAGAGGAATCTCTGCAGACAGATGAGTCTTTGCAGACAGAGGAATCTCTGCAGACAGAGGAATCTTTGCAGATAGAGGAATCTCTGCAGACAGAGGAATCTCTGCAGACAGATGAGTCTTTGCAGACAGAGGAATCTCTGCAGACAGGGGAATCTTTGCAGACAGAGGAATCTCTGCAGACAGGGGAATCTTTGCAGACAGAGGAATCTCTGCAGACAGATGAGTCTTTGCAGACAGAGGAATCTCTGCAGACAGAGGAATCTTTGCAGATAGAGGAATCTCTGCAGACAGAGGAATCTCTGCAGACAGATGAGTCTTTGCAGACAGAGGAATCTCTGCAGACAGGGGAATCTTTGCAGACAGAGGAATCTCTGCAGACAGAGGAATCTTTGCAGACAGAGGAATCTTTGCAGAAAGAGGAATCTCTGCAGACAGAGGAATCTCTGCAGACAGAGGAATCTTTGCAGACAGAGGAATCTTTGCAGACAGAGGAATCTCTGCAGACAGAGGAATCTTTGCAGACAGAGGAATCTTTGCAGACAGAGGAATCTCTGCAGGCAGAGGAATCTTTGCAGACAGGGGAATCTCTGCAGACAGGGGAATCTTTGCAGACAAAGGAATCTCTGCAGACAGGGGAATCTTTGCAGACAAAGGAATCTCTGCAGACAGATGAGTCTTTGCAGACAGAGGAATCTCTGCAGACAGAGGAATCTCTGCAGACAGAGGAATCTTTGCAGAAAGAGGAATCTCTGCAGACAGAGGAATCTCTGCAGACAGAGGAATCTTTGCAGACAGAGGAATCTCTGCAGGCAGAGGAATCTTTGCAGACAGGGGAATCTCTGCAGACAGGGGAATCTTTGCAGACAGAGGAATCTCTGCAGACAGATGAGTCTTTGCAGACAGAGGAATCTCTGCAGACAGAGGAATCTTTGCAGATAGAGGAATCTCTGCAGACAGAGGAATCTTTGCAGACAGAGGAATCTCTGCAGACAGAGGAATCTTTGCAGACAGAGGAATCTCTACAGACAGAGGAATCTTTGCAGACAGAGGAATCTCTGCAGACAGAGGAATCTCTGCAGACAGAGGAATCTTTGCAGACAGAGGAATCTCTACAGACAGAGGAATCTTTGCAGATTTCCTTAATGCCAGGTAAAAACAATATTTTACATACAGTAATTAAGTATACACCCTGATAGCAGACCAACATCGAAACAACATTGATGATTCTGTTCCTGAAACAATAACAAATCAATCTTGCTTTAAGCACAACAGGATCTTAAATATATAGAATACATCTTACTTTATTTCTATGCCGGTGAATCACAGGGGCAGTGATCCATTCTCTTCTCTGGCCATTGGAGTATCTTAATAATCATTGGTTATTATTAGTGCTGTCAGTTAAACGCGTTATTAACGGCGTTAACGCAAACCCATTTTAACGGCGTACATTTTTTTATCACGAGATTAACATTCTTTTTGGCCTAGCAAACTTTGTAGTTTTTTTCACATGCTCACACACTTGTTTGAGCTTCTGAGCCGGTCAAAGAGTAGTAGGCTAAAGGGGGTCGCACACCGGACAAGAAGCGCAGCGCCGCGTCTTTAAAATTTGAACACATTATTCTCTATCAGTGTCCGCACACCGGCGGCACCATTCGGCATCAGTCCACGGTGCCCAATAACGGCTCAGGACCTTGTTCAAAATTATGCCGCGCCACGGAGAACATGAAGGATCATGTGACACTGAAGACTGGAGTAATGATGCTGAAAATTCAGCTTTTATCACAGGAATAAATTACACTCTACTGTATATTCACATAGAAAACAGCCGTTTAAAATTGTAATAATATTTCACAATATGACTGTTTTATTTTTTTTTTATTTTTTTTTTATCAAATAATTGCAGCCTTGGTGAGCAAAAGATACTTCTTTTAAAAAATCTTACCGATCTAAAACTTTTGACCGGTAGTGTATTTATTTATACTGTATATAAAATTATAAGTGTTATGTTTGTGATTTGTATTCATCATGTAGGCTATCTTCTGATCAATAAATTAAATCAGAATGATTTTATGATGTCAAATAACGGCCTTATTTATTCAGAAACACAAGAATTTTACTTTTCATTGTATTAGTCCAACAAAAACATAGCTCCCTAAATAAATAAAACTTACTGGGTGGGCCAGGACCATGGGAGGTTGTTGCTGCTGACTAGTGACTGTTTACTGGAATCACACACTAAACAAAGTCTAAAGTTAATAATATACAGTAAGGGTCAAGAGCCCAACTAAAGCAAACACCCATCACCATAACGGTGGCTTACAATTTGATATTTTCTCCTTCAGTGATTCTGCTTGTTATCATCAGGTGTCTTCAATAATGCTCAATCATCACTCAATTAATCACTTAATTATCTCATTAACTTCAACAATCTTGAGTGTGGACTCATATACACTCCCAGGAGAGTTCATTTAACACTGGAGTTTTTGCTGTAAATGCCGCTCCATCTGAAAGCAGGTGAAGGCGATTTACTACTAATCAAGGAACCGGCTTTACTGACGCGAGGCGCATATCAATGTCATGCGATATATCGCCCAGCCCTAATAGACATATGACAGAAATAAAGTCAGTCTGGTTAGTAATAAGTGAGGCTGGTAATTCTGTTTGTGGAGTTGTTTAATCCTCCTCTGCTGAGATCTTCACAGATTTAATGTCTTTTTATCTTCATCTGATTTAATTTAAGGCTGTGGCTGAAGTCAGTTGTAGTTCTACTGTTTCTCTTTCCTTCAGTGATTCTGCTTGTTAACAACAACAACAACAGGTGTTCATCACTAATGCTCAATCATCACTCAATTGATCACTTAATTGTCTCATTAACTATAACACTGCTTCAGTGTTACTTTAACACCATGTAGAGTGGGACCATATGTGCTCTGAGCAGTGTTAATTTAACACTGGGGAATTTACTGTGAAATGAGTCATTCTGTACTCACGTTCAAAAGTTCAAGGCGGCAATCCAAAACAGTGAATGTAATAACCATACAGACAATAGTTCACCTAAAAAATGAGGTGACACTATCGCTGGCATTCAGTGCACATACGCGAGTCATCAAAAGAAAGTGCATAATCAAGTGCATGGCTTACTAATTCTGCCTTTTGTGTTCCACAAATGAAAGTAAATATAAGTTTGTAACAAGGATGAGCAAATAACAAAGTTTTTGCTTTAAGTTGAATCGTAAAATCTTCAGTGGTAATATTTTACAAACTAGTGCTGTTTTCTCTCTTTCAGATTCACCTGAAAACACAGAGAATTGTGTAACTGGAAACAGCCTCTGTGAGCAGTCGACTGATGGTTTTGAATCAAATGATTCAATAAAGGTGAACATTCACAGAAAATATTTAGAGAGGTTTTAGTCTTGTTTTATATTAATGCCATTTTCTTCCATTATCTGTGCAGGGGGGTTTGTTGTCCATCATTCTGCGCAATTGTTGAAAAAGAAAAAACGTCACGTCGCAATATTGGAAATATTTGCGTTTTAAACCATGAAGGCGAGCACTTTGCCCGAGAGTTATGTCGGTGAAGAAATACTATCAAATCCCATTCAATTATTCACTATAGAAAGTGAAAGTAAAAACTGACCAATGAGAGCTGAATCTACTCAACATGTTCTGATAATGGTATATAGGCCCTACCTTCATTTATTTTCTTAATATTTCTCCTGTGGCCCATGGTGAAAAAATGAGAATTATTTTGTGTTAAACATGTTGTTTTTTAAATGAGGACTAATATAACATCTTCATCGATGTGCGTCGGTTATGCAGTGATGTGCTATGAAATTATTGCGGAGCTAATTTATTTTAATATTGATTTGATAATAAAAGTAGCCTCAATAATAATAATTGTAAGTAACAGACCTTATGTTTGATTGTGATTCATTAATTCTGGATGTGCTGGCGGTCGTTCTATGTGTGTGTGCAATGTATTTTCCCCTCGGGGCTTGCCGTAGATAGTCAATTAAGGTCATGCATTGCGTACTTGGGGTGTCAGGGTCTTCGGGTTTTCCTCTCACAGTGTGTGAGACGTTTAATTAGCCTGACTACGTCAGACTTCATACTTCCGCTCAATTTCATTTCGCTTCTGTACTCAGTCTGAGACAGCGTAATAGCTTTCCGTTTTCCTCCGGCCTGAAAACAGCCGGCCAATCAACGAACAGAGGGCGGGCTGAGAGCCGTGACGTAGACACTGATTGTACCGTGGTGGATGCGTAGATTTACTTCACATAATCTGCAAAAGTCGTTCACAGCCATGTTCACTCCGGTATTTCGCTCGATGGTTTAGTTTTTGCATCATACATGCGTTTACAGTGGAAGTTAGATGCGGCTGAGCATGCGCATAACACACGCCATAACCAAATGTTATGTGATTGGCTTACGGGTAACCAATGATTTTAAACTTCAGACAAGCGCCCCCCCGCGAGAAAGAAAACACTTTTCAATTATGCCATGCCAGACTCTGTCTACAAAGCAAAGCGAAGTAGCAGAGTTTGGTATTACCAGGCTAACGTTTAATAGCCTAAAGTCGAGAACAGTTCAGACAGTTCTCGTTTATTGTTATCTTATTCACAAAGTGTTTAGGCGAACCCTGCACGAACACTCAGTCACATAATCATCATTCAGATCAAATCAAGTCAAGTCATCCTCATTTATATAGCGCTTTTAACAATGTAGATTGTTTCAAAGCAGCTTTACAGAGATAAATGTATAATTTAAGGTAACAGAGATTGTTTGGCTTTATAGCGGTTCTTTAATAAAGTTATTTTCCAGCTAAAGTTAGTTTTGATTGATTCGCTTCCGTCGCAACGATCATTCGTTATTAAGTTAGGGGCCGCTAAGACGACACCATTCTCTCTGCACAGACTTTAAACGCGAACCTGTGAGAAACGCTGATGGCGATCACATGAGCATTAAGAATTGGTTCTATAGTTATAGATCACCGCAAGGGGGGCTTGAGATCATCTTAATTGGTCATCATCATCATGGGTTGGTCTTAAGTAGCTTCATTATTCATAGGTGTGGTTTGGGCGTAACGTGAAATAAACCAATCAGAGCGACATCTCACATTCCCTTTAAGAGCAGACGCGCTTTTTCCTTGGCGTATTGCTATTATAACGGCGGATTTGCCAGGCGCGCGCCAGGAGCGGTTCACAGCCAAGGAGAGCAACGCTCTCGTCACGGCCGTAAAAGAGAGAGAAGTGACATTGGGGATGGAGAAACACACCCAAATTAGCTTCGGTTAAACAGGCATATAATAATGTGGGTAAATGTGTAAGCTAGATGTATGCTTTTATAATAAATTGTCTATCTATCTATCTATCTATCTATCTATCTATCTATCTATCTATTGTTTGTAATAATATGATTTACAAAAATGAAAACTGCTGCTTCTGTGTAGATTAGAGAATCAAAGTGTATGCGCGTTGTGCACGCTATACATTATGGTCAAGCATGCGACCTTAAAATAGCATAATGAACAACGGGCAACGCGCCACTGACTTTAGACTAGGTTTTTTCTGGCCATTGTTTTATGGAACAGTAAAATAGCACCAGGGATTGTTTGCGCCGGAACACGCCTCCTTTTTTGCGCTGAACCGCCCAGGGAGCGCAAGTTCATTCCCTAGTTTAGCAACGTGCTTCTGTGGAGGGAAAAGCGCACTTTGCGCGGGTGCAAAATAGGAATGAAACATGCGTCGGTGTACAAAGTCAATTGCGCTGGGTGCAAGATAGGACCCACAGTGTTTATATGAGTTCACACTCTGAATGTTATAAGTAACCAGAGGTGGGAAATCCAGGGCCCAATGAGTAGAAGTCCTGCCATATGTTTATTCCACCCATAAACTCAGTCAGCTGATTTCACTAATTAGTTCTCTCTCCTGTCTGAATTAGCAAATCCAGGTGATTGGAACAAAATAGTGAGGAGGACTTTTACTTTCTGAACCTGGACGTTACACCTCTGCATAGCAATGCCACATGTCAGCCAAGAGCAAAGAAATAAACCAGAACTGGACCTTATCAAAGCCAAAAAAATAGTAATTTCAGCCACAGTCAACTAATGGAAACACTAATCACTGATATGGTGGCTTCAAATGACACACGTTAGAGTTAAATCCCTGTTAATTCTCAATAAAACTTTTGTAGATGTCTGACAGAAATAAAGTCAGTCTGGTTAGTAATAAGTGAAGCTGGTAATGCTGTTTGTGGAGTTGTTTAATCCTCCTCTTATGAGATCTTCACAGATTTAATGTCTTCTTTTCTCTTCAATTGATTTAATCTGAGACTGTGGCTGAAATGACTCCATATTTAATATACACAGATTTTGTGGCTACGATAAGGTCCAGTTCTGGTTTATTTCTTTGCTCTTGGCTGACATGTGGCATTGCTATGCAGAGGTGTAAAGTCCAGGTTCAGAAAGTAAAAGTCCTCCTCAGTATTTTGTTCCAATCACCTGGATTTGCTAATTCAGACAGGAGAGAGAACTAATTAGTGAAATCAGCTGACTGAGTTCATGGGTGGAATAAACATATGGCAGGACTTCTACTCATTGGGCCCTGGATTTCCCACCTCTGTAAGTAACACTGAAGCAGTGTTAAAGTTAATGAGATAATTAAGTGATTAATTGAGTGATGATTGAGCATTATTGAAGACACCTGATGTTAACAAGCAGAATCACTGAAGGAGAAAACCGTAATTGGTATGTTACCATTATGGAGATCAGTGTTTGCTTTAGTTGGACTGTTGACCCTTAAATCATTAACTTTAGATTTTGATTGGCTGCTGTACCTGAGTTGTAACAGCCAGATGAACAAAGAGAAAAGGTGATCTGATGGTTTTGGTTGTGTTTTAATATAATCATTATTTCACAATAATTTAACCTGAATCACTGAACTCCTACAGAGTCTAATTTCTGAGTTAGGTTTACTTTATTAATTATAGCAGCACATGTCTGTGTGTGCCTGAAAAGAACACCTTTTAAGAATTTTTTTTTCGTAATTGATTTGATCATTTGGATTTCATTGAAAAGGCTAAAAATGTCATGCTCAACAAGGACAGTGCTGTTAAAATCCATAAGATAAACTTAACTCAAAATATATTCTCAATGAGTTCACTGATTCAGGCCAACTCATGATTATGTTAAAACACAACCAACACCATCAGATCACATTTGCTCTGTTCATCTGGCTGTTATAACTTAATTACAACAGCCAAACAAAATCTAAAGTTAAAAAAGTAAGGGTCAAGAGCCCAACTAAAGCAAACACTGACCACCACAATGGTGACACTTTACATTAATTTTCTCCTTCAGTGATTCTGCTTGTTAACATCAGATGTCTTCAGTAATGCTCAATCATCACTCAATTAATCACTTAATTATCTCATTAACTTTAACTCTGCTTCAGTGTTAATTATAACACTCTGAGTGTGGACTCATATAAACACTGAGCAGTGTTAATTTAACACTGGGGATTTTGCTGTGTAGGCTCAAAGGGGGAGATAAACCCATGAATGTCATATTAATTGTACTCAATGAACAATAAACTTGGTTTAATACAATGTATTTTACTTTTTAATCTTACTTCACCTTCAAGTTTAAAATAACTTTTAAAAGTATAGACACAATCACATGGCCTTTCACATTATCAATACTGAATATGAATGCATGTGAATGAAACAAAATTAAATAAATCTATTATTATTGTGTCTATTAAACAGAGAGAGAACATCAGGAACTGCCGACCGCAGGAAAAGACTAAAAGTGAAAAAATACAGCACCTGTTTCACAGACTTCATCTTCACAGGAATGACAAACTGAGAGCTGCAGATTTTCTTCAGATAACTGAACATTCATTACAGTCCCATGAGTCCTGCGCTGAAGAGGAACTGATTCAGACTTTCCTACAAAAACTACTGATGATGGACTACAAAGCAAGATACATTAATGTTAATAAGGCCAATGAACATGATAAAACACAACAAATAGACACTGACACATCTGAAGACATTGGTGATATATTCCAAGCAGTGTCATTGTCTAACAAAGGAACAAGTCAGTCTGATCGCATTCACCCGATGGATGTTCAGATGGCCATGTTTCATTGTGCTGATGGTTTCCTGAAGCAGCTGATGGTCACTAAACTGTCCCAGTGTCAATATGCTCTGCCTTTGCTTGTTCCTGATCCATTCACACAACAGATTGAGTTTCCTCTCTGGACATTCAGACAAATCAACAAGAGCTGGAAGACGAGAAACACCAACAATGAAACCTCAAGTCAAACCCAGACGGTCTACAAGGCAGAAACTCCAATGGTGTCTTTCTTCAGGTTTGGCTCTGTGTCCTCATCGAAGTCTCATCTGATGAACAGTCTGATCAATGAGAAACACAACACGTTCTTCCACAGGAACTGCCCAGGCAGCAGCAGAACCAGAGTCCTGATGGATGGAGTGGTGGAGATCGCCTGGTTCTGCCCCTCTGGATCATATGATGATAAATTCACTGACTGTGTTGCGTTCTGTAATCTACACGGTGATGCAGGAGACCATGAGAAACAGCTGGAGATCCTCACTGAAATGGCCTCAGTCAATGTTGTTCTTCTACCAGGACTTCAGAAAAAAGACAGAAGTGCAGAAAAGATCCAGAACCTGTTCAGAATCACAACGCCGCTTATTTGTCTTTTTACAGAGGATGAATCTACTTTAATGAAGATGAAGAAAGGGAAATTTAAGATTGGTCTGAAAGACAGAAATCAGTCAGATGTATCTGAAGAACTCAGAAAAGCTATAAATGATTGTCTCTCAGAATCATCTTCCACTTTTAAACTTGAAGATGTGTCCAAACGCTCAGACATAAGAGTAGATGAGGAAGATGATGATGACTGCAGGAGAGGAAGAGAAGCAGCACAGGAGATGATGATTTTATTGGAGAAGAAAGATCTGACAGAAATCAAAAAATCATTTCTGCCCTGTCAGGGGGAACTGTGGCATCAGTGGAGTCAGAAGAACAAAGAACTACATCGACCTAAAGGAGATAAGATAGAAATGGAAACAAGTGAAAAAAAAACAGAAATGAAGAAAATCCGTAAACAACAGCATGAATGTGACACCGGTGAGTTTATGAAACGGTTTAATAAAAAAAATAAAAAAATAAAAACTGACCGTGAAAAGATGTTTTTTCTCAAATGGCTCAGAATCCTCTTGGATGAACACTCATCTGCTGACCTTTCTGCTCTTCATCACAAGTATGATGAAAAGTGGTCAGCAGTTTTAAAACTGAAAGACAAAAAACCTGAACAATTCAAAGCTGAACAAACTGAACTTGAGAGAATATCTGAGGATCTTCAAGCTGCAGCCTTTGGTCTGGAACACATCATGAGGGAGATCAGTCAGATCTATGAATCATGTAAATCTTTGAAAAAGAGCAAGAAAGATCTGCAGTTTCACTTCTCTTCTCTCCCGAGTCTTGCAGCAGAGATGATGATCTCTGGATTTCCACTGGAGCTGATGGATGGAGATGCTGCTCATGTTCCTCTGGTCTGGATCTCTGCTGTTATAGATGCACTCATTAAGAAACTGGGAGACAAGAGAGTCTTTGTGCTGTCAGTTTTAGGGATTCAGAGCTCTGGGAAATCCACCATGCTGAACGCCATGTTTGGACTCCAGTTTGCTGTCAGTGCTGGCAGGTGCACCAGAGGAGCTTTCATGCAGCTGGTTAGAGTCTCAGACGAGATGAAAACACAGATGAACTTTGACTATATTCTGGTTGTTGATACTGAAGGTCTTCGTGCTCTAGAACTGGCTGGAAGATCAACAAGACATCATGACAATGAACTGGCCACATTTGTTGTTGGTCTTGGAAATCTGACATTGATCAATATCTTTGGAGAAAACCCATCTGAGATGCAAGACGTTCTTCAGATTGTTGTTCAGGCCTTCCTAAGGATGAAGAAGGTAAATCTGTCTCCCAGGTGTGTGTTTGTGCATCAGAACGTTTCAGACATCACAGCTGGAGAGAAAAACATGGAGGGAAGGAGACGACTGCAGGAGAAACTGGATGAGATGACAAAACTTGCTGCTAAAGATGAAGTCTGTGATGCAGAATGTTTTAGCGATGTTATTAAATTTGATGTTCAGAATGATGTGAAGTATTTTGCTCAGCTCTGGGAAGGAAGCCCACCCATGGCACCACCAAACCCAAACTACTGCAAGAACATTCAAGAGCTAAAGAAAACTATTATGTCTCATGCATCAAAATCACATGGATTAATGCTGAAAGACTTAAAAGATCGTATTAAAGATCTCTGGGAGGCTTTACTGAAGGAACAGTTCGTCTTCAGCTTCAGAAATTCTCTGGAGATTTCAGCCTACAGAAAACTGGAGACCGAATACAGCAAGTGGACCTGGAGTCTTCGCAGAGCCATGATGGAAACTGAGAACAAGCTACACAACCAAATAGAAAATAAAGCAATTCATAAGGTTGATGAAACTAATCTTCAAGAAGAACTGAAGAAGACAAGTGAAGATGTGAAAAAATCAATGTCTGAATTCTTTGAGAAAGACAAAGATAAAGAGATACTGATTCAGTGGAAAACATCATTTGAAATCAAAATCAAGGAGCTTCAGGAAAACATTGTGAGAGAAACAAAGAGGAAATTAAATCAGGTTCTTCAGCAGCGAGACCTGAAGAAAAAGATTGATGATCAGAGGACACAACATGAAAATGCTCTATTTGAAAAGAGCAAAGAACTTGCCTTAAAACTGAAAGATAAACCAAATAATGAAAAAACACTGAATAAAGAGTTTAATTTCTTTTGGAAAGAGAGTGTAAAGAAGATAATCTCAAACACTCCTCCAATCAAAGACATTGATGTAATGAGAGATGTGAGAGAGATCCTCAGTGATGCCTATGGAAGTGTTTCTGTCGATCAAAGGATCGAGAACAGTGATGTTTTATCTGTGCCCAGTTTTTCAGATTATGTACAGGTAAAAAAATCAAGTCGATTGTTCACAAATCTCTACAGGTCAGCTGAGAAGTTTGTTTGCGGTTCTCTGTCAAGAGAGGATGAAGTTCAAATAAGATCATTAGTCACAGACGTTGCTCAGCATACAGACAAAGAGATTCAATCATTTAACATTTCAAAGATGGGCTACAATAAGAGCTGCATTCAACAAATCACAGGTTACATCAAGGCAAGCATAGTACAACATGAGGAAGGACCAGTGAAATATGTGTTCAAGAATGAATTCTTCAGGGATTTGGTTCTTTCCATCTGTAAGAGAGCAAATAAGATGATCACTGACCAACACAAAATGTTCAGGGAAGCCAATGATCCTGTAATATATGTTGAGAAGAAGAGAGAAGAGTACTATAGTATTTTCCAGAAATACTGTCATGGAGCAACATCAGCTGCCATTTTTGGTGAGATCATCTGTCAGAAACTTAAAGAGCCCACTGAGCAGAGTGTCTACAAGAAGACTGCCAGAGATCTGACAGATGAAATGAGATCAAACTGTGAATCACTGAATGGAAACAGATCAAATCTGGAGAAACACATCCTGAAGACACTGACAGAAGAGGAGGATTTTGTCAAATACATGAACTACATTCATAATCCCAGAGATCACTTCAAGAGTTTCATCAGAGATGAAGTCAGTCGGTACATCACTGATAAGTTCAGTGTCAGTGTTTTACCCAAGATGAAGGAGAACATTGAACTCCTGCAGCAGAAGATCATGAAAGCAGCTCAAGAATCTACTAAACATGTTCAAGTGAACACAGGAGATGTTGGTTTGTGGTTGAAGAGCTTCACACAGCAGCTATCAGATTTGCTGATCTTCTCTGAAAAAGACTTCAGTGGAGTGAAACATGACGATGTTGATGATTTCAACCTCCTAGAAGAGGTGATGAGACAAAAACTTCCTGCTATATTATTGGACATCAGCAGTAGATTCAACATAGACACATTTAAGGAAAAACTGGACCTCAAGGAGAGACCAGATGAGCTTCTGATTGATCACTTCTGTCAGTGCTGTTGGGTTCAGTGTCCGTTCTGTAAAGCCATCTGCACCAACACCATAGAAAACCATGATGGAGATCACAGTGTTCCTTTCCACAGAGTGAATGGAATTAATCGAATCTATTACCATCAAACAGAGAATCTCTGTGCTGATTTTTGCACCACTTTAGTAACAAGTGGCAAACGCTTTCTTGTATCTGATGTGTGGTTTCCATTTAAAGAATACAGAAGCGCAGGAGGAGTTTATGCAAAGTGGAGCATCACCCCTGATCTCTCTGAACTGCCCTACTGGAAATGGTTTGTGTGCAGATTCCAGAAAGATCTGGAAAAGTATTATAATAAAACATTCCAGGGTCATGGTGAGATTCCAGATGAATGGAAAAAGCACGAAAAACATGATGCTATTCAGAGTTTGGATACATGTTTTGGAGCTGATAAAAAATAAACTAACAGAAAAAAAAGAGTAATCTTATGTACACTGTAAAAAAACAAAAAACAATAAATGACTGTCAGTTATGGCTGCCAATTTGTGCCAAACAAAAACCGTAAAATGAATGTAGAATATCCTAATTTAAATAAAGTGCAAAAGACAAAATAATTTTGATTAAACTTTTTAACAGAAAAACAGTTGTTTTACAGGTATTTTCAAAATTTTTACTAACAAACACAAACTGTAAAATTCGAATCTCTTGCAGTTAATGACATAGTTGAATTAATGTGACTATGTCACTGCATCAGCAACTACACAGTTACAACAGTCAGTTAAATAAAGCCACATGCAGCATAACATCAATTAGTGATGTGTCGTTCATGAGCGATTCGTTCATTTTGAACGAATCTTTAATATGACTCGGGACTACCGAGTTGTCTCAGAGAGTGATTCGTTCATTTTGTGTTGACCGCGCATGCGCATTACGCAACATATGGGTCAGTGATCTCGTCAGTGACTCGTCTGTGTCTGACTCTGATCTGTCTGCTGGGCCGGAAACAGAAACGATTAGTTCATCTTTCGAGTCTCGAGTTTGGGTTCGGGTCAGAGTCTTTCGTTCTTCCTGTCAGTCCCATAGAGACTATGCTGTCAGTAGCGGAAAGAGAAATGATTAGTTCATCTTTCGAGTCTCGAGTTCGGGTTTGACCGGGTCCGAGTCTTTCGTTCTTCCTGTCAGTCCCATAGAGGCTATGCTGTCAGTAGAGGAAAGAGAAATGATTAGTTCATCTCTCGAGTCTTCGGGTTTGAGTCCTTCTTTGTCACGTGACTTGTCACCGTATTAAATAGGCTACTAATTCACAACCTTTTTACAAACAATTGAAAATTTTCAGTTAATATCATAGACATATACAAATATGGGAAATATTTTGACTATTCAAGTATAACTTCACAAATTCAAGTCAATTAGACTATTACTAATTTTGAAACAACTGTAGTTTATTTTTCTCTATTGAGTTGTTATATGATTTTTTTGTCCTTGTGTTATTAATGAATAAAAATCTGTTTAAAAAATTGAAATGAAGTGTTATGTATTTTGGATTCATGCCTAATTTTGAGTCATTCACTATGTTTTTTAGTGTGATTTTTGTGATTTTTTTAGTCACCTAAAGTTTGAAACCTACACCTTTGTAACATAGCAGTGTTTGCTTTAGTTGGGCTCTTGACCCTTATATCATTAACTTTATAATTTTTTTCGGCTGTTGTATCTGAGTTACAACTCTCAGTTGAACAAAGAGAAAAGTTGATCAGGTGGTGTTGGTTATGTTTTGACATAATCATGATTTGCAATTGCAAAATCTCATGTAGAGAATTATATCTATTTTGTTGATTACAGCAGATCTGTGAAACTACAGCAAATGATTTTCAGCATTTTCAATATAATCCAAAATATTCCCCAAAAGTTGTTCTGATCAAAATACTTTGAAAATTACTTTATTTAAACACACTGACATCAATAATCAGCCTGTGAATCTCAACAATGGTGACAATAATAAAGCATGTTGCAGTGCATTCTGGGTGCCACCAATCAAAACTCATTCATAACTCCCATCATGCATTGCAATATGAATAAATTATGATCTGAATTGTCTTAGTAATTTCCTTTCCCTAATTGAATATTATGTTTATCACCATTGTTTAGATTCTTACACTGATTCTTGATGTCTGTGTGTGCCTAAAATAAAGATTTTTGTTTTATTAGAAAACTTTTTAAAAATCCTTTAGATTATTTAGAAAATTCTGGATCTTATGCTGTAGAATCACAGTGATGCTATAATCAACAATATACATTTAAGTCAGAGATTAGACTCTAAATGTGTTCAGTGATTCAGGTCAAATTATGATTATGTCAAAACATAACCAACATCACCTGACCAACTTTTCACTTTGTTCATCTGAGAGTTATAACTCAAATATAAAAAAAAAGCCATACAAAATCTAAAGTTAATGATTTAAGGGTCAAGAGCCCAACTAAAGTAAACACTGATCACCATAACGGTGTCTTAAAAAATTTGATTTTCTCCTTTGGTGATTCTGCTTGTTAACATCAGGTGTCTTCAATAATGATCAAACATCACTCAATGAATCACTTAATTAGCTCATTACCTTTAACACTCTTGAGTGTTTATTTAACACTCATATTTTAACACTTTAACACTCTTGAGTCTGGAGCCATATAAACTCCCAGGAGAGTTCATTTAACACTGGAGTTTTTGCTGTGTAACACAGCAAACGTTTTTTTCCCCATCATCTTTAAACTATCGTTACATTATATGATCACACTCCTATTCATGCAAAGGCTTTTAAACCATTTAAGCGCGATAAGACAAAAGAGAACGCTCTGTCTGTGAATGTCCTGATGCACACACGACATGCAGAAAGACGCACAACAGTATCGTGCACAGACAGAGCGCCGGAAGAGAGAGGTTATAGTGTAGCATATGTCACAAGATATATCCAAGACCAAGGTTTATCCAAAAGGTATATCCAAATGTATATCCATATCCAAAGGTGTAGAAATTTTAATTCCCAAAGTTACAAAGTCCTCGGGAAGAGTTCAGCAAAAAGCGTCCACACGGTTACATCCCAAAAGTTAGAATGACAGAATTGAAGGATGCACAATGTCTCCTCAGGCCACTCCCACACCATGACCCTCCCACACCGGCTGGTGAAGAGGTGTGGGAAAAGACGACAAACAGTTCCCACGCTTCGCACAGGACAGTAGGAGGGGTGTTCATATAGCCCACGCCTACAATCTACAAACATTAAAACGCACTCCTCTTGAAAGCTTACCTCATTCACGCATCATGTCTCAAGGAACTGACTCTTCTTCATCATCATTCCAACCCCTGGGAACTACTGACGGATACATACCAAATGGATTACCGGATGCAGCAAATGGATATCCGCAGAAAAGCATCGAATGGCTAAATCAATTTTGTACAGATCTCGGATATCCCAATCTGGCGTTCCTCACAAGCTATGGAGTTGCAACACCTGCCGCAGTCGCCGAGGCCCATGGCACAACCGAGGATGAGGTGGACGGATGTCTCGGGGGCACAGGTCACCGGATTATCAAGGCTATTTTGGCTGTCATTTTGGAATTTTTGATCGACAAACGGATGAAAAAGAATTGCGACGGCTGTACCGTTGACCATCCTTCTCAAACAAGACACAGCTGCTTGTTTGAACCTACTGCATATTATTTTTATGGATGTTTTGAAGAGATCAGACTGAAAATCCTCACACCTGAGTTAAAAAACATATTAGCGCAGGCAGTACGGAGGCAGACCAAATCTACAGAGGATTCTGGGGGCTGTTGAGGCAATTTTATACGAACTCAGAGATGAGATGTACATAGTGGAACAACTGACCTCGATCAGGGACAAGCTCGTTGATGAATCTTGCGAGGAGATAATTTACTCGGCCGTGGACCAATGGAAACTCGTCACATCTGAAAACCCTGAGATTACCCAAGTGTGTAAATGGGAAACTGCTGCACCGTCTGGATTACCAAATATTTGTTTAAATCACAGGTTAAATATGAAATATCAAACCTCCTGTACAAGATTATTGATGATAATCATGCAACAAATACTGACATGACTGTGGATGATACACGTTTAACGAAATTAATGATTCATATGAATACTGTGCGGAAATTATCGAGCGACTGGAATAATATGGTAAACATATCTGTCAGCCATAACTTCACAGCATGTACGACTGTCAAAAACATTCTCGATCTAATGCCTGAGTGCCAGAACTCTCTTAGAATAGGAAATATTGTATGTCTTTGTACTTATGTAATTGATGTCTGCAAACTGTTAAGAAAAGAGCACCAGGATGTTTGTAAAATTATTGATTTACTGCTTGAACACATCCTGGAGAGAAATTTTGAAATGTGTCTAAAATTTACTTTGATGTTTGGATGATATATAATTCATATATGAACAAACAATGACAGATTTTTATATAAAATCTGTCATTGTTTGTTCATATATGCCTTGTATGCTTGTAAAATAAAAACGCAACAACATTGTAACTTGGCTCATTATTGTCTGAAAACTCACAGCGACGACATGTCTGAACTAATGAAAAAATCTACTATGACCCAGCGAATTCTGGTGCTTTGGGGGGTAAAAACAGATTAAAACAGGCTGTGTTACAGGAATACGGTGTAAGATTATCTGATAAAGACGTGAGTGATTGGCTGTCCAGCCAAGACACATACACTCTCCATCGAACTGCACCAATAAATTATAAGCGGAACCGTGTAGTGGTGTATGGGAAAGATCACCAGTTCCAGGCAGATCTAGTTGATATGTCTGTATACTCGAAAGAGAATGACAATATCAAGTTTATAATTACCGTTATAGACGTTTTTAGCAAGTATGCGTGGACAAGGGTATTGAAAAATAAACGGGGCCGGAAGTAGTTAAAGCTTTTTTGTCTATTTTGAGAGAAGGACGAGTACCTGTAAAGCTGCAGACAGATGAGGGGACAGAGTTTTTCAATAAGCATTTTCAACAGTTGACAAAAAAATATAACATACACCATTTTGCAACAGCAAGTGATTTAAAAGCGAGTGTAGTCGAAAGTTTTAATAGAACTTTAAAAGGACGAATGTGGAGGTATTTAACAGCGGTGAATTCCAAACGCTACTGTGATATATTGCAAGATCTGACAGGTGTATAATTCTAGTTATCACAAATCCATTAAAATGCGACTGTTGGACGTGAATAAAGAAAATGAAACTGTGGTGTTTAATAATTTATACGGAAAAATGCGTAAAGAGACACCAGTCTTTAAATTTGCCGTAGGAGATATCGTCAGGGTATCTAAAGTCCGGAATATATTTGCCAAAGGCTATGAACAGAATTATACTGAAGAATACTTTACTATAAGTGCGTGTATACCCCGAAATCCAGTCGTATACAGGATACAGGACTATGATGGTGAATTAGTAGATGGTTGTTTTTATGAGCAAGAACTCCAAAAAATTATTGTGAGTGATGATAAATCGTTTAAGGTAGAAAAAAATTTGGATAAACAACGACGCGAAAAAGCCATGTACGTTCTGGTGAAATGGCTTGGATGGCCTTCAAAATTAAATAGTTGGATTCCTGAAAAACAGATGATTGATCTACAATCTCCCTTAAAACCGTAGCGAAAGCCACAGACAATGTCATTTATCCAAAAACATCTAACATGTCTGAGGAGGAGGGGTTGTACGTCACGCTCCCGTGCAATGCATCTGCAAATGTTTACCCCGAGAATCGCATATCTAATTACAGAACTAGATTGGCAAGAGCAATACATTTAAAAGGATTATGGGAAGTGGCGTTGGTTGAGTTTCACTACCCAAAAACTTGGCACACTTTCAACGAGGAAGACGCTGCTTTTATTATTGAATGCGATCAATGTTTGAACATCGATGAACGTAGCAAAGTGCGTGGGGATCTTAATATTCAAACTTTCCGGAAAGCCCTAAAAATATCTACGAATCATAATAATATAAAACATGGCTCTTTTGAGGATATTTCAGTATTACTCAAGGAAATAAACGCAACCCTTCCACCACGGGTGCAGCTAGGCTATGATCATATAAGGAATAAGATATTTCTGGATTATATCGTATGGCAATACCGTTTCTAAGAAGGGGTTTCAGTATAGCAAAGCCGCACATAAAAGCTGCGGCAAAAAATATAGTAAGTGATGTAGTTACCAGTGCCTTGTCAAAGTCATTTAATAATGATAACACTGAGGGACAGAGCGGTCACTGTCTTATGGTCATGCGTAGAGGGTTAAAGCCACCTGGGACCCGTATGAGGAGGGGGCGTGGTCACGGCGTAAAGAAGAGTACACGCGTCACTAAGAAATGCCCAGTTGCAAAAAGCAGACGAAGAAGCCGGACGAAACGTGTAAAAAGATCTACAAGTTTGAAAAGACGAAGCAACACTATCTTCTAAATCATGTCATTGATTCATGCAATGTCAGACGAATGTATTAAATCTGAACTGGATATTTTTACCTTTCCTTTAACTCAAACAGCTATTGAGAAAAACACTTATGTGGAAATCCCGCCTGTGTCTGCGATTAATGATGCTTCTCCGATTGAATTTTTCATCGCAGGGACTGGTGAAGATTACACCGATCTGAATAACACATTATTATATACTCGTGTGAAAATAACTCTCCCAAACGGAGATGACGCGCTGGAGCTCCGGTGGGGCTGATTAATTACCCGGGTTCTAGTATTTTCTCGCAAGTGGATGTGTCTCTAGGAGATCGGCTAGTGTCACAATCATCCAGCACGTATCCGTACAGGTGTATTCTTGAAATGCTCATTAATTATGGAAAAGACACCCTAGAGAATAACTTTTCAGCAGGATTGTTTTACAAAGATACTGCTGGTCATATGGACACTACGGATCCGGCAGGTGCGAATGCAGGACTGACAAAAAGAGCTGCATTTACAGATGGGAGCAATGTTGTCGAGCTACTGGCTCCGATACACAGCGATATATTTTTTCAGCCGAAATTACTATTGAACGGTGTAGATATTCGTATTCGTTTAACTAGAGCAAAAGACGCGTTCTGTCTTATGCGCGGGGACGCGATCGATTATATACTAAAAATAATCTCCGCTTCTCTCTTTATCAAAAGAGTGTCTGTCTCCCCTTCTCTTCGTTTGGGCCACGCCCAAGCTTTACTGTCGGCCACAGCAAAGTACCCTTTTGACAGGGTATGCGTGAAAAACTTTTCTATACCAGCAGGTGTGCGCGTCTCAAACCATGAAAATCTCTTTCTCGGGACTTTACCAAAATTCATCGGTAACCCTTTATTTTACAGTCCCCTAATTACTAGGTATTTACCTAGTAAATACATGGTAAGTTATAGTTGGTTATTGGTAATTACCACAGGTAACAAGTATGTAAATGCAGAGAAACTACAAACTAATTACTAGGTATTTACCTGGTAAGCATTTGGTAAATTATAGTATTTTAGTGTGTAATTACTTAAGGTGATTAGTATGCAATTACAGAGAAACTACCAGGGAAAAAAACACCACTGTTAAATATCAACTCAACAAAGTACTGTGTACTTGTTACCTGTTTAGGTTGGTAATAACTCCGATTTAATTGTGTACTTCCTCAGAATGTAGGCAGACTATTTTTAGAAACACCTCCAGTATTACTCATCAATTCAAGTTAGGTTTGTAGTTATCCTAGGGTTATGTTGGTAACAGTCCATGTTTATTTATTACTATCTTGAAATTAAGACGTAGTTTCCAATAAATTACCTTGTCTTACATAGTTGTTGTTCATTGCTACACCCATTTATAGAGGGTTTATCAAATAATTTACCTTACACTTACCTGGTAACTACCCCGCAGGAACAGTTTTTCATAATGTCATGGAACATCTTAAATACTGGGTATGTTCTTGCAGATGTTTTTACAATTTACTCAGTAAGTAAAGTGCAACTGTACTGTAAAATGAAGCCTTGTTTATTTCCATGGTATTACCGGAATTGTACCATATAACTTGATCATTCCCTTTTCCATATAGTCACATTTTTTTACCTCATATGTCCTGCAACGTTACCAAGGAAAACATGATAATTTACGCAGTAAGTAAAGTGAAACTGTACTGTAAAATGAAGCCTTGTTTATTTCCATGGTATTACCGGAATTGTACCATATCATTCCCTTTTCCATAGTCACATTTTTATTTTTATTTTACCTCATATGTCCTGCAACGTTACCAAGGAAAACATGACAATTTACTCAGTAAGTAAAGTGCAACTGTACTGTAAAAGGAAGCCTTGTTTATTTCCATGGTATTTCCGGAATTGTACCATATCATTCCCTTTTCCATATAGTCAAATTTTTTTACCTCATATGTCCTGCAACGTTACCAAGGAAAACATGACAATTTACTCAGTAAGTAAAGTGAAACTGTACTGTAAAAGGAAGCCTTGTTTATTTCCATGGTATTACCGGAATTGTACCATATCATTCCCTTTTCCATAGTCACATATTTTTTTTATTTTACCTCATATGTCCTGCAACGTTACCAAGGAAAACATGACAATTTACTCAGTAAGTAAAGTGCAACTGTACTGTAAAAGGAAGCCTTGTTTATTTCCATGGTATTACCAGACTCTTACCACATCCTTTGCTACTGCTTAAACATTTTTGAAATCACAAACTTTTACCGTGTGTTCTGCAACTTAACTAAAACATTCCAGCCTGGTCTCATTGTTAATACGTAGTATTAACACGTAATTTTCAAAGATAGAAAACTACATAGGCTACAGTTATGAAGAAAAACAACATACGTGTAATCACAATAATTTATTTATTGCGAAAATGTCAAAACCGGTACCAAAAGTCGTTCACATGACGATGTGTTGCAGTCACAGTCCTCTCTTTCAGTATATAATAATTTTGAATGAGGTACAGAGCAGAATTTAAATGATTAATCCAGGAAAATGTTAATCCGGCTTCGCTCTGTGTGAAGGCGCGCGCTTCTCCATTTCAAATATAGTTTACCGACTGAAATACGACATGTCGCAATCTGTGACGAACATAGACGAACAGGCGAGAGCCAATGAGCGTTTGATATCACTGCCGTAAAACATGTCGTAACGCTTCTTGAGGGCGCAATTTTTTAATTTGAATTCATCAACGAGCGCGGGTCCGCGGGATTTGACAGTTACAGACTGCGCTGTTGTTAAAGCCTGTGGAATGGAGATGAAGATCACTCACTGGATAAAGGGCTGAATTTGGATCTCTTTTTTGCAAACGTATGGATTCTAAAGATTTGGATTATATCAAGTAGGCTATAATAAAATTGATGTCTTTTGTGAATTTATGTTGGGTTTTGGTGTATTATTGTTCTATTGGAAAAAACACATTTTGTGTCTCACTGTAAATAAACTAAATATTAAAATGGTTAAACGATTAAATAAGGTACTTTTAAGGTTTTAAAGTGTATTCTTGTTTAACTGCATGTATGCTAATCCTCCGAAACGAGTTTGCAGCAGAAGGCACGAACAGAGCGAAATGTTATTAGTCTATTTCTTGAGTAAACTGCATAAATGCGACTGAAAACATAATTGATAAGACATTTGAATGCAATAGAGTCAAAACATTAATGCCACGATTTTAATATGCATAAATAAGAATGCATACAAATACGTCGGTATAGAGTTGTTCATACGTAAATAATTTATGTTTTTGTGCTGTTAATGCATATTTTACGTTTTAGTGCTGTAAATACTATACGTTTCTGTGTGTATAAAACGTAAGTAAATGTACGTATGGTAGAATTACACTTTACGTAAAAATACACACGTATTCTCATGAGATCACGTTGAACATTCTCAGTAAGTAAAGTGAAACTGGAACGTTACTGTAAAAGGAAGCCTTTTTATTTCCATGGAATTACTGGGATCTTACCCTATAATCTGTAATAGGTACAGTTACGTAGCTATAACAGATTATAGGGTAAGATCCCAGTAATTCCATGGAAATAAAAAGGCTTCCTTTTACAGTACAGTTTCACTTTACTTACTGAGTAAATTGTCATGTTTTCCTTGGTAACGTTGCAGGACATACGAGGTAAAAAATTGTGACTATATGGAAAAGGGGAATGATCAGGTTATATGGTACAATTCTGGTAATACCATGGAAATAAACAAGGCTTCATTTTACAGTACAGTTACACTTTACTTACCAAGAAAATTGTCATGTTTTCCTTGGTAACGTTGCAGGACATACTAGGAAAACAAATAAATAAAAATGTGACTATGGAAAAGGGAATGATATGGTACAATTCCGGTAATACCATGGAAATAAACAAGGCTTCATTTTACAGTACAGCTGCACTTTACTTACTGAGTAAATTGTCATGTTTTCCTTGGTAACGTTGCAGGACATATGAGGTAAAAAAATTGTGACTATATGGAAAAGGGGAATGATCAGGTTATATGGTACAATTCCGGTAATACCATGGAAATAAACAAGGCTTCATTTTACAGTACAGTTTCACTTTACTTACTGAGTAAATTGTCATGTTTTCCTTGGTAACGTTGCAGGACATATGAGGTAAAAAAGTGTGACTATATGGAAAAGGGAATGATCAAGTTATATGGTACAATTCCAGTAATACCATGGAAATAAACAAGGCTTCATTTTACAGTACAGTTGCACTTTACTTACTGAGTAAATTGTAAAAACATTTGCAAGAACATACCCAGTACTTAAGATGTGCCATGACATTAGGGAAAACTGTTCCTGCGGGGTAGTTACCAGGTAAGTGTAAGGTAAATTATTTGATAAACCCTCTATAAATGGGTGTAGCAATGAACAACAACTATGTAAGACAAGGTAATTTATTGGAAACTACCGTCTTAATTTCAAGATAGTAATAAATAAACATGGACTGTTACCAACATAACCCTAGGATAACTACAAACCTAACTTGAATTGATGAGTAATACTGGAGGTGTTTCTAAAAATTGGCTGCCTACATTCTGAGGAAGTACACAATTAAATCGGAGTTATTACCAACCTAAACAGGTAACAAGTACACAGTACTTTGTTGAGTTGATATTTAACAGTGGTGTTTTTTTCCCTGGTAGTTTCTCTGTAATTGCATACTAATCACCTTAAGTAATTACACACTAAAATACTATAATTTACCATATGCTTACCAGGTAAATACTTAGTAGTTAGTTTGTAGTTTCTCTGCATTTACATACTTGTTACCTGTGGTAATTACCAATAACCAACTATAACTTACCATGTATTTACCAGGTAAATACCTAGTAATTAGTTTGTAGTTTCTCTGCATTTACATACTTGTTACCTGTGGTAATTACCAATAACCAACTATAACTTACCATGTATTTACTAGGTAAATACCTAGTAATTAGGGGACTGTAAAATAAAGGGTTACCCATGGGGGTATGAGAAATCAAACACCTTGGAAATGACAGGTATGTACTATGTTTCAGGAATGGCACAAAGGTGTGTGACTGTTCAAGTCTCTGTCTTTAGATCAGCGTGTTCAATAATGTGCTTTTTTTGTCCTTTGTTGTGTATCTTTGGATTATGTTGTGTTGTAAATAAATCCAAACAATCAAAAAGCCATTATTTTTAAAATCTCTACTCATTCTTTGTTCTGGTCCCACCATTATGGGAGGGTCTTTGCCTTTCTCAGGTGTGAAACACATCAATATTCATGATGATTCACGCCTCCTACATAAAGCTTTCTTACACAAAACATGTCTTACAAATTTTAAATAAATATATTATTTTATCTGAATGAGTACGCAGGATGATTTTCACATAGTTTTGAAGCAAATATTCTAGGCTACGTGATACAATTTTCAAAAGTCTTGTGAAGAAATAATCAGAATGGGTTTCATGACCTTATTTCAGTGGCATAAACATCATTATCTTAAAACTACAAACTTTAACATACATGCTGCTGACATATTATTGCAGCAGAGTTTGTGCTGAATACAGTGTAATCAGACTTTAGCCATAAAAATGTCACAAGTAACAGAAATAAGCACAAATGTCAGCGCATGTCAGAACACCTCCAGGGCCCAGAAAACACCTCAGACCCCAGAGGGTTAAAATCCTGTCCCTTAAGACAGCACTTCTGACTGCTCTCACTTCTGTTAACAGGGTTGGGGACCTCCAGGCATTTTTGGTCGACGAAGCATGCCTGGAATTCGGGCTGGCCGACTCTCACGTCATCCTGAGACCCCAGCCTGGGTATGTGCCCAAAGATCCGACCACTCCTTTCAGGGACCAGGAGGTGAAATTGCAAGTGCTACCCTCGGATGAGACAGACCCGAACCTTGCATTGCTATGTCCCATTTGCGCCCTGCGTTTGTCTGTGCCTTTGCAACAGCTCTTTGTCTGCTATGGAGGACAGCCAAAGGGAAAGGTTGTCTCCAAACAGAGGTTGGCCCACTGGATAGTGCATGCCATCCTCTTGGCATTTCAGTCCCAAGATTGGCTGCAGGCTGGGCGACACCCAACACATTCGCCAGATTGTATAATCTCTGAGTGGAACCGGTGTCCTCCACTTGCAGCGCCATTCTCCTCCAAGGACAGGATGTGAGCGCTGATTTTGCTCCTCAGTTGAGTTCCTCAGACAGCAAACCCTGTTGGAGTTCCTCCAGCATCCTCGGCAGTCAGGTGTTGCGGAGACATCAGACGCCAGGTCTAGTACTCGTGTGTATGCCCAGTCAGTCAGCTCCTGTACTAGACTAAATGCCCATATGTTGTGATTCCCCTACTTAGGTGATCACATATGTGTAAACTCCACAGTAACAGCTTCTCTGTTGGCAAGCCCGTGTCTTTTCCCTCTGCCATCTCTGTATAGTATTGAGTCCTCCCCTGAAACAGGCAGGATCTACTTTAGAGATATTCCATATGAGTAACTCCACATGCTACCTCCCTATGGGCAGGATGTGGCCTCCGCAGCGTCCCTTTTCAAAAACTGGAATAGGCACGCTTTCCCTGTGTTATCCAATGTCTCCATGTAAGGGTGAAAATGGAACTCAGTGATTGACAAATCTCTGTGCTTTAGTTCGTCCTTTTCTCTGCCCCAATGGTGCAAGGGGGAACCGCTGGCTTACTCAGAGTGCTGGTAGGAGTCAGTTGTTGTGGTATCTTCCATATGGATCCCAATTCGTCAGCCACTGATGATTAACGTTAAACATGACTGACTGATAGGGAACGTCTAGGTTATTAATGTAACCCCTGTTCCCTGAAAGAGAGAACAGAGACGTTGATACCCGTCGCCACAACTCTTGACATCCGCTGACAGCCGGGACCCCATCTCGGCTCCTCAGCGAAAACTTAATGTGAGTATTGCACACTCGTACGCCCTTATATAGCCGGAAGCGGGGGTGCGGTTTGCGATCCAAATCTCACTAGCCAACTTGCATTGGCTCGTTCTGTTACCACTTAAAGGCTCTTAGGCGAGATCCCAATTCATCAGTCACTGACAATTAACGTGTCCATTCCCTCCTATAGGGAATGGGGATAATATTAGTAACCTAGACGTTTTCTTTAAAGAAGAATACTGACAATTTGTATGCAGTATGGAAAACCTTTTATTAAATATCTTAAATAGACAGCAATAATTAAATTATTTCTAAAGTATGATATTTTTTATGTAAAAATCATACTAACATTATGAGTGCACCCCAGGAAACATTATAAAACAATGCAGTTTATGACCCCGTTAAAGTAACACCAAGTAACTTTTGCTCTCGGGGTCCCCCTACAGTTGGGAAACAGTATTATCTTCTACTACTGTCGTAAAATCTGTCATGGTTACACCAGGGGATACACGTGCATTTGTTGACAAGCCGATACCCCCGAACTCTGCAGAAGGAGTTCTCACGTCTTGGGCAGACTGTTTGCGTTGCGTGTGAAATGTCTTCATCCCAGGTACAGTGACATATATTTCAGCATGTCATATGAATATAATTTCATGGGTTTTATTTTTTTCAAACGCCAAAAGATCGCGTAGCTCACGTTTACAAGCCAGCGTCATTATAGTAGCCTATTGGCTACTGTTTTACAGAATGCTAATTCAATTCAATGTTTGTGTGGTAGGTAATAGCCATATATCGTCAATATTATAATATCAAGCTACCATAGATGAATCTGCAAAGTTGAAAAATCGATTTGCATTATAGCCTGAGGCAAGACACTTTCACCAGAAAAATAAATAAACAAACATGACTATCAGCCTGCAGTCATTAGGCTATTTAGCCTAAAAGATAATTGTGTCCATCTAATCATGTATTATTTACTTGCAAGAATGTAGCGCCGACCAAACTTGTACATGCCGTTTAGACATTGGCTTACTTCTGACTTTTTTTTGTCCGTTGCTGCTTTGGCCATGACAAAAACATACACACGAAAGCCGGAAAACAAACGCTGGTTGGCCTCTCACGTCCAAATTTGAGGAAATGGTGGGGGAAGTGACGTATGCCGTAAAGCAGTCGAATTTTGTAGTTCTTTTTGTGCTCGGGTTACTACCCGAACCCCGAAGTTACGTAGTGCCAGTAAAAGCGATACAGACCCCGTCAGGATATGGTACACGTGTCATTCAACCTATTGTAAGTCGATGTACCATCACAAGGGTCTTGGAAATATATTATGAAGGTTGAAAAGCTACATAGTGTTGCTTTAAATCTGCAGTTGTCAGGTGGTACAAGTCGTAGTTCTCAGAAAATTATTTTACTCGTTGTTCTACAAATTCCACAAGCACGTGAAGGTTTTTTACAGTTCAGAATCATTATGGTAATTATGACATAGCATGAACAAACCTTTAGCATCCTCAATGTCTTGGCTTCATGCTGACCGAATTTGGTGGCGATCAAATGAATCCACTAGGAGGAGTATATCAAAATTCCAGAGCATGCGTTTTTCAAACAATCCAGAATAGACGACTTCCTGTTGGGTGGAGCTAATGAAATGCAGTGCATAAGTTGTTTGGCTCGATGAGATCTACATATATGTATACAGAGTTCCATACATATGTAACCCTTCTCACAATTCCATTTTTTTTTAGGATTTATCATGTGCATGGGGAAACGAATTGGTGAGAGGTTACTAGAATTTAAAATCAGGATTTACATATAACAACTGAAACTTCGGGCATGAAACGCTTACTAAAGTGTAGAGAGGCCTGGTTAGCTGAAATAAAGCTATACTGTGTTCGTTTGTTTTCACTGTGAGCATAAACTCCCATACACATATATATTTAACTTAGCCACTATAACCCTTATTTGAAAAAACATAACTGAAATCACACAAATCACATTTCACTCACACACACTTATATCAGACCACAAAGATTTAAAGTTAAACTCAAAATGTATTTATATATTTTCTTCAGAACTTGGTGAGTGAACCTTTCAAAATGTTCTCATGTTCAAATGAAATGACAGTTAACAATACCCCGGGGTTTTTCTACTAACTGTCTCAGTTTAGTGACACCACAACGTTGGCGCGCTTGTTGGAGCTCAGTTGAGAAAAAAAAATATTGTCTGTACTCACAGTTCCTCGGTGACAGAAAAATTTACATGACCATTCTGGTTCAAACCGTTTGATCCAGTGGTGAGATACACGATGAAGAAAACCCGTCCTGAAACTCTGTCCGTCTGTGTGAAAAACACAGACATCTCTGGCCTGCAGCACGAATCCCGAGCACATCTATTGCAGCAACATGGATGGCAGTCTCTGATGCACACTAGCCAACAGTCCACAAAAAAAAAACGAATGAGCTTCATGATATCTTTTTCAAGTTCATTTTAGTTCACATACTCACTCAGAACTCGGTGGCAAATTGGATTTCAGGCAGTTCACACGTGGCTATGCGCATCGCAGTTCACACGTGGCTATCAGTTCACATGCTAAGTAAGCAGTAGTTTCACTTCATCCGAATCTCCGTTGTAGATTCAAACAGCTCCAAGCTAACACTCACTTTCCCGTTTTAACAGTGTAGCACCTTCACAAAACTCAAGCAGAATACCCCACTGGTTCTCAACATCGATGAACAGCAATCTATAAATCACACAGAACTTACAGCTAGCTCGCAGCGATCTCTCAGGTTTTTTTTTTTCTCGAACTTTTTCCGCTCGGTCTTTAGTCCCGCCCCCTCAACAATCCGGTAGGCTGTTACACTGCTCTATGGATGGAACTGATTGGATAACTAATGAAACTGACACCTGGCCATCCAATACGAAATAAAGTGACAGAGGGTTCAAAGGTTACTCTCAAAAGAAAAATAATATTTTAACATCTCTATTTATAACTGAATCAACACGCGTAATAATACAAAAAAAATTATTACACACCAGGGCAATTGAACTGGCCCATATTTCAAGATACTGTAATTGTTAACAGAACACAAAATAAACATTAGATAAATTTAGCAGGGTGCTACATTCTCCCCCCACAAGAAAAATGGTCATGCCCTCATGACATGTCTAAAACCGTAAATCACTTTAAGGAAAATAAACACATTTTCTTAAAAGATTGTGGTAGGAAGATTATTAAACATTCCCCTTAACCTATCCACTTGTAAAAATAACTTTTGTATTTCTTAATAGGAGATAGGGCTAAAGAATCTTTCTGGTCATTAATCTCAACTACAGTAGCACTATGTGTACCAACTGCCACTGACGTTGGGGTCCCTAAAAAGTCATAAGTTAGTCTGGTTGGAGCTTTCTTTAGTCTCTGAGGCCGAGTTGTCTTGTCATGGCTTTCTGTTACACTGTTAAGTCTCTCAGCTACATCTGACGTCTGTATTTCAGTGTCTCTTTCTCGTGGCACACTTTCTGCTGTCACATTTTGTACCACATGGTCATTCTCCTCCACTACGACAGATTTTTCAACTGCATCATCCATTTCTGAGTTACTTGTCAAAACAGCCAGATCCAAATCCAGATCAAAAGGCTCACAGTAATCAATGTTTTGAGGTTCTGGTCCTGACAGCGTTTGTGGTACATAATAGTCATGCCATACACCCATCTCATCATCTTCAGAATCAGATGTTGCCTCCATCTTATCCTGTTCGGGTGCTGGTAAACATGAAGTATCAGAGTTCCCTTTTCTCTTTGCTTTGAGCCGTCTGCTGGCTCTGCTTTGTTTTAAGGGCTCCTTGTTCATCTCAGGCCGCAACTGCACTTCCTGTCCGATTGGCAGAATGTGATTTTGGTGTAGTATCTTTTCAGATCCATGTCCACTCTCTGGTTTCAGTTTGAACACGGGCAAACCAGGCAGTTGACTCTCCACAATGTAAGGAGTATCTTTCCACCGATCAGCAAGCTTGTGTTTCCCTTGTAACCCAAGGTTTCGGATCAAGACCCTGTCCCCGGAATCTAATGGACAGAAACGAACTCTTTGATCATAGCGTTGCTTGTTCGCTTCATTCTTCTTCTCTGCTATACTCCCAGCCAACTGATAGGCGGCTTGAAGCTCACGTTTCATGTTTTTGACATACCTCAAGTAGGATTTTGTGGAGGTGCCGTCACTTGAAACTCCGAATGTCACGTCTATGGGCAGCCTGGCTTGTCGTCCAAACATTAGAAAATATGGAGAATAGCCTGTGGACTCATTCACTGTGCAATTGTACGCATGTACAAGATGACTGAGGTGCTTACTCCATTTACTTTTGTCTTGCGTTTCCAGCGTTCCGAGCATGTCAAGAAGAGTCCTGTTGAAACGCTCAGGCTGTGGGTCACCTTGAGGGTGATAGGGAGTGGTTCGGGATTTCTTTATGCCAAGCATGCTTAACAGTTCATGGATAAGGCGACTTTCGAAATCCCTGCCCTGATCTGAGTGCACCCTTTTTGGCAAACCATAGTGGACAAAGTATTGTTCCCACAGAACCTTAGCGACAGTTGATGCTTTCTGATCTTTAGTTGCAAAAGCTTGAGCATATCTCGTGTAATGATCTGTAACTACGAGCACATTGCAGATATTTCTGGAGTCAGGCTCAATCGTCAGAAAATCCATGCAGACGAGATCCATCGGTCCATCACTGTTAAGATGCGACAACTCAGCAACTCTTTTAGGCAGCGTTTTCCTCTGAATACACCTTGGACAGCTCTTACAGTACTGTTCAATCTGGACTTTCATGCGAGGCCAGTAAAACCTTTCCCGTATCAGTCCGTATGTCTTGTCAACCCCCAAATGGCCCGACTGGTCATGCAATGACTGGAGCACAATTGTTCTGAACTCTTGTGGGAGCAACAGCTGCTGCCAAGCTGGTTTGTTTGGTGGATGGCTTGTTCTGTACAACACAGAGTCTTTGACTATTAGCTTCTCCCACTCTTTTAACAACAATGACACATCAGGATGTTTCTCTTTGTTAGCTTGGTTGGCACTTTTCTGAACTATAGCACGCCACACTTCTCCAATGCATGGGTCTTTCTGCTGAGAATTTGAGATTTCTGCTGCACTCAATTTGGGCAACTGCTTAGTGTTCAGAAATGACAAGTTACAATAGGCTCTGGGCACAGCACCTTTAGATGAGCCCATGAGATCTACAGCTCTGCACTGGCGACAGTGAGGTACTCTGGCTTTAGACATGTGACAGACAGCTTGGACTGTGGTGGCAAGCAGAGTTTCCTTCTCATGTGAAGCATTTTGATTTGCATGAGGGCGGCGTGACAATGCATCCGCATCCACGTTCTGTTTTCCAGGTCGATACTTTAGACTAAAATCATATGTTGACAATTCCGCCAACCATCGATGCCCTGTTGCGTCCAATTTAGCTGTAGTTAAGATATACGTCAATGGATTGTTATCAGTGTGAACCTCAAACTTCATTCCATAGAGATAATCATGCAACTTGTTGACAACAGCCCATTTTAATGCCAGAAACTCGAGCTTATGTGTGGGATAATTCTTTTCTGTTGGAGAGAGGCTTCTGCTGACAAACGCAACTGGGCGCAAACCTTCTCCCTGATCCTGATAGAGGACACCTCCCAATCCTTCCCTGCTCGCATCGACATGCAGCACATATGACAGTTTTGGGTTGGCGATTGCCAGCACAGGCGCCTCTGTAAGACTTCTCTTTAAAGCCTCAAAAGCTTTCTCACAGTCTTTATCCCACCTAGTTCCAAAACTCTCAGAAGGATGGTACCAATCTTTTGTTGCTGTGGCTGCTTGTGCTTTACTCTGCTCTTTGATATCTTTATTTTTCTTTGCCCCTTTCCCTGTCTTTCTAGATACAATGCAGCCCTGAAGCAGATGATTGAGTGGATAACAGACTCGGGAGAAATCCTTTACAAAACGTCTGTAATATCCACAGAAGCCAAGGAAGGAACGAAGAGCAGTAATGTTTTCTGGACGGGGCCATGATTTCACTGCTTCAATCTTTGCCGGGTCCGTAGCAATGCCATCTCTAGACACAATGTGTCCAAGGTAGGTAACAGAGGGGCAGCAGAACTGACATTTATCCAACGATATCTTTAATCCTTCCTCCTTCAATCGGTCAAGGACTTTAAGAAGGCGCTGCTCGTGTTCCTCTAGCGTTCTTCCGAAGATGATCACGTCATCCAGATACACAAGCACTTCCAGTAGGTTCATATCACCAACAGTCCTTTCCATAATTCGCTGAAATGTGGCCGGAGCCCCACAAATCCCCTGCGGCATCCGCTCAAACTGATAGAACCCTGCTGGGCAAGTGAAAGCTGTTTTTTCTTTATCAGCAGGAGCTAAAGGGATCTGATAATAGCCGCTTCTGAGGTCAAGCACACTGAACCACTGGCTACCACCCAGGCAGGACAAAGCATCTTCCACACGAGGGACTGTATACTGGTCCGTAATCGTTCTCCTGTTTAACGTTCTATAGTCCACACACATTCGTATAGTGCCATTTTTCTTGCGAACCACAACTATTGGGGAAGCATATGGGCTTCTGGATTCTGAAATGATTCCGGCCTCTTTGAGATCATTCAGATGCTTCCTCACGTCCTCCAAATCACCCGGTGGTAAACGTCTAGAACGTTCTCTGAAAGGTCGATCATCTGTCACTCGAATGGTGTGTTGTGTGCTCTTTGCACAACCCACATCAAACTCACTGCAGGAGAAAACCTCTTTTCTCTCCATCATCTTTTGACAAAGTCGCTCCTTCCACTCAGGAGGCACAGGAGAGTCACCAAAGTTGAAAGAAGACGGGGACAATTGAGGTGTGAGCAGCTTAGGGCCCTCCTTTTCACTGACTGTATTTATTACATCTACAGGGAATAGATGAGCAATTGGAATTCCACGTTTTAATGTCACATTATGACTGGACACATTTCTTACAGTGACTGTGATGCGACGACAGTGAACAGCAGTGGACTTTTCAACCACCGGCATGACCAGTAGCTCTTCAGGAAAACAATCTACCTCTGGATGGTCTATAAGGACAGCTTGGCAAGAGAGACCACCAGGAAACTTTGGAATACCAACAACCGTAGCAACGCCGCCAGGTGGCAGAGTGAAAGGCTTGTCTCGTGTAAACCAGACTGTTCCTCTTTTTGTTTCAGCTGTGTCGTCAGAAGTTTCCTGAAACTTTTCATAAGCAACTTTTATTACTGGATGAACAGACAGGGTGTTGAGAAAATTGTCTCCTCCATGTGTTTTGCATGAATGGAACAGTCTTCGAACTATTGAGGTGTTTGTGCCGACCACAAGGGAAACATCCCCTGTCATGACCGGATCTGGACACACAAGCACAAGTGTTTCTACAGTCTCAGCTACTCCAACTACATCTCCAGTAAACTCAAGCTTCAAGCACATATAACCATTATATGGATACTCCTTTGCGCTGAGGCCCCAGATCTCAAGGCACTCAATAGGGGTCAAAGGCAGGTGCTTCAGATATTTGTCATAAAAGGAGCGATACAGTAAGGTAACCTGAGACCCGCTATCAAGTAAAGCTTTGGCGTAAATGCCCTCAATTTGTACTGAGACAATAGAGCTAGGTCCTACTAAACCTTCTGGCAAGTTAACCTTCTTTTCTGGTAGCGTGTCACATCTTGTGGAACGTATTCTATCCGGAGCATCAGGCCGTTCCTCTACCGAGCCCCTGGAAAGTTTCCCGTCGGCGGTTTCATTTTCAAAAGGCGCTTGTTCACTTTTCTGAGATTTTCTGGATTTTGACACTCCCGCTGGAAATGACCATCTTCACCACATTTGTAGCAAAAGACATCAACACGATACTGAGGTTTGGGAACCCTCTCCTTCACACGTGCATATGAGTTTCCAGTAGCTTTCTGGCTAGGGTTCTGGTCTACGTGCTCTGCCACACTGGCTGATGCAGTCACAGAGGCAGAAAGGAGACGTGCAACATCAGTCTTGAGACCTTGAAATTCTTTCCTTAGATTCTCTATTGCAAGATCTTTCTCTGCTACGTCAGGGACTGGCGCAGGCTCTGGCAGTGCATGTACAACTGAGGCTGTAGCACACTCGGCTCGTCTACCAGTAGCTAAAGACGTGACCTTCTTTGCATTCGGTCTTTCTAGGATCATCTCCTCTTCTTCTCTTACATCCCGAAGCAACTCAGTAAAGCTGGGAGGAGGCTTGAGTTTGTAAGTCAGTCTTATGCGAAGGGCTACAAGGTCATGAGGCAGAGAGCCTCTAGCAACTTGATCAATGCGTGTTCGGTTCATGTCAACCACTTCAATTCCACCTTTACGATGGACTGCATGCAATAGCTTGTCTAATCTGAGTAAGTAAGCTGATAATTTCTCACTTTCTTGCTGGAATGTATTACGAAACCTCACCATGAGATCAGCTGCACTGTCTGTGGTTCCAAAAGCTGCTTCGAGGACTTTAAGGTAGTCATTGGCAGTGGCCTGGGGATTAGTGACTCTCAAACCTCTGACAATATCTGCTGCTGGCCCTTTAAGACACTCAGCTACTCTCTGTCTTTTGACAACATCAGAACACTGCCATTCGTCCAACATGTGAGTGGTCTGTTCCGCCCAAGCGTCATACTCCTCTTCTCCATGTGGAGTGGGTTTCATACCTGAGAACATGCGTAGCTTGCGATAGGCTGGTCCATCGCCAGACGTGGCTTGACACTTTTCAACTAGTGAGGAGATGGCATTCACCAGAGTTGCGTTCAGGTCTGGATTGGTGGGTGGAGCAGTGGGTAAAGAGCTGGGTGAGGCAGAAGCAGAGGTAAGTAAGCCAGTGACATCAGCTAGTGTCTTCCCTTCATTTGCTAAGAATAACAGCAACTTGGACTGGAAGTCTCCTTTATCAGTTACAGGAACAGTCTGGGTGTCAGTAACATTCACTATCCAAGGTCCAAACTCATCTCCAGCTAGTAACTGTTCAGGTATGTCAGTCTTAGTCATGTCATTAACAGTTTCAACTAAAACTGACTGGCTTTTATTGGAGTGTTCTACACATCGTCCTCTTATTTTACAGGGACCGAAAACTTCAGCCTCATCCAGTACCCTATACATAGTCTCATCAGTAACATCAAGAGAAACTTTACTAAGCACAAATGCTTTCCTTGCATCAACACATTTGTCTTTACACCATTTGAAAATCTGTTCTGGATCCATGTTAATAGCTTTGGATAAACAGAATAAAATAAAAATAATAAAAAAGAATCTCTGAAACACTATAGGGCTATAGGGCTTTTAAGCTACCTCATTTAGCACTGACTTCCTATTTTAATTTAATTTTTTTTATAACATGCTCACAAAACAAAACAACAGTAAACAAAATCCCGGACGAGCCCCCACGTGTAACCCTTCTCACAATTCCATTTTTTTTTAGGATTTATCATGTGCATGGGGAAACGAATTGGTGAGAGGTTACTAGAATTTAAAATCAGGATTTACATATAACAACTGAAACTTCGGGCATGAAACGCTTACTAAAGTGTAGAGAGGCCTGGTTAGCTGAAATAAAGCTATACTGTGTTCGTTTGTTTTCACTGTGAGCATAAACTCCCATACACATATATATTTAACTTAGCCACTATAACCCTTATTTGAAAAAACATAACTGAAATCACACAAATCACATTTCACTCACACACACTTAAATATCAGACCACAAAGATTTAAAGTTAAACTCAAAATGTATTTATATATTTTCTTCAGAACTTGGTGAGTGAACCTTTCAAAATGTTCTCATGTTCAAATGAAATGACAGTTAACAATACCCCGGGGTTTTTCTACTAACTGTCTCAGTTTAGTGACACCACAACGTTGGCGCGCTTGTTGGAGCTCAGTTGAGAAAAAAAAATATTGTCTGTACTCACAGTTCCTCGGTGACAGAAAAATTTACATGACCATTCTGGTTCAAACCGTTTGATCCAGTGGTGAGATACACGATGAAGAAAACCCGTCCTGAAACTCTGTCCGTCTGTGTGAAAAACACAGACATCTCTGGCCTGCAGCACGAATCCCGAGCACATCTATTGCAGCAACATGGATGGCAGTCTCTGATGCACACTAGCCAACAGTCCACAAAAAAAAAACGAATGAGCTTCATGATATCTTTTTCAAGTTCATTTTAGTTCACATACTCACTCAGAACTCGGTGGCAAATTGGATTTCAGGCAGTTCACACGTGGCTATGCGCATCGCAGTTCACATGTGGCTATCAGTTCACATGCTAAGTAAGCAGTAGTTTCACTTCATCCGAATCTCCGTTGTAGATTCAAACAGCTCCAAGCTAACACTCACTTTCCCGTTTTAACAGTGTAGCACCTTCACAAAACTCAAGCAGAATACCCCACTGGTTCTCAACATCGATGAACAGCAATCTATAAATCACACAGAACTTACAGCTAGCTCGCAGCGATCTCTCAGGTTTTTTTTTTTCTCGAACTTTTTCCGCTCGGTCTTTAGTCCCGCCCCCTCAACAATCCGGTAGGCTGTTACACTGCTCTATGGATGGAACTGATTGGATAACTAATGAAACTGACACCTGGCCATCCAATACGAAATAAAGTGACAGAGGGTTCAAAGGTTACTCTCAAAAGAAAAATAATATTTTAACATCTCTATTTATAACTGAATCAACACGCGTAATAATACAAAAAAATTTATTACACACCAGGGCAATTGAACTGGCCCATATTTCAAGATACTGTAATTGTTAACAGAACACAAAATAAACATTAGATAAATTTAGCAGGGTGCTACACATATATGTGCACGTATGTATGATAAATGGACCAAGTTTTTGACCACGTTCAAGGGGGCGCTGTAGAGCCCCTCTGCCACACTCGTGTACCAGCTTTGATCCTAATAGCCAACGATTTCATTGCGTGTGCAAAAAGAGTTTCTGAACATGTTAAGGGTGCCAAAAGTTTAAAAAAAAGAAAAGAAAAATCCTTAGGAAAACAATAGGGCCCTTTGCCCCCTAGGGCTTGGGCCCTAATAAAGATAAAACTATACAACCAGTCTGTCTTCAGAAGCTCCAAAAGGTAATCAGAAACTCCACCCTTTACAAACCTTACCAGGAAATGACTAATCTTATTATTTCTACCTTTCGTTTTACTGAAAGCTAAAACGAGTCAGTGTTGTGAAGAGCAGAGGAGGACACACTAAATTAGATTTTTTGTTTATTTCTAAATGAACCCAGATTAGATTTTGATTGTAATGGCTATTTACTTTTCAAACCAAAGTTCAGAAAGTGAAAGTATATTGTAGATCGTTGGATCTTTTACAAGACGAGGAAATGGATTCAAAATCTGTGGAAGAGCTTTCTTGTCCTGTTTGCTGTGAAATCTTCAAGACTCCTGTTATTCTGTCCTGTAGTCACAGTATTTGTAAAGAGTGTCTACAACAGTTCTGGAAAACTAAGAAAACTCAGGAGTGTCCTGTCTGCAGGAGAAGATCTTCAAAAGATGATCCTCTAGTTAATCTAGCGTTAAAAAACTTGTGTGATTCATTGATAAAGGAGGGAAATGAGAAACGTTCATCAGGATCTGAGGAGATCTGCAGTTTACACAGTGAGAAACTCAAACTCTTCTGTCTGGAGGACAAACAGCCTGTGTGTTTAGTGTGTATTAATTCACATAAACATGACAATCATAAATTCAGACCCATCAGCAAAGTGCTTTCATCTTACAAGGTAAGACAAATATCTCTCATTTCATATGCTGAATACAGTGCTAAACATAGAGTAGTATTTGTGTATACAATAGACCAGTATTTATTTTTGTTCAGACTAAATCTCTGTGTCTCAAATCAAGCCTCTGTGGCTCCCTCTGATCACCGCCAGAGGGCAACATTGCCTGAGTACTTATCCATTTCACAGACTTCATTTTCCATGATCCCGTACCTGGTGCTGATTACACTCCTGATCCCTATCCCATGGACTATTTAACCAGCACTCTCACAAGCTCTCATTGTGAAGTTTTGTTTTGCTGTGGTTTACATCTCTGAGCGGTTTTCTCTGTTTTTGATTTCCCTGTGTGACCCTGGACTGTGTACCTTGTTACGATTCTCTGCTGCCTGCCTACTTACCTGTGCTCTGTCTTCCTGGATTAAGTCTGTACTGTTCGCTGCTTGCCCTGACCCACTGCCTGGTTTGTGATTACGTCTCTGCTCTGCCTTGTATATACCTGTCGCTGTTGACTGAACTGTTTGTTGTACGAGTATCTCTTTTAATAAAGTTGCAAATGGATCCTAACTCTGCTGACTCCGCGTTACACTCTGATTTTCTACTGATATAAAATTAATATTAATATTTATTAATATAATATAAAATTAATATAATATTAATATTTTTTTCATTAATAATATGTGATTAATTACAAGACACACCAAAAAGTGACTGATACTAACATACTTTCTCTTTCTGTATTTGTATTTGCACAACCACAAATTTACAACTGCATGAATATAATAATTAAGAATTGGCCATTGCAAAAAAACACATTTGTTTGGTAAAAACATGATTTATTGATGTTCACCTTTCCAAATTATATAATTAAAAATATATGTCCTGCAGTTTTCAGAGACAAATGCTTCCATGAGAGTGACCCATACATCATATAAATAATATAACAATAAAAACATCCAAACATACAATGTTTAAACCTCTTAAAGCTGCATAAGTTTCACAGATTTTCATCTTAACCTGTAGGAGGAATTTAATACAGCACTGACGTCCTTACAAAACAAGCTCAAACATGGAGAAGAAATGAAGAAAAAGTGTGATAAAACAATTGAACACATCAAGGTGAGGATATAAAGAGTTAAATACTCAACATTCACACAAAGAGTTTATTATTGACATTAGTGGAGTGTGTGTTCATACAGACTGACTGAAGTGAATGTGATTTGATTTCAGTCTCAAGCTGAGCACACAGAGCGTCAGATTAAAGAAGAGTTTGAGAAGCTTCATCAGTTTCTCAGAGACGAAGAAGAAGCTACAATCACTGCACTGAGAGAGGAAGAGGAGCAGAAGAAGCAGAGGATGAAGGAGAAGCTGGAGGAGATGAACACACACATCTCAGCTCTTTCACACACAATCAGAGACATGGAGGAGATGATGAAAGACAATGACGTCTCGTTTCTAAAGGTGACAAATCAATCTGGCTTCATTCTTTGTGCATAACACAACTTGTATAGAGAGACTCATTGACAGTGAGAGTGTTTGATAAGATACTAAAATGTTTTCAAACTCTATATTTTCCAGAACTATAAAGTCACGATGGAAAGGTGAGTGAGCTGCTCGTATCTCTTCTCTCAGTGGATCTGAACTCAAATTCACTGCAGTTCTGACTCCTGAATGTTCCTCAGAGTCCAGATCTCACAGCCGGATCCACGGATGAGTTCTGGAGCTTTGATTCATGTGTCGCGTTATCTGGGTAACCTGCCGTTCAGAGTCTGGAAGAAGATGCTGGAAACTGTCCAACACAGTGAGTCTCAGCAGATTTGACACCAGTGCAGAAGATAGTTCAGATATAAACACTCAACATCAACATTTGATAGAAATATATTTAATAATCACATAATTACAAAGTGAATCTGAACTGTATTTCAGAAAATCATCAGATCATACAGCAAACTCATAATGAAAAGTTTATTCCTCATGGTTTATGTTTATGTATTAGGATACAATAGTGTTTATTGAATACTGATATCAAATCTGAAGCCTCAGTCCATTCTGACAGTAACTGAGAGACCATTGTTATTATTTATGAATTCTTTCAACAAAGTCGTTATATGTGTTTTACATTTATCTTTCTAATATCATCATATCTCATCCTCTAATCTGATGTTATTCTCTTTGCAGCTCCATTGACTCTGGATCCAAACACAGCACATCCTTGTCTCACACTCTCTGCTGATCTGACCAGTCTGTCGAACAGTGATGTATATAAAACACTTCCTCATAATCCAGAGAGGTTTGACTGGTATCCATGTGTCCTGGGATCTGAGGGCTTTAACTCAGGAACACACTGCTGGGATGTGGAGGTTGGAGACAATACACTCTGGGTTCTTGGAATAACCACAGCATCAAACCAGCGGAAGGGACGTGTTTTCTTTAAGTCTAATGTCTGGCGTGTTCGGTACATGAACAGCGAATACACCTCAGAATCCCCAGAGCAACCCTACACTGTCTTTACTGTTAAACAGAAGCCTCAGCGTGTGAGAGTTCAGCTGGACTATGCCAGAGGAACAGTGTCATTCTCTGATCCTGTAACTAACACACATTTACTCACATTCACAACCACCTTCAACGACACAGTCTTTCCATTCTTATATAATCGCTGCACAACTCCTCTGAGGATCTTACCAGTTAAACTCTTTATTACAGCAGAAAATCACAGTTAAATCTAATTCTGCTTCTAGATTAATACAGTTTGGCAAATTATGCTTCAATAACAACACTGTAATAAAAGGGTCTCATTGATCAATCTGTCACAAATCAAGCCTCTGTGGCTCCCTCTGATCACCACCAGAGGGCTCCCTCACCGGAGTACTAACTTTGACTCAGACTACGTTTCCCATCATTCCATGCCTGTTACTGATTACAATCACACCTGATCCTCATCCCATGGACTATTAATGTCACACACACACACACACACTCACTGCAAAGTCTTGTTCTTGCCATTGCAGACATTTCTGAGCGTGTTTCCCAGTATATTGATCTGTTGTGTTTGACCTTGGACTGTTTTCTTTGTATTCCTGTATTGCTGCCTGCCCTTCTGATCTTCTGCCTGTTTACCTGGATTTTTCCTTTTGTCTGCTGCCTGCCCTGATCCATTGCCTGTTGTATGATTACGTTTCTGCCTTGCCTTTGATATCTCTGTTGCTGGTGATTGACCTCAGCCCGTTGTTATCCTACTATCTTAAATAAAGCTGCACATGGATCCCACTTCTCCTGACTCATCATTACAGAAGACTTCGCCAGACCCCGATCCAGCAGCTATATATCGTCTGTCTACCGAGGTATCCACTCAAGCAAGTATTCTAGCTACTCACCAACACCAACTCACCCGGTTAACTTCGGTGACAGAGGAACTGGTGAAAACACTGCAAAGCATGAGATTCCCCACGGCTGAAACAAGCCAGCCATCGAGCAACCCCACCGCCAACGATGCACCGATGACGTCATCCACTGCCAGCCCAAGGCTAGCTTTTCCTGAGAAATATGATGGTTCTCCAACAAAATGTAAGGGATATTTACTGCAATGGTCGTTGTTTGTTTCCCAACAACCTACATTATATCACACAGATGAAGGCCGTATAGCCTTAGTATGCTCTTTACTGACGGGGAAAGCATTAGAATGGGCCACGGCAGTTTGGAAGGGGAGTTGACCCACCTTTTCCACGGTTGACAGCTTTCTGCAAAGATTTCGTGAAATCTTCGAACATTCAGAGGGGGGAAAGGAATCGGGAGAACAACTGCTGGCTCTTCGACAAGGAAGACAGACGGCAGCTGAGTATGCGCTCACCTTCCGCACTCTTGCAGCACAAACAGTGTGGGTAGATGATACTTTGAAATTGTTATTTCGCAAAGGATTAAGTGTGGAACTTCAGTCTGAGCTGGCCTGCCGTTATGAAGGGAAGAATCTTGACCAGTTCATTGAACTAGCAATTCGCATTGATAATTTGATCCACTCGAGACGTCCTAATAGGATTCCTTCTGCACTTTCCTCCGCTGCCACGATCACCTCTGACCATGAACCAATGCAGATCGTCTTCACTCATATCTCCTCAGAAGAAAATGAGCGTCGTTACCGTCAAAGACTGTGTCTGTACTATGGGCTACCAGGGCATATGAGAGCGTCCTGTCCCACACGTCCATCTCAAGGAAACCCAACGACGGTGAGTTATCAGTCCCAGTCATCTTCTAACATGGAATTGCCAGTAGTTCTTACTGTTAATGGTGGAACAATCAATGCTACGGCCATGATTGATTCTGGAGCTGCAGCTAACTTTACTGACCCAGACTTTGCCAAAAGTCATAACATTTCCTTAATTCCATGTGATTCTGTTTTGGCAGTGACAGTGTTAGATGGACGCCCGCTGGGGACCGGTCGCATTCAGTACACCACTGGCGACATATCCTTAAAGACTGGGACCTTACATACGGAAATCATTTGATTGTTCCTTATTAAATCACCACGTAACCCCATTATACTTGGATTCCCTTGGCTACAACAACATAATCCTCACATTTCCTGGGCTGAGAGACAAATTGTACAATGGTCTGACGCATGTCTTAAAAACTGTATCCAACCAGTTCCTGTCCTGAACACCCAACCCACTACTTCCAAGCTGCAACCAGTTTCCACCCATGACCTACCCCTAGAGTACAAAGATTTTGTAGAGGCTTTCAGTAAGACCAAGGCATCTCAACTACCTCCTCATCGTTCTGGTGACTGCGCCATTGAACTGCTTCCAGGTACCACTCTTCCCAAGGGCAGGATTTTTCCCTTGTCACAACCCGAATCTGAGGCTTTGAAAAACTATATCAATGAAGAACTGGCAAAGGGGTTCATTCGACCATCCACTTCTCCGGCATCAGCAGGGTTCTTCTTTGTAAAAAAAAAAAGGATGGTGGGCTGCGACCCTGTATCGACTACCGAGGTCTCAATGAAATTACTGTAAAAATTCGTTACCCACTGCTGTTAGTTCCTGCAGCTCTGGAGCAACTTCGCACTGCCAAGTATTTCACAAAACTCGACTTGCGCTGTGCATACAACCTGATAAGAATCTGTGAAGGAGATGAGTGGAAGACTGCCTTTTCCACGGCAACAGGCCACTATGAATATTTGGTTATGCCTTTCGGGCTGGTCAATAGTCCTTCTGTCTTCCAAGCCTTCATCAATGACGTATCAAAGGCAGGTTTCAAGGATTTCTGATGCTCAGAGGGCTCACAGTACATTCTATCAAACATTTAAACTGAAGATGAAGCTTTTAATACTACTGTTGTCCACAAGAGGAACAATACATCTTTTTAATCTAATCTTTATCATTATCCAGCATTAGCTGATAAACAAATGTTTAAAACCATAATTTTTTTCAAAGAATTAGGGTGCACTGGTACTATAGATTTATATAATTTGCGTATTCTCCATCATGGATATTTTATGTTTTCAGGCCTACATTTCGGTTCGGCCTAGACCCCAACAGCATAGTTGGCATGAAGGTCTCAAATGCTTGAACCCCGTTAATTGCTACTTGCAGCTATATTTAATATTATTATTATACATGTGATAATTAAGTATCCATTAAATAAGTCATAAAATAATGAAAGTATGTTTAAATCCACGTTTACAATATGTAAGACAACAAAAAGTGTCGACACATTTTAGTCATAGACCCTTTTCAGATTTCCGGGTTTCTGAGATGTTTACACAGTGAGAAATAGTCCAGGCGTTTTAGGAAAAAAGGGTGAACAAATTGCAACAGAATCAGACTCAACTGATTTTGTATCCTCAATATGTCCTGAGTAAGGGAAAAAAAGCCCCGAAGAATCCCATTAGGGGAAAGTTCCGAAAAAGACCCAAATATAGCCTATTCATAGGCCTATTCATTCTTTTTCTTACGTGAATAGGGTAAAAAATTTAACCTTTAGATATCACCATGCAAATTACTGAGTTGATTACTTATATCAAGACAAACAAAAAATGTATTACAAGTTTTTTTAAATTGTTTGTTAACATGGACAAACGGTGCATAATCTAATTACAGATGTGCTAATTTGCATAAATACCACAACAAATCTAAACATTGGGTCTAGCCAGGTGAAAATGTCTTGTTGAATCTTGTTGACACATAACAGTAAAATACTTAATGTTAAGGTCTGAATGGAACCCATTTAGGCTACCCATGAGCATTAATACATAGAGGCTGGAAGAAGTACTTCAGAAACCAGCCTTTATTAATTTTTAAGAGACTGGGTTTGGGGCTGGGTCCTTGGGACTGTTTCTGGGGGACGAGTCTGAGGCAAGAACAGGAGACAATGGTAAGGAGAATGCAGAAGAGAAAAGGTAAGTAAAATAAAAAATAAATCCCCAGAAACAGTCCCACGGACCCAGCCCCAAACCCCATCTCTGCAATAATAATTAATAAAGGCTGGTTTAAAGTATTTCTTCCTGCCTCTATGTATTAATGCTCATGGGTAGCCTAAATGGGTTCCATTCAGACCTTAACATTAAGTATTTTACTGTTATATGTCAACAAGATTCAACAAGACATTTTCTCCTGGCTATACCCAATGTTTAGATCTGTTGTGGTATTTATGCAAATTAGCACATCTGTAATTAGATTATACACCGTTTGTCCATGTTAACAAACAATTAAAAAAAAACTTGTAATACATTTTTTGTTTGTCTTGATTTAAGTAATCAACTCAGTAATTTTCATGGTGATATCTAAAGGTTAAATTGTTTACCCTATTCACGTAAGAAAAAGAATGAATAGGCTATATTTGGGTCTTTTTCGGAACTTTCCCCTAATGGGATTCCTCAGGGCTTTTTTTCCCAACTCAGGACATATTGAGGATACAAAATCAGTTTGCTTCTGTTGCAATTTGTTCACGGTTGACCCCCATTTTGGCTTAAAACGCCTGGACTCAAACTCAAACTCTTCTGTCTGGAGGACAAACAGCCTGTGTGTTTAGTGTGCAGAGACTCAGAGAAACACACCAATCACACATTCAGACCCATCAGTGAAGTGCTTTCATCTTACAAGGTAAGACAAATATCTCCCATTTCATATGCTGAATACAGTGCTAAACATAGAGTATTATTTGTGTATACAATAGACCAGTATTTATTTTTACTCAGACTAAATCTCTATAATTTACTACTGCTATAAAGTAGTTCTGCACTAAGCTTCGACTGCTCTGATGTTCAAATCTTCTTGAATGAATCAGCATTGGCACAAAACAAAAATAAAAATGTCATGGGTTATTAAAAATAATTATTTAATAATATGTGATTAATTACAAGACATACCAAAAAGTGACTGATACTAACATACTTTCTCTTTCTGTATTTGTATTTGCACAACCACAAATTTACAACTGCATGGATATAATAATTAAGAATTGGCCATTGCAAAAAACACATTTGTTTGGTAGAAACATGATTTATTGACGTTCATCCTTTCCAAATTATATAATTAAAAAACATATGTCCTGCAATTTTCAGACACAAATGCTTCCATGAGAATGACCCATTCAACATATAAGTAATATAACAATAAAAACATCCAAACATACAATGTTTAAACCTCTTAAAGCTGCATAAGTTTCACAGATTTTCATCTTAACCTGTAGGAGGAATTTAATACAGCACTGACGTCCTTACAAAACAAGCTCAAACATGGAGAAGAAATGAAGAAAAAGTGTGATAAAACAATTGAACACATCAAGGTGAGGATATAAAGAGTTAATACTCAACATTCACACACAGAGTTTATTATTGACATTAGTGGAGTGTGTGTTCATACAGCGCTGACTGAAGTGAATGTGATTTGATTTCAGTCTCAAGCTGAGCACACAGAGCGTCAGATTAAAGAAGAGTTTGAGAAGCTTCATCAGTTTCTCAGAGACGAAGAAGAAGCTACAATCACTGCACTGAGAGAGGAAGAGGAGCAGAAGAAGCAGAGGATGAAGGAGAAGCTGGAGGAGATGAACACACACATCTCAGCTCTTTCACACACAATCAGAGACATGGAGGAGATGAAAGACAATGACGTCTCGTTTCTAAAGGTGACAAATCAATCTGGCTTCATTCTTTGTGCATAACACAACTTGTATAGAGAGACTCATTGACAGTGAGAGTGTTTGATAAGATACTAAAATGTTTTCAAACTCTATATTTTCCAGAACTATAAAGTCACGATGGAAAGGTGAGTGAGCTGCTCGTATCTCTTCTCTCAGTGGATCTGAACTCAAATTCACTGCAGTTCTGACTCCTGAATGTTCCTCAGAGTCCAGATCTCACAGCCGGATCCACGGATGAGTTCTGGAGCTTTGATTCATGTGTCGCGTTATCTGGGTAACCTGCCGTTCAGAGTCTGGAAGAAGATGCTGGAAACTGTCCAACACAGTGAGTCTCAGCAGATTTGACACCAGTGCAGAAGTTCAGATATAAACACACACAACATCAACATTTGATAGAAATATATTTAATAATCATTAAGTGAATACATATATAGTGAATATATTAAGTGAATCTGAACTGTATTTCAGAAAATCATCAGATCATGCAAAAAAGTCTATTCTTCGTAATCTATATTTATGTATTAGGATACAATAGTATTTATTGAATACTGATTTTAAACCTGGAGCCTCAATCCATTCTGATAGTAACTGAGAGACCATTGTTATGATTTATGAATTCTTTCAACAAAGTCTTTATTTGTTTTACATTTATCTTTCTAATACATCATATTTCATCCTGTAATCTGATGTTATTCTCTTTGCAGCTCCGTTGACTCTGGATCCAAACACAGCACATCCTCGTCTCACACTCTCTGCTGATCTGACCAGTGTGTCGAACAGTGATGTATATAAAACACTTCCTGATAATCCAGAGAGGATTGATGAGTATCCATGTGTCCTGGGATCTGAGGGCTTTAACTCAGGAACACACTGCTGGGATGTGGAGGTTGGAGACAATACACTCTGGATTCTTGGAATAACCACAGCATCAAACCAAAGGAAGGGAGAGGTTTTCTTTAAGTCTAATGTCTGGTTTGTGCGATACTTAAACAGCAAATACAGCTCAGAATCCCCAGAGCAACCCGTCACTGTCTTTACTGTTAAACAGAAGCTTCAGCGTGTGAGAGTTCAGCTGGACTATGACAGAGGAACAGTGTCATTCTTAGATCCTGTAACTAACACACATTTACTCACATTCACATCCACCTTCAACGACACAGTCTTTCCATTCTTATATAATGGCTGCACAACTTCTCCTCTGAGGATCTTACCAGTTAAACTCTTTATTACAGCAGAAAATCACAGTTAAATCTGATTCTGTTTCTAGATTAATTCAGCTTTGCAAATTATTATTCAGTAACAACACTGTAATAAAAGGGTCTCATTGATCAATCACACTTAAATGTAAAATTTAGAGCCAACTTAACACTTGTGTAACACTTGTGCGTCCTTAAGGACATTTTTTGTCTTTTTTAGTTTTATTTTTTTTGCAAGTTGCAATTTTTATTTTTTTAAATAATTTTTCCTGTGTTAATCCCAACTTCCTAAATGTTTGGCACAAGTGTTTATTTTTATTGGAATTATCTTATTTCACCCTCATCTTTTTCTTTCATGAATCAGTTTTACACTAGTAACACAAAATATTTACACTCAGGACCTTAAAGGTTGTATCAGCGATTTCAGGCCCAAAAAAGGCCCAAACATAAATGATCACATTCATCTAATCTTTCCTAACGATCCGCTAGCTGATCGCCCCATAAGCATGCCATCAAAAAAACGTGTCTCTGTAGGCAGCCTAGGCTCTGAGATCTGCACACAAAAACAGTTGGTTTCACCACCACTCAAAACCAAAATAAATAGTGTTCCAACCAATCACCGACAGGGATTCGTTGATAGACATTTTCACTAGTATTTAACCTTTATCTAAATAATAACATGAGAATGATGATGTAAAAATACATTTAGAATACATTCCATATTCTCAGTTCGTTGTCTGATGTATTACATTGAATGACGAGACATATGATATTCACTCTTCAAATACATTCACTCAAATGAAACGTATGTAGCGCCTCTCTAGCTTGTTTCACTATAATGAGAGGTGGCTATCCTGAGTTCTTTAACTTTCTTTTCAGTAAAATATGTGAGTTTCACTAATAAATGTATCAGTATTCAACTTGTGTGTGTGTGATTATTAACTCATTGTATGAAATACTCTTTCCCTCTAAATCACTATTTAAGCAGTACTATTTACACTTTAAACGGAAATGAAATGTCTTTCAAGTACTTTTATCTTATAAATACTTTCACATTTAACTCAAAAATTACTCATTTTCCTTAATCAACTTAAAGTATCAGTCAGTAACCACAACTGTTTTATAAAAAAGGACAGATTTAGTTAGAAAAAGTGTGTCAGAAAGTAAAAGGTATTAATAAACTCACTTTTCAGATCACAAAGGTATTTAAATTCACATTCAAACAATAGGGCCGAAGAAAATAAAATAGCCGGCAAAACTCTATTTTAAATTTGAAATACCCTTCAAATGTTCAAATGATGCAGGCCTGAATGTAGCTCGGGTACGTTGTAGCCTTAAATGAAATGGCTGCTTCACCACACAGGCCAAACAAAAAAAATGGTACCTTACATACTCAATGTAGATGTAAGCTCACACGGACAGGATCAAAGGCGTCAGTAACAGGAAACAGGATGAAGAGAGTTGAAGAGAAGAGAAGATGGTTGACGAGGAAAGTCACATGGTTGACGATACGGGCAAAGTCCACCACTCGGTACGCTATCCGGCTCCGTCAAGGTCTTTGATGATCGTCACTCTCACAGTTCCACACAGGCTTAACTACTCGAGATCGCTGGCCGCTAGCTTGTTAGCAAAGTCCATGCAAAACACTAAGCACTAATTTCAGTCTTCGTGTGCGGAGTATGCCACTCACACTGACCTAATTATCTCCATTAAAGTGAATATAAGAGTCCTTGTTGAACACTTTCACTAAAACGGGTGCATTAGCTATATTAACATTAACCACGTTTTTCTTATCTGTAAACACACTCCCATCTCACGCGTCTCGCGATCCTCTTCCACACTTGTACCTTGACCTCAACCCTGATTGGCTCATTACAAAACTTTCAGAAATAAAATAAATTCACAAAACATTTCTGTAATTCTTTCTTTCTATTCTTACCGGCATCATTATAGCATCTTCACAAATACTATTAACCAAAAAATATTTAACCTTTTAAATGTAAAACATGAAAATAAAACAATATGCATTTTTCTTATTGCGCAAAATCACAACTTCTTTGCTGGTCAATGATTCTTAACTTTTTTAACCTCAAATTCTATTTATTAAACTATGAAATTATTTATTCCAGTTTATATAACTTTTACTAATGATAATGATTTCAACAGGGTTACACCCTCCCCCTTTTAAATGTCTGTGTGTCCTCATCAGACACTAATAAACTAACAAAGGAGTCATAAGGGCATAATAATTAGTGTGTCTAGTGTTTTCCTATTTTAATGACTATCCCTCTGTGTACAATAGTCAAAGGCTCATCCCTTGATCTACCAGGCTCATCATAGGTAAGTCTAATAGTTGGCTTGGCAGTTCTTTTAGGTCTAGGCTCAGATCTGGGCTGCACTCTATCCTCCTGGACCTCAGATACTACTTCTTGTTCAGACTCCGATCCAGCTTCACTGGTCTCTTCCAGAGCTACTTCTGGATCACACTCCTCATCCTCAGGTCCTGGCTTAGAGTTCTGATCAACAACTTCTGGGCCTGAATAATTTTCATGTTCTGTTTCAGGGTCATCTTCTAATTCAATTACTGGCCTAGCAGTATTGAGCACCCTCGGGACAGGCTCTCTCCGATTGCAACGGTGAGTGACATAATACTCCATGTCAGAGGATGAATCAGAAAACTCCTGTAACTCTCGAACCTCTGGTCTTGAGTCTCTTTGACTTCTCTTACGAGTGTCTGCTCTGGTCTTGGGTTTCTCAGGCGGATCAACATCCTGGTCAGTGAAAGGCATTCTCACCAGCTGTCCAATCAGAAGAAGGTGGTCCCTGTGTATAGTCTTTGTCCCGAACCTTCCATCCTCCCGCTTGATCTTGAACACAGGTAGGTTTGGCATCTTTCCAACGACAACATACGGGTCAGAACTCCACTTGCTTTCCAGTTTGTGCTTGCCTTTCAATCCTAGATTCCGGAGCAGTACTCTGTCGCCGATCTCTATGGACTGAAAGGTAACTCGGCGATCATACAACCTCTTGTTTCTCTGGTGCCGTTTGTCTGCAGCATCAGATGCTAACTTGTAGGCTTGCTTCAAGTCTTCCTTCAGCTTTGTGACATATCGGGTGTGAGACGCCTCTTCTATGCCATCTGGGGACGTTCCAAAGCACAGGTCAACAGGAAGTCTCGCCTCTCTGCCAAACATTAGATGGTAAGGTGAGTACCCTGTGGCATCACACTTCGTACTGTTGTACGCGTGGACCAGGTAAGGCACATGTTGACTCCACGTACGCTTCTTCTCCCGGCCTAACGTACCAAGCATAGATAGCAGAGTCCGGTTGAACCTTTCTGGCTGCGGGTCTCCTTGCGGATGATATGGCGTTGTCCGCGACTTGCGTATCCCCATCAAGGTCAACAATTCTCGGATCAGACGGCTCTCGAAATCTCTTCCTTGATCCGAATGGATCCTTGAAGGCAGTCCATAATGTATGAAATATTTCTCTATCAGCACCTTTGCCACAACATGAGCCTTCTGGCTTTTAGTTGGGAAAGCCTGGGCGTATCTCGTGAAATGATCCGTGATCACTAACACGTTACTTATGCCTTTGGAGTCAGGCTCCATGGAAAGAAAGTCCATGCACACTAAATCCATAGGCCCCTGACTTACAATTTGGTGCAATGGAGCAGCTCTCTGTATGGGGGTCTTGTGAGTGACACACTCCCCACAGTTCTTAATGTATTCTTCCACTTGCTTCGACATCATAGGCCAAAAGAATCTACTTCGGAGCAGGTCAACAGTTCTTTCTTGTCCAAGGTGCCCCACGTCATCATGCATGGCCTGCATAACCATCTCCCGGAACTCTCTTGGCAGGATGAGTTGATTGACCACATCTCCGGATGGTCTCTTAGTGTACCGGTACAGCAATCCATCCTTCATTGACAGCTTCCCAGCTTCTCTTTTCAATCTGGACAACTCAGGACTCATGCCCCCCTCCTCTGGCCAGTGCCCACTCTTGATGGCTTGGATGGCCGGTCCAATGGATTCATCCTCTTCTTGAGCCTTTCTGAGACTCATTTTGGACATGAGCTCCAGGGACTTTAACTCCATGTGTGCTGGAAACGCATACAGGTCAGGAACACAGTGGGGAGATGCTCCAAGCTGAGCAACACAGACTGGTGTACTACGTGCAGACTCTGGGATGCAGACTCTCTGACAAATGGTTTTCACTCCAGACTGAGGTATAGTCACCCAGCCATTGTCATCCTCCTCTGACATGTTCCGGGACAACAGGTCGGCATCAATGTTCTGTCGACCTGGGCGATACTGCACATCAAACTCGTACGTTGATAGGGCTGCTAGCCAGCGATGCCCCACCGCATTGAGCTTGGCTGTGGACAGCACGTACGTCAGCGGATTGTTGTCAGTACGTACGGTGAATCTTGCCCCATACAAATAGTCGTGGAATTTATCGACTACTGCCCACTTGAGAGACAAGAATTCCAGCTGATGTATGGGGTAGTTTCTCTCTGCAGAGCTGACTTTTCTGCTGGCAAAGGCAACTGGTCTCAAGCCTCCAGGGTGTTCTTGGTAAAGAACAGCACCCAGACCCTTCAAGCTTGCATCCACATGCAGGATGTATGGACGTTGTGGATTGGCAAATGCCAGGACAGGCGCATGTGTTAGACAGTGAATTATATGATGAAACGCATCTGTACAGGATTGGTCCCATCTTTCCCCGAATGGTTCTGATTCTTTCAAGTAGACTTTGTTCACATCTTGGTCATACTTCTTTCTCTTCTGAGTTGGAGCATATCCCTTTGTGAGTTCAGTCAGTGGTCTTACAATTTCAGAATAGTTCTGGATGAATCGACGGTAATAACCGCAAAATCCTAGAAAAGATTGCAACGTCTTCAAGTTTGATGGCATGGGCCATGCAGTGACAGCCTCAATCTTGTTTGGATCTGGGGCAACTCCATCTGCAGACACAATGTGCCCCAGGTACTTGACCCTTGGCAGACAGATCTGGCACTTGTCCACTGAGAGCTTCAGCCCAACTTCACCGAGACGATCTAGGACCTTGAGCAGTCTCTCTTCGTGTTCCTCAAGAGTTTTTCCAAACACGATCACGTCGTCCAGGTACACCAGCACTTGTAAGAGGTTCATGTCACCGACCGCCTTTTCCATCAACCTTTGAAAGGTTGCTGGTGCCCCAGTAATGCCTTGAGGCATTCGTTCGAACTGAAAAAATCCTAACGGGCAAATGAATGCCGTCTTCTCTTTGTCCTCTTCGGACATGGCTATCTGGTAGTAGCCTGAACGCAAATCCAGTACAGAGAACCACTGACTTCCTGTTAAAGCATTCAGCGCATCTTCAATGCATGGTGTAGTGTACTGGTCGGGTATGGTTCGGCTATTCAATAGTCTGTAATCTATGCACATCCTAATAGCCCCAGTCTTCTTTCTAACTACAACTATTGGGGATGCATAGGGGCTCCGCGACTCTGTTATGATCCCAGCCTGCAGCAGTTCTTGTAAATGCTTTCTCACGTCTTCGATATCTGCTGGGGCTAGCCGGCGTGACCGTTGACGGAAAGGGCGGGAATCAGAAAGTCGGATTCTGTGCTCCACTCCTCTTGCTAATCCCACGTCCCACTCGTGCATTGAGAAGACATGAGACTTTTGAGCCAGTTTCTTACATAATCTGTTCTTCCACTGTTCAGAGATGGGGGAGTCTCCAAAATTGATCATGCTCTCATCAAAGTCAGAGGAAGCAGTCTCCTTAGGGGGAATCGTCGCAACTGAATCAATGTGGTACACACATCCAATCACTGTTCCCACAGGTATGGAAGTTTCTCTTGAAGACTCATTTTTTAGTAGTATTCTCAAACTGTTGACATCCAATGCCCCACTGGGCACAACCATGGGATGAAAGATCACATCAGCAGGTAAGGCAGCTGCAGGTGAGGAGTCAATCATCAGGATTTCTTGAGCAACAGGCTTCCTCAGGTCGACTTTGCACACAACCTGAGTGTCACCATCTGGGGGTAAGACCAAGGGGCCTGGACCCATCCATCGGACACGGCCCGCCTCCTCCTCTTGGACCGGGACTGCAAAACCCTTTAGAGCAGGTTGATCTTCCTCCACATGAACACGAAGACCTAGTGTTCGGGTGACATCAATGCCATTATCTTTGCATTGATTTACCAAGCGCCTAACATGGCTCGCGTTGGTGCCCACAATGACAGACGTCTTATCGTCACTCCTGGGGTTAGGACATATGAGAGCTAGGACAGTTACAGTCTGACTGGTTCCTAACACCTCAGCTGGATACTCCACATCAACTACCACATAGCCACGGTAAGGGTAGCTAGCTCCAGACTCACTTAAACCCCACAGGGAAAGACCAGCTACTGGCTGAATGGGGATATCAGACAAGTACTTCTGGTACCAGGGTTCAAAAATGATTGTCACCTGAGAGCCGCTATCTAATAGAGCAGTGCAGGGTTGTCCATTAACCTTCAGCGGCACCAGGCTAGGCGGCCCAACTAACCCATCAGGAACATGCACACTCTCAGGCAAGTCAGCTGTACTTTCCTTAACGGAACAGTTAACTGCATTGGTGGTGGCATCACTTGACGGCTGGTTGTTCTTGGACAGCTTCAGAGCTTGGATAAGTCTCTTGATAACTTTAGCCTGGTTTTCTGGGCTTTGACACTTCCTGGCAAAATGCCCACTCTCACCACATCGATAGCAGAAGTGTTCCTCCGATACTTTGAATGATCGTTGTGGGGAGCTGGCTACGGGTTTGGAGGTATTCACAGCTGAAACGGCAGCTTGAGGTTCAGCTACTTTATTTGTGACTTTCTGTTGCAAGCGCTTCATTTGTTTTTTCAAAGCTGCTATCTCACTGTCTGAACTGCACTCACTGTACCCTACATTTGGGGGAATTTTCTCACTACTAACTGATGTGTCTTGTGCTGGCTTAGACACGACAGCAGCAACCAAGGCCTTTAGTTCTTTGATCTCAGACTTCAAGTTCTGAATTTCAGTCTGTTTCACATCAGCATTCTGCCTTACATTTCCACCTTGCAGGACAGGAGTTATCTTCTTTCGTGAGGCCTCATATTCCTCTTCTGTGCGTATCTCCTTCAACAGCTGGAGAAAGGTGGGGGGCTTTGCTCTTCTCTCTCTCAGACGAAGGTTAACTAACATCAGATCAGAGGCTATCGCACCACGCAATAACTGGTCAAGTCTTGCTTTATCTGCACATCCAAGGGGGAGACCATCTCTCTGCACCACCCTATTCAACGACTGTTCTAGACGTCTGAGGAAGTCAGACAGCTTCTCACCTGGTTGTTGCTGCAGTAAACGAAATGCAAAATACAAGTCTTCTCCTGACTCTGCTGTCCCAAAAGCATGCTCCAGTGCCTCTAAGCAATCTTCGGGGCTCACATCAGGATCACTGGCTCGTGCTGCTTTTACAATGTCAAGCGCCGGGCCTCTGAGACTTTCCATCAGTCTCCGCCTCTTCTCTTTGTAAGAGCAATCACACTCTTCCACCATGAGGCGTGCTTGACCCAACCAGTGGTCGAACTGCTCTTCTCCAGCGGGGGTGGGTAACAAACCGGAGAAAGTTCGTAGGCGGCGATAGCTTCCATGCTCTCCTGAGGACTTGGACGTCTTGTCCAGTAAATCACTCACAGCTCGCAGAATGGCCTCTGTTGACTTGGCAGCAGCCTCATCTTCAGGGAACAATGTGCGAAGGTCTTCAACATGTTTACCTGGAGCTTGTTGCATTCCGGACATATCAACTTGTGTACTGGCTCGTGTAGTTGCATCTGCTATGATAACAGGCCACGGCCCTCCACCATCAATAGGGAGCACTTCAAAGGGAACAATTTCGCCTTTTACTACTTCCTTACACTCACACAAGACCAAGTATCGGTTTAGTTGGCTGTTGAAAGTTCGGCCTCTGACTCGCACACGTCCCAAACACTTCACTGTTTGCATTGTCTCTTCTATTGCACTTGTGTCTACATCTTCTCGAATGAGCACCATTACTGCATGAGCCTCGTCTAATGCCTCGCCACGGCACCATCCCTTTAAGTCTGATACTAGCTCTTTCATCCGTTCCATATTAGCTTATCAGTTAGCACTATTTAAAGTTTCAGAATGCTAATCTTCAATGTAAAATGTACAAAAACAAGAAACCCACACTAATGATCCCAGCGGTGCCTCCAATATATGTAGCGCCTCTCTAGCTTGTTTCACTATAATGAGAGGTGGCTATCCTGAGTTCTTTAACTTTCTTTTCAGTAAAATATGTGAGTTTCACTAATAAATGTATCAGTATTCAACTTGTGTGTGTGTGATTATTAACTCATTGTATGAAATACTCTTTCCCTCTAAATCACTATTTAAGCAGTACTATTTACACTTTAAACGGAAATGAAATGTCTTTCAAGTACTTTTATCTTATAAATACTTTCACATTTAACTCAAAAATTACTCATTTTCCTTAATCAACTTAAAGTATCAGTCAGTAACCACAACTGTTTTATAAAAAAGGACAGATTTAGTTAGAAAAAGTGTGTCAGAAAGTAAAAGGTATTAATAAACTCACTTTTCAGATCACAAAGGTATTTAAATTCACATTCAAACAATAGGGCCCAAGAAAATAAAATAGCCGGCAAAACTCTATTTTAAATTTGAAATACCCTTCAAATGTTCAAATGATGCAGGCCTGAATGTAGCTCGGGTACGTTGTAGCCTTAAACGAAATGGCTGCTTCACCACACAGGCCAAACAAAAAAAATGGTACCTTACATACTCAATGTAGATGTAAGCTCACACGGACAGGATCAAAGGCGTCAGTAACAGGAAACAGGATGAAGAGAGTTGAAGAGAAGAGAAGATGGTTGACGAGGAAAGTCACATGGTTGACGATACGGGCAAAGTCCACCACTCGGTACGCTATCCGGCTCCGTCAAGGTCTTTGATGATCGTCACTCTCACAGTTCCACACAGGCTTAACTACTCGAGATCGCTGGCCGCTAGCTTGTTAGCAAAGTCCATGCAAAACACTAAGCACTAATTTCAGTCTTCGTGTGCGGAGTATGCCACTCACACTGACCTAATTATCTCCATTAAAGTGAATATAAGAGTCCTTGTTGAACACTTTCACTAAAACGGGTGCATTAGCTATATTAACATTAACCACGTTTTTCTTATCTGTAAACACACTCCCATCTCACGCGTCTCGCGATCCTCTTCCACACTTGTACCTTGACCTCAACCCTGATTGGCTCATTACAAAACTTTCAGAAATAAAATAAATTCACAAAACATTTCTGTAATTCTTTCTTTCTATTCTTACCGGCATCATTATAGCATCTTCACAAATATTATTAACCAAAAAATATTTAACCTTTTAAATGTAAAACATGAAAATAAAACAATATGCATTTTTCTTATTGCGCAAAATCACAACTTCTTTGCTGGTCAATGATTCTTAACTTTTTTAACCTCAAATTCTATTTATTAAACTATGAAATTATTTATTCCAGTTTATATAACTTTTACTAATGATAATGATTTCAACAGGGTTACACCTATAACACACAGTTTACAGACATCACCGCAGGTTAAACGACCACGTATGTAAATTAAAGATAATTCATAACGCTAAACAATATTATCTCTTATAGATTTGAATATTATTTCTACTTTAACCATTTATGTGGCGTACTTTCACGCTAATCGCGGAGCACTCATGCTAACCATGTGCTCAACCGCACTGAACTCATGACAACTTTTACTAAAGTATAAAATATCAGCTTTAAACACATACAACTCGTTCGTATTATATTAACAGTGTTTATATTTAAATCGAAAGTGTGTTTTGTATTATACTTTGCAGTTACCTGTAAATAAACAAGAAAATGAAGAGAAGAACGCTAGTATGATGGCTTCTCGTCTCTGCATTTACTACGAATGAAGCATATCACGGCGCGGGCGCGCACCAAACTAGTGTGTGATGACGTCATGCCAAATGAAAATAATTCACTAAATGCACAAAACATATTTTCTTCTCTAATGGCGCTGCAGAGAGGTTGGTGAAAAATGTTAAAAGGGCTTTGGAAAAGGGAAAGAATGACAACTTGTCTTTACAACACTGTATCCACAATTTTCTTTTTTGTTACCGAAGCACCCCCCAATCTACCACAGGAAAAACCCCAGCAGAGTTATTCATAAGACGAGAATTCAAAACCAGAATGTCACTCTTGAAACCTAGTTTCACAGAGAGCATGCAGCAGAAGCAGGCAGTTCAGCAAGCTAAACTGTCTCATAGTAAAACTGTCAGACAGTTTTTGCCAAAACAACAAGTTTTGGTTCGAAACCACAGGGGAGGGGAAAGTGTCAAGTGGGTACCGGGAAGTGTGGTTAAGGTGCTAGGTCCTGTTACATACTTGGTAAAAGTGTTTGGGAAATTGTACAAAAGACATGCAAACCAGCTCATCGGTTCAGAATTGCAACAAACAGAGTAAAATGATGAACTGTGTCAGACTGATGTAATTAACAAGGATGTGTTAGAAACAAGGGCTCATGGCATTGTGTCAGGACATGTAAAAGATGATGATTCTAACAATTCTGTACAGGAAAAGCTGTTAGAATTAGGGGTTCCAGGAACCACTGTCACTCAGGAAGGGGCACTGAGACCTAAGAGGCAAGTAAAGCCCCCGATTCGATTGGATCTGTAATATAATGAGATAAGAAAAAAAAAAAAGAGAGAGACCTTAACAAAACATAAATGATTTGTTTTAGTTTGTTTTGTATGGGTGGTAAAAAAAAAAAAAAAAAAGTGAGTTCCAGATTTCAGGGGAGGAGTGTTGTGTATCATCATTTGTATTTGAATACTATTAAGTTTTATTTGAGTTGAATTTTGATCTTGTTTGTTATTGGCTGTGAGAGCAACAGTGTTTGTGATTGGCTGTGAGAGCTCCTGATAAAAAAGGAGCGCGCCTTCAAGTGCGTGTGCAGTATACTAGAGCACTCTAAGTGAATTGTATGAGTTCCTAACAGAAAAATGCTTTTTGGTTAATCAGCAAATAAAATCATCAAAATCAAGACTATTCGTCATCGTATTTGTTTCATCTAGTAAATACATGACAGTGATCACCAACATTAATCAGCATATAAAACAAAACTGCCAAATGTTACTGAATGAAATGTCGAACGAGGATGATGAGGTATAGGACTGTGCAAGCATTAGGGGGTGTTGATGGACTCGACGTACTCCATCTGTGTTTTGTTCATCGTTCTGAATCGTCCAGATGTAGTCTTAGACAAAAACATGATTTTCTCAGCTTTTTGCTCAAAATTTAGCTTTTTTTATGGAACTTACCCACATTCAAGTTTTGATAAAAAAAGAATGCATGAAGATAGAATAAAACGGTTTTATTTTTTATTTAAAACCAGAGGGTCAGTTCTTTCTATTGATATATTGCATGTTCAGATATTTACAAACAAATATTCTGGGGGCCATGAAATTTTTGTGAAAATGATCAAAAACACTGGCGAAGGCTGGCAACTTTTTTTTTTTAAACATTGGCATGGAAAGAGTTAAAGGGAGCAAGACCGCCACCCTCCTCGACAGCCTCTGTAGTCCCATTTAGCCACTTGTTAGCAACAGCCTTTTTCAAGATACGTAACAGCTTAAAAAAAAAATCACGAGTGGGGTAATACTGATGTATTTTATGTCGTAGAATAAAACCTGAAAGTGTCTTGAACTTGTGTTCACCACAGACCTTATTTCAGGCATTTAAACAAAATCCCATCAAAAAATACATTGACTTCGGGACAATGGAACCGGAAGTGGATACTTATCAAACCTCTCTGGATTATCAGGAAGTGTTTTATCTACATCACTGTTCGACACACTGGTCAGATCAGCAGAGAGTGTGAGACGACGATATGCTGTGTTTTGATCCAGAGTCAACGGAGCTGCAAAGAGAATAACATCAGATTACAGGATTAAATATGATGATATTAGAAAGGTAAATGTAAAACACAAATAAAGACTTTGTTGAAAGAATTCATAAATCATAACAATGGTCTCTCAGTTACTGTCAGAATGGATTGAGGCTTCAGGTTTAATATCAGTATTCAATAAACACTATAGTATTGTTGTATTACAAATTTATTAAATGTTTAATTTAGGTTTACAATACTGATTTTAGCATTTGAGGTATAAATATAATCATAAATGATGATTATTGAGTTTCCAGCAAGATATTCCTGCCAGACCTGTTTTTCTATTGGAAGTTAAATGAGGCAGACTCTCACCTTTTGTCTTAAATGGCTCTTGGAGCCAGAGCCACAGCCCCAGACGTTGAATAGTTAGGCTGATTGGATTAGCATATATGCGTTTGAATAGTTATGCTGATTGGATTAGGACTGGTAACACTCTGGAGTCTAGGGCGGGCTCCTCAACCTGTAACTTCTACAACCAAATAACTTATGCCTGAAAGATATCCCAACGTCTCCTGGTCTCTGCTTTGACGAAGGAAAAGTTTCCTATAGTTTTGGTGCTGTGACCCGGATAGAGTTCCAGCTTCCTCACCTGAATCCAGATTGAAAACTTCAAGCTCAAACAAAGATCTGCTTTCCAGACTGCATCTTTTGGAATCCAGAGCGAAACTTCCAGCTGAACAAAGATTTCCAGACTGAATCTTTCTCTCAACCAAGGGTTGTGGTGAGTGCCACTCTATCCAAAAGAACCTTTAAGACCAGTACAAGTTTGATATCCTCTGTGCCGTCAGAGAAGAGTTAACAGACAGCTGCAGGGTTTGGTTAACTAAGTTTATCCTCTAAAAAAAAAAAATATTTTAGAGATGAAAGTCATCCTTTGCTTCAGGCAGAGAAGGATTAGCATGTGCTAGTTATTTTGTTTATCCTCTGTTCACAGAGAAGGTTAGCATTACGTGCTAATATTTTGGTTTATCCTCTGTTCTTGTAGGCAGGGAAGTTAACCCCCTGGGGTCGGCAATCACGCCGGCGTGATTTGCTCGCTTTTTTTCTTATCAGTTCAAAAGAGATTCAAAATACTCTGTTGACTTTGATTTTACAAACAAGTTTCATACATCAATCGATCCTGTTAAGTGTGTATTATTTTTGTGTATACTCACAATAAAAACAAAGTGTTGTGCTTTTTGCCAAATAAAGAAAAATAAACATGATGTGAGATCTGCCTTCTCTCTGTCAGTGAAGTCAATTCTGAAACGCGTCCGAAAATGAACTGTAACTCAGCGAATACTCAGTCAAACAGGCATACAGACACACAGGCATGAAGCTTGAATTCTCTTCTTTTAAAGGTGGTATCAGTGATTTCAGGCCCATTTTATCTTCAGCTCTGACTTCGCGTGCAGCCGTGCACGAGCACAAAACCTCACAACACCCTCCTTCTGTCGGTGATTGGTTGGAACACTATTTGTTTTGGTTTTGAGTGTTTGGCTAAACCATTTGTTTTTGTGTGCAGATCTCCGAGCCTAGGCTGCCTACAGAGACGCGTTTTTTTGACGGCATGCTTATGGGGCGGGCAGCTAGCGGATCGTTAGGCCACCTTTTAATGAAGTAATGTTTATAAAAAACAAATATTCTCAGTTTATGTAATATGTATGAAAAGATAGAGATGTCAGTCATTCTCATCTCAGCTCATTATGTTTTAATGTGACCCCGCCCACGGAGAGCACGCGCTATTCAAACACAAATGTGAGGCGATCCTGCAATCCTGTGAAACGCCCACATCAGCTGGATAACACACACCGCGAGTTCACCTTCAGACTCATGTACTTTTACGACGCTGTGAGGAATAATACTATCTTGATAATAATCCTGGAAAATTTACCTCAGAAGTTCTGGAAGTTTCATTTCGAGGAGCAACAGATCCAGCTGAGGAATAGGTCAGTTCTATATTTGCTTTGTTCTAATCGCAAGTGTCTGTACACGCAAAAAGACTGTTTAAATATGAATCGCGTTTCTGTGTGTGAATGAATGAATGCACAGATGTGTGCTGTTGTGGAGCTACTACAGCTGGCACAAACTGTTTCAAAATGAATCTTTGTTTGAATGAATAGCTTTTACCAAACTCTATTGCTATACTGAGATGAGTAAAAATCGACTACAAAAATCGGATAGATTATAAAGTTTTTACTGTAAAATACTGCCACATCAAATAAGCTTATAATGTTGCCAATTTCTGCTCATGTGTTAAATATATATATATATATATGTGTTTTGTCAAAAATAATCAACTAAGATGTTAGTGTTTGTTCCAATGTAGGCAATATTCAAACCAATGAATCCTTAACTTTGAAATACGTATGATAAAATGTATTTTTACAAAGAAAGATTACACTGGAAATATTGTTAAAATTTTAATTGTTGTAATTGTATAACCTTTTTAATAAAATAGCTAAAATATATACAAGGATAGATGTAAACAAAATCTTAAAAGGTCAATATAAACCTTCTCTTTAAATAATTTTTATTGTGTTTTAATAGTGACACATTTGGGTAGAGAATATATTCCAAAACTTTCTGAAAATACAGTATGAGAATTAACTGCACAATTACTAGAAATGTTTACCTTGGATATTATACAATTTGCAAGCACAATTTGTGAAAAAAACAACAACTGTGTTTCCAACAGTTGTATATACAGTATATATATATATATATATATATATATATATATTGTCCTTGCATTCTTTCCTGTGGCTCAGTGACACACCTGAATGAAAGGCTCATTATGCGGGGGCATTGTCTTCTCGGGTGTGAACCACTCAATATGCATGATGGTGTCACCCAGCTAGTATCACAGATCTTGACTGAGTCAGAATGCAATGATTTTGAAAGTGCTGTAAACAATTCTGAGTTTCGAAATGCCAGAACAGATGAATTGAGAGAGGGAGTTCTGAGAGTGTTAAAGAACACTGTTGGACCAAAAGTGGACTGGTCAAAGATCACTAGTTGTGTACAGAAGAAGGATGAAACTGTGAGTGCGTACACTGAAAGATTTTGTCAGTCAGCTGCAGCATACAGTGGGATTGCTGACACTTCAGAGAAGGTGCTAGATGAGAAAGGACCTCTAGTTTGTATCTGGTCAGATGGCCTTGTAGTTGAATACAGAAGAGCTTTGCCATTCCTAGATCTAACTTGGTCTAACAGAACTCTCAGAAGTAACTTAGACAGGTTAGCTACTTGGGAAAGAGACTCTGATGTCAAGGCAAGAGTAAAAATTGCAGCAGCATCCTTTAAGGGCACAGAGAATCAACAGAAACCCAAATGTCCTAAGAGAGAGGGCAATTGTTATTACTGTGGTAAGCATGGACATTGTAGAAAAGAGTGTAGGAAAAACAAAAAGAACTTTAGAGAAGTTAACAATGTTACTCAGCTTCTACTCAGCCTGCTTGCTACTCTGAAGCAGCCCCTCCCCTCGTCATTAAACTTGTGGGGCAGCTTGATGAGGTGTTAACCATTTGGGCTGTGAGTGCTTAATCTCCCCAGTAACTTACAACAAAGATGAAAGACTTATTTTTGTTTAATAGACCAAAAGGAAAGTGACTGTCTCAGCCTTCCTTTGGGGGACCCCGGTTAAGTAGACTCACAGCCTTAAATGTTATACTACAGTACAGGCCATTCATCAGTAATGGTGTTAGATCAGACTGTAAATGTAAAATGCCCTCTAAAGTTAATTACCCTCACAGCCCCGAACATTGTTTTACAGCGTGCACCAGTCACGAACCCATCCTCATGTATGATGTCTGCAATGACTGAAGTTGTGTTAGAGGATGAAGGAGAAATGACTCACGATTGTGTTACGCTTACATACACATCTACGAGTGAAGTAAAATAAACTCCCTTAGAGAATTCTGAATTTGAGTTGTTTGTTGATGGTTCAGCTCAAGTCATGGAAGGCACACACTGTAAAGTTGTTCCCCCACCTACAGGGATAGGACACAGACCAGTGAGGAGCCCAGGGAAGAACCAAATGCAACAGGCTTCGGGGGCCCACCCTGCGGTGAAGACTCCCTCATAGGCCTTCCCCATCCACTAGTCCATCCTTACCTCACTGTTCTTTAGGTGTCGCTGGAATTAAGAAATAGGGAAAGAAGGAACAACAATAGCAGACGCAGAAAAGGATACAACCCTAGTGTTTGAACAAATACTGCTCTATCTGTCTTTTGTTTTCTTTCTAACTCTGTGCAGATACCCCTTGATAGCTGTCCCGAGACCCATATGCACCGACCTCCTCACCTGCATATGAAGCCACAACCTCAAGAAAACAACCTCCGCTCCCACTGCGGAGCCAACTATCACAAAAGAAAAAGAAAAAAATACACAACGCAGAGACTCACATATGGGAACTTCAGTCATCCATCAACATGATCAAGATTTTCGTACTACTAACTATCATGGATCCAACACAGAACTTGAACAAAATCCAACAAGACATTCTTGATCTTTCAGAAAAATTACACCAGATGACTGAAGATAATTCTTCATGGTTCGGAAATCTGTTAGGTAAACCCTGGCTATGGATTAAGGAAGTAGCAATTCTTCTGTTGCTTCTTCTACTGGCGTACTATCTATGCGTCCACAATATCAAGTGTTTCATTCAACAAAAGACTCATGCCTCTCATGAGAAAATGACAGTTCCAACCAGAAAAGACTATTACCCGTAAGAACTTCACGGACCCTAATTGCATGTTTGTTTTTGTGTCAACATGCAATTACAGAAATCAACACAGAGCATGTGCTATGTGCCTGTAACGATCACAAGTTACAAGAATGAACTTTTAAGTGTCTAAATTTGTATTTTGTGAGAGTTATTAGAACTCTCAAAGGGGGAAGTGTTGTATTACAAATTTATTAAAAGTTTAATTTAGGTTTACAATACTGATTTTAGCATTTGAGGTATAAATATAATCATAAATGATGATTATTGAGTTTCCAGCAAGAGATTCCTGCCAGACCTGTTTTTCTATTGGAAGTTAAATGAGTCAGACTCTCACCTTTTGTCTTTAATGGTTCTTGGAGCCAGAGCCACAGCCCCAGACGTTGAATAGTTAGGCTGATTGGATTAGCATATATGCGTTTGAATAGTTATGCTGATTGGATTAGGACTGGTAACACTCTGGAGTCTAGGGTGGGTTCCTCAACCTGTATACTTCATTTACATGCTTTGTTCAACCTTAATGTAAATCCCTCCCCCTAAATGTATATAAAATTGCAAGGCAACGTTCCTTAGATTAGACTGTTGGACGAACTGCAGCAACGCACAGCGAAGTCCTCAATAAAGAATAACTTCTACTTGAAAGATATCCCAACGTCTCCTGGTCTCTGCTTTGACGAAGGAAAAGTTTCCTACAGTATCCTAATACATAAATAAAGATTATGAGGAATAGACTTTTCACTATGAGTTCGCTGTATGATCTGATGATTTTCTGAAATACAGTTTAGATTCACTTGGAAATTATTAAATATATTTCTATCAAATGTTGATGTTGTGTGTGTTTATATCTGAACTATCTTCTGCACTGGTGTCAAATCTGCTGAGACTCACTGTGTTGGACAGTTTCCAGCATCTTCTCCCAGACTCTGAACGGCAGGTTACCCAGATAACGCGACACATTAATCAAAGCTCCAGAACTCATCCGTGGATCCGGCTGTGAGATCTGGACTCTGAGGAACATTCAGGAGTCAGAACTGCAGTGAATTTGAGTTCAGATCCACTGAGAGAAGAGATATGAGCAGCTCACTCACCTTTCAATTATGACTTTATAGTTCTGGAAAATATAGAGTTTGAAAACATTTTAATATCTTATCAAACACTTTCAGTGTCAATGAGTCTCTCTATACAAGTTGTTTTATGCACAAAGAATGAAGCCAGATTGATTTGTCACCTTTAGAAACGAGACGTCATTGTCTTTCATCATCTCCTCCATGTCTCTGATTGTGTGTGAAAGAGGTGAGATGTGCGTGTTCATCTCCTCCAGCTTCTCCTTCATCCTCTGCTTCTTCTGCTCCTCTTCCTCTCTCAGTGCAGTGATTGTAGCTTCTTCTTCGTCTCTGAGAAACTGATGAAGCTTCTCAAACTCTTCTTTAATCTGACGCTCTGTGTGCTCAGCTTGAGACTGAAATCAAATCACATTCACTTCAGTCAGTCTGTATGAACACACACTCCACTAATGTCAATAATAAACTCTGTGTGTGAATGTTGAGTATTAACTCTTTATATCCTCACCTTGATGTGTTCAATTGTTTTATCACACTTTTTCTTCATTTCTTCTCCATGTTTGAGCTTGTTTTGTAAGGACGTCAGTGCTCTATTAAATTTCTTCTACAGGTTAAGATGAAAATCTGTGAAATTTATGCAGCTCTAAGAGGTTTAAACATTGTATGTTTGGATGTTTTTATTGTTATATTAATTATATTATGAATGGGTCATTCTCAGGAAGCATTTGTGTCTGAAAATGGCAGGCCATATATTTTTTTATTAATTCATTTGGAAAGGATGAACATCAAGAAATCATGTTTTCATCAAACAAATATGTTTTTTGCAATGGCCAATTCTTAATTATTATATCCATGCATTTATAAATTAGTGGTTGTGCAAATACAAATACAGAAAGTATTATAAAAAACCTCAAACCTGAATATTTAAGGAAGTAAAAGTGAGGTTTTGGCTTTCTTAGGACAATATCTATGTGTGCACAATTACTGGGCAACTCTTAGTGTGCAGAATTATTATGCAGAAAAATGAAAAATTTCCCATCTCACTTGTAATAAACATTTCTGACATAAAAAATAAATAAAAAAAATAGTGACCAATATAGCCACCCTTCTTTTCAATAACAGTTATAAGCCTTCCATTCATGGAGTCTGTCAGTTTCTTGATCTGTTGATGATCAACTTTTTTGTGCAGCAGCCACCATAGCCTCCCAATACACTGTTCAGAGAGGTGTATCGTTTTCCTTCACCGTAAATCTCCCGTTTAAGAAGGGCCCACAAGTTCTCAATAGGGTTTAGATCAGGTGAGGAAGGGGGCCATGTCATCATTCTTTTATAAGACATTTACTGGTACTAGTACATTGATGCATGCGATGGAGCATTGTCCTGCATAAAAATCATGGTCTTCTTAAAGGATACAGACTTTTTCTTGTACCACTGCTTGAAGAAGTATCTTCTAAAAACTGGCAGTAGGTTTGGGAGTTCATTTTGAGTCCATCTTCAACCCGAAAAGGTCCAACTAGCTCATCTTTAATAATAGCAGCCCATACCAGTACCCCACCTCCACCTTGCTGTCGTCTGAGTCGACGTGGAGCTCTGTGCCCATTACTGATCCAGCCGCGGGCCCATCTATCTGGTCCGTCAAGACTCACTCATCTCATCAGTCCATAAAACCTGAAAAATCTGTCTTTAGGTATTTCCTGGCCCAGTCTTGATGTTTCAACTTATGTTTCTTGTTCAGTGGTGGTCGAGTTTCAGCCTTCCTTACCTTGGCCATGTCTCTGAGCACTGAACACCTCGTACTTCTGGGCACTCCAGGTAGATTGCAGTTCTGGAATATGACAGCTCTGGAGGATAATGGGTTCCTGTAGCTTCACGTTTGATTCTTCTCAAATCTTTGGCAGTTAATTTGCTTTATTTTTCTCCACATGTTTTTTGCGACTTTGTTGACTATTTGCAACAAAATGGTTCTGATGGTTCTGTGGTCATGCCCCAATATCTTAGCAATTTTAAAGAGTGCTGCATCCCTCTGAAAGACTTTGTTTTTAAATGTTTGACTTTTCAGAGTCAGTTAAATCTCTTTTTTTTTTTTTTTTTTTGCACATTTTGCCTGAGGAAAAGAAGCTGCTATGCACACCTTGATATAGGGTGTTGATCTCCTTAGGCCACACCCTCCCTCATTACACACATACAAATCACCTGATATGCTTAAATCCAATAAGCATTCAAGTTTATACAGCTTGGAGTTGGAAAAAAATGCATAAAAATGATGATATGGTCAAAATACTCACTTGCCTAATAATTCTGCACACAGTGAGCTTGGACGTCATTCATTCAGAATCTTGAATGAAGCAACTTGCCATTGTAAGATGTAATCTCTCGTTTCCTTTTCTCAGGGAACCAAGGTAACGTGAGTAACCGGAGACATTCCCTTTTAATTCGTTTCACTTTGACATTGCGTTTGCTAACGCTTATGGGGAGCATATAAAATCACACTGTGTTACAGCAAGGGATCCTGGCTCGACTAAGTATGTCAAGTTTCACACACAGATCGAAATGAGCGTGGCAATAGAGTGGTGCAGGTAGGCCAAAACGCGGAAGCGAGTTGAATGGTGAACCTTCACCGAAGGTTCTGGCGGCCTCTGAGAGCGGTGCTTTTTACGGCACGGCCCAACAGAAGGCATGGGAGAGACGGACTTGACGCGAAACAATGCCTGTCGAGCCCGCAGGGTCGAGAGAGGCAGAGACTTGCATTCTTGGCAGCCGCCATAAGCGAGCGCGTGGTCCGTGTGGTCCGCGTGGTCCTTTCCCAGGCAGAGAGCGCAGAGCAGGTGGCGGTCCCCGTCGCTGAGAACGGCTCTGCAAGAGCCGCAGGACATGGTTGGCATTTAAAAATGCCTTTGCTCTTTTAGGAAAACGTGTGTGTCGCAGCGGCGAACACACACGGAGCAGTGGAAAAAGGATATGGGCGCCGGATAGCGCAGCAGATACGGCGAGTGAAGGCGGCAATCCGGCCGACGTCCTCGAACTCGAGCTCGTCCAGCTGAAGGCTGTTCGACGGCGCAGCTTCTTTTCAGAGGTCCAGCGATGTGAAGTCACTCGCTGAAGGAGACGAAATCATTGAGCAACCTGCGCGGTGGATATTTATAGGTGCTTGGCCACGCCTATTTTGGCGGTTCATGACGTAGCGCGGGAAGGCTTCCCATTGGCGCTGGAGTCATGCCAAGACGCGCTGATAGGTTGCAGCAGTTGCTGCAGAGCAGCCAATAGGCGCGCGAGCTGTCTCGCCTATGTCTGCCTGCTGCAGCAAATGCGTTTTACATTTTGGAAAATTAGGATAATTTTCTTGCTTCAGTATTCTTGAGAAAAGGAGTTTTCCCGTAACGTAAGCTAAACTTACGCAGCACTCGTTCCCTCTCTAGAGAGAACCGAGGTTACGTTAGTAACCGAGTGTCGTTTTACATGATTATTCTGGGGATGGTGTAGAGCTCGTTCTGCAGGGGATGGTAGGCCCTTTGAATGGGTGTGGTCCTCCATCTCTGGGTCTGACCACTGTGTTTGGGCATCACAGGAGGGCTTTGATGTAGAGCACGGCTCCTCATCCCGATCCATCTCATCCGACCCATCAAGCTCATCTGAAGGTAACAATACAGTTCACGGGTATCAGAGATATTATCACTTTATCATTATTGGGTTGTGCTGCTAACACATTTAGTTTTTATGATATGCATGTTAGCTTTAGTTTCTGAGAAGGGTCATTCTGTGTCAAATCAAACAAATTTCAGAAACTTCCCCGGCTCTTTTTTATATTTTTTTCTGAAGACAAACATAAATAGTGATTAAAGTCAAAATATTAAATGTCACAGATATATATTTTCTGAGTAATCCCCTATTTTGTAGAGGAGGTCAAAATGAAAAAATTTCACCTGAGATTAGGAGCCAATTTACAGGGGTGAAAAACTGACTTTAGAAAGATGGCAGCATCATATTATTTTTACACATAGATTAGTAGGTCTATTAGTTTAAGAAATAACAGTGAAACTAGAATTGTCTCTTGTTTCTCTCTATCAAAAACTGCATCAGGGATTTTTTTTTTTCTACACTGTGTACTGTAAACTGTAAACACACTGCCCTGCTCTCTGTGCCATAAACTGCCTTACATTTTAAGTTTTACAGAAAGCTGTAAAACTAACTGGTTGTCATTAACGTTACTGGACAAACACTACAATGCTGTGTCCTGTGCAGATCTTTCTGTGACATTAGCAGATAGTTTTTGTGTAGTCTGCTTGTTGATGATTGTGTTTAGGCTGTCGTAAATGCAAAGCTCATTGGGTCCACAGAAAAGGTTGCTTGCTGTGATCCAGTGGTTGTCATTTACGTTCAGTACTTGGACAAATGGTGTCTGTGGTGTCCCAACCACACCTCCTCGGTGAAGACTTCGTTACTACTTTAGGACTGTGGATGAGATCAACTGAGTTATCTTTGGATAAATCTGTGTTTAGCTTATTATTAGTAATTACACAAATGGTGTATTGTGTACTGCCGCTGATGGTGTTTGGCTGTCTGTCTTTGGGTCCTGTGCTGCCACTGATGGTGTTTGGCTGTCTGTCTTTGGGTCCTGTGCTGCCACTGATGGTGTTTGGCTGTCTGTCTTTGGGTCCTGTGCTGCCGCTGATGGTGTTTGGCTGTCTGTCTTTGGGTCCTGTGCTGCCACTGATGGTGTTTGGCTGTCTGTCTTTGAGTCCTGTGCTGCCACTGATGGTGTTTGGCTGTCTGTCTTTGGGTCCTGTGCTGCCGCTGATGGTGTTTGGCTGTCTGTCTTTGGGTCCTGTGCTGCCGCTGATGGTGTTTGGCTGTCTGTCTTTGGGTCCTGTGCTGCCACTGATGGTGTTTGGCTGTCTGTCTTTGAGTCCTGTGCTGCCACTGATGGTGTTTGGCTGTCTGTCTTTGAGTCCTGTGCTGCCACTGATGGTGTTTGGCTGTCTGTCTTTGGGTCCTGTGCTGCCGCTGATGGTGTTTGGCTGTCTGTCTTTGGGTCCTGTGCAGCCGCTGATGGTGTTTGGCTGTCTGTCTTTGGGTCCTGTGCTGCCACTGATGGTGTTTGGCTGTCTGTCTTTGGGTCCTGTGCTGCCGCTGATGGTGTTTGGCTGTCAGTAGAAGGTGTGCTGGTTGTCCCTAGAGCTGTAGGCTCCTGCTTTATTTCAGGAAAGACATTTGAAAATAGAAATGTATTTGAAAATTGTGTTATTTGTTAAGTAATGTATCCAAATGCGCTTAATGTTACCGCTGTTTTTTTTTTAATTGAAATGGCTTGTTGTTGGAGGTAACATACACTCCTCTCCTGCTTTGCTTTCTCTTCCCCCACTTATCCTTCAGGATTTGGTGCTCCTATGAAATTAAATGTATAGTAGAGTTCTTATATATTTGTACAAGCTATTTTTTGTGTAGTAGTGTAGTTCTACCAGAAAGACTCGGGAGAAGATATTGTAACAATCATCCATTTATTAATGACCCAGCAAGCAATATATGCGATAAAGTATTTGGCGTAGGCCCCATCTGTAACTCGCAATCCGAGGGTACGGATTCAGCATTTCCTGCCTGAAGATGAAGGCAGGGGCGCAGCCGACCCCCCGTGAGGTTTTGGAAGGGACCGTCCTGGTGGTGGTGGGGTGGCTGGAGGGGAAGGAACATCCTGCGGTGGTAAAGAAGATGGAGAGAAGAAGCCTTATTATTGGTGGAGGGAGGAAACCATCTTGGTGGTGGTGGGGTGGATGGTGGTGAGTGAAGCGTTCAGCATCTGCGAACTCAGACAAGTGTAAGTACGGGTCCTTTATACTTCTATTATTAGAACGTGATTGGATAAATAAGAAGGTAATAAGTGACGTAAACAATTGAGTCTTCCTGGCAGAACTTATGCTAAAGCTTTCATTTACAGTTAATTTTTGGTAAGACTTGGAATTTCTGTCCAAATGTCATGGTAAAGGCCAATACAATTTTTTTTTTTTTTTTTTTTTCATTACAGTAAGGTGGTGGACAGACATACACTTGGACAGATGCAGGGATGGAAAATGCATCCTTAGGCCTGTTTTACCAGATTAGCAATTTATGTGTGTCTGTATTTTGTGTAATCAAATTATTTTTTATTTTTTTTGAAGCATAACCAAGCGTGCCGCACAAGCCCTGAAAAGTAAAGCCAAAACATCTCGATTGCCCACCGGTGACTGGTCCTAGTATAGGTCATAAGCCCCGCCTCCCCGTGTTATTCAACGGGACATCAGACCAACTAAACAATTAAATTATACTTCAAATATCTTTTTTCCAAAGGTGGTTTCTGTCATTTACTGTAGTTTTTATCACGCTGATGTAAGTTCAAGTGTCTGTTTTTAAAATACGTTTATTTTTAGTTAGTTACGCGATGCTATAAAAACGGTGGTGTAATGTCATGATTGACAGCTGTGATTGACAGGTTCTCTGAGCGAAGTAGTCACTGAAGCACCAACAGACTTTTTTTCGGGATCTTCGGAGCACTGAGGAGATTGTATTTACTTTATTTTAACAAGCCTCTTGTCGAACTGCAATCAACAGACATCAAAATTGGAGCAGAACGGAGGAACGGAGCAGCCATAGGCCACTTAAAAAAGTGCAGGGAGAGTGCATTCTGCGAGAGTGAGGGTGGGGCGTTGACTTCGCGGCTTTACTTCCTGCTCACTACTGCGCAGGTATGGTCCCGAGATCGCTACTGAGCAGACTCAAGTCCCAAGATGTCAGCGCCATATCGGGACACTGGTGGCTTCAGTTCTCACCAATGGAAGAGAGCAAAGGGGCGTTGTCCATCATTTTTTACAGTCTATGAGCATAACACTTACCAAGACACATTTAAATACAATATAATGTTGATTGTTTTACCTTTCTTTTAGTGATACGTTCCGCATCGTTAAATTCCCTTAAAAGTGCAGTGTGCGTGTCTTTGCAGTCATTATGAAGTCAAGTCTGGTCAGTCGTCTTCCTTTAAAGAGAATTTTCTTCAAGTCCCACTGACTCTTTTCCATAATTCCTTGTGTCTTGTTGTCCTGCGTGAAATTCTGATAAGAAAATAAAAAGGGCTATAGTATCTTATCTAAGGACTCAGAGATAAGTAATAGGTTCAGACATTTAAACATTAGAATGCATATATTCATCCAAATTATTCCACACCTGGCGTTTTTTCTTTGAAATCTTTGAAAATGTCTTTGAGAATAGATGGTATGGGGGTCCTTCACCATGCCTGCCCAGGTCCCCTGAAGATACAGTATAACATATTATTTTTACATCTTCTTTGGTCATGTTTTAGGGAAACTTCTCTGCATACTCTACATCATATCTATACAGTACCTAAAACAACATCTGTACAAAGCTGAAAGTTATCCTGATGGTGAAGAGGAAAGGTAATGAGACCAAAACTGACAAGATCCACACCCCTTTAATAATTAATTTGCATAACAAATTTTTTTTTGTGATCAACTTTTTATTGTCTTTAGAAATAACATCCATTCAAACAAACAGACAGGGAAGGGGGAGCAACAGACATATTATCCATAATTTTAACAATATGAAAGAGTGAGGAAAATAAAAATAAAATAAAAAATAAAAAAAAAAACAAAAAAAAAAACACCTTATATAGTCATTCCTTTATATAGTCCAATATGTTGGAAGAAAAACATTGCCATGCATCAATGGTACTAGATTTAGCCTTGTTAATTCGTGCTGTTGTACATTCACAAGTCACTATTTTATGTAAGCTATGAATCCAATATGTTTTTAATTTGCATAACAAATTTAATGTGAACGTGATTAGTAGATTTTGATATTTGCCTTGGAGCAAGCATTTGATGGGCTGACTATGTCCATGCCTGGCAATGGGCCAAAAGTACTACAGACATCTGACAAACATTCTACATGGTCATGTCAAGTACAACTTTACACCTAAATTATTGTAGTAACTAAAGATATGTCTAAGTCTTTCTCTGAGTGACTCTTTCAATCACAAAAAAGTGTAACTGACCCAGCATCATGCTTGTCCAAAGAGCTGCATGAGGCAAGACGTAGGTAGCCAAAGTGGAGATGAATGTCTCACTGTAGGACACATTTGGATCCCCTTATCGAGGGGTGCAGTGCCTATGACCTCCATGATTTTAATCAGGTTAGCAGAAGACATAATTTGAAGACATTTGTCATGTTTACTGTGTACCTCAATGTCCTCAGGAGCAATGCTGCTGTCATCAACAGCTGATTCCCCAATGGTGGTCAACAAAGTCTGGTTGTTGAAGTGCTTCTCAACATTTTCAGAGCTGCATGGGCTTGAGAAGATGACAGTGCAACTAAGGAGCATTTCATCAAACTCAACAAAGGAACTTGCTATTGAATATTCACGTGCTTTTTATAATATCCAACAAAGCAGGAAAAAACAACGAAGAAGAATGAATAACAACTGTCGTGACAGACTAGATGGCAATACAACAGTGACACCTATTGGCAAATTAGACAATAGGCCTAAGCCATTTCTTAGTAAATTATATTAACAAACACACACACAAAAAAAAAATTAGTCCTTTTTCCATGTTAATCGTTTTACACCCATAACATATTTAACACTAAACACAGTTTAGCCATTTAAGATCAGACTAAAACAGAATTAAATGAAACAGAGTCCAATCTCACTCCTAAGATACTCAAACTTCTGTCTCACCAATGGCTTGGTCAAGATATCTGCCTTCATGTCAGCTGTGGGACAGTATTGCAGTTGTATTTGTCCATTCTGCACACATTCACAAATGTAATGGTAGCGAATGTCAATGTGCTTGGTTCTTGAATGATCAACTGGATTCTTTGCGATTGCAGCATCCATGAGTAGCATCCATTCCAAGATCACTTAGTAGTCGTCTTAGCCAGGCACATTCCTGAGCTGCTTGGCTAAGTGCAACATACTCAGCCTCTGCTGTTGAAAGAGCAACAGTTGACTGTTTCTTGCTGAGCAAACTCACCGCTCCTCCACCCAGTAAGAACACATTACCGGTTGTAGAGCGACGATCGTCCTGATCTCCAGCCCAGTCAGCATCTGAGAAACCGACCAAAGTTCCAGACTCTGACCGCTCATACTTGAGAGTGAGTTTCAGTGTTCCCTTCAAGTACCGTAGAATTCTCTTCACCGCAGTCAGATGTGCAACACTTGGATTGGTATTGAACTTTGACACAACGCTCACTGCTTGTGCTATGTCAGGTCGTGTGGCCATCGCAGCATACAGTAAGGCTACCTACCATAGACTGGTAAGTACTTGGGTTCACAGGCTTGCTGACACCATCGTTCCTTTTTAGCTTTACATTTACATCAGCTGGAATTGCAACGGGATTTGCCTCATGCATACCATACTTTTGAAGAATGGCTTCAATGTAATGCTTCTGATGAAGAAACACACAGTTTTTTTCTTTGTCTTGGATGACAGAGATCCCCAAGATATAGGACAGTTCTCTCATGTCCTTCATCTTGTAGCGCTTCTTAAGAGCGAGTTTCAGCTCTTCCATGCTTTCCATCGACTCTGTGATCAGAATTAGATCATCAACATACACTGCTAACATCTCTAGCTCCTGTCACGATCTCACGAACACACACGGGTCTGATGTACTCTGTTTGAAGCCAATGTTTTTCATGAACTCTGTGAAAGTTTTACTCCAGCAGCGAGGGGACTGCTTCAGTCCATATATTGACTTCTTCAGCTTGCACACCAAACTTTCCTCCCCTGGTCTGATGTATCCCTCTGGTTGCTCCATATATATTTCCTCATCCAGGTGTCCATTTAGAAATGCAGTTACCACATACATCTGATGCACACGCATGTTATTCTGGACGGCGAAGGACAGCAACATACGAATTGAGCTAAAACGTACCACAGGTGAAAAAGTTTCATCGTAGTCGGCACCATACTTCTGTGAGTAACCCTTAGCAACAAGTCTGCACTTGTATCTCTCCACTCATCCGTCACTATGATGCTTGACTTTAAACACCCATCTCGATCCTATGGCCTTCCGATCCTTTGGTAATTTCACTAAATCCCACGTCTTATTTTCCAGCAGTGATTCATATTCCAAGTCAGCCGCCTCCTGCCATTCCTTTGCATTAGGACTCATCATTGCCTCTTTCAGTGTGCTTGGCTCTGCAACACAACAAACACTTGCATAATGATCAACAGTCACCAGGTCGGCAAACTCATCATAACCATATCTCTTAGGTGGTTTTCTGATTCTGACCCTCTCTAGCAGTTTCATCGACAGTAGCATCGACTGGTGTTCTCTCGTCAGTTTTCACGATAACTTCGTTCTCCGAACAAGAAATGTCCACTTCTTCTTTCAAGTCAAAGTCTGACTCGTTGAAGATCACATCCCGACGAATTAGAATCCTCCTTTTTTCTTCATCAAACAAGCGATAGCCCTTGGCATTGTTGGCATATCCCACAAAACGCAGCTTCACAGCCTTCTTGTCCAGTTTTCTTCTTTCTGTGTCTGGGACATGTGCATAAGCTACACAACCAAACACTTTCATGTGACTCACATTTGGCTGTTTGTCGCACCATCTCTGGTAGGGCGTCACTTGTATCAGTACAGATGTGGGGAGTCTGTTCTGTATGTAAGCTGCAGTCGCTACAGCCTCTGCCCAGTATGACTTTGGTAATTTAGCGTGAGAGACCATGGTTCTCGCTGCTTCAATTAATGTCCTATTTTTTTCTTTCTGCAACACCATTTTGCTGAGGTGTGTGAGGTACAGTTGTCTCATGGTGGATACCTTGAGCCTTCAAGTATTCTTGAAATTCTTTGGATCTGTATTCCCCACCATTATCCGTTCTTAGTCTTGCTATTTTCTGTCCGCACTCATTGGATAATATTTTCTCAAATTCCTTGAATTTGCAAAGAACTTCACTCTTCTGCTTCATAAAGTATACCTTGCAACATCTAGAATAGTCATCAATAAAAGTCACAAAGTACTTTGATCCACCCACCGATTCAGTCTGCATGGGACCACATACGTCACTATGAACCAACTGTAGTTTACGTTTGGAACGGATCTCTCCCACTGGCTTATGTGGCTTCCTAGACAGCTTGCCTTCCACACATGCTTCACAGAAGGGAACTTCTTTCTCTGCAGGAAGGTCCACTCCATTCACCAGCATTTTAAGTTCCTTCAGCTTAGTGGTGTGACCCAGTCGCTGGTGCCACAAACTGGCTGCTATTAATGCACTTGACGCACAGTGACAGACGGGCGAACTTCCCTCAACATCCAGCTGATACAATCCATCAGATCTTTGTGTTCCCATTCCTCTGAGATTTCCATTTTTATCACGGATGTAACAGCGAGACTTCTTGAACTGCACCGTATTTCCTTTTTTTACAGCAGCTCCCACTGAGAAGAGATTCCCGGATAACTTGGGAACATACAGCACATCAAACATTGTGACATTTTTTACATCACTGATTTTTAATGTCATTCTTAATTTAACGTTACCAAGTCCTAGAGCGTCAACCACTCTGCCATCACCGAGTTTCACAGACTGTGCTTTTGGAAATTGCTGGTAGTCTTGAAGAATTTCTTCATGACACGTCATGTGCTTTGAGGCTCCAGAGTCGATTAACCACTCAACCTGTTGTGTCATCTTATCCTTATCCATCTTATCCTCTCTGACGACGAAGGCACTCTCAGAAGAGTCTTCATCATGTTCACGTTACATTTTTGGCTTTGTGTGTTTTAGTCTGTTTTTTCTTATTTGGACAGTCACGCTTGATATGTCCTTCTTTCCCACACTTGTAACATCTCCACGATCTGTCTGCTCTCACTGCCTTGGTGTTAGCCTGCATATCACTACGAACTTGTGTTGACATCGCTGACGCGCCACCGGACGCAGCACCACTGGACATAGCACCACCATAGTTACCATCAGCAGACACTCGCTTTTGTTCTTCATTTATTAATGCTTGCTATACAAACTGCAGCGTTAAACTGTCCAACTTAGTTTCCAGTGCAGTGACAATTGTAGCATAGCTTGGTGGCAAGCTACCCAGTAGTGTTACAATCTGGTCCTCCTCTTCAATCACCGCACCTATTGCCCCTAGGTGGTCAGTTAACTCCTTCATTCGTTTCAAATGTTCAGTTATGTTTTCTCCTTCCTTCATTTCACATCTGAAGTATTTTTTCTTCAGAAACAGCTTGTTTGCAAGAGTGTCTCTCTCAAAATGTCCTTTTAGCGTGTCCCACGCTTCCTTAGGGGTCTTACAGCTTGTTATCAGGTACAACTGTGGCGTACTTACATTCAGCACCAACACAGAAAATGCTTTTTCTTTCCGTTTTTCAAATTCTGCTCTTGCCTGTGCATTTGCTCCTTCTGCCACGTTGTCAGTCTCCATCACCATGCCCCATAGTCCTTTAGCTTTCATCAAATGTTCCATTTGAAATTTCCAAGTTGCCCAGTTCTCTGGCCCACTCAGCTTTTCAATGAACAGTTTATCCTCCATTGTGAGTTCCACAACACTGTCTATTTCACACACAAAAAAACCTGTGTAAAAGTACCTCTTCTTTGCTTTAGCGAAGATCTGGGCCCATAACCTATTGAATATTCACGTGCTTTTTATTATATCCAACAAAGCAGGAAAAAACAACGAAGAAGAATGAATAACAACTGTAGTGACACACTAGATGGCAATACAACAGTGACACCTATTGGCAAATTACTATATAACAACACTTGCTGTGGTCAAAAGTCCAAACATGCATGGCCAACTTGTAGTTCTTGGGTGCACTGAGAGAAAAATAAAAATAACAACATTGTCATAAATCATCATGAATAAATTGTTGCCATTAATTTGATTATCTGTTTTATGAAAATAAATATAAAGGTTTTACTTACTGCTTTTTACACAGGGATTTGGTATTTTTCATTATATGGCTTAGACAGTGGTGGACAATAGGAAGACTGAAGTCTTCAGTGGTGCCTTTCTCTGTCAATATTTGATAATAACTTTGGAGCAAGGCATTGAGGTTAGTTTGGCAGAAGACGAGTGAGGACCATGGATCCATCACATATTATCATGAGTGAACTGATGTTTTTGTGTCCATATTGCTTGGCATGATCTGTCTGGAAAGCACTGAGAAAATGCATTATAGATGAGGTGGTGTGGTCACAGGTCACATACGTAGCTGCTGGAAAAGGAGAGGAACCCTTATTTGGTTTCTGACCACCAGCTCGTATACGTAAAAAGGACCTGTGCTGTGTTTACTTTTCTTCACAATGCTTCCTGTTGCATCAAGATATACTATGTCGTCTTTACGTCTTTAGTGGAATATGTCAGTGCTTTTCTTTGACCAAAGCATCACACCCTTAGGATGAAGGATCACTTTCTGGATAACCTTATCCGGCTCATCTCTTTTTTCTTCTACCATCATCTGGAGACTGAGTGTTTCATTTTTATGTTTCCTTCATTCTTTGTCTCCAGGAAATGGATTTCAGAACACCTGGCGATGGTGCCTCATCTCGACAGCCAGACTCTACCACAGATTCTTTAAGGTTTTCCATTTTCTTAAGATAGAGAGCCCTTGGTAGTGTTGTTTGCAATTGCTGATTTATTTCCTTTTGGTCACCAGCTCTTACCGGTCGTCTTTGCAGCTCTGCTTTATTGTGAACTACCATGTCACCTCTGAACGACACCTGTGCTTTAAGTGTGTTCTCATTGTGCACAACAACATCAACTTCTACTGGGCAGTCAGTCAACAAGCAATAGCCAGAGCATTTAAAAGAAGGTGTGTTCCTGGTTGATCCCTGTATTTTAACCTTGTGGCCTGTAAAAGGAAAACTGCAATGTGGATGGATTATGTGAATGCCTGAAGAGATAATGTTAGTCCACTGCAATCCCTTGAAGTGATCCTTTTTTTGTTTTTTTCTTAGGCCATGTCCACACTAATACGTTTTGTTTGAAAACGTATATTTTTCTCTCTGGTTTGGCCTTCCGTCCACACTGAGATGGCATTTTTATTAATGAAAACGAAGCTTTTTTGAAAACGCACTCCAAAATGGATACATTTGAAAACGCCATTTTCACGTTGTAGTGTGGACTGCGAAACCGGTGGTATTTAAAACCGATGACGTAAATTTAGTCTGGTGACGCATATTGTACCAATAGATATTCATGTTTAAACCAGTATTGTGCCTGTTATGTGCTATTCACTTTCACACTGTTGCTAAAACATTTCTACATAGCACACTCTTCATATCACCAGGGTTGCCAACTTTGGGACTTTGGCTGGAGTGAGACTCTGTAAAACTTCCGTGCGTGCGCGCGCGCAGAGAAATTTTTTGGCAACCCTAACCCTAATTTTAAAAATGTCAGTCCTTGTTTACTTAGTATAAACCCTGATTTATGGGAAAAAAAAGAAAAAAACTAATAGAATGGAAACGTGTTTTCAAAATGTACAATTAATTTATTGATTGCACTATAAAAAAATTAAGATAGAGGTGATTAAATAACAAACATGTAAAACAACAACATCAAAACAATAAGAAATCTCAAAAGAAAAGGGACACATAATAGTTACTCCACCTCCCCAGAAAACCACAACACAAGTTCCACACATTAGGCCTGTTGTGCCACAGTGGCAGTGTTGGCCTGCTTCACTACCTCTGCAGGAGGCTCGTATCTGAAGCAGGGTTCGATCCGTTCATTGCGTCTGTCACGTGATAAATGAACGAAAGACTCGGAAGGTAAAGTAATTATTTATGTTCCCTGTAAATAATTTTTGACTGAATTATAATGATTTCTTAATTCAGAATATGATAAAGACTGCGTAGGTGGATGTGTTCGTGGAATTTGCCTGTTAAAAGTATAACATTTAAAGCCCCTTAAATGAACGAAATGACTCGAAAAAAGATTCGAACAAACAAGTGAGTAAAATGATCCGAACTTCCCATCACTCACAGGGTGCCATCAAGTGACAGTCTGTTCCTGGTGTCAGTCTTGTTTAGGCCAATAACTGAAAAGGTTCACTCAGCATCCGCATTTGACTGTGGCAGACTCAACACAATCTGGGCAACCTTTGATCATTTGGGGAATTTTAAAATGCCACTTGCCCGATTTGCCAAAACGTAATTTCCATGAGCCTATTTTTATTGAGCAATTTAGCTAGCCCACATAACGCATGTCAGACAACGTTCGCAACTATAGTTGAAGTCTGTACTCTCGGCACACAGACTGATTAGGCAAGGCTACGTCTGTAGTGAAAGGCACACCATTTTATTATCTGCTTACCTTGATTGTCATCCAAACTTTCAAATGCGCATCAGTGGCTCCGACTCCGAAATCTCTCTGAACTTTTCACACGCAACTGACGTATCAGGTGCAAGGTTTTCAGCGAATCAACGATCAGAATATACTGCAGTGAGAACGTTGTAGGCAAATGTTACAGCTGTGTGCCTTAAACTCCTCTCCTGTAATTAATACGCTGTGGTCTAGTATAGTCATCAACAGAAAATTAACGGATTGAGAGGGGAGAAACCTGGATTTTGGCGTGACATTTCTTGCGTGTGTGTGAGAGCGTGAGATTGATGCTGAAAGCGTGAGAGTCACGCCAGATGCGTGAGAGTTGGCAACCCTGTATCACAGTCCTGCAAAGATGACAGAATTTACTCACATTTGCTGTCCTGCGGCAATACATGAGAGTAGTTGTGTTTGTGTTTTAGACCAAACATATGGTGACTGCGTGCGCCCTGAACCGCATCAGTGAATGGTGAGATATTTTACTAAATAAAATTATCCTGTCAGAAGAAATGCGCGATAACTTCATAATTTATTTTTCCATCTGAATCATGTCAGAGATCTTTTGTGGGGTTTTACGCATGCGCAGTAAAGGTGAATTTAGCGTTTTCAGGCGGTTTTCAAAAGTTTCTCATCCACACCGAAACCTCCGAAAACGCTTGAAAACGCTAGTGTGGACGGAGAGCGTTTATAAACGAAAACGCCGTTTTCAAAAGTATCTGGATTAATGTAGACGTAGCCTTATTTTCTTCCAGGCAGTTTGAGGAATAAAAAAAGAAGGTGGTGCAGGAACACTCTCTGTATAGAATTCATCTTCTTTGGCAAGACGGACATCATCGTCGGTGTCACTTCAACTGTCACTGTCTTCCACCTTGGGATCTTTGTTGTGGACCTACAAGAGAATAAACAGTAATAATAGAAAGTCATATAATATATCATTTTAAATCATTTAATTTGTGTTTCAACATCTGTGGTAGTTTTCTAAAACCACATACTGGTGGTATGCATAGTAGTAAATGTGTATAAGTTTAAATGTAAATAATATAATCTCATCCCTTACATCTTCCTCCTGCTGACCATTTTTCATTCCCTGTGCAGTGTCCACTGTTAAATCTTCATCCTCTTGAATTAAGTCCTTCTCCCTCATATGTTCTTTTTCATCTTCCTTTTGAAATGTAGTCATCTCTTGTGTAACTTCTTCCTCCTTTGCGCCTTCAATCTCTGGTACATCTTCCTCTCCATCTTCCTCTTTTAGCGCTGTCTTCACCTCCTTTGAGTCCTCTTTCTTTACATCCACCGGCCCAAGGTCTTTCTTTTTTTCAGATTCTTTCTTTCCCTTTTCTGCTTTTAAATCTTCCTCATCTTGTATGATGTCCTTCTCTTAAATATTCTCTTCGGTGACACTTTATAATAATGTTCAGTTGTAAGTCATTTATAAGTGGTTAGTTAATGATGAACTAATCATTTACAGAACATTCATGAATGATTAGCAAGTGATATACTAACATTTTATGTATGTTTTGTAAATTCCATTACAAGTCATTTGTTAGTGATTAACTAATCACTAATCATTTACGAAACATGACTATGCGTTCATAAATGATTAATAAGTGATATGTTCATTATTGTGTATGTTTTGTAAATTCAGTTATAAGTCATTTACAACTGATTAGTAAATGATTAACTAATCATGTACAAAACATGAATATGCGTTTCATAAATGTTTAATAAATAATGTTTTTTTTTTTTTTTTTTGTATGTATGTATGTAGCAATTAGAGGGTGCAGAAAGTGTTGTAAATGCCTTGAATACACATACAGGTCATTTGTAACAGTCTACATTCGTAGATAACATCCGTAGATCTTATGCCTTATTGATTCTTGAAGTGGTAATCTACAAATGAAGTGTAAAAGTAGTTTACACTTTAGGGGATGCAGAAAGTGTTGTAAATGATTTATTCATGCATTTACACATCTATAACAGGTGTTGAACACTGTAGTGTGTACTGCATTGTAAGTGCTGACTGATGAGGGTATAGACAGCTGTCTTCTGTTGTGTAGTGTGTAGTGTAGTGTAGTGTAGAGTATAGTGTGTACTGCAGTGTAAGTGCTGACTGGTGAGGGTATAGACAGCTGTCTTCTCTGAAACACATGGAGTCTTTAACCACTGTGCACCTGATGTGAGCAAAACATACAAAAAAAATTATTGTATGCCCTTTTTAGTTGATATCTATTTGGGGATGTATTTGATACACCCAAATCTGTGCAGAGTATGCCCAGAACTTGTGGTCTTGCTGAAGACATTCCCAAGTTTTTTGCTCAGATAATGACTCCTGAAGCTCTTGAATTTGTTTGAAAATATCTTCAAAAGATATATATCGGTTTCTGGACTGTAAAAGCAATTTTATTGGTTGTGTTTTACATACATACTGTCAATAACACAGCAGAAATAAAATTTTAAGCTTACAATTTAATATAGGCCCAATGATAAAAATGCTAAATTACTTTCATTAAAATAAAAACATTATACTATAGTTCTAGGGGGGAAATCTCTTTTCCGCGAGATACTGAAGCCAAAAAATTATCCTTAATTTTGAAATAATGTAAAACGCGTTGCGGCAGCATGCAGACATAGGCGAGACAGCTCGCGTGCCTATTGGCTGCCCTGCGGCAACTGCAGCAGCCTATCGATGAGGCCCAAACGCCGAGACAGGCGTGGCCTAGGGCTATAAATATAGCTCGAGAGGCTAGCTCACTGATTTTTCATCTCTTCAGCGGAGCTCACGCATCGCTGGATCCTGAGAGAAGAAGCCGCGCCGTTTGAGAAAGCCTTTCAGCAGGACGAGCCTCTGCATCTGAAGCCGCTGGCCGCGCCGCCTTCAGTCGCCGTCCCTGCTGCGCTATCCGGCGTTATATCCTTTCTCTGCTACTGTGTTTTGTGTGTGTGTGTGTGTGTTCGCCGCCGCGACACACACTCTCATTGCACTAAAAGAGCCGAGCGTCTTTTTCAAGACGCCCCTTTTCCTGGTAAGGATCACGCAGCTCTCGCGCTCGCTGACGGCGGCTGCCCTCAGCGAGCTAATGCCTATGGTGACTCTGAGGACTCGCCTGGTATCCTTCTCCGAGACTGCACCTCCGCCCGCCGCGGTACCGATCCGTAAAAAGCGCTGTGCTCAACGGGTCCCGGAACCTCCCCCAACCCGCAAAGCTCGCCGGTTCGCCCGCCTGCTTCACCTGCTTCGCTAGAGTCTCTTCCTGATGGACAGTGGCCGCCGTCTGCCACCGCTTCCGTCGTGGATATCGACCAAGAAGCCACGTCTGTGGGGGATGATACCTACTCTCCCTCTGTTCGAGCCGCGCAAACTGCGCCGTTCACAGGGGATGTCAGGAGCGGACGGTCACGGGGTTAATTTTTTCTTTACGTTACAAGAAAGCTACCCCCGCCCATTCACGCGTCACTCACCGGCGAAAGGAAAAAGAGTGTTTTAGTCCCGTCGAGACCGGACTAACCTCCATTTCTCACACATTTCTCAGTTCCCTCTTAAGTTCAGCCGACTGGAAATGTCAATATTGCAGTAAACGAGCCTGTTGTAAATACATACACGCCTGCAAACAGACGCCGTCACAAGACACGTTGACGCTCTCTTATATGCTCGCGCTAACTGAAAGCTTATGTATTCCCCCCTGTGGCTCAGTGGCGGAATCTTAGGCTCTCGCGCCAGAGACCTGTGTTCGAATCCCGTGTCTGCCGGCAGATAAAATTATGCCATCAATGCTTTCGTTCTGTCAGTTCCCTTAAAAAGGCGACTGCAGATGTATTTTGCAGCTAACGTACAACCCGCTCGCCTGCACCCAGACACTGTTTCTATGGCAACTCAAGCTCTTCCTAGCCAGTCTAGGGAAACGACGGTGTTCAAGTCCCGCTGCGGCCGGACTTCCACCAAAACTTCTCGCTCGTTCAGTTCCAGAAAATGTGACTGTTCCAGTGTATTCAGCAGAAAACAAGCCGGTTTCACAGCCCGTTTGCCTGCACACAAACCCAGATAAATCCCATAAAGAGTGTATTTTCTGGTATTCCGGCCACGGCCGATAGTGTTATGAGTGTAGTAAAATGCCCACAGCCCAGTGCTCATTCCTACACACAAGCACAGCCCGCCACACGTGGCTCGCACAAATAAAATCGACTCATGTCGACTGTGCATTAGATGTAGTGAATGTGCCCACGACCCAGTACCCACAAACACTGCACATTGCATGTCTCACGGTTTCTGTAAAAACAAAACCAACGCACATACAGTCTGCTCAAGCAGACGGTGTTTTCAGTGTTATGAGTGTGCCCGCTGTCCCGCGCCCACATTCACTCAAGATCCGGCCACGGCCGATGGTGTTATGAGTGTAGTAAAAATGCCCACAACCCAGTGTTCATTCCTACACACAGGCACAGCCCGCCAAAATACAGGGCTCGCACACATAAAATCGACTCATGTCAATTGTGCATTTAACGTAGTGTATGTGCCCACGACCCAGTGCCCACAAACACTACACACTGCATGTCCCACGGTTTCTGTAAAAACGAAACCAACACACATACAGTCAGCTCACGCCGACGGTGTTTTCAGTGCAGTAAATGTGCCCGCTGTCCCACGCCCACATTCACTCACGGACATGACAAGCCCCACGGGGTTCCCCCCGCTCGCTCTCCCTCGGCAACCCGCCGTAGGAGAGTCGAGCGCGGGCAGGCTGCCCGCTGTGATCAGCACGCCCCCCGCCTCGAACGTTACAAGCGCAATGTTTGTGTTTCAGCACACCGGAGCGCTCCGGCTGCCACCATGTCGCGGCCAGAGCCCAGGTCTCATTCAACCCCAAGCTATCCACGCAAATGCGTGGGCAAAGCTTCCCGGGGTATCAGAATGGGTGCTGAACATTATAAAAAGAGGCTATTCGCTACAGTTCGCTCGACGTCCCCGCTGTTGCGCGGCGCGAATCGAAACCACGGTAGAAAAGGAAGTAGCACATCTACTTCGTGCCGAAATTGCGAAACTGTTGAGCAAAGAGGCCATAGAGCCTTTATCTCAAGCTCAGAGCGAAGGGGGGCTATACAGCAGATATTTTCTGGTACCGAAAAAAGACGGGGGTCTCAGACCCATTCTAGATCTAAGACAGCTGAACAAAGCGTTTTCAAAACGCCGGTTCAGAATGCTCACGACCAAGAAAATCCTCTCGCAAATTCGCCAGGGGGACTGGTTTGTGTCAATAGATCTGAAGGACGCGTATTTCCAAATAAAAATAGCGTCGCGTCATGTCACAGGCGATTTTTGAGATTCGCCTTCGAGGGCCAGGCATATCAATACACAGTCCTACCGTTTGGCCTGTCCCTAGCACCCCGTACATTCACGATGTGCATGGACGCAGCCCTCGCCCCCCTGAAACTTCGGGGAATGCGAGTTTTGAACTACTTGGACGATTTGGCTGGTTCTAGCTCAGTCACACTCAGAGCTCATAGAACACAGAACCATTTTACTCGAGCATCTCGAGAATCTGGGTCTCGAAGTCAATTAGGCGAAAAGTTCACTGTCTCCCAGTCAGAGAATATCTTTTCTGGGCACAGAACTGGACTCGCTGTCTATGACAGCTCAACTATCGCCGCAGCGCAGACTGGTTATTCAGCGCATGACGGAATCCTTCCGCAGCGGCGCTATAGTCCCGCTCAAGGTTTCAGAGGATGCTGGGTCTCATGGCCGCAGCATCAGCAGTTCTTCAGCCGGGTCTGCTTCGCATGCGCCCGCTGCAGCTCTGGCTACAAGCGCGAGTACCGTGCCGAGCGTGGACTTCTGGTCTTTGTAAGCCCGTCTATCGGTCCAATGGGGGTCTCCAATAATACGGGGAAGGTTTCTCTGCGCGTTACTGTCTTTCCTTTAACGCAACACAACAAGATTAAATGCAATATATTTTCTCACATGCAATAGCTCGTTTCATCTGACTCCATAAATGAAAAGGTTTTAATGATATCTGTGCATCATTAAACGTGAACGAATGTTTGATTATTCTCTTAAACTCTGTTTATATTTTACCCGCTTAGATCAGGAAGACTATATCGCTCCGAGAACCTTACCCAGGTCTCCGACACAAGTGGTCAGCCCCGAAGATCAGAAGCTGAGGCAGTTGGCTAAATATCTAGGGTTTTGCCGTGAACGCGCAACAATCAAAGATATATTCAATAGCCCCCTTGGGTGCCCTTCAGGAACTTAATTCAATCGTTTTACTTTAGTAGGTTTTGTTTTTTTAATAGCTTTGGATTAACCCGTACCTTTATCTAAAGTAACATTAAATTAGAACAGAAGTTATCGGAAGCGTCCAAGCTAGGTTAACCAACCAGCGTCTTGCTGATCCTAGATGGACAAACACATCCTCTCATCCAAGTCGCCCGCACACTTCCTGATATCAGTTTTTAGCCGTCGCTAATCTCTGACGCAACCTTATGGCAATATACGAATCCGTTAATCTTATTTGGGAAAAAAACAAGTCTCAGAGTCGTTCAGAATAAAATCAAACGTTTACGCTCAAAGTCTACGTGGCGGCTATAGCAGCGTTTTCAAAACCAACACTTGGTCAGTCACTGGGAAGGAACGATCTGGTCATTCGCTTCCTTAGAGGAGCTAGGAGGTTACATCCTCCCAGACCTCCCTCAGTTCCCATTTGGGACCTTTCCACGGTCTTGGAGGCCATGAAAAGTGCCCCATTTGAGCCAATCCAATCAATAGATATCAAACACTTGTCTTTCAAAACAGTGTTTCTTCTGGCTCTCGCTTCAGTAAAGCGCATAGGGGACTTACAAGCGCTCTCAGTGAGTGCGACATGTATGGAATTTGGGCCGAATGACTAGAAAGTCATACTCAAACCAAGGCACAGCCATAGCCATATCACCCTGTAGCCCAAGACTGGTTGCCCACTGAAGCTAAGCAGGGCTGAGCCTGGTTAGTACCTGGATGGGAGACCTCCTGGGAAAAACCAGGTTGCTGCTGGAAGAGGTGTTAGTGAGGCCAGCAGGGGGTGCTCACCCTGTGGTCTGTGTGGGTCCTAATGCCCCAGTATAGTGACGGGGACACTATACTGCCAAAAGAGCACCGTCCTTCAGATGAGACGTAAAACCGAGGTCCTGACTCTCTGTGGTCATTAAAAATCCCAGGATGTCCTTCGAAAAAGAGTAGGGGTGTAACCCCGGCATCCTGGCCAAATCTGCCCCTTGGCCTCTGTCCATCATGGCCTCCTAATCATCCTCATACACTGATTGGCTTCATAACTGTCTCCTCTCCACCAGTAAGCTGGTGTGTGGTGGGCGTTCTGGCGCAATATGGCTGCCGTCGCATCATCCAAGTGGATGCTGCACATTGGTGGTGGTTGAGGAGATTCCCCCCTTCCATATGTAAAGCGCTTTGAGGTCTCAGAAAAAGCGCTATATAAATGTAACGAATTATTAATTAAGGCACGGGTACGTTCCTAAATCCCTCAACACACCGTTTAGGGCTCAGGTGATTTCCCTGTCTGCTCTGCCGGTCTCTAACGAGGAAAAGGACGCCAGCTTCCTTTGCCCGGTTAGGGCATTAAGGGCTTACGTATCTCGCACGTCTGTCTTCAGACAGACGGAGCAGCTCTTTGTTTCACTCTACGGACGTTCCAAGGGACTTGCCGTGTCGAAACAGAGTCTATCCAGATGGATAGTCGATGCTATTGCGCTGGCTTACGCCTCTAAGGGCTTGCAGTGCCCATTAGGTGTCAGAGCGCACTCCACGAGAGGTGTGGCCTCGTCGTGGGCTTGGTCTAGTGGGATTGCCTTACAAGATATCTGTATGGCGGCAGGCTGGGCCTCCCCGTCTACATTTATAAGGTTTTATAACCTAGAGGTTCCCGCTTTGCAGGCTAAGCTGCTTTCGGTCTGAAATCGGTACTATCTGCCCCAATGTGTTCGGCCCAGAATACTGAAACTGCTCGAGCAAATGCTCGCTGTCTGATCGCGCAGCTCTGTGGGCAGTGTGTAAGACCCACTATATTCGTCAGCTCAGGCCGAGGGCCGCCCTGGCTGTACGATTCATCATCAGTATAATTGCTCCTTATAGGATGTTTATTATTACAGGAATGATGCTATTCTAGCCTCTCTTTCCTGGACTCTCTGTGAGTCCCTTATGATCATGTGCTATATGAACCCGGGCACATGCCCTTGGGTCATTGGTGCTGGATCTTAGCATGCACGCCGTTTTACACTGTGTTCCCCTAGCGTAAGATTTACGCAGTACGAGAGAACCTCTCGTATGAGAACGTACTCGGTTACTAACGTAACCTCGGTTCTCTCTAGAGAGGGAACGAGTACTGCGTATCTTGCCGTGCCTGCACACGCTCTGGTTCGCTCCGGCGATGAAAAACCAGTGAGCTAGCCTCTCGAGCTATATTTATAGCCCTAGGCCACGCCTGTCTCGGCGGGCAGTCAGGGTGATTTTCAGATAGTTTTAGAGCAAATATTCTAGGCTACGTCATACAATTTTCAAAAGTCTTGTGAAGAAATAATCAGTATGGGTTTCATGACCTTATTTCAGTGAGAATTTTTTTTTGTATTTTCACAAACCACACATAAATGTCATTATCTCAAAACTACAAACTTTTACACACATGCTGCTGATATATTATTGTAGCAGAGTTCGTGCTGAATACAGTGTAATTAGACTTTAGCCATGAAAATGTCACAAGTAACAGAAATAACCACAAATGTCAGAGCATGTCAGAACACCTCCAGGGCCCAGAAAACAGCTCAGACCTCAGAGGGTTAATTGTGAGGAACTGCACTGGGAAAGCGCTTGTAGATACAGGGGCCACCAACACATTATTGCATTTTGATTTATGGAACAAGATGAAAAGACCTAAGGAGCAACTGGATGCATGGCGTGAAGGACCCCTTTATCTGGCTAATGGTGATGCTACTGCTCCTCTTAGACAGAAAATGCTTGATTTTTATTTGCATGATTTGCATTTTCAGGTTCCTACAGTAGTCCTTCCAGCTCAGAAACCTGTCTATTCAATGGTGCTGGGGTTAGATTTTATAGCGTTGACTGGTTTGCAGCTTAATGTTAAAGATCAGTTGTACAGTTTTTCAGGGGACTTGGAAAATCGTGTTTTCCCCTTTCAGCCACCAATTACCTCGGGGGATTCTTGGAGGTCTTGTAACCCACCTGTGGATGGTAAGCCTACTGCTTCTCTTTATTCCTCTGTTCCTCCTGTCCAGCTTGAGTGGTCAGTGAGTGAGTATATGGAGAACTATGTGCAGGAAAAAACTGTTACAGAACTTGTCGAGCTAGTACAAAGCAAAGTCAATGAGAGTAAATTACCAGACAAAGAGTCTCATGTTCTTTTTACGCTTTTGTATGATCATCCTGAAGTATGTACTCCTCTTGGTAGAACACATCTGATTCAGCATAAGATCGCTGTCCGTACAGATGTGGTTGTGGCGCAAAAGCCCTATAGGTTACCAGTACATAAAAAGGAAAAAGTTGAGGATCAAATTGACGATATGCTTTCACGAGACATTATTCAGCCATCTCATTCTCCTTGGGTATCTCCTATTGTACAGGTTCCTAAAAAAGATGGAGGCCAGCGGTTTTGTGTCGATTATCGACGATTAAATGCTGTGAGTGAAAGTGATGCATTTCCTCTCCCTACTGTGGGTGAAATCCTGGAGTCACTTGCTGGAGCCAGTGTGTTCAGTACTCTGGATCTTAACAGCGGGTACTGGCAAGTGGCAATGGACCCAGACAGTATGGATAAGACTGCCTTTGTGTCTCCTTTTGGGTTGTATGAATTCAAGGTTTTACCTTTTGGTTTGAAGAATGCCCCAGCCACATTTCAACGGCTCATGAATAGGGTGTTGGCTGAATGTTTAGGACAGTGTTGTTTGGTTTATCTAAACATAGATGACATAGTCATTTATTCATCAAATTTCAGTCAGCATATACAAGATCTCCAAAGGGTTTTGAGGTGTTTACAAAAGGCAGGATTAACTCTGAAACTTCAGAAATGTCATTTCTGTTTAACAGAAATTAAGTTTCTTGGCCATGTAGTGACCACCGAAGGGGTGAAAGCAGATCCTGCTAAAACAGAGGCAATCCAGAACTTCCCTGTACGGAAAAATCTAAAAGAACTTCAGCGGTTCTTGGGGATGAGTGGATGGTATCATAGGTATGTTCCTAATTTTTCAGCTATTGCCAAACCCTTAACCCTCTGAGGTCAGCAAACGCGCCCGCGCGTTTTGCTGGATTTTCTTCACATTGTAGCACTTTAAACTTAAATTACTCCGTCATTTATGGTCATACAGAAAAAAGAAATATAAAAAAAAATCTGTGATATTTCTACTTTTGTATGTGTCCACTTACAATCAAATCAAAACATTGTGCTTTTGAAAAATAAAGAAAATAAACAGGGTGTGCGTTCTGCCTCTCCGTCGCGGTGAACTTTTTTTTCTTGAGCACGTCTATAAACTGAAACAAAACTCAGCGAATACTTGTCACACATTTATGAGCCATATACCTTTATAAACATTTAAGTGTGTACTTTTAAATGATCGGATTCAAACTGAAAACAAATATTCTCTGTTTAAGTAATTTGTATAAAACCAACAAGATGTCCAGCTTCTCAAACGCTTCCTAATTAGTTTTAATTTGACCACGCCTACTCGCGCAAAAGATATTCACATGCAAATCTCCACATGGAACGCGAACGCGCTCATTACCTCAAAAACAAAACACCAAAACACTTCATCAGTCTCTGCTTTTCGTCGAGATTGAGAGACGCGTCCTGTGCTTACATTGGCTTTACCCCAGAAGAAGAACGCGATTTGAAGATAAGGTAAGAAATTCTTACATATTAGTTTGTTATTGTTGCATAAATTTCACATTGCAGTTGAACTGTTGCTAGATATATGGTGAATATTATCATATTTAGATCCGTGTTTACTGTTACTGTGTTTGTGGATATCTGCTCAAACGTAGATATGTACAGTGAGGAAAATAAGTATTTGAACACCCTGCTATTTTGCAAGTTCTCCCACTTAGAAATCATGGAGGGGTCTGAAATTGTCATCGTAGGTGCATGTCCACTGTGAGAGACATAATCTAAAAAAAAAAATCCAGAAATCACAATGTATGATTTTTTAACGATTTATTTGTATGATACAGCTGCAAATAAGTATTTGAACACCTGTCTATCAGCTAGAATTCTGACCCTCAAAGACCTGTTAGTCTGCCTTTAAAATGTCCACCTCCACTCCATTTATTATCCTAAATTAGATGCACCTGTCTGAGGTTGTTAGCTGCATAAAGACACCTGTCCACCCCATACAATCAGTAAGAATCCAACTACTAACATGGCCAAGACCAAAGAGCTGTCCAAAGACACTAGAGACAAAATTGTACACCTCCACAAGGCTGGAAAGGGCTACGGGGAAATTGCCAAGCAGCTTGGTGAAAAAAGGTCCACTGTTGGAGCAATCATTAGAAAATGGAAGAAGCTAAACATGACTGTCAATCTCCCTCGGACTGGGGCTCCATGCAAGATCTCACCTCGTGGGGTCTCAATGATCCTAAGAAAGGTGAGAAATCATCCCAGAACTACACGGGAGGAGCTGGTCAATGACCTGAAAAGAGCTGGGACCACCGTTTCCAAGGTTACTGTTGGTAATACACTAAGACGTCATGGTTTGAAATCATGCATGGCACGGAAGGCTCCCCTGCTTAAACCAGCACATGTCAAGGCCCGTCTTAAGTTTGCCAATGACCATTTGGATGATCCAGAGGAGTCATGGGAGAAAGTCATGTGGTCAGATGAGACCAAAATAGAACTTTTTGGTCATAATTCCACTAAACGTGTTTGGAGGAAGAAGAATGATGAGTACCATCCCAAGAACACCATCCCTACTGTGAAGCATGGGGGTGGTAGCATCATGCTTTGGGGGTGTTTTTCTGCACATGGGACAGGGCGACTGCACTGTATTAAGGAGAGGATGACCGGGGCCATGTATTGCGAGATTTTGGGGAACAACCTCCTTCCCTCAGTTAGAGCATTGAAGATGGGTCGAGGCTGGGTCTTCCAACATGATAATGACCCGAAGCACACAGCCAGGATAACCAAGGAGTGGCTCTGTAAGAAGCATATCAAGGTTCTGGCGTGGCCTCGCCAGTCTCCAGACCTAAACCCAATAGAGAATCTTTGGAGGGAGCTCAAACTCCGTGTTTCTCAGCGACAGCCCAGAAACCTGACTGATCTAGAGAAGATCTGTGTGGAGGAGTGGGCCAAAATCCCTCCTGCAGTGTGTGCAAACCTGGTGAAAAACTACAGGAAACGTTTGACCTCTGTAATTGCAAACAAAGGCTACTGTACCAAATATTAACATTGATTTTCTCAGGTGTTCAAATACTTATTTGCAGCTGTATCATACAAATAAATAGTTAAAAAATCATACATTGTGATTTCTGGATTTTTTTTTTTTGATTATGTCTCTCACAGTGGACATGCACCTACGATGACAATTTCAGACCCCGCCATGATTTCTAAGTGGGAGAACTTGCAAAATAGCAGGGTGTTCAAATACTTATTTTCCTCACTGTATATATGGTAACCATAATGTTTTATATTTGAGCGCGATCGCGTTTGAATGTATCACATTTTGGATCGCGATCGCGTTTGAATGTATCACATTTTGGATCGCGATCGCGTTTGAATGTATCACATTTTGGATCGCGATCGCGTTTGAATGTATCATATTTTGGAAAAGCAAAACGCTCCAAACGGCTTCATGTTTTTACTATTATCTCATTTCATATCATCATAACGAATGGAAACATTTGAAGTAACATGATAATCAATATATTTTTCTCTAGCTTAGTTACTGAAATCTTTTGGAAGATTTATATAGGCTGCTATATTGTTATTATTTTATGCAGCACTGCGCATACCTACAAGGCACAACAAACGTGGTGTTCATTATATAATATATTGTTGGAAACATTTGTGTGTGTGTGTGTGTATTCTGTGAATTTTAAAAAGCAATTTTAACCAGAAAAATCTAAAATGTATTCCCAAAATCGTGCAGGCCTTTCTCTTGATATCAGATGTTCACTTTTTTTTTTTTTTTTTCAGGACCCAGATGCCACTGAGTCCTGCTGACTTCAACATTCACAGTACATGTCTCTGTACATGAACATGGTAAAGTGAAAATCAAACACCTTGGAAATGAAAGGTATGTACAATGTTTTTAGGAATGGCACAAAGGTCTCTTTCTTTGGATCATTGTTATCAATAAGTGCTTTTTTGTTGTGTATCTTTGGATTATGTTGTGTTGTAAATAAATCCAAACAATTTTAAAAGCCATTCTTTTTAAAATCTCCTCATTCTTTGTGCAAGGTTGGTCAGAATGATGGGCCCTGATAAGCTCCTAATAGGGCCATTAGGGAGTGTCTTTGTCTTTCTCAGGTGTAAAAATCCTTACATATTAATGAGATGGTCCGCCCCTTCGCATATTGCTTTTTCACACAAAACACGTCGTAAAATTTTTAAATCAATATATTGTCTTCTCTGAATGAGCAGTCAGGGTGATTTTCACATAGTTTTGGAGCAAATATTCTAGGCTACGTCATACAATTTTCAAAAGTCTTGTGAAGAAATAATCAGTATGGGTTTCATGACCTTATTTCAGTGAGAATTTTTTTTTGTATTTTCACAAACCACGCATAAATGACATTATCTCAAAACTACAAACTTTTACACACATGCTGCTGATATATTATTGTAGCAGAGTTTGTGCTGAATACAGTGTAATTAGACTTTAGCCATGAAAATGTCACGAGTAACAGAAATAAGCACAAATGTCAGAGCATGTCAGAACACCTCCAGGGCCCAGAAAACACCCCAGACCTCAGAGGGTTAAACGCCTTGAAACGAAAAGGAGCCCATTTCCAGTGGTCAGCTGACTGTCAGGTTGCTTTCGAGAATTTGAAAATGCACCTTTCTTCTTCACCAATACTGGGACACCCTAACCATGCTTGCACATTTATAGTTTATACAGATGCTAGTTCAACAGGTTTGGGTGCTGTTCTTGGTCAACGACCATCTACATTTGGTACGACTGAAGAAGTACTAGCATATGCAAGCCGTACACTTACTGGTGCAGAAAGGAATTATTCCACCACAGAGAGGGAGTTTTTGGCTGTTGTTTGGGCGGTCGAAAGGTGGCGGCATTATTTGGAGGGCAAGTCTTTTTATTGTTGTGACTGATCATGCGTCTCTCCTTTGGGTGTTTAACACTACCAAGGCAAACTCTCGCCTGATACATTGGGCTTTGAAATTGCAAGAGTTTGAATTTACTCTTGAATACCACAAAGGAAATCTTAACAGTGCTCCCGATGCTTTGTCCCATATCAGTAACCCTGACTCTACTCCAATAGTCGCTGCTTATACTAAGCAAACCCCAGATAGTCTGGTCTTGCAGTTTCCTCTCTCTGACGAGGATATCTGGACAGCACAGCAGCAAGATGTAGAGGTCCAAAGAGTATATCAGAGTATAGTTGATAATATGCGGAGTCCTGATGAGTCTGGTTCTGGATTTGTTATTTTAGAGGACAAGGTTTACCGGAAGGTGACTCATCCTTCCAAGGGAACCTATTTTCAAGTGTATGTCCCACAGATCCTTCGCCAGACTATGTTGGAAGCATATCATTCCAACCCATTAAGTGGGCATTTTGGTCGTTATAAGACACAAAAAAGGTTAATGGAAGTTGCTTTTTGGCCAAAGATGTGGGGGGATGTTTCAGAGTTTGTTAAAAATTGTGTCAGTTGTCAACAATGTAAGCCTGAGTGTCGTAAATCAGTGGGCCTGTTACAGCAGACTGAAGCACATAAACCATGGGAATTGCTCGGCGTGAATCTTATGGGACCGTTGCCTCATAGTACGCAAGGTAACACCCAGCTAATGGTGGTAGTAGATTATTATAGCCATTGGGTGGAGTTGTTTCCACTTCGAAAAGCTACTGCTGTGACAATTGCACAGACGCTAAGGAAGGAAATATCAACACGGTGGGGTGTTCCGAAATTTTTGTTGTCGGACTGAGGTCCTCAATTTACCTCTGAAATTTTGCAGGAGCTGTGTAGCAGGTGGGGAGTGGTGCAAAAATTGACAACAGCATACCATCCCCAAACCAACTTCACAGAACGTGTGAATCGGACCGTTAAGGGGATGATATCATCTTACGTGTTTGGTGAGCATAATCATTGGGATCATTATTTGCCAGAGTTGAGGTATGCTATCAATTCTGCTGTTCAGGAGAGTGCTGGATACTCCCCAGCAGAATTACTCTTGGCAAAGAAGGTTGAAAGGACCTTTTGAATGTGTTTTAGAACCACATCACAGAGTCCTGCACGGGTCCATTTTTGGAGACCCGTACCCGCAAAGTTCAGCACCAGATCCGACCCCGTCACCCGTGATAATATCAAAATTAAATCCGCACCCGCCCAGACCCGTTAATATTTGGCCCGTTACCCGACCCGTGCCCGCGATAAATCACACACAAGCTAAAATCTATTGAGCGGTGGGGACACGTTCATGTAACATGCAAGGGTGCGCTGCAGAGGTGTGGACTCGAGTCATGTGACTTGGACTCGAGTCAGACTCGAGTCATGAATTTGATGACTTCAGACTCGACTCGACAAAATGTACAAAGACTTGCAACTCGACTTGGACTTTAACATCAATGACTCGTGACTTCACTTGGACTTGCGCCTTTTGACTCGAGAAGACTTGCTACTTCCCATGAAAACCGGGGAAAAAATGTTCACACGGCCGCGCCGCTCTCAGTGTATCTGCATCTATTCAGTGAAAAAAAAGTGCACCAACTGTATGCACGCAGAGAGCACGCGCGCTGCCTGCACGACATCCAATCACCGTAGTAGTCCCACGTTGTTTTGATTCGACAGCAAAGACAACCACTGAAGCGGAACAAGCAACAACGCGCCAAAATGATCCCAAAGATAGTTTCTTTTGGTTATAAAAATTATGAGGTAGTAAATAAAAAACGAGTTGCAATTTGCAAAACATGTGGGTCGAAGATTACAGACGGAGCTGCCACAACGTCCAACTTTGTTCGACATCTGAAGCTGCACAAAGAAAGGTAAGTTTTGAACGAATGCTAAGCACCTTATCGGATGTAACTTACCGTAACTTACTATAGCTGCTGCATATTTACTGTATCAACGAGACAGTAAACGCACGTCTCCCTTGCTGGTCATGCTAACAAAAATAGGGATTTTTAAACCCGGATTATATGAGGTACAGTGTAACGTTTACACACTCAGATGGAAAACCTCACCAACATCATGTCAACGTCCGTTTTAAAGTACAATTTCTACCTTGCTGCTAGACGGATAAACACAAATGTATATCTCAGTCTCTCCAACACACATGAGACAAAAACAGACCTTCCAGTTTTACTCTTTCAATTATTCAGTTTCAGAGTTGCTGGTGTGCTGCCTCATTGAGGTCGTTTATGTAAGTTAATTTTGGTTAATCACAACTAAGCTGAACTGTATGGAAGCTTATGTGTAGCAATATTCTATTTGAAATGTAATATGCAAAATGGCAATGCATTTCTGTATTTAAATTTAAATTTTCCCATCATTTGTGCAATGTGTGGTGCAAAATGAAAATAAAAATTCAATTATATTATATACATTTGCCATTTCATACACTAGTTTTAATATGTAAATTGAATAATAATTTTAATAATTTTAATTTTAAGTTGCAAAAATAAAATGTATTACAGAAATTATTAGATATGTTTAACATGTTCAAGCAAAAACTGTAGCAAAATTGTAATTTAAATGTTATTTTTTTCTTAATTGCATTACACTCACAGGTAAGACACTTGCGATTGCATTTCCATTAAGTGTCCCGCAATGAATGTAGCAAAATTCAATTGATTCAAATTCAAATTCAAAATGCAATTTGAAAATGCATTCTGAGCCGATCATGTGCCCGTCCCGCCCTGTCAATTACTGCGTGAAGTTTGCCCCGCCCCCACCTAGTGCAAAACGTTGGCAAAATAGGCTCAATCGTTTTTACTTCGTTTGTGTTAACTAATTGGAATAATAATATTAGCTAATGGGAATATTGTTTAGCTTATTTTTGGTTAAATTTGGTTTACTTTAGTTATTTAATTTATTCAATTATTTAGTTTTGCTATAGGCCTACTTTTCATGCCAACTTACCATGGCCCCCCTAGCACCCCCTCGCAGCACCCAGGGGTCCCTGTCCCCACTTTGAAAACCACTGCTATAAAGCATATGACTTCAGTTTCTTGAGGGAAAAGGCTTTCTTATGACTTTTTTTGAAGCAGTGAAAATATTCTTAATATTGTATACACTGAAACTGAAATGTATTATCGTATACCGACCGTAGTGTACAATAGACAATGAATATTAACACAACAACATTGATATGAGTAAAGAATAGTTTCAAATACAACATGTGGCTATGAGGGATTTTCTGACATCTGTTTCATATTCTTCTCTGTTACAGGTATGAAGAATACCAGATGAACAAAAGCATCGTAGATGAACCACAACAGCCTTCAATCTCACAATTCCTGGACACTCGTGTAGGGCGTTACAGCATGAGCCACCCACAGCAGAAGGCCATCTCCAATGCGATACTGTCTGACTTGATTATTGACTGCAATTTTCCTCTGTCAATTGTGGAAAATAAGAGCTTTCGTCACTTTCTGGGTGTGCTGGACAGCAAGTATACTCCAGTCTGTCGCCGAACGCTGACCACAAAAACAGAGAGCCTTGCGGAGGAGAGACGTTCAAAGTTAAAAACTCAATTGAGCAACACTGACTATGTTTCAGTCACTGTGGACATTTGGTCTGATCGAAAGATGAGGGGATTCCTTGGTGTCACCGTGCACTGGATGGAGAGAGATGCAGAGCGGGTACAGCTAAAGACTAATCTCTTGGCCTGCAACCGCTTCAAAGGCTCTCACACAGCGGAGCGCATCTGTGACCAATTTGAGGCAATATGTGATGAATACAACATAAAAGGTAAATTGGACTATATCATTAGTGACAATGCTGCTAACATGCGCAAGGCATTTACGGTCTGCTTCCCCAGCGAACAGGAGGAAGATGATGATGCTGGAGATAATCTTGATGATCCTGAGCTATGGCATGACTTAACCCTAGAAGACCAGCAAACCGTCGATGCTGCTATGGCAAAGAAACAGCGCCTGCAGTGTTTTGCACACACATTGCAGCTGGTTGTGGGAGACGGTTTGAAAGAAACAAAAGTGGCATGTCCTTCTCTCTCCAAGTTATCAAAACTTAGCTCCCTGCTCCACACAAGCACAACGTTTAAAGACATCTTCGATGGTGAATTTGGGGAGCACAGAGGCATCCCTGCTGCAGTGAGCACGAGGTGGAATTCCACACTGCGGCAGGTGAAAGCAGTCCTTCATTGTGATCAGCAAAAGCTCTGCGCAGTTCTTGAGAAGGCCGGGCATAGAGAACTGTCATTCACACCACGAGAGTGGAATCTGCTGAAGGAGTTGGTGGACATTTTGAAACCGTTCGGAGAAGCAACTGATTTGACACAGGGGGAGAAAGTCATTACAATCAGTGCAGTTGTTCCATCCGTCTTGTCCCTCAATCACCATCTTGAGAAGCTGAAGCCTCAAGTTCGTTTCCTGAGCGGCCTGGTCAGAGGTCTGCAGGCATCCCTGAAAAAAAGATTTCTTGGGATCTTCATTAATGTGAAGATGGCCCAGTCTCAAGAAGGGATCACTGCCCCCTTTTCAGACACAGTCTATCTGAAAGCAGCTGCCTTGGATCCAGCCTTTTGTCTGCTGTGGATTGAGCCCCATGTGCTGGTCAACCGTGACATCAAGTCAGAGGTGACACAACGAGTTAAAGGTAAATATTATTGACTTGCAATGCAACTTAAATGCAACATAAAATAATTTAATCTTAATCTGATCTAGGATCTAATGTGATATTAATCTGACTTTAACAATATTTACAATTTTCAGTCTTGCACAGTCATCAACATCAGTAATGGTAATAAGGGCTCTTTTGTTTCTACTGTTGTGACACGTTTTTTTTAGAATTGATCCTGCAAGATGCTGCAGAGACGGAGCAACCTGTGCCTGTGACAATGCCTGCTGAAGAAGAACTAGAGGACATGGAAGGAGAAGGGCTGTTTGCTGCATACCATAAGAGGCAGAAAAGGGATGTTGGGACCCCACCAGCAGTACAGCTAAGTCACTACATTGACATGGCAGAAGGACAGAATGCCCTTTTGTTCTGGGCACTGAACAGTAAGACTCTTCCTTCACTCTTTCAAGTAGCCATCCGAGTCTTGGCAGTGCCTGCTTCTAGTGCTCCAGTGGAGCGAGTTTTCAGCCATGGTGGCATCATTCTGCGTCCCCATCGTGCACAAATGACTGACAGACTTTTGACCAATTTGATCTTTTGCAAATGCAATGCAGTATAGGGGCCTCCCTCCACCTATCCACAGCACACACACTAACTCTCTGCTCATCACCTGTCCACCTCTCTCTCTCTCTCTCTCTCTCTCTCTCTCTCTCTCTCTCTCTCATATTATCAGGTTGGTCCAGTTTTTCAGAAGTCATAATTTTGAGGAGTGAGGATATTATTGATGACATGTTTAAGTTAAGGCTTAAGTTTTGTTTAAGTTAGCCTTAAGTTTAGGCTAAAAGGACCCATGTCTATTTGAAAGTGAAACTGTTTTGCAATATGAGGTCAATACAATACAGGACTGAAGCTGCTGTGCATTGTTCTAGTGCAATATGCTGTTGAAATACAAGCATTTCTCTCTCTCTCTCTCTCTCTCTCTCTCTCTCTCTCTCTCTCTCTCTCTCTCTGTATTATCACGTTGGTCCAGTTTTTCAGAAGTGATCATTTTGAGGAGTGAGGATTTTATTGATATGTTTAAGTTAAGGCTTAAGTTTTGTTTTAGTTTAGGCTAAAAGGACCCATGTCTATTTGAAAGTTAAACTGTTTTGCAATATGAGGTCAATACAATACAGGCCTGAAGCTGCTGTGCATTGTTCTAGTGCAATATGCTGTTGAAATACAATAATTTTTTGTGAAAATTAAATTTTCTGTTTTTTACTGTATTTGATTAATGTCATTGTATAAAAAGAGGTTTAAATAAATACAAATCTTACAGACATACATGATTTGTATAAATTTTATTTCTGTGGTAAGAGGACTTGAAATGACTCGAAACTAAAATGGTAGGACTTTGGACTCGACTTGAGACTTGTTGGCTTTGACTTTTGACTCGACTAGGGACTTGCCTCATCTTTGACTCGACTTGACTCGGGACTCGAGGGCAAAGACTTGAGACTTACTTGTGACTTGCATAACAATGACTTTGTCCCACCTCTGGTGCGCTGCCAATAACGCACCTAAAAGCTGTCACAAAGAACTGGGAAAAGTAATGATTATTAATATGTCAAATATATCAAGGAGACATTTCAATTGTTTATTAATAAACAAGTGTTTTCTGTGTCAAAGTTGAAGTTGACGATGCTGACTGACTCGCGATCTTCGCAGTAGCCTAGTGAATGCGCCAGAGATAAATTCACATTTCATACGGATTGCATAAGCAGAGAGCAGTCTGTTTTCTTTTATTTTGAATTGTTTTGTTTAAAAGTAGACATTTCATGTAGAGACCTGCACGGGTTCAAATTTTGCTCAAACGGGTGAGAAATATCCAACTGTGTCGGATACGGGTGCGGGTCGGGTCGGACACGGAGGAAACACGGGTTTAAACACGGGTTTAAAACAATCACGTGCAAACGTAAAAATATATATGCATATTTTTAGGAACACACTTTCAAAAATATGCCTGTATTTCAAGTTGATAAAATAATTTTAAATCCACATCAGTTTATTTGTGCCCACGCCCTCTCAGGAGTCTGTCTCTATACTATACCTACTTTCACTTTGAAAAAAAAACGTCATAACCGCGCGCGCGATCTGCTTGCAGTCGGCGAGATGGATGCTGAAGAGTTGGAGAAAAGAATAGGACTAGGAGATTGTAAAGTTGTCGACAATACGTTATCAAAAATAAAGTCCATTGTGTGGGAGAAATTTGGAGATATCTGAAGAAAACAATATTGTGAAATGATTTGCTGCATGCATTTTCGTGTTGGATTGCCGCAAATGTGGATTCATCGCCGAGGAAGCACGCAGTAAGCAGTTCTATCGAACAGTATTTTTCACATTTAACACTGTTAAATATGTGTTGTGTGCAGGCAGGGCGTGTTTGAACCCAAAATTGTCAGATGTAAGCTAGACAAAATTGCGTGGCAGAAAATAGTGTTGTAGCCGCGTCTGTTATTAGGCTACTCGAGTTTTGTGGTAACGTTGGCTATGTTCTTCATGTACTGGCCGTTTGACAGATTCGGCTGAAGTTGTCCTTGTGTTAATGGTTGTGTAATAACTTGTGTATGACCGGGCAATAAACATTTTTGTAAGTGTGTCTATAATGTGATAGTCTAAACTGATTTTATTTCGGGTGCGGGTCGGGTGTCGGTTCTATTTTAAGCGGGTCGGGTCGGGTGCGGATTTGAATTAGTGCTGCTGTCGGAAAACGGGTCGGATTCGGTTTTAAGCACTGCGGGTACGGGCGGGTGCGGATTTAAAAAATTGGACCCGTGCAGGACTCTGATTTCATGCTTTCTATTTCTCAGGTCTGTGAGGCAAGTAGCTCACGCTGAGTTTCGGTTCATTTAAGAGACGAGCCTCAAGTTCATGCGCCCGCGCCTCCATGTCGAGATTGCCTGCTATATTTACCTCTTATTTATTAAATCCAGTGTAGGATTGAGTGCGAACCAAAACACAAATGAATCTTCAGGGTGAATTGTTCAAACATAATTCCACACAGAACTCAACATTACAGACACCAAATCACCAACCCCAGAGCCATAAAAGAAGGCTCCTGCCAGTCTACCTAACCAACGAAAACCCCCAGCTAAGAACTTTACGGCCATGCAAGCTTCAAAGAGATGAGCCAAACTAAAGGAAGAACTTGTCAATGTGAGATAGCTTGCAAAAGAATGATTGGCTCAGAGATGGCACAGCTCAGTGCTCGATCAAGATAACAGCAGAAGCTGCTCGACCCCCACGGCAGAGATACATTCCAGACCCCCTCCTCATTAAGGACCTCTGAATGACCAAACCAGAGTTCTAATCTCTTCAAACCACAAGAACTGAGATTTTACCTATAAACAATACATAAAATCATCCCAGAACAATTTTCGATGGACTTATAATCAAACATCATGCAACTACATAATTCTATGTTGTTTTTACAATATGTGTGCATGTTTAATAAGCTTAGATCCCATGTAAGTCATTTAATGGTTATAACTGTTAGATGTTTGAATGAAAGTGTGTTGTGTTTCATATCAGTATGATCCTATGCTCTTGATTCAAAAGATGGCTTGATTGAAATCTGTGTAAAATGTTCCGTATTCTTATAATAGTAATAATGTCTAAACTGTGGCCTCTTTCCTCTCTGCTAGAGCTTAGAGAGTAAGGAGAGCACAGATAAGCTTGATTTATGATATGAAGTGAAGAGAACGCCACCTCCTAAATAAAGACAGTGTCTAATTGGTCAGAACTGATCCAGGAGGCTGGGCAGACTTTTGAGTTTAAAATCTTAACACCAGAACAAAGTTTAAGTTTAGTGCAGAACCAAAAATGCAGCGGGAGATGAAGATCTAAACCAGACTACTAACCATGTAGAAGCGCAGATGAAAGAACCCAAATTAAGATCAGAAGAACATGGGTTAACAGCTTCATTCAAGTCATCTAACTACTCTCGTCTCAATTTTCTTTCTTTTCTAAGTTTTCCTTTCTTTTCCGTTGTGAGTCTCAGTTCTAAGTTAAGTTTTGCGGCAAAGTTTCGTTCCACGATTCGACAAAACCAGCTTCAGACAAAGACTTTCAATCCATCCGCCAGCACACCACGTGATTGGCCGCCCCAGACCCAGGCATGCGGAGACCAGCCAACGAACTCGGGAAACCCCTTTTACGCAGACAAAAGGGAATCCCCAAAGCAAAGACAAGCAAGTACTGCCTCCAGACTCTTAAGCTGAACTGGTGTATTGATATAAATTTAATAACCTGTCTAAGAAACGATAGAAGGGTTAAATTAATGATTGATGGTTCGTTCAGGTCATGTCTTATAAGTGCATATAGAAACTTGGGATTTCATCATCTCACTCTTAAATCTCATTCTTTCCTTACTCTCTTTCTTTCTGCAACTCGTATGAATGTGTGTGCGTGTGTTTGTGTTAGATATTAGTTTTATGTGTTAGAATAATCAATAAAGTCTTGTGTGTATTTTTAAAGAGAAGTGTTACTTGTGTTATGTGCTTACGAATTTAATGTCTTAAACTTCTGATCTAAGTTACCTTGCTAACTATAGTGTTTCACTATAGTTTGGATATTTATATATTGCAGAGCTGATAGTTATAGCCAGTTCAAATGAACCGCGAACGAGTAATTTGCTCGGTTGTAATAAGTGATTCTTTCGAATTCCCTATAAATTAATTAATAATTCCTTTGAGCTAAATTGATCTGTCAGGATTATCTAATATATCTTACACCAGGAAATTGGTTGATGAAACATTGATTAAAATTAAGATACAATTAATTTTAAGGGACATTGTTCTAACATTGCGAGAGATGCTGTGAGTATCGCGAGAACCGAATGCGAGGGAAGACAACAATGATGGCGGCGCCCTGTTGGTAAAGCCTGAATGAATTAAACATATCAACCCAAATACCTTAGGATAAAGATTGTACAAACTTGCTCACCCACCTACACCAAGAACTGAAAGACATACGCACCAGCCTGGAATATGCTCATAATCAAATCCACACCGTTCAAAAAGCTTCATGACAGCGCAACTTAAAATTCCAGCCGACACCGTCAACAGCTTCACATTCCACCGGGTACACCGTTTAGGCCAAAAAACGCAGAGAGGACCGAGACCCATCATCGCCAAATTCGAACATTTTAAACAGAAAGAATTCGGCAGAAGCAAAGGGAAAGAACTTAAAGGAACTCATTATGGACTTAGTGACCAGTTTCCCAAAGAAATAAACGAACGCCGGAAAATACTCTACCCATTATTGAAGGACAACAGAAAAAATAATAAGCGTGCATATTTAATTATAGATAAACTGTACATTGTCGGACAGCTTTTCCGTGATACAACCATTACACCATGGCTTTTCTAGAATGACATCAACAACACTGACTTTCATCTCATTAATTTCTCAATAAGATAACGCTGATGGATATTGAAATGTAACCCCCCTCCTTCGACTATATTTTAGTACGCACTTTCCTCACAAATGAATCAACTTGTATCTCTTTATATATTTCTCACTCATATTCACCACTATATCATTATACACTTCAATAATTGTTTAACATCCACGTATAAATCTGCTTTCCTTACTACTCTCCTCATCATGCTATTATTTAACCGCAACACCATTCTGGAACTACACAATTCTGTATTACCATTTGGAAAAACATCTTGCTCTGATAATGTCTTCATTAATAAAGCAAATATACATTGTATAAAATCACAAGTACAACTGCAGGCATACTATACAACAACAGACTCCACTGCAATCAATAAATATTAGTAAACTTAACTTTATAACATGGAATGTGCGTGGCATCCGCACTCAAATAAAAAAAAACAAAATTCTCAATCATCTTAATAAATTAAATGCAGATATTTGCCTTCTTCAAGAAACCCATCTGACCGATTCAGAATCACAATATTTAAAAACAAAACAGTATGATCAGGTTTTCTCATCAACATATAGTCATTACAGACCCTGAAGGACGGTATGTCATTGTAAATGCAACAACATATAACCATAATCTTACTATAGTTAATGTATATGGACCAAATGATGATGACCCTACATTTTTTCATAACCTTTTTTCAATAATACAGGGAAGTTCAAATATAATAATTGGAGGAGATTTTAATACAGTCTTAAATCCGGATAAAGATCGTTCTACCGCAAAATACAAAAATTGGCAAACCACAGACACAATAAATCAATATATGAGTGATTTTGGACTTGGCGATAGCTGGAGAACATTATACCCATCAGACAGAAAGTATACATATTTCTCTACAGTACATCAGTCATTCTCCCGTCTGGACTATTTTCTGATAAGTAATACATTAACAACCTTAGTGAAACAAATTATTATACACCCAATTATAATTAGTGATCATGCACCTGTATCTTTAACATTAAGTGTGACACACATATATCAAACCCCCCGCAAGGTGGCGCTTCAATATTTCTCTACTTGACGATCCAGAATTCACTACTTTAATTGAGAGAGAGTGGGCATCCTTTATGGAAACGAACGACTCCCCAGAAGTTTCTGCTTCAACTTTATGGGAAACAGGTAAAGTAGTCATCAGAGGGAAAATTATTTCATACTCATCACACAAAAAAAAAAAAAGAATTGGAATTGGAAACTCAGTTAGAACAGAAGATCAAGCAACTATCAGACAAATACTGTATAAACCCAGAGGATCAAACATTACATGAGTTAAGGAGCACAAACCAACAATTGGAACAAATAATTCATAAAAAAACACAGTTTATCATCCAACAGTTAAAACACCAAAACTTTGAAAACAACAATAAATCAGGAAAATACCTTGGCAATTTATTACAAAGAAAAAAAGATCAATCAATGATATCAGCAATAGAGAACTCAGCAGGGAATGTCATCAGTGATCCATTAGAAATAAATAACGCATTCTATATATTCTACAAAAATCTATATTCAATTGAAAATGAACCAAAGCCAGAAGAAATATCATCTTTTTTTGAACCCTCTCAAATTACCTCAACTATCCAAAGAAACAATAGATATGCTGGACACACCATTAACAATAACTGAACTCCATAAAGCCTTACTACTGATGCCCAACAATAAATCACCTGGACCTGATGGCTTCCCTGCTGAGTTCTATAAACACTTCTGGAATATCCTTTTTCCATTATTTGATAGACTTGTAAAAGAAATAAAAAACACATCAGAAATTCCATTGCATATGAATACAGCTTCTATATCAATAATACTTAAGCCGGACAAAGACCCAACACAACCCACCAGCTATAGATCCCTCTCGTTGATGAACACAGACTTGAAAATCATTACAAAGGCATTGGCGTCTAGAATAGAAATCATAACCTCCATCTTAATTCATCCTGATCAGACAGGTTTCATCAAAAAGAGGAAATCAGTAGACAATATTCGCAGGTTATTCACTTTGATAAATATTTCTCAACAATCAAAGATTAATACAGTCATTGCATCACTCGACGCCGAAAAAGCATTCGACAAAGTTAACTGGTCATTCTTATTTCATACCCTACATAAATTTGGATTTGGGGAGTCGTTCATCCACTGGATAAAAATAATATACTCCTCACCAAGAGCCACTATTACAACAAATGGAATCACTTCACCCACATTCACTCTTCACCGGGGAACACGACAAGGATGTCCACTCTCTCCTTCATTATTTGCAATTTTTATTGAACCACTTGCACAAGCAATCCGACAAAACGATATGATTCAGGGAATTAAATCTGTAGACACACAACACAAAATCATCTTATATGCTGATGACATTTTATTACACTTACAGGACCCCACCCATTCAGTACAAGAAACATTCAAAATCATCAATAACTTCTCTGAAATATCAAATTATACAATAAACTGGAATAAATCCATCATACTCCCACTGTTAGACAACGCCTGGGATTCTGCAGCTCAGACTTCATTTCCATCACTTAGGGTTGGGAATATTAAATACCTGGGTATTAACATCTCCCCCAGGCTGTCAGAGTTATTTTCACTTAATTACTCTCCACTTTCTTAGAATAATTCAAGACAATCTAAAACGCTGGTCAAGTCTTCCACTCTCACTCTTAGGACGAATAGCCACCGTTAAAATGAAAATATTACCTCAAATAAATTACTTTTTTTCCTTACTTCCCGTAATCCCAACAGAGAAATGGTTCCAATCACTCAATAGTTCGATATCACAGTTCTTTTGGAAAAATAAGAAAGCTAAGATTAAGTATTCAAAAAAATAAACTGCAAGGTGGTCTTGAAGCACCCAACTTTCTTTATTATTTTTTAGCAAATCAATTACAATATATAGTCAAATGGTTAAAACCAAACAATAATAATACTTCATGGATAGATTTAGAACAGACATACTGCCCTAATCTCAAACTGTCAGACCTACCATTCCTTAATACCTCACTTAAAAATCACAACTGTTTTAGAAATACTGCCATATCCACAACTCTGACAGCCTGGTGGAGAGTGCTTAGAATCACTTACTCCACAACTACACCCTGTAAATTCACCCCATTATGGCATAATCCAGATTTTCATATCCGTAAAACACCTATTCACTTCCACACTTGGGAAGAAAAAGGGATCACACACCTTCACCATCTCTTCAATAACAATAATTTCATGACCTTTCAAGATCTATCCCAGAAATATGCAATTGAAAACCAACAGTCCTTTTATTATATACAACTTAAAACAATCATAAGAAATAAAATCAACATAAGAAATAATACTCTCACACCCCCACAGATATCAGAAGAAATTATGCAAATTGGAAATGATAATAAATTGATCTCTAAATTATATAAATTATTAACTAAATCAGACACTTTAATACATGTACCACAAACTAAATGGAATCAAGATATATCCACCCCTCTTACCTCCCAATACTGGACTGACATATGTAATAATATATTTACAATGACAACAAACACTAATTTACAACTAATCCAATATAAAATCATTCATAGAACTCACATCACTCAATATAAAAAATATAAAATGGGACTTGCAACTACTGACATCTGCTCACAGTGCACCATGGGTGTTTCTGACAATTATTTTCACGCAGTTTGGGCATGCACACCACTTTACAACTTTTGGACAATAGTAACACAAAAACTTTCAGATGTTCTGAGCTGTAGAATCCCTCTCTCTCCGCCTCTATGCCTGCTGGGAGACCTACAAATAATAAATTTACAAACCAAATACAAAGACAGTTTATTAGTTTCTCTAGCTATCGCCAAGAAAACAATTCTACAAAACTGGAAATCCAAAAATATTCTTAGTTTAAACCATTGGGAAAATTTACTATTGGAATTCATAACTTTACTAAAAATCACAACTTTCCAAAACGGTGACATACCGTCCTTCGGGGAAAACTGGAAACCATTCCTCAACTATTTCAACCTTGACCCAAACTGAAATTGATGCCACGCACATTCTTACACATATTTCCTCATGTCTTCTCACATTCCTATCAAAAGAAGAAATAATACTATAACACTACTATAATATTATTAATAATACTATACTATACTATACTATACTATACTATACTATACTATACTATAATACTATATTATGATACGATAACAATACTATGTACACATTCATTTAAAACATGACTAATTATTTATGGTATATGATTAAAATAAATATTACAAACATCAATTACATTTCTCAACAATACACTATTATTATTGGTGATGATGAGGATGGTAGTAATGACTATTATTATTATCATTATTATTATTATTATAAGAAGCATTACTACTACTATACTTTAAGGATTATTGTTAAAGTAACAACAATGGGGTACTTTCCATAAGATCATCTCTCAATGCAAATCAAACTAGCTTTTAGGCTAACTGAAATAAAACCATGCCAATCTCTAGGTATGGTGAAGGCTATGTGATGATGTGGGGCTATTTTAATTCCAAAGGCCAAGGGAACTTTATCAGGATGCATAGTATCCTAAAAATAAATAAAAAAAAATACTTAAAAATAAAAATCTGCCTGCCTCTATGGGAATTTAAAATAGGGGTGTCCAGACTTATGCACCCTGTATTTTAAGGAAGAACATTTATTTATTTACGATACATTATTCATTCACAAAGAAAATTGGTGTCCTTAAAGGTTGGATTTTTCCTAATTGTTTTTAATTAAGGCATTAAGTTCAATTTCCAAAATATGATTTTTTATTCCTCTTTTTAGTCAACTTTAGCATGGGTGTATTCACTTATGCATTGCACTGTATATATATATATATATATATATATAGCACCATATGCAAACTAATGCACTTCAATTTATTTTAAGTATATCTGCAGTGACAAATATAAGTCATAACACCATGAATAAAACAAAATGTCCACTGATGATGTAACAGGACCCGTTCTCAGCACCAGAGACTGCAGTGCATGCTGGGATTTGGTGACAGTAACAAAAACATCGACACTGTTATTGAACTGAATGGAATCAACGTTGGACTGACTCAAAGTGAATAACAACATTATTATCTTCTGTAGAGCTGCTTATAGATGAACTGAACTCATTTCATAGTTGATGATCTTCACACAGTTATTGAACTGAACTGAATCAACACTGAACTTCAGCTGAACAATGACACTGTCGTCTTTTTAGATCTGCTTTACAGCAGAATTGATTTCTGTTTCCATCATTAATCATTATTTCCCTGTTTATCTGTAAAGCTGCTTTATAAAATAAAGGTATATAAATATATTAGCATTCTGCTAATAATATATAAATTCTGCGTGTTATAAATAAAGGTCATTTGACCTAAAGTCGCAATGAAAAGGAAATAGTGACGGATCTTTTCTTACATTTTGTGACGCACATCCAAGTGTAACATAATAAAAAAAGAAATAGTGCAGGGCAGGTTCATCAGCTGGTAATGAATCAGATGTTGAGATGTGGATGTTGCACTCAAAAATGAAGGTGAGCTTACAGTCGATTGTAGAGTTTAAGGAGAATAAATGATTGGATTAAATATTACAAAAATTCTAAAAAATTCTAAAAAATCCGTGTACATGGATGAATCGTTTACAATAAGATCTGCGCTTTTTCAAAATAAATGTAATTTCATTCAAAAAAAAAATGTCTTTTAATATGCACTTGTCACAATAATCCTGTGTAAATTAAATTTTACTGAAATAAAAGTTCAAAGTTAAATGATTTTCTCTACTCTTCCTCTTCCCTGAGTCAAAGGAAAATTGATAAGGAACTTGATATAAGGACATCATGTATTAACAGTGTTGTTGTCAACTCTTCACTATAAAGTAGATTCTGTTGACTATAAAGTAGCACTCTGTTGACGAAGGCTGTCCCAATGCGAAGGCTCATCCAAATGTGTCCGTCGTTTCCAGTGAGATAAAGGATACAACAGATACAACAGCTCATTCGCAGCCTTGCAGAATTCATTTTTTGAGAGAAATTGCTGGATTACAGCCTTTGAATTGGGACACAGTCTGAGTGTGTGTGTGTGTGCGTGTGTGTGGGTGTGTGTGTTACCAGCTCCCTCTGCTGGACAGGCTCATGTAGTGTAAGGGAGGATGGTGTCACAGTATTTCCCAACCCTGCAGCCCTAGTGAGAAAAACCTATACCAAAATATATTTAAAATACATTTATTTCACTCAGTATACTACAAATCCATTAACATATTTACTGACATATTGCTTGAGACATATTATAATTAAACTTTATTTGGAGTACTTCTTTATTGCACATTTTTTTATATTAAGCCTAAAATGTTTTAATATCACAATTATTAAGGATAGTATGATTGTTGTATCATATCTGTACTTAAATGCAAGATATTTAAAGTGTGCCTAGAGTTTACTTGCACTAGTTCCATTTAAGCACAATCAAATATACTTAACCTGCAATTAATGATTAAAGTGAAAAAATTTGCATATACATTCTATTTAATAACCAATACAATGACCATTACAACTGAATGGCACCAACAGAAACTACTGCAGGACATTTCTGCCCCCAAACACAACATTGAATTATTTTACTGAAAGATTAGTCAAACTCATTAAAACCAGTAACGTGTTTGAAAGTGAATAATTAAAAGAAGCTGCTAAAAATTAAGCGTAGTGTCAGTTCTGGCGGGTCACGTTAGCACATTAGAGCACGTTAGAGTCCTACACTCAGCTGATCCACATCTATCTATAGGAGTACGACGCCTATCACTGTATACATACTGTATATAAGCTCCTTCAGTATTATCAGCAGCTGTCGCGTTCCTCAGGAGCTCATTACCCTCCTCCATCCAGTCAGTATGGCATTCAGATTCCCCTTGAAGCAGAATAAATTCTCGAATTATGTTGTACTTTAAAATCTTGAATTAATGATATCAGCAATACATTCATGTTGGTTCTGTTCTATTGCTGCTCTTATCCATGCTAGACTGCATGGATGCGCAGGGAGTTCTTGCCCAGAATAGAACCATACAGCCAATCCAAACTGAATGCTAATTGTCAATCGATAGTGGTCCTGACAGAATTATTCATTTGTGAATCTGAGACTGTGTTTGTTTTTGCATGCAGCTTGCGAGGACAGGTCATGTGCATTATTTTATCATCAAATTCAGATTACAAAATTACATTCACAAATCAGGTAAATATTTCCATGATAAGGTAAAGTAGAGTGTGAGTAACGCAGCTTACACTGGCACAACTGTGAAAGAAATGTTAATCAGAATAAACTATATTAACAAATATGTTTTAACTGTCACCACCCCAAATGAGAATTATTTGTAACTCTGGGGCTCCCGCTCCATGTAGAATAAAACATTGTTATTATTATTATTATTATTATTATTTATAGTTTTTCTAGAAGACTAATATGTCTGGAGTCCTCATCTCATGTATAGACTAGTTTAATTGTATTTGTCAGAAGTACGGTTAATGTTTTATGTAGGAATTTTTTTATTTTGGAAAACATCACACAATAAGCAAACAAAGTAGAGGCAGGATGGCCAAAAACGTAAGGAAATTATGTTATTTTGTGTATAACTAGGGTTTGTTCCATGACATTTATAAATATAAATGAAACAATTCCACATGTATACTAACTGTTTTGACAGCTATAATTGTTGTAAAGTGTTCCTATATTATTGCTATTGAGTGGTCATTAAGACTAGTACAAGGTTCTCTCTTAAAAGCAAGTGCTCAGAGTTGGATGTTGACCTCACTGTGTGTACCATCACCATCAATAGTGCTTTCATTGCCATCCGAGAGGAATCCGCTTCCAGAGTGATGTGTCCTACACTCCAATGCTGTAAGTCTCTGCTTCAGCCGCTGTTGAGTAGCTGTGTATTCAGCCAGTAACCGAGCAAACCGAGTCTGTAGTATTTCCAGAGAAGCTTCCAACCTCTCCACTTTCTCCTCAACCCGCTCTTCTCCCATTCCACCGGCCTCCAACTCCTCAAGCAGACCCTCTTTCAGGAGAATCTGTCTTCCCCTCTCTTCCAGAACTTTCTTAGCATCCGGATACTCCATTACAGCCTCCATCAGGTCATCCTTTGACAAACAAAAGAGGTCAGAGTAGCCAATGCTACGGATGTTAGCTGTACGACAGTTGCCCATTTTGCTCCCTTTGATGTTGAGGATGCTAATCTCGCCAAAGCAGCTGCCGCCCGTCAAGTGTGCATACTGGGTCACCCCATCATCAGCCACAACAGCAAGGCGACCCTCTTTAATGATGTACATCTCTTTTCCTATGTCTCCCTTTCGGCAGATGTAGTCTCCAGGGCTGAAGACCTGTGGCCGCAGCTTGAGCACTAGTTCCACTAAAAGCCCGGCCTCACAGTCCTGGAAGATACGGACCTTCTTCAATGTTTCTAAGTGCACATTGATAGCAATCTCAGCCCGCAGTTTGTTTGGCAGATTCTTTAGGACATCCTGCTCATCAATTGCTTTCTTGTTGGTCCACAAGTAGTCGAACCATTTGATGACTCTAGCTTCTAGCTCTTTGCTGACCTTTCTGAACTGCATGTAGTGTTTGATGGCGTCAATGTGAGCTTGGAACTCGGTCCGTGTGGCATTCATGTTTGATATCATGGCTCCTACATTACCAACAATGGTGGCGAAAATGAGAACGCCAACAAGGAAATCAAAAACAACAAAAAGATACTCCTCATCCCGCACCGGAGCTGGCATTTCCCCAATGGTCGTCAAAGTGAGGGTTGACCAGTAGAGGCAGTAGACATATCCTCGTGTTAGAGTCCCAAACTCAGGGTCAGAAATGTTCGGGTAGACCCACTGGTCGGATCCAAAGCCCAGAGACTTGGAAATGGCAAAGTAGATGCAGGCATTCCAGTGAATGATGACTAAGATATAGAGCACCAAGATGCAAATGCGGAAAATGTTGGGGTAATTTGTGCGGGTCTCTGTGCGGTCGAAGAACTCGAAGAGGCGTGAGAAGCGCATCAGTCGATTGAAACGCAGCTCTGGTACGTGAATGCCAATGACGATGTAGGCTAGATCCGTGGGCAGTATGGATAGGAGGTCTAGCTTGAACTGCAAAGTATGAAAGTAGCTTTCTCTTAACTTGGTAAGGTCCTTCACCAGAAGACCCTGCTCAAGGAAACCTATAGTGAAGATATACATTGTCAATTCTTAATGATTGCTCAAATACACTTAATTTTAGCACCAAAGCACCTATCTAATCAATAGTGCGAAGTGTCACAACAACTCTTTGAAAAAGATGTTAGATGCTAAAAGATTCTGACCTGTTCTCAGTCTTGCACAGGTGTCCAGTATATAAATGACATCAGAGAGATAATCCAAAACCAGCCACAGAATGAAGTTCCTGGTTTGAAGCTCATCAAAGCAGGCTCTGTGTTTGGGATATGAATAATGAAACACCATCAGCTTGAGTCAGGACTAACCCTTTCACATTTGGCACAACAACACTTATTTACATGAATCATCGTCAAAATGAGTGCCTAGATCACACACTCTTGCTCATGAGGTCTAATTATACCGCTTGGACTTAATGGACGAACAGCTGCTACAAATAATTTCCTCACAGGCCATATACATGCAGTGTTCAGCATGCAAAATTAGTAGGTTAATTATTTCTTCCACTTACAGTATTCAGATTAATTTACTGTATAATTTGCAGTCAAGTTTTTCATTGGAATCATTGGATTTATTTTAGGACCTTAGCTAAGAAATGCAATTGATTTTCAATATATCAGCTTTAAACTCCAAATAAAATGATTAGATTTTGTGTAGATAAATTAACATATCTTTTGTCTTACCTAGCCACCACAAAGCACCAGTTGTACAATACATCTGTGGCAATAACAAACAGCCAGCGGTAGTACAGGTCATCAGCAGGTGCCAGTATGAAAACATCAGACTTTTTCCTAATAATCAAATGCATTTCATAATTTTATGTGGTTGCATGTTTGTTAAAAAGGACAATGGAAATTTCATACAGCTATGTATGATTGGTGATAATGGTGTGACAGGAAAACTCACTTGGTTTTGGCACTGTTGTTCCCATCATGAGCATCAGATCTACTGATGCTTATCCGACTGGGAGCAACTTGAAGTTCAGGTCCTCAGAAGCGCTCTAAAAAAGAATCTGGCCTTTCCTCTTCTTCCTGAAGGCTCTTATGGGCCCAGTCTCTAAGAGTGACTACCATACTCACCAACCTTGGAAACAAAGGGAAATAATAAATCAATGTGGAAATACCCATTGTGAGAAACTGACCAGAATTTAATTTCAAGATTTCACCTTCCATCCAAGTCTAAATTGAAATAAACTAAATAGCCTTCTAGATGTTCCCTAACTTCATATATGGAGAACTTTGAAAGGTACTGCAGCTTCCCAAAGGATCTCAACAAGAGTGCCCTGTCCTTTGGTTCTGGGGAGTCCTGGGAGAAATTGCCTGATTAATTTGGTTCAAACATTGTACTTTACCAGGGTTCCTATATGCTGTAGTTTCTGCTGTATGTAAGGATGTGAAGCTTAGGAAAATTACAGATCTACGGATCTCGCAGCACATTTCAGGTGTCTCTCTTTAAACAATGCACAGATAAGTGCAGGGAGTACCCCTATGTGCTTCAGTGGTGAACTAAAAGAGTTCCCCTCTAAAAGAGCAACACAGTGAATCCCGTCTTTAAGCTGAATTGGGTAAATTATGCAAGGCACAAATAGATCTGTTCGCTTCCCGGGAATCCTCCCTCTGCCTTCTGTGGTATTAACTGACCTAGCCCTCAGCATCAACGCACTGTCACACAACTGGCCCAGGGGTCTGCACAAGTATGCAAGAACCCCCTCTACTAGACGGCTATATGCTTTGAAGTGGTGCCTTTTCACTACATGGTGTTCTTTCCGAGATAAAGATCCACGGAGGTGTGGCATTGGATCAGTGCTTTCCTTCCTTCAGGAGGGCCTAGATAAGTAGTTGTCCATTTCCACCCTTAAGGTGTATGTGGCTGTGATGGCAGCAAATCACGACAATGTGGGCAGTAGTTCTTTTAAAATATTCAAGGCATTGTATGGAACAGATAGAGACCAAACATGATTAAAAAAATTATCAAGTCATCGTTCATGCATTTGCTTATCAGTTATTAGGTCTGTCCTGAATTGTTGTGTTAACAGTCAATAACCATTAACATAAACTGTGCTTTGCATGAAGTTGAAGTGGATGTTTTGCAGTTTATATTAGTTTAAGGCCTTCAAAAATATATATGAATGGATTAAGATAGGTCTCTGTGGCCTCTCTCTTTGCTTCTGCATCCAGGAGGTCCTGAACTAATTTTTATCGCGGTTCTTGCCTAAACCCTAGGAATGAGTTTGGTTGTTAGAGTCCACCTGTGACCAATGGGAAGTCCTCTCCTTGGTGGTGGTGGGTGCAGAAGGTCCCCCTTCCTGTCCTGTAAGAGGTATCTGGTAGTTGTTTTAGCATCTTATCTGATGTTGCTGAACATTTGTTTATGTTCATTCACCAAGGATCCAATCACAGTGTGGCACATCTTCTTCCACACCGGCAGTTAGAGGGGCCTTGCCATAAACTGGTCCCTGGAATGCCATCTTAACTGATTTTCACCACAATAGCTACCATGAAAATACTATGTTGTTGTTTTTAAAAGTCAGTGGATCAGTTGCACAAAAGAGAGTCAATATTAAAATGATGGATTTAAATCTATGAATATATTTGATAATAACGGCTGGCATCAAAGATGCTGATGCAAAGTTTTAAAACTTAAGCCTAAAAGAAACAAAAAAGTGTTATTATAAGTGTCCGGACCACTCATAAGCATTAGAGACCCCCTATAAGGACTAGAACAAATAAAATGAATTGAAAATAGAATACTAGAAACATAAAACTAGATGTTGCTTGTTTTTGTTTCATTATTGCTGACAGGATCAGTTATTTTCCAAGTTTCTGATCAGATGTGATGCATTTCCCTTTTCTGACAGTAGATGGCAGGGTTGCTCACGCTCTCACGCCACACAGTGTATAAACCGTATAAACGTGCGACTATACGTTGACAGACAAGATATAGCAGGATACTTTCGATAAGTAACAAAGTCTCAGCCTTTAAATGTTGTACGTTTTATTACGAAATAAAAAAAATGCATATTGTGCACGCAATTGTGTACAAATCAGTTATTAAATTAACCTTTAATAATAATGTACCAGCCGAACCACAGAGTTCACAGTATAGTTTTTCTCCTTGAGAAAATTTAACATACTATGTGTATGTATATCCAAATGAATAGATATTGAATCAGCATTGATTCGCAAACTTGATGCTCACTCCATGCTGACCTGGAAGATGGTGATGTAAGTTTTCCTACCTTCCTAAAAAAAACTCTGAATTCAGAAGCACATACTAGTACACTACTCGTACTACATTTACCGTATTCTTTTATGTCATAAATAGGAAGAGTATATGCTTGTATGCTGTCTGAATTCTGCAACTGATACTGTAACGTGCCAGAGAAAGCAGGAGAAGGTGAGGATCTAAATGCATTTTTTGTTGTTTTTTTATCACATGGTAAATAAAGTAAAACAGATATCAACATGAAAAACTACAAAGGACTACAAAACATGGCACAGCACAGGAAATAACATTAGTCCACACAAAACAAGGGGAACACAAGACACACATACACACACACACAACCACACACACAAACTCCACCCTCTTACAAACCTTACCAGGAAGTGACTAGTCATTATTTTTGCCTTTCATTTTTACTGAAAGCTCAAACGAGTCAGTGTTGTGAAGAACAGAGGAGGACACATTATATTATAGCATTTTTGTTTATTTCTGAATTAACCCAGATTAGATTTTAATTGTAATAGTTGTTTACTCTTTAAACCAAAGTTCAGAAAGTGAAAGTAAATTGTAGATCATTGGATCTTTTACAAGACAAGGAAATGGATTCAAAATCTGTGGAAGAGCTTTCTTGTCCTGTTTGCTGTGACATCTTCAAGACTCCTGTTATTCTGTCCTGTAGTCACAGTATTTGTAAAGAGTGTTTACTACAGTTCTGGAAAACTAAGAAAACTCAGGAGTGTCCTGTCTGCAGGAGAAGATCCTCAAAAGATGATCCACCAGTTATTCTTGTGTTAAAAAACTTGTGTGATTCATTGATAAAGGAGGGAAATGAGAAACGTTCACCAGGATCTGAGGAGATCTGCAGTTTACACAGTGAGAAACTCAAACTCTTCTGTCTGGAGGACAAACAGCCTGTGTGTTTAGTGTGCAGAGACTCAGAGAAACACACCAATCACACATTCAGACCCATCAGTGAAGTGCTTTCATCTTACAAGGTAAGACTAATGTCTCTCATTTCATATGCTGAATACAGTGCTAAACATAGAGTATTATTTGTGTTTACAATAGACCAGTATTTATTTTTACTCAGACTAAATCTTTATATCTCTCTGATATACAATTCTGCTCTTCGATCCTCTGATGTTCAAATCTTCTTGAATGTAACAGCATTGGCACAAAACATCTTTTGACAAAATAGAAATGTTCTGTATTTGCACAACCACAAATTTACAACTGCATGGATATAATAATTAGAATTGGCCATGATGATTTCTTGATGTTTCTTGATGTCCTGCAATTTTCAGACACAAATGCTTCCATGAGAATGACCCATTCAACATATAAATAATATAACAATAAAAAACATACAATGTTTAAACCTCTTAGAGCTGCATCAGTTTCACAGATTTTCATCTTAACCTGTAGGAGGAGTTTAATACAGCACTGACGTCCTTACAAAACAAGCTCAAACATGGAGAAGAAATGAAAGAAGAGTGTGATAAAACAATTGAACACATCAAGGTGAGGATATAAAGAGTTAATACTCAACATTCACACACAGAGTTTATTATTGACATTAGTGGAGTGTGTGTTCATACAGCGCTGACTGAAGTGAATGTGATTTGATTTCAGTCTCAAGCTGAGCACACAGAGCGTCAGATTAAAGAAGAGTTTGAGAAGCTTCATCAGTTTCTCAGAGACGAAGAAGAAGCTACAATCACTGCACTGAGAGAGGAAGAGGAGCAGAAGAAGCAGAGGATGAAGGAGAAGCTGGAGGAGATGAACACACACATCTCAGCTTTTTCACACACTATCAGAGACATGGAGGAGATGATGAAAGACAATGACGTCTCGTTTCTAAAGGTGACAAATCAATCTGGCTTCATTCTCTGTGCAGAAAACAACTTGTATAGAGAGACTCATTGACACTGAGAGTGTTTGATAAGATATTAAAATGTTTTCAAACTCTATATTTTCCAGAACTATAAAGTCACGATGGAAAGGTGAGTGAGCTGCTCGTATCTCTTCTCTCAGTGGATCTGAACTCAAATTCACTGCAGTTCTGACTCCTGAATGTTCCTCAGAGTCCAGATCTCACAGCCGGATCCACGGATGAGTTCTGGAGCTTTGATTCATGTGTCGCGTTATCTGGGTAACCTGCCGTTCAGAGTCTGGAAGAAGATGCTGGAAACTGTCCAACACAGTGAGTCTCAGCAGATTTGACACCAGTGCAGAAAATTTCAGAAAATCATCAGATCATACAGCGAACTCATAATGAAAAGTTTATTCCTCATGATCTATATTTATGTATTAGGATAAAATAGTGTTTATTGAATACTGAAATTAAACCTGAAGCCTCATTCAATTCTGACAGTAACTGAGAGACCATTGTGATGATTTTATGTCTTTATATGTGTTTTACGTTTACATTTCTAATACATCATATTTCATCCTGTAATCTGATGTTATTCTCTTTGCAGCTCCGTTGACTCTGGATCCAAACACAGCAGCTCCTTGGCTCACACTCTCTGCTGATCTGACCAGTGTGTCGTACAGTGATGTTGATAAAACACTTCCTGATAATCCAGAGAGGATTGACTGGTATCCATGTGTCCTGGGATCTGAGGGCTTTAACTCAGGAACACACTGCTGGGATGTGGAGGTTGGAGACAATACAGACTGGATTCTTGGAATAACCACAGCATCAAACCAAAGGAAGGGAGATTTCTTTGACTCTAATGTCTGGTGTGTGGATTACATAGACAGCGAATACACCTCACAATCCCCAGAGCAACGCCGCACTGTCTTTACTGTTAAACAGAAGCTTCAGCGTGTGAGAGTTCAGCTGGACTATGACAGAGGAACAGTGTCATTCTCTGATCCTGTAACTAACACACGTTTACTCACATTCACATCCACCTTCAACGACACAGTCTTTCCATTCTTATATAATCACTGCACAACTCCTCTGAGGATCTTACCGGTTAAACTGTTTATTACAGCAGAAAATCACAGTTAAATCTAATTCTGTTTTTAGATTAATTCAGTTTAGCAAATTATGCTTCAATAACAATACTGTAATTAAAGGGTCTCATTGATCAATCACACTTAAAATGTTCAACTTTGAGCTGACTTAAAAATCAGAGTTCTGTTAAGTCATTCTGTTTATGTATATGTATGTATATATATATATATATAGCACCATATGCAAACTAATGCACTTCAATTTATTTTAAGTATATCTGCAGTGACAAATATAAGTCATAACACCATGACTAAGACAAAATGTCCACTGATGATGTAACAGGACCTGTTCTCAGCACCAGAGACTGCAGTGCATGCTGGGATTTGGTGACAGTAAAAGTGAATAACAACATTATTATCTTCTGTGGAGCTGCTTATAGATGAACTGAACTAGTTACAGATCAACTTCATAGTTGATGATCGTTACACAGTTATTGAACTGAACTGAATCAACACTGAACTTCAGCTGAACAATGACACTGTCGTCTTTTTAGATCTGCTTTACAGCAGAATTGATTTCTGTTTGCATCATTGATCATTATTTTCCTGTTTATCTGTAAAGCTGCTTTATGAAATAAAGGTATATAAATATATTAGCATTCTGCTAATAATATATAAATTCTGCGTGTTATAAATAAAGGTAATTTGACCTAAAGTCGCAATGAAAAGGAAATAGTGACGGATCTTTTCTTACATTTTGTGACGCACATCCAAGTGTAACATAATAAAAAAAGAAATAGTGCAGGGCAGGTTCATCAGCTGGTAATGAATCAGATGTTGAGATGTGGATGTTGCACGCAAAAATGAATGTGAGCTTACAGTCGATTGTAGAGTTTAAGGAGAATAAATGATTGGATTAAATATTACAAAAATTCTAATAAATAAAAAAATACGTGTACATGGATGAATCGTTTACAATAAGATCTGTGCTTTTTCAAAATAAATGTAATTTCATTCCAAATTTTTTTTCTTTTAATATGCACTTGTCACAATAATCCTGTGTAAATAAATTTTTACTGAAATAAAAGTTCAAAGTTAAATGATTTTCTCTACTCTTCCTCTTCCCTGAGTCAAAGGAAAATTGATAAGAAACTTGATATAAGGACATCATGTATTAACAGTGTTGTTGTCAACTCTTCACTATAAAGTAGATTCTGTTGACTATAAAGTAGCACTCTGTTGACGAAGGCTGTCCCAATGCGAAGGCTCATCCAAATGTGTCCGTCGTTTCCAGTGAGATAAAGGATTCAACAGATACAACAGCTCATTCGCAGCCTTGCAGAATTCATTTTTTGAGAGAAATTGCTGGATTACAGCCTTTGAATTGGGACACAGTCTGAGTGTGTGTGTGTGTGTGCGTGTGTGTGTGTGTGTGTGTGTGTTACCAACTCCCTCTGCTGGACAGGCTCATGTAGTGTAAGGGAGGATGCTGTCACACAGTATTTCCCAACCCTGCAGCCCTAGTGAGAAAAACCTATACCAAATATTTAAAATACATTTCACTCAGTATACTACAAATCCATTAACATATTTACTGACATATTGTTTGAGACTTACTGGTATAAATATTATAAATAAACTTTATTTGGAGTACTTCTTTATTGCACAATGCACATTTTTTAATTTTAAGCCTAAAATATTTTAATATCACATTTAGTAAGGATAGTATGATTTCTGTATAATATCGGTCTTTAAATACAAGATATTTAAAGTGTGCCTAGAGTTTACTTGCACTAGTTCCATTTAAGCACAATCACATATACTTAACCTGCAATTAATGATTAAAGTGAAAAAATGTGAATACACTTTCTATTTAATTATAAATACAATGACTTTTACAACTGAATGGCAACAATAGAAACTACTGCAGGACATTTCTGTCCCCAAACACAATATTGAATTATTTTACTGAAAGATTAGTCAAACTCATTAAAACCAGTAACGTGCTTGAAAGTGAATAATTAAAAGAAGCTGCTCAAAATTAAGCGTAGTGTCAGTTTTGGCGGGTCACGTTAGCACATTAGAGCACGTTAGAGTCCTATACTCAGCTGATCCACATATTATCAGCAGCTGTCATGTTTCTCAGGAGCTCATTACCCTCCTCCCTCCCCAGCTCCTCTCGTCCAGTCAGGATTTGGCATTCTGATTCCCCTTGAATCAGAATAAATTCTCGAATTATGTTGTATCTTGAATTAATGATATCTGCAATACATTCATGTTGGTTCTGTTCTGTTTACCCTAAGCGGGGTTATTGCTGCTCTTATCCATGCTAGACTGCATGGACGCGCAGGGAGTTCTTGCCCAGAACAGAACCATACCGCCAATCCAAACTGTATGCTAATTGTCAATCGTATTTGACGATAGTGGTCCTGACAGAATTATTCAGAATCTGAGACTGTGTTTGTTTTTGCATGCAGCTTGCGAGGACAAGTCATGTGCATTATTTTTATCATCAGATTCAGATTACAAAATTACATTCACAAATCAGGTAAATATTTCCATGATATTACCATAAATCTGTAACATAAGGTAAAGTAGAGTGTGAGTAACGCAGCTAACACTGGCACAACTGTGAAAGAAATGTTAATCAGAATAAATCTATATTAACAAATATGTTTTAACTGTCACCACCCCAAATCACAATTATTTGTCCCGTACCTGACGTCGTCATACTCAGATTCTAGTCAGAATATGAGTCTGACACTGCTCCATTGGGCTGTGATTATGGGGCGTGTTTCAACCGAACCAGGAAAGAAAATGCCTCTGCACTCAATTGGATAGACCTACAACCAATCAGAGCAACGGAGTAAGTGACGTATGTTTTTCATTCACATTTCCGATCGACAAATGCCTTGATCGCGGTTCTCTGTTCCTCTTTTAAAATGAATGCGCTGTCGATATCTTCTATAACAGGCGCGATGGCAGAATCTACACATGATGTTTTATAAACAAAGTTCGGGAGGAGCACGCTCAAATAATCAATCCAATCAACTTGTCATCAAACAATTACCGTCTACCCAATCAGCATGAGAAGAAGCATATATATATATATTCACTCTGTCAACTCACCTAACATTCCTTGACAGTTTTCAGCATCCCTCCACTCACTCTCGGCTTGTTCTTCGACAGCCTGGAATACGCGGGGAGTACTTTGGTTTCGGGCCGAATACCGAGCCCGGAACCGGAAATCTATCTGACTTATTTGTAAGTGTGAACTCGTGAAATCTCAATTCTCCAGCGGCAGTCATCTTTGTTGTAAACAAATTCAACCCAAGCGCTCTTTGGTGACGTGAAAGATTACGTTACTGTTGATCATCTGTCCATCATCGTATAAAGCCCGCCCTGACAATTTGATTGGTCCGAACAGCTTTTGTTCGGGCATAATAGCTCCACAACGGATCAAGTCCTGACCGAACTTCCCGACCTAAAAATTTTGTGGGCGGGGCTAAGTTCGGCTGTCATCCAGGCTTTTATTTTCTAGAAGACTAAAATGTCTGGAGTCCTCATCTCATGTGGGTATAGACTAGTTTAATTGTATTTGTCAGAAGTACGGTTAATGTTTTATGTGGGAATTTTTTTATTTTGGAAAACATCACACAATATGCAAACAAAGTACAGGCAGGATGGCCAAAAACGTAAGGAAATTATGTTATTTTGTGTATAACTAAGGTTTGTTCCATGACATTTATAAATATAAATGAAACAATTCCACATGTATACTAACTGTTTTGACAGCTATAATTGTTGTAAAGTGTTCATATATTATTGCTATTGAGTGGTCATTAAGACTAGTACAAGGTTCTCTCTTAAAAGCAAGTGCTCAGAGCTGGATGTTGACCTCACTGTGTGTACCATCACCATCAATAGTGCTTTCATTTCCATCCGAGAGGAATCCGCTTCCAGAGTGATGTGCCCTACACTCCAATGCTGTAAGTCTCTGCTTCAGCCGCTGTTGAGTAGCTGTGTATTCAGCCAGTAACCGAGCAAACCGAGTCTGTAGTACACTGCTCAAAAAAAATTAAGGGAACACTTAAACAACACAATGTAACTCCAAGTCAATCACACTTCTGTGAAATTAAACTGTCCACTTAGGAAGCAACACTGATTGACAATCAATTTCACATGCTGTTGTGCGAATTGAATAGACGACCGGTGGAAATTATAGGCAATTAGCAAGACACCCCCAATAAAGGAGTGGTTCTGCAGGTGGTGACCACAGACCACTTCTCAGTTCCTATGCTTTCTGGCTGATGTTTTGGTCACTTTTGAATGCTGGCGGTGCTTTCACTCTACTGGTAGCATGAGACGGAGTCTACAACCCACACAAGTGGCTCAGGTAGTGCAGCTCATCCAGGATGGCACATCAATGCGAGCTGTGGCAAGAAGGTTTGCTGTGTCTGTCAGCGTAGTGTCCAGAGCATGGAGGCGCTACCAGGAGACAGGCCAGTACATCAGGAGACGTGGAGGAGGCCGTAGGAGGGCAACAACCCAGCAGCAGGACCGCTACCTCCGCCTTTTTGCAAGGAGGAGCAGGAGGAACACTGCCAGAGCCCTGCAAAATGACCTCCAGTAGGCCACAAATGTGCATGTGTCTGCTCAAACGGTCAGAAACAGACTCCATGAGGGTGGTATGAGGGCCCAACGTCCACAGGTGGGGGTTGTGCTTACAGCCCAATACCGTGCAGGACGTTTGGCATTTGCCAGAGAACACCAAGATTGGCAAATTCGCCACTGGCGCCCTGTGCTCTTCACAGATGAAAGCAGGCAGCAGAACGTTGTCCATGGCGTCTCCAGACTCTGTCACGTCTGTCACATGTGCTCAGTGTGAACCTGCTTTCATCTGTGAAGAGCACAGGGCGCCAGTGGCGAATTTGCCAATCTTGGTGTTCTATGGCAAATGCCAAGCGTCCTGCACGGTGTTGGGCTGTAAGCACAATAAGTTGTAATTTAAGTTTAAAGTGCTACAATGTAAAGAAAATCCAGCAAAACGCGCCCGCGCGTTTTTCGACCTCAGAGGGTTAATGATTTACATCTCTTTTCCTATATCTCCCTTTCGGCAGATGTAGTCTCCAGGGCTGAAGACCTGTGGCCGCAGCTTGAGCACCAGTTCCACTAAAAGCCCTGCCTCACAGTCCTGGAAGATACGGACCTTCTTCAATGTTTCTAAGTACACATTGATAGCAATCTCAGCCCGCAGTTTGTTTGGCAGATTTTTTAGGACATCCTGCTCATCAATTGCTTTCTTGTTGGTCCACAAGTAGTCGAACCATTTGATGACTCTAGCTTCTAGCTCTTTGCTGACCTTTCTGAACTGCATGTAGTGTTTGATGGAGTCGATGTGAGCTTGGAACTCGGTCCGTGTGGCATTCATGTTTGATATCATGGCTCCTACATTACCAACTATGGTGGCGAAAATGAGAACGCCAACAAGGAAATCAAAAACAACAAAAAGATACTCCTCATCCCGCACCGGAGCTGGCATTTCCCCAATGGTCGTTAAAGTGAGGGTTGACCAGTAGAGGCAGTAGACATATCCTCGCGTGAGAGTCCCAAACTCAGGGTCAGAAATGTTTGGGTAGACCCACTGGTCGGATCCAAAGCCCAGAGACTTGGGAATGGCAAAGTAGATGCAGGCATTCCAGTGATGCAAATGCGGAAAATGTTGGGGTAATTTGTGCGGGTCTCTGTGCGGTCGAAGAACTCGAACAGGCGTGAGAAGCGCATCAGCCGATTGAAACGCAGCTCTGGTACGTGAATGCCAATGACGATGTAGGCTAGATCCGTGGGCAGTATGGATAGGAGGTCTAGCTTGAACTGCAAAGTATGAAAGTAGCTTTCTCTTAACTTGGTAAGGTCCTTCACCAGAAGACCCTGCTCAAGGAAACCTATAGTGAAGATTTACATTGTCAATTCTTAATGATTGCTCATATACACTTAATTTTAGAACCAAAGCACCAATCTAATCAATAGTGCGAAGTGTCACAACAACTCTTTGAAAAACATGATAGATGCTAAAAGATTCTGACCTGTTCTCAGTCTTGCACAGGTGTCCAGTATATAAATGACATCAGAGAGATAATCCAAAACCAGCCACAGAATGAAGTTTCTGGTTTGAAGCTCATCAAAGCAGGCTCTGTGTTTGGGATATGAATAATGAAACACCATCAGCTTGAGTCAGGACAAACCCTTTCACATATGTCACAACAACACTTATTTACATGAATCATCGTCAAAATGAGTGCCTAGATCACACACTCTTGCTCATGAGGTCTAATTATACCGCTTGGACTTAATGGACGAACAGCTGCTACAAATAATTTCATCACAGGCCATATACATGCAGTGTTCAGCATGCAAGATTAGTAGGTTTATTATTTCTTCCACTTACAGTATTCAGATTAATTTACTGTATAATTTGCGGTCAAGTTTTTCATTGGAATCATTGGATTTATTTTAGGACCTTTGCTAAGAAATGCTATTGATGACCAATATATCAGCTTTAAACTTCAAATAAAATGATTAGTGTGTAGATAAATTAACATTTCTTTTGTCTTACCTAGCCACCACAAAGCACCAGTTGTACAATACATCTGTGGCAATAACAAACAGCCAGCGGTAGTACAGGTCATCAGCAGGTGCCAGAATGAAAACATCAGACTTTTTCCTGATAATCAAATGCGTTTCATAATTTTATGTGGTTGCATGTTTGTTAAAAAGGACAATTGAAATGTCATACAGCTATGTATGATTGGTGATAATGGTGTGACAGGACAAACTCACTTGGTTTTGGCGCTGTTGTTTCCATCATGAGCATCAGATCTACTGATGCTTATCCGACTGGGAGCAACTTGAAGTTCGGGTCCTCGGAAGCGCTCTAAAAAAGAATCTGGCCTTTCCTCTTCTTCCTGAAGGCTCTTATGGGCCCAGTCTCTAAGAGTGACTACCATACTCACCAACCTTGGAAACAAAGGGAAATAATAAATCAATGTGGAAATACCCATTGTGAGAAACTGACCAGAATTTAATTTCAAGAGTTCACCTTCCATCCAAGACTAAATTGAAATAAACTAAATAGCCTTCTAGATATTCCCTAACTTCTTATATGGAGAACTTTGAAAGGTACTGCAGCTTCCCAAAGGATCTCAACAAGAGTGCCCTGTCCTTTGGTTCTGGGGAGTCCTGGGAGAAATTGCCTGATTAATTTGGTTCAAACATTGTACTTTACCAGGGTTCCTATATGCTGTAGTTTCTGCTGTATGTAAGGATGTGAAGCTTAGGAAAATTACAGATCTACGGATCTCGCAGCACATTTCAGCTGTATCTCTTTAAACAATGCACAGATAAGTGCAGGGAGTACCCCTATGTGCTTCAGCGGTGAACTAAAAGAGTTCCCCTCCAGAAGAGCAGCACAGTGAATCCCGTCTTTTAAAAGATGCCTTTCTGTCTGTGTCCTTTTGTATGTGGCCAATTTCTCTCTCCTTCAGATGGCCACAATCGCTGTCTTGAATGCCTGGGTCGAACATGAACATGGCCATGTTTACAGTATGTATTGTAGTGCTCCACTAAGGGGAAAGAGGAGAACATACACAGAATGCAGTGCAGCATCACCCTGGAAGGCATCTTTATTTGTTCTAACAGTGAGAACTTAGGTGCAATCAAACTCAGTCTGTGTTTAGTGCAGGTGAAGTGTTCCGTAGTAAGAAGTGAAGTTCCTCCTTGTCCAGCGAAGAGAGGGGAGATTAGCCAAATAGCTGGGTGATCCGCACTCACTTGGGTAAGTCAATCACTCTCTAGGTAAAGAAAAGACACAGAGGTTAAAACCGCACCCAGTGAGAGTCTATACAGCTCTCCTCTCATCTTCCTTGCTGGAGTTTTTATCCCCCTCTGAGTGATTGCCTCATCGTCATCACCTGGGATCGCCAGGTGTTCCCCATGATTAGTGTTGCCAGGGGTGACGAGTGGGGAGCCAGTGATTTCTTGTCACAGTATATAAATCGCCAGGGCGGTATCCACTTTCGTTGCATGTCACAACTCCTGTGGAGTCAGCAGCGTCTGAAGTCACTGCGAGCCACTCATATCCTAGGTGACCCCAGTCTCGCAGTGGAGACTCCCTCCCCAGGAGGATAAGCTGATTTGGGTAAATTATGCAAGGCACAAATAGATCTGTTCGCTTCCCGGGAATCCGCCCACTGCCTTCTGTGGTATTAACTGACCTAGGCCTCAGCATCAACACACAACTGGCCCAGGGGTCTGTGCAAGTATGCGAATCAGGGAGAAGGACAAGAAGTCCTATTTGTTGCACAATCTGGCACCTGCATCCAGAACACTGGAACCTCCATGTCTGGTCCCTGGATGGGACATGGATGAATTCAGGGGGCTATCACCAGCGGTGATAGATACAATCATTCAGACAAGAACCCCCTCTACTAGACGGCTATATGCTTTGAAGTGGTGTCTTTTCACTACATGGTGTTCTTTCCGAGATTAAGATCCACAGAGGTGTGGCACTGGATCAGTGCTTTCCTTCCTTCAGTAGGGCCTAGATAAGTAGTTATCCACTTCCACCCTTAAGGTGTATGTGGCTGTGATGGCAGCAAATCACGACAATGTGGGCAGTAGTTCTTTAAAATATTCAAGGCATTGTATGGAACAGATAGAGACCAAACATGATTTAAAAAATTATCAAGTCATCGTTCATGCATTCGTTTATCAGTTATTAGGTCTGTCCTGTGAACTGTTGTGTTAACAGTCAATAACCATTAACATAAACTGTGCTTTGCATGAAGTTGAAGTGGATGTTTTGCAGTTTATATTAGTATAAGGCCTTCAAACATATGTATGAATGGATTAAGATAGGTCTCTGTGGCCTCTCTCTTTGCTTCTACATCTAGGAGGTCCTGAACGAATTTTTATGGCGGTTCTTGCCTAAACCCTAGGAATGAGTTTGGTTGTTAGAGTCCACCTGTGACCAATAGGAAGTCCTCTCCTTGGTGGTGGTGGGTGCAGAAGGTCCCCCTGCCTGTCCTGTAAGAGGTATCTGGTAGTTGTTTTAGCATCTTATCTGATGTTGCTGAACATTTGTTTATGTTCATTCACCAAGGATCCAATCACAGTGTGGCACATCTTCTTCCACACCGGCAGTTAGAGGGGCCTTGCCATAAACTGGTCCCTGGAATGCCATCTTAACTGATTTTCACCACAATAGCTACCATGAAAATATTATGTTGTTGTTGTTGTTTTTAAAAGTCAGTGGATCATTTGCACAAAAGAGAGTCAATATTAAAATGATGGATTCAAATATATTCATAGATTTAATAATAACGGCTGGCATTAAAGATGCTGAAGCAAAGTTTTAAAACTTAAGCCTAAAAGAAACAAAAAAGTGTTATTATAAGTGTCCGGACCACTCATAAGCATTAGAGACCACCTATAAGGACCAGAACAAATAACATTAATTGAAAATAGAATACTAGAAACATAAAACTAGATGTTTCTTGTTTTTGTTTCATTATTGGTGACAGGATAAGTTATTTTCCACGTTTCTGATCAGATGGGATGCATTTCCCTTTTCTGACAGTAGATGGCAGGGTTGCTCACGCTCTCACGCCACACAGTGTATAAACCGTATAAACGTGCGACTATACGTTGACAGACAAGATATAGCAGGATACTTTCGATAAGTAACAAAGTCTCAGCCTTTAAATGTTGTACGTTTTATTACGAAATAAAAAAAAATGCATATTGTGCACGCAATTGTGTACAAATCAGTTATTAAATTAACCTTTAATAATAATGTACCAGCCGAACCACAGAGTTCACAGTATAGTTTTTCTCCTTGAGAAAAATTAACATACTATGTGTATGTATATCCAAATTAATAGATATTGAATCAACATTGATTCGCAAACTTGATGCTCACTCCATGCTGAACTGGAAGATGGTGATGTAAGTTTTCCTACCGGCATAAAAAAAAAAAACAAAAAAAAACAACAACCCTGAATTCAGAAGCACATACTAGTACACTACTCGTACTACATTTACCGTATTCTTTTATGTCATAAATATGAAGAGTATGCTTGTATGCTGTCTGAATTCTGCAACTGATACTGTAACGTGCCAGAGAAAGCAGGAGAAGGTGAGGATCTAAATGCATTTTTATTTATTTTTTTATCACAAGGTAAATAAAGTAAAACAGATATCAACATGAAAAACTACAAAGGACTACAAAACATGGCACAGAACAGGAAATAACATTAGTCCACACAAAACAAGGGGAACACAAGACAGGAATCATGACAGATACCATCCATTACCCATCCACCCCCCCACCCCCACACACACACACACACACACACACACACACACACACACACACACAAACTCCACCCTCTTACAAACCTTACCAGGAAGTGACTAGTCATTATTTTTGCCTTTCATTTTTACTGAAAGCTGAAAGTCAGTGATTTGAAGAACAGAAGAGGACACATTATATTATAGCATTTTTGTTTATTTCTGAATTAACCCAGATTAGATTTTAATTGTAATAGTTGTTTAACCAAAGTTCAGAAAGTGAAAGTAAATTGTAGATCATTGGATCTTTTACAAGACGAGGAAATGGATTCAAAATCTGTGGAAGAGCTTTCTTGTCCTGTTTGCTGTGAAATCTTCAAGACTCCTGTTATTCTGTCCTGTAGTCACAGTATTTGTAAAGAGTGTTTACTACAGTTCTGGAAAACTAAGAAAACTCAGGAGTGTCCTGTCTGCAGGAGAAGATCCTCAAAAGATGATCCACCAGTTATTCTTGTGTTAAAAAACTTGTGTGATTCATTGATAAAGGAGGGAAATGAGAAACGTTCATCAGGATCTGAGGAGATCTGCAGTTTACACAGTGAGAAACTCAAACTCTTCTGTCTGGAGGACAAACAGCCTGTGTGTTTAGTGTGCAGAGACTCAGAGAAACACACCAATCACACATTCAGACCCATCAGTGAAGTGCTTTCATCTTACAAGGTAAGACAAATGTCTCTCATTTCATATGCTGAATACAGTGCTAAACATAGAGTATTATTTGTGTATACAATAGACCAGTATTTATTTTTACTCAGACTAAATCTTTATATCTCTCTGATATAAAATTCTGCTCTTCGATCCTCTGATGTTCAAATCTTCTTGAATGTAACAGCATTGGCACAAAACATCTTTTGAAAAGATAGAAATGTTCTGTATTTGCACAACCACAAATTTACAACTGCATGGATATAATAATTAAGAATTGGCCATGATGATTTCTTGATGTCCTGCAATTTTCAGACGCAAATGCTTCCATGAGAATGACCCATTCATCATATGAATAATTTAAAAACATCCAAACATACAATGTTTAAACCTCTTAGAGCTGCACAAGTTTCACAGATTTTCATCTTAACCTGTAGGAGGAATTTAATACAGCACTGACGTCCTTACAAAACAAGCTCAAACATGGAGAAGAAATGAAAGAAGAGTGTGATAAAACAATTGAACACATCAAGGTGAGGATATAAAGAGTTAAATACTCAACATTCACACACAGAGTTTATTATTGACATTAGTGGAGTGTGTGTTCATACAGCGCTGACTGAAGTGAATGTGATTTGATTTCAGTCTCAAGCTGAGCACACAGAGCGTCAGATTAAAGAAGAGTTTGAGAAGCTTCATCAGTTTCTCAGAGACGAAGAAGAAGCTACAATCACTGCACTGAGAGAGGAAGAGGAGCAGAAGAAGCAGAGGATGAAGGAGAAGCTGGAGGAGATGAACACACACATCTCAGCTCTTTCACACACAATCAGAGACATGGAGGAGATGATGAAAGACAATGACGTCTCGTTTCTAAAGGTGACAAATCAATCTGGCTTCATTCTCTGTGCATAAAGTAACTTGTATAGAGAGACTCATTGACACTGAGAGTGTTTGATAAGATATTAAAATGTTTTCAAACTCTATATTTTCCAGAACTTTAAAGTCACGATGGAAAGGTGAGTGAGCTGCTCGTATCTCTTCTCTCAGTGGATCTGAACTCAAATTCACTGCAGTTCTGACTCCTGAATGTTCCTCAGAGTCCAGATCTCACAGCCGGATCCACGGATGAGTTCTGGAGCTTTGATTCATGTGTCGCGTTATCTGGGTAACCTGCCGTTCAGAGTCTGGAAGAAGATGCTGGAAACTGTCCAACACAGTGAGTCTCAGCAGATTTGACACCAGTGCAGAAGATAGTTCAGATATAAACACACACAACATCAACATTTGATAGAAATATATTTAATAATCACATAATTACAAAGTGAATCTGAACTGTATTTCAGAAAATAATCAGATCATACAGCGAACTCATAATGAAAAGTTTATTCCTCATGGTTTATGTTTATGTATTACGATACAATAGTGTTTATTGAATATATTAAACCTGAAGCCTCAATCCACTCTGACAGTAACTGAGAGACCATTGTTATCATTTATGATTTCTTTCAACAAAGTCTTTATATGTGTTTTACATTTACATTTCTAATACATCATATTTCATCCTGTCATCTGATGTTATTCTCTTTGCAGCTCCGTTGACTCTGGATCCAAACACAGCAAATCCTTGGCTCACACTCTCTGCTGATCTGACCAGTGTGTCGTACAGTCGTGTAGGTAAAACACTTCCTGATAATCCAGAGAGGTTTGATGAGTATGCATGTGTCCTGGGATCTGAGGGCTTTAACTCAGGAACACACTGCTGGGATGTGGAGGTTGGAGACAATACAGACTGGAGTCTTGGAATAACCACAGCATCAAACCAAAGGAAGGGAGTGGTTTTCTTTAATTCTAATGTCTGGCGTGTGGATCACTGTAACAGCAAATACACCTCACAATCCCCAGAGCAACGCCGCACTGTCTTTACTGTTAAACAGAAGCTTCAGCGTGTGAGAGTTCAGCTGGACTATGACAGAGGAACAGTGTCATTCTCTGATCCTGTAACTAACACACATTTACTCACATTCACATCCACCTTCAACGACACAGTCTTTCCATTCTTATATAATTACTGCACAACTCCTCTGAGGATCTTACCAGTTAAACTCTTTATTACAGCAGAAAATCACAGTTAAATCTGATTCTGCTTCTAGATTAATTCAGTTTTGCAAATTATGTTTCAATAACAACACTGTAATAAAAGGGTCTCATTGATCAATCACACTTAAATGTATCATTTAGAGCCAACTTAACCCTTGTGGGTCCTTAAGGACATTTTTGTATTTTCAGTTTTGTTTTTTTGATATATCAAAAAAACAAAACTGAAAAGACAAAGAAAAGACGAAGACAAACCTGAAAATTAGTTTCCTGTGTTAATGCCAACTTCATAAATGTGTTTATTTTTATTGGAATTTTCTTATTTTACTCTCATCTTTTTCTTTCATGAATCAATTGTACACTAGTAACACAACATATTTACACTCACAACCTTATGGACAAAAATATCCCCACAGAAAACTACATTTCTTTTTTTATCACAAGGCCATTTAACAAACAAACATTTAACATTTTTATTCTGTTGGTAAAGATACAACATTTTATTTGGACTTTTTCACAAGATGGCGCCATTTTCTCAGGTTTGGCCTATAAAGAAAATACGCTTTATTCATGTTTTCTTCTTCTGCGTATTTGCGTATCAATTGGATAAATTATGCAGTTATAATTCGTGTGGATGTCAGTGTGGTTTGTATGCATGTACTAGAAAACTTTTTCTGGCATTTAATGGGGAAAGTTTATTACTGAACAGTAATTTTTGACACAGACATTTTTGTCCTCTAAAGACCTCAGAGTAACTTTATACATTGATGCAAGGGTTAAAAATCTGATTTCTGTATTTTTTTTTAAATATGTTATTATTATTATTATTATTATTGTTATTATTATTATTATACATTTGATAATTAAGTAACCATTAAATAAGTAATGAAATAATGAAAGTATGTTTAAATCCACGTTTACAATCTAAGACAATATAAAGTGTTGACAGATTTTAGTCATAGACCCTTTTCAGATTTCCGGGTTTCTCAGAAGCAGAAGTCGTCATATTTGGGGAAACTTCTATAGCGGTGAATGAGAGACTACATTAAATACATTTTTCATGTTTCCATTCGCTCAAATGGCAAAAGAAAAACTCCACAAAAGAGTTTTCACATAATTCACAAGTTTCAAAAAGAGGGAAAAAAAATAGAGAGGGATTTATAACGGCAGTCAGAAGAGAGAAAGATGTCAGTTTATCCGTCACTCCCACAGTCACTGTATAGAAAACCCTCACAGCGGAAACTTTTTTTTTATTTTTTTTTTATTTTATGCAAAGGTAATATAATACAATGTATAGTGTTATAAATGTAAATACATTTTTTTTTTATAGAAATATAAAAAACTTTGCAGGATTTACATGTCACAGTTGCTCTGTCAATGAAGGCACAGTGACAAAGACGAAAGCTGTGTCCCAATGTGCAGGGCCGTTTGAAGGAATTTGGGGGCCCCAAGCAAAATGGACATGGAGGCCCCCCCCCCCCAAAAAACATAATATAATATGTAACCATATTCCGTCCGTTCGAAAAAAAAACCTGCACTAACGGTTTGTTACAAGCAGCATTTGCCGTCAGGCAGGTAGCTAACATAAACATATTTTTTCTAGCCTACCTACTGAAAAATTACACCATTTGTACAAGACAAGTGGAGCTATTTTATCCAGTGTAATTTATCACTTAGGCCTACCACTATCTTTAGGGGTGTAACAAAATTCACGGTTCGGTTCAATACGATACTCATGTGTTACAGTTTGGTATGTTTTCGATACAGCAAAAAGAAAGAAATGCCAATTTCCTTGATTTATTTACTTTTCTTCTTTTTTTAATTAAAACTAGCATCATAAAATATGATTTCTTTTTACTTTGAGGAATTCTGGAGCTATAATTGACTCTTCTTAGGAGCATATAAAACAAAACAGCTCCTTGGAAAAAAAAAATTTAAATGTAATTGTATTTATGTATTGTAGTAGTTATAAACAAATGTTTATTTTAGTTAAGATTAACATTTGCATTGTATTCATAATGTCAAAATAAAACCGACGTAATGTTACTTGAAGGCATTATAGCCTACTATTCCTGCCAAACTATGTGAATGTTTCTCACTAGATCTCGCAGGAGTCGCAGCGATGTTATTACTTCAGTGGCGAATTCAAATGCTTTCTTTACTGGATCTCTTATTAGCGCTGTGTAGTAGGCTCGCGGCGCTGCTGCTGCTAGGTGACATATTGGTGACATGGGGAGAGAGTTGTGGAAGGCCTATACTTCATGTTAAACATAAATATATAGCAGCAAAGACAACGTCGGCAGTGTTGACGGCAATATAGACTATAGAATATTTCGTTCTGTATTGACAGGTGCAGTATTTGAAAATCGATAATATTTTTTTAAATTGCATTTATATTTGCATTTATGTCAAACCCTAGACACTTTCAAACATCAAAATGATATTTATTAATATGTATTCGTGTCAAAATGTCATATAAACATCTTTTCCTATTCAATTTTGCCTGGAAACGCTTCCAAGACGCTTGCGTGTCGCGTGAAAAATAGGCGTCGGTTCTATTTCTAGCAGGCACGCGTTTTCCGCGCGGCTCGAGCCGCGCCTGAGACGCGCGTGTCACGCAGGCAGTGTGCAAGCTCTAACCTGTTAACATGGGAGCCGAAATAAAAACGGACACGCCACGCAGCTGAGACGCTTACGTCACGCAGCCAGTGTGTAGCCGGCCTTACAGTGTCGCATGATCACGATCGGCTCGCGCTGCACTGGTCCAAACTGATAAACGGTCTCAATTACGGTCGCGCCGGCGTCTCTACATTCGAGCGCGCTTGCCACGCGCAACGCGCCTACATTTGAAATAACTAAATTTTGGTCGGCAGGAAAAATGATCCAACGAACCGATCGGTTTGAAAACGCGTACCGAACACCGAACCAAAAGCCTCGTACCGAACGGTTCAATACGAATGTGTATCGTTACACCCCTACTTACCACTATCTTGTTTTTTCTTATCCTCCTCTTCCTTTCTCTTCATTATTTTCTGGCTTCCTGAAGCATAATTCCGCTTCATGATGACTGCCGAGGAGTTTTTGTATTTTGCCGGCAGCAGAGATCACGTGATTGGCTGGCTGCTGTCAGCGACTACTGAGGGGGGGCCCCCTTGAGGGGGATCCCGATAACAGTGTCATTGCACTTTACTGCATTGACTATCAAAGGGGGCTCACACAGTTTGTCATTGCATTTTATTCTTAACCAGTCGTTGTCTTGGGGCCCCAGGCCAGCTCGGGGCCCCAAGCAATTGCTTGGTTTGCCTGCCTTGTCGCGACGGGCCTGCCAATGTGAAGACTGCATCCTTCGAAGGCTGCGGAAACGATGCAGCCTATGCGTCCTCCAAACGGCACACCATGGCTGCGTCCGAAACCGCGTACTCAATGAGTAGGTACTTATTTTCAATGAGTAGCCTACTTACTTAACGAGCGCTAAAAGAGTAGGTACTTTATAGCCAAATCTCGTTGAGTATGAATGCGAACTGGACATCTGCCATGTTGACGTTATCATGTGACCTACGACGCGTTATCTATCACACGCGCAACAACTTAAAAGATTTGAACGACACGTTTAATTCATCTATCTGTAAATATTGATATTGGTTAAACTTTCTCATTTTGAAGAAACTGCTGCCCATTTATTTTGTGAATACATTTAGGGTTGATTAAAGTTCTTATATTTAACCCTACTAATGTGACCCACCGTTTTATCCTTACAATATTATTTATTTATTATTACGAACCTAGAGATTGGCATGGTTTTATTTCAGTTAGCCTAATAGCTAGTTTGATTTGCATTGAGAGATGATCTTATGGAAAGTACCCCATGCCAATCTCTAGGTATGGTGAAGGCTATGTGATGATGTGGGGCTATTTTAATTCCAAAGGCCAAGGGAACGTTATCAGGATGCATAGTATCCTAAAAAAATAAAGAGATAAATACTTAAAAATAAAAATCTGCCTGCCTCTATGGGAATTTAACATAGGGGTGTACTCACTTATGCACCATGTATTTTAAGGAAGAACATTTATTTATTTACGATACATTATTCATTCACAAAGAAAATTGGTGTCCTTAAAGGTTGGATTTTTCCTAATTTTTTAAATTAAGGCATTAAGTTCAATTTCCAAAATATGATTTTTTATTCCTCTTTTTAGTCAACTTTAGCATGGGTGTATTCACTTATGCATTGCACTGTATATATATATACATACATATTTCTTAATCATTCTTTCAAGAAGAGAAAACAGCCTGTCCATTCTCTCCTGTGCTCTCCTCGCCTCTGCAGTCCCATGTCTTCTCTAATCAAGTCCAAAAACTCGACCTCTCTGTCTCGCCTTCATCGTGGTGCTGGTGCTGGTGCTGCTGGTGCCGATGCTGATGCTGATGCTGCCCCTGGCTCCTCCTCTTCTTGGTCACACACTGCTGAACTCGGCCCTGGTGTGTCCTCAGGGATTGAGGCAATGAGGGTGCAATGCCTCTGTCCCAAAATCTCATCCATGAGGACAAACCAGGGCCAAGTTTCAGCAGTGGGTTTCCCACTCACACCCTCACCTGTCCCAGGACACGTGCAATCCTAAGGCAGAGCAAATTAACCATGGCTTGTTAACAACAACAGCACATACATTTCAGCAAAGATGTGATCTCAACTTTCTTACTTTGTATTTTTAAAATCATATTCATGTTCAGAAATCATATTCATTAATACTCAAATTTGGTTAAAACCTTTGTAGACATAGCTTGCATGACAGCACTACAAAAACACATAGAAGTGAAACCCCATTGCCTTATCTACTGCTTTTCCTATTGTTGTGGGCTTTATAGGGTGAGTGATATTTCTTATTTACACAAGTTAGACAGACTAGTGCAAATATTACAATAAAATTTAATTTAATTTATTTAGTTTATTTATTTATTTTAAATTGCAGTTTAATAAATTGAGCTGTCTGCTCCTTGCTCCCTGAAACAATTATTAAACTATTAGCAGAGAATGTCTAATAAGGCGAGAAGTTTCACTCTTAGTACACTTCCGGCTTCTGAACTGGTTGCAGTTCCACTCTGATTCCATATGAGGGCGCTCACAGGACGAGTGCAGAATGAATGGAGGTCTATGGCGCTATACCAATAAAAATCCACTTTTCTAAGGATATAATTTTTTGTCTAATAATTTGAATGTTGTATTCGAAAGGAGATGCAAATAAATTACACATTGCTGGGTGTTAGATTTTTTTTGAGTCACTTATTTGTTTTAAAAAGTCTTTTAAAGCGTCAATGACGTCATACACATGTACGACCAGAGATACTGCTTTACGGCAATCCTTCAGTCACTTTGGTGCTTTCGCGCTCTGCACTTTCTTTTCTCTCGAGGCATCGACAACACAGCTGACACAGGTAAACACACGTGCTAGAAGAGTTTTTGTTTTGTTTGTTTCTGGTCCCGCTTCGGATGCCGCGATGCCATCAAGCGGTATCTCTGGTCGTAATCAGTCCTTCACTGACCAATCAGTGTTCATTAGCAGAATGCTAGCGTGTTATGGGCAACAACAACTCAACCTGTAAGAAATCGAAAGGGCATAAGTACTCGTTCATTCAACTTTCAACCTAAAACCCATGTTGAACTTGCAAAATCTACATTCAGATCTGAGATTTCTCAACGGCAATCGGGTGAAAGAGACAAATTTAGCCGTCTAGCCCCATTGACTCCCATTCATTTTGCACTCATGGCGATCGCCCCCAGTGGAACTCTGGTGGAACTACAACCAAAATTCGGTACAACAGGGCTTAATAGGGAGTGGGCAGGCTCTCCGTAGACGGGCTCTGCTATTAGCTCAAGTTTTGCCTCAGACCACCTGACAAATGAAGCCACGCAATGGTGAAGAAGGAGTTATGGTGAATACAACAAGTGTTTAATAATTTAACAACATACAGAAATTGCACAAATGGGAACTAAACATTGGGTGCTCATTAAAATAGGTCTATATACTATTTAAAGAACAATCTCGATGAGGCCAGTGCTAAGAGAGCTAGGGTGGGTATTGACCACAGATGATTGTTTTGCACTCATTAGCGTGATTGTTGAAGCTGTGAGAGCTGTCTGTACCTGCAGCTAAAATACAAAAAAAACAGCATAATTCTTCTTCATTTTTGACACGATATGGGACATCTGATTACCACAGCACTTGCTTACATAAGTTAATAGTTAATAAACTATAGCTTCAACTGATCTCTAACTTCAGTTAATGAACGAAATGAACGATCAACTGCACATGCCTCTGCTCAGTCACGAAGTGGTTGATAGCTGATGATGTAACATGCAGGTAGGCCCGCCCTCACCCGATACTGATTGGTTAATTGATAAGCTTAAATCTGATTGGCTAAAGAGTACGACTGCTCTGTGTAGGAGGAGAGCGCTGCCAGGAAAGTCTCAAACACACACACACACACACACACATCCAAGGCGATTCACACGTGAATGACGATTTGCACATTCACATTCAAGGATAAACTTGTACATTTTAAACATTCAAAGGTTTTTGTGCACAGTTGTATATCTACAAATTGTGTTTTGCATTTGTGAAATGTATTTTACTAATATATACATTTATTTTGCACATGTGAATTACTTTTTGTGAATATTTTTTTTTTCACGCACGTGAATTATTTTTTTGTGTACGTGAATTAGGTTTTATGCATGTCGAATTGTCTACGCATGTATGAATAATGTTTTTTGCGTGAATTATATTTGAGACTATTTTTCCTCCATCATTTAAAAAATTTTTTTTTTTAAGTCAGTGAATTAGTTACACACAAGAGAGACACACACAATTTTAAAATTACTTATATATAGGCCTACCTTATATATGAAAGGTATATTACATGTGTTAAATACAAAAGTTAGATAATACATTGTATCATAAAAAAAACATTTTAAACATTTTATGCTTTATTTCTTTAATTTTAAAGTATACAGCTCTTTACCTGTTGAGTGTTATTAGATTTACTGTAAGTGTACTGTATTGTTAAAAACTGTAAACAAGGTGTTTTCATGGATAACAAATAAAGTAATCAGATTGATGTGCGCGTCAATCTGTCACAAGCTTTGAATCTGATTTGATCTTTAGACATGCGCAGTTACGCACAGACAGAGCACTAGTCGATTCCCGCCGTTCCACGATGCGCATAGCAGCCATCCTCTTACCATTGCTTATTTTTTTGTTTTAAAAAATCAGAATTAACATTTACGTACTTCAGCTGCTAAATAGGAGACGACGAGCGCGTGATGTTTTGTGCCATGCTACTTGTATTTATCAAGCAATTAAAATGCCCCTGCCAGAGCCCAGAACAAGGCGTTTGTGGATGAAAGTCCGAAGCAAGGACTGGTGGGACAACGTTGTCTTGCACCACTTCACGGACGAGGAGTGGAAGGAAAATTTTAGGATGACACAACTCTCAATGGTAGAGGGGTACATGGCACCTGAAGTTACGGTGAGAGCACCAATACCATTGACAATGCGAGTCACAATCGTACTGTATAAACTCGGCAGCTGTGCGGAATACCGTGTCATCTCTAATCAATTTGCAGTGTTTGGTGTTTTAAAATGGCGCCTTCCAGGCAGCGAGGGATAGGTTTAAGGTTGAGGGTAGGGGTTAGCTGCCTCTAAGGAGCCATTGGGGGCTTAAAACACCATCGAGCTCAATTTGCCGTCCATAAAAGCACAGTGAAGAAATTAATCTACATGTTCTGCAAAGGCATGGTGAGAGGTCCGATCAAACAGCTGATCCAGGTGTCAAATGAGGAGGAAGCAATGGAGATCGTTAAGAGGTTTCAGGAGATGCACAACAATCCTCAAATAATGGGAATTATAGACGGAACACATATTCCCATCCATCCTTCCACCTTCAGACGGATACAAAGATTTTGTCAACCGTAAAGGCTGGCCTTCTTACGTTTTGCAAGCTGTTGTCGATCACAAATTATGGTAAGCCAAATTATTTTTTAGCATGAATTATTTGAAATGTATATTTTCAAAATAATTAAAAATTTAATAAATAATTAAGAGTAATAACATATCATGCTTGTTTTAAAAACTGCATTTATGTAGACAATTTTATAAACTATATGCATACTTTAAGTGGATTTAAAATATATATACAGTGCCCTCCACAGTTAATGGCACCCCTGGTAAATATGATCAAAACTGGCTGTAAAAAATAAATCTGCATCGTTTATCCTTTTGATCTTTCATTCAAAAAATGTGCAAAATTCGAACCTTTCATTGAAGTAAAAGAATTGAAAGTGGGGGGGAAATCACATTATGAAATAAATGTTTTTCTCCAAAACACGTCGGCCACAATTATTGGCACCCCTAGAATTTTTTACGAGTAAAATATCTCTGAAGTATATTCCCATTAATATTTACCTTCTTTAGTACACCAGGGTGACTAGGAACATGAAACTGTCCAGCTATGACTTCATGTTTCACAGGAGTTTAAATATGAGGAAACACAAAGGCCAAATCCCCTTAAAGGGACACTTCACCCATTTGCATTAAGCTTTGTATTGTTAGAAACCCAGTCATATATTATAATAAATGTGGATTTTTCATCCATTTTTCCCTGAGATGGGAGAAATAAGGATTTAAGTGTTTTACTTCCTGCTTATTATGACGTAAAAATCATCATTTTGCGTCATAATAAGCAGGAAGTCACATTTCATTGAAAAGTGTAGAGACTACAGACACTCGTTCCTCATCTTTCCCAGGGGGCGGGAACCGCTCACGCTACAGGCCTATTACAGATCAGTGGGTGGGACTTGACTTTCTGAAACTAAAAGCAATATCCTCCATCTTGTTTGGAAGCTAAGCTAACAGGCGCTGTGGAGACAGATGTAAAGTTATGACAATAGCGGAGGAGAGCACTCAATATGATATAGAGGAAGAGGATTTCAGAAGTCTGATGCTTGAATCAGGTGTTTGTGGCTACCTTTACAAGCCGCATAGCGAAGAGCAGCCGAGGCAGAAGACCTGCCTGCCGCGGACGAGGAGCCCGGACTGGCTCGGGTTAGGGCGGACTGGTGGTGCCGGTGATCTCACTACGTAGTTACGAACCGCTACGAACACAGAGATAGAGTCCGACTGTGGCAAAGAATTTCAACAATGACAACTTCTCCTGGATGAAATCTCTGAATCAGACGAGGACACGGACGTTTGTGTTGTGAATCAGACGAGGACACGGACGTTTGTGTTGTGAACTATCCTAGTTTCGCACCGCATCTGACTGAACATTCAGGTAACGTTACAATGCAATAATTCACCACTTCGAAAGAAATACAAATGAAGAGTAATTCACTAATGAGTTCGCCAACTAACTAGACATTTTGTGTGAAATTAATTTCAAGCTCTGGTGGTAGCTAGCCTTGTAGACGGAAGAGTTATTTCTCTTAGGCAGATATGCGCTTTCTGGATTAGTGGGAGTGGCTTGCGCAGCTGTGCAATGTGGTGCATTGTGGGAGTTGGTGTCTTTCATACAAATGCGTCCTGAAGTTACTTTCTTTCTTTCCTCGGCCAAGAAGGCACCAAATTCAAAATTAATTTTACATTTCGACTACATATATGACCCACTTTCAATAAAGATCAATGTTCCCATGGGTGAAGTGCTCCTTTAATCATCCATCACAATGAGTAAAACCACAGAATATAGTTCTGATGCGTAGCAAAAGATTGTTGAACTTCACAAAATAGAAAGTGGCTGTAAGACAATAGCTAAAGAATTGAAAATCCCCATTTTGACCATCAGGGCAATAATTAAGAAGTTCCAATCAACTAAAGATGTTACAAATCTGCCAGGAAGAGGACGTGTGTCTATACAGTCTTAATGCACGGTGAGGATGAAAGTTTGAGTGGCCAAAGACTCAATATATAATACATAAAATACATAAATTCTGCACATTTGACCCCTGAACAAGAATCTTTTAATGTCTACCTGAGCTCACTATGGGTGGGAGTTGAGAACACGTTCGGGATTTTGAAGTCAATGTGGAGGGTGCTGCTAAAAAGAAGTGATTTTCACTTCACCTTCACACCAACTGTGATTGCTACCTGCTGTGCACTGCATAACTTTTGCCAGACCGAGAAGGACAATGCCAACAGCAGGTGGTTGGAAGAGGCTTGTGACCTCAATGCTATCTATCCTCAACCTAACCACTCAGTGAATATGGAGTGCAGTGCTACTAGTAGCAATGCAAGAATAGCTCTGACCAGTTACATGTCCACCCACTTTCCCCTTCGTCCAGGACATTTCCACTAAATGCAGACTTTAAAAAACACATCTGAGATGAAAATATACCTTTTAATGAGAAACAGTTTCACACATCAAATACAAGGTAGCTCTTAAAAGTGACAGTGCAACACTTATTGCAATAGTTTCAACAAAAATGTTAATGTTAACAAGTGCAATAAAAAAGTGAAGTTGCAAATACAATTTTGTTAAACTTAAATACTTCACTGAAGTGACACTTAAAAAAACAAAAAAACTGTCGAAAACTCCAAAAAACAATGGCTTACATTACTTTCTTTACAACTAGCTTAAACAACTGTCTGTACACAACTAAGACCGTCTTTTTTTTATTTAGTGCTGTTAAATCGATTAATTGCATCTAACATAAAAGTTTGTGATCCAAGAAGGCTTTTTGTTTAGCTGACCAAACGTGCATTAGTTTGGCATAACCAGATGAGGTCTTTCGTCCTAAATGAACAGAAAGATATGCATTATTTCCATTCAACCTAATGTGAAAGTTACATTACTTAAAGACCAAAGTTATCAGATTTAAAAAATGAGAGTAAGCAGAGATAAAGAAACATGATGTAGATCACAACAAAATAAATGTTCCACAAACCCCAAATTCAAGACTGTGAGTGTGTGTTCTTCTTTAAACACAAGATGTGTAAAACGTACTCGGTTACTAACGTAACCTCGGTTCTCTCTAGAAGAGGGAACGAGTACTGCGTCTTAGCTAAGACGCTGCGGGAAAAGTCTCTTTTCACGAATATTGAAGCAAAAAATTATCCTTAATTTTAATATTTGTAAAACGCATTTGCCACAGTATGCAGCCATAGGCAAGACGGCTCGTTTGCTCATTGGCTGTTGTACTAGCAAATGCATAAGCCTATCGAGCGCAGGCTGATGCAACATCAGACCAATGAGGCCACTTCCCGCCGACGCGGGCGTGGCCTCGCCCTATAAAGGTAGCTCGAAAAGGCTGACTCACTTGATTTATTTCAACGAAGAAGCGAACCAAAGTGAATCGTACGCACGGCAGGGAACGCAGTACTCGTTCCCTCTTCTAGAGAGAACCGAGGTTACGTTAGTAACCGAGTACGTTCTCTTACGAGAGTTCTCTCGTACTGCGTCTTAGCTAAGACGCTGCGGGAACCCAATGTAAGACGCCGTGCGTGCAGGGATTAACAACCATAAACCTGGAGGCTGACCCAGGATTTACAGTGCACAATCACCAGAGGGACTGACATAGAGTCCTAGAACAAGAGGAGGAACTCTCCGTTCTGATATGTGGCTGCGTCTGCAGACGTAATATAAGACATCACTTAGACAAGACACTCTTGACTAAAGTGGGAATATGGGTCTTACGTAAAACTGCCCGTAAGATAGTAGTAACGCACTGTGCTTGCATTCTCAGTGTTCAATTACACCGATAACAGCTTAGCCTGCAAAGCGGGAACCTCGAGGTTATAAAACCTGATAAATGTAGACGGCGAGGCCCAGCCTGCCGCCATACAAATATCCTGTAGAGATATTCCACTAGACCAGGCCCACGAAGAGGCAACGCCTCTCGTGGAGTGCGCTCTGACACCCAGCGGGCACTGAAGACCCCTGGAGGTGTATGCCAACGCTATGGCGTCAACTATCCATCTGGATAGGCCTTGTTTCGAAACAGCCGTTCCCTTGGAACGTCCACTGAACGAGACAAATAGTTGCTCAGTCTGTCTAAAGGCAGCAGAGCGAGACACATAGGCTCTTAAAACCCTGACAGGGCAGAGAGAGCCCAAGTCTCCTTCCTCTTCTAACACCGGCAGGGCGGACAGGGATATAACCTGAGCCCGAAACGGCGTGTTGAGGGATTTCGGCACATAGCCGTGCCTAGGTTTGAGTATGACTCTCGAGTCACTAGGCCCAAACTCCAGACACGACGGGCTCACTGAGAGCGCGTGCAGGTCCCCTATGCGCTTCACTGAAGCAAGGGCCAGCAAAAACACTGTCTTAAATGACAGATGTTTGAGACTAATCGTCTGGATGGGCTCGAAAGGGGAACCTTTCATGGCCTCCAGGACCGTAGAGAGGTCCCAAACAGGGACCGACGGGGGTCTGGGAGGGTTCAGTCTCCTAGCTCCCTTGAGGAAGCGGATGACCAAATCGTTCCTTCCTATCGACTGACCGAGCGTTGTCTCAGCGAACGCTGCGATAGCCGCCACATAAACTTTGAGCGTGGATGGGGCTCTGCCCTTATCCAACAGCTCTTGAAGGAAGGAGAGAACCTCCGTTACCTCACAGTCGAGGGGTGAGCATCCCCGAGCCCCACACCAACTGGAGAATACCGACCACTTTGAGGCATAGAGCCGTCGAGTCGACGGTGCTCTAGCCTGAGTGATAGTATTTAGCACTCCTACTGAGAAATCAGCGGGTAACCGTTGAGAGCCCACACGTGTAAGGCCCACAACTTCGGTTGAGGGTGCCAAATCGAGCCCCTGGCCTGCGAGAGAAGGTCCCTTCTCAATGGCACCGGCCATGGGGCAGTGTCTGCCAACTGCATCAGCTCTGGAAACCAAGGTTGGTTCCTCCAGAGTGGTGCTACAAGCAGCACTGAGCATTTCGTTTCCCTCACACGTTCTATCACCTCTGGAAGGAGGGAGACGGGGGGAAAAGCATAGAGCGGGCGGCGCGGCCACCTCTGGGACAGCGCGCTTTCGCTCTTGGAAAAGAACGCGGGGCAGTGAGCGTTTTCGCTGGACGCGAAGAGGTCCACTTCCGCTCTGCCAAATCTCTCCCACAGCAGCTGGACTGTTTGTGGGTGTAGAGACCATTCGCCCGCGGGAATGTTGTTCCTGGACAGCCTGTCTGGACCCACATTCTGTATCCCAGGCACATGAGCTGCTTTTAGCGAGCGCAAGTTGTGCTGAGCCCATACCAGGAGGCGTTCCGCCAACCTGTACAGATCTCGGGATCTGAGACCGCCCTGGCGATTTATGTAGGACACCACCGACATGTTGTCCGAACGGACTAAGACGTGGTGGCCCTTGATTTGGGGACGAAAACGTGTCAGCGCGTTTTCTACTGCCAGCATTTCCAGACAGTTGATGTGTCGGAGCTTTTCCCGTTCTGACCACAGGCCATATAACGGTCTGCCCTCGAGCAGCGCTCCCCATCCCGAGGTGGAGGCGTCCGTGGACACCACTCTCACTCTCGAGGAAGTCCCCAGGCTTGCACCTGTTTGGTACCAGTCGTTCACCGTCCAAGGTTCTAGAGCTGTAACGCAGCTCTGGTTGACCTTGAGACGCAATCGACCAGAAGTCCACGCTCTGCGTGGTACCCGCGCTTTCAGCCAGAACTGCAGGGGGCGCATGCGGAGCAGGCCCAGCTGAAGAACTGGCGATGCTGAGGCCATGAGACCTAGCATCTTCTGAAACGTCTTGAGCGGGAAGGACGCGTCGCAGCGGAGAGATCTCGCTGCGCGCTGAATGCCGAGCGCGCGCTGTGGCGACAGCCGCGCCGTCATAGACTGTGAGTCCAGAACTATGCCCAAAAACGAAATCGTTTGACTGGGGTTCAGTGAACTCTTCGTCCAATTGACTCTGAGACCGAGTTTCTCGAGGTGATCGAGTAACATGGTCCTGTGCTCCACGAGCTCTGATCGTGAATGAGCCAGAATCAGCCAGTCGTCCAAATAGTTCAGCACTCGCATGCCTCTGAGTCTGAGAGGGGCGAGCGCTGCGTCCATGCACTTCGTAATTGTGCGAGGTGCTAGGGACAGACCGAATGGCAGGACTGTATACTGGTATGTCTGACCGTCGAAGGCGAATCTCAAGTATTGCCTGTGACGTGACGCTATCTGTATTTGAAAATACGCGTCCTTCAGATCTATTGACATGAACCAGTCTCCTTCGCGAATATGCGCGAGGATTTTCCTGGTCGTAAGCATTCTGAAACTGCGTTTCACTAATGCTTTGTTCAGCTGTCTCAGATCCAGTATGGGTCTGCAGCCCCCGTCTTTTTTGGGGACCAGAAAGTATCTGCTGTACAGCCCCCGTTCGCTTTGAGCATGAGATACAGGCTCTATAGCCCCTTTGCTCATCAGTTTTGAAATTTCGGCTCGGAGTAGGTGTGCTACTTCCGAATTCACCGTAGTTTCGACACGCGCCGTAAAGCGGGGAGGGCGTCGATAAAACTGTAGCGAGTAGCCTCTCTTTATAATGCTTAGCACCCATTCCGAAACCCCTGGAAGCGCTGCCCATGCATCTGCATGGATGGCTAAGGGTTGGATGCGAAGCGCACTCTGTTGGCTGAGCAACGGAAGCGCTTCGGTGTGCTGTAACACAGGCGTTATGTCTGTGGCATTCGAGGCGTGGGGCGCGCTGATGACAGCGGGCAGAGCGCTCGTCCTCGACCCCACTATGGCGCTTAGCTGAGTGAGGGAGGGCTGAACGGGTCCCGTGGGACTCATATCGTCTGTGAGTAAGTGTGGGCTGGAAGCGCGCACCTTTACTACTTCTGGCGCGTTGTCTGCCTGAGCAGAGCGAACGTGCACAGGTTTCGTTTTTACAGAAACCGTCAGACGTGCGTGACATAGTGATCGTGTGCACTGAGGAGTGGACACGTCTACTATGCAGTGCGCGCGATCGACTTGAGTCGATTTTATGGGCGCGAGCCCTGTGTGAAGGGCTGTGCTTGTGTGTACGGATGGGCACTGAGAAGTGGGCATCAGCGTTACATTTATAGCACCATCGGCCGTGGCCGGGACACCAGAAAATACACTCTTTATGGGATATATCTGGGTAGCCGTGAAAACGGCTTTTGTGTGCAGGCAAGCGGGCAACTGTACGGGCTTGCGCGTTGCATAAGACGCTGAGACAGTCGCAATACCTGGAACTGAAACAGCGGCGCGCTTGGGTGTGAGTCCGGCCGCAGCGGGACTTGTACACCGGCGCTTTCCTAGGCGTGCTAGGATGTGTTCGGGGCTTCCGGTTTCACCACAATCCTCTGCCGTGGGCCACGCGGCGCGGGGCGACGGCTGGTAGAGCGAGAGCGGGGTCTCGCGCTGCGTTGCTGTCGTGATGACGCAGCAGGAGGAGGGGGCTGTGGCTGAGAGCTCCGCTGGGTCGGTTTAGCACGACTCGCTGCAGAACTGGAGCGCTTCGGCAGGAAGTGCTTGAAGGCTTGTGACGCTTTCTGGTCCTCTGCGAATCTCTCTATGAACTCATTGACAGAGGATCCGAAGAGGCCAGTGGGATTCAGCGGGGCGTCGAGGAACGCGGTGCGCTCAGACTCGGCCATGTCTGAAAACGTCAGCCACAGATGTCTTTCAGCCACAGTGGCGGAAGCCATAACACGTCCCATAGCTTGAGCGGCAGACTTAGTAGCGCGAAGGGTGAGATCCGAAGCGCTTCTCAAATCCGCGAGGCAGATTGCATCAGGTCCCATCTCGTCCAACTTACGGAGGAGATCTCCCTGGAAAATCTGCAGCGTGGCCATGGTGTGTAGTGCAGACGCAGCCTGCCCAGCAGCGGAAAAGATTCGCGCGAGCAGCGATGACGTCGTGCGGCAGGCTTTGGATGGCAACACTGGTTTCGTCCGCCGTCCAGCAGAGGGCGGGCAAAGGTGCGTCGCTATCGCCTGTTCAACCGGCGGAAGTGACTGGTAGCCTCTGTTTTTAGCATCGTCCAGGGCGGAGAATGCTGGAGAAACAGACGAACGAGTTCGTGCTGAGAAGGGAGCGTTCCAGGCCTTTGCCACTTCTTCATGAAGCTCAGGAAGAAAGGGGGCGGGCTTAGACTCAGGAGAAGCATGCTCACCGGGAAGGAAGCTACCATCCAGCCGGGTACGAGAGGGAGGTGCTGGTGCAGACCACTCGAGGCCGAGACTCGTCGCGGCCAGCGAGAGCACCCGCATCAACTCTTTCTCGATGTTGGCTCGTCTGCTAGGCTTACGAGCAGCGAGCGCGAGATCCTCAGAGCTCGACCAATCGCCGCTGCCCGAAGCTAACAGAGAGCACGTGTCCTCATCCCCCGACGCGGCTTTGAAATCGACTTCCTCTGATGAAGCGGCGGCAGACTGCGGGCGCTGAGCATCAGGAAGTGATACAGGCGAGGCCGGCGAAGCGAGCGGGCGCTCCGGCGAGCTCGGTCGGGCTGTAGAGGGCTCCGGAATCCGCTGGGAGCGGCGCTTTTTACGGCGCGGCAACGCGGCGGGGAGTGCAGGCTCGGAGAAAAGTGCCAGGCGAGTCCGCAGAGTCGCCAAAGGCATAAGCTCGCAGTGAGGGCAGCCGCCGTCAGCGAGTGCGAGCGCTGCATGATCTTCACCCAGGCAGGAGACACAGATGACATGACGGTCTCCCTCGCTGAGTGGGGCTCGGCACGAGCCGCAGGAAGGCATCTTTAAAAAGACGCGAGCTCTTTTACGAGTGTGTGTCGCAGGGCGAACACACACACACACAGAGAAACAGAAAAGGATATGAGCGCCGGAAAGCGCAGCAGGTACGGCAGTGGAAGGCGGCGAAGGCCAGCGACTTCAGATGGCTCGTCCCGCTGATGTGCTTGCACTCAGACGACGCTTGCTTCCTATCCGAGATCCAGCGATGTGAGAGGTTCGCTGAAGAGGTGAAAAATCAAGTGAGTCAGCCTTTTCGAGCTACCTTTATAGGGCGAGGCCACGCCCGCGTCGGCGGGAAGTGGCCTCATTGGTCTGATGTTGCATCAGCCTGCGCTCGATAGGCTTATGCATTTGCTAGTACAACAGCCAATGAGCAAACGAGCCGTCTTGCCTATGGCTGCATACTGTGGCAAATGCGTTTTACAAATATTAAAATTAAGGATAATTTTTTGCTTCAATATTCGTGAAAAGAGACTTTTCCCGCAGCGTCTTAGCTAAGACGCAGTACGAGAGAACTCTCGTAAGAGAACTCTAGTTTACATGCAAGTTTAGTGGGGCATGTTATTTTTATTTTTTGGAGAAATTACTAACAAAACGTGTGCCATTCTATTAAACACTTAACAACAAAGCAAGGATGTTCCCATGTTTCAAAATGTGTTACTAAAATGTTCCTGTTGTTCGATTACTAAATGCCATGGTTCTAGCAATGCCAAAGGTTATGGGTTTGATTGCTGGGCAACACAGGAATTCATAATTAATAATGCATTAATAAAAGCATTTGTCGAATTTATAAATCCAAATCCATATAATGAAAATAAGTTAAATGCACTGCAGTCAAGTTATTTTTCTCATCATGAATGATTTGGCATTAAACGTACTCTTTTTTGCAGTGCTTGGTAGAGCATGGGCATTGCCTTCAGCTGTCTCCTCTTCTGGGTGTACAGAGCTGCTCATTCCTCTTCCTCAAAGTTGCTCTCAATATCTACATATCAAAATCATTATGAATAATAGCTAACTCTATGACCTATAAGTGTACATGTAATGTTAGTGTGTACATCTCTGCATGTGTTACGCTGCGGTGAAATTATCACAACTTACCAGACGTGTCTTCCAGGACGGTAGCACTTGCATCAAGGGAATCTTCTTCTGGGAACCCGACATCCACACCATGTGCTGTGACGTTCACCAATGGTCTTCCTCCCATTATTTCATCCATAATGATATAGAATGGAAAATTAGCCGGGAATTTGTCACTTTTGTTGTTTTGGGATTTCGCCTCGTAGTATCCACTTTCAAGCCCTTTCCAGCGGTTTTTTATTTGCTCGAATTACCTGTTAATTCCGGCTTCTTTAAGTTTTTCAAAAACCTGCTTGAACAAGTCATTATTGCACTTTTTCTTCCTTCAAAATATTCAGCAACAACGTGGTTTCTGCTACAGACCAATTTTGCTTACCGCACGCCATATTCCCTTCAAAAACAACCGCTCGTCATAAGTCATTACGTCATTTCTAAGTCATTGCACATGCGCATTGCTTTCAGGTTTGGTTTTCAGTCCGAGCAAATGTTTACATTTTCTCTCAATCGGATTAGAAAAGGAATAAACCACCCCTTTCAATCGGATCAAAATTCCAATCGGATCGAGCTCAATCGGATCAATTAAGGTGTTTACATGAAGGTTTTTCAATCCGATTGAGCCTTCAATCCGATTATAAGGGTCCATGTAAACGCAGCTACTGCTGTCAATCCTTTTGAGGAATAAAGGAATTTTAAGGAACAAAATAAAACCGTATTTGTCAATTTGCAGGTATTTTTCAATCTAGAAAGAATTGCTTTAGGAAAGAACCACTTATGACAGTTAGCCACGCACCAACGCAACTGGGACTAACTAGCTTACTTCTACTTCCGCTATCTCACCCATAATCATTTCTACAGCAGCGCCCCCAGGAATAAGGTGGATAGTGTTTCATAGAAAATAGAATACTAGAAACATAAAACAAGATGTTTCCACACAGTAAATAAACATGCGACTATACGCTGACAGACAAGACATAGCAGGATACTTTCGATAAGAAACAAAGTCTCAGCCTTCAAATTTTGTACGTTTTATTACGAAATTCAAACAATAAATAGGCTTACTGTTTTGCCACTCTTAATGTGGCATTGACAGATCGCTGTAGCGCACATGAACCGATCATCTCTTCCTCTTTACTACTAGTTACAGTACAAAATAAACATGATGAACATCAGAAGATATGTTGAAAGAACTAGTACAACTTACTGAAATAATAAATCATGTCTCGTAATCGCTCGATCAGTGTTTCCACCACTAATAAAACAGCTTGTAAACAATGTGTCAATATTACATTTACCCCAGAAAAAACATTCATTGTCCATAAACTGTATAGTTAGCGAGAGAATGTACTCTAGAGAGGAGCATTTTGCAAAAAAACAAACAAAAAAACTATAATAACATAGACAGAGACATTCATTATATTTTCACTCTAATAGGGCAACCATTAAAACATGACATGCCTTATGCAATTGTGTACAAATCAGTTATTAATTATTTAGATAAATAACTATATACTATATCTTCAAATTAATAGATATTGATTGATTTGTTGATTTTTTTATTCAGTTCATTGAGTACATAATATGCTTGAAAGCACAAATAAAATAAAGATAAAACTATCCATCCAGTCTGTCTTCAGAAACTCCACCCTCTTACAAAACCAACCAGGAAGTGACTAGTCATTATTTCTGCCTTTCATTTTTACTGAAAGCTAAAACGAGTCAGTGTTGTGAAGAACAGAAGAGGTCACATTATATTATAGCATTTTTGTTATTTCTGAATTAACTCAGATTAGATTTTGATTGTAATAGATGTTTAGTCTTTAAACCAAAGTTCAGAAAGTGAAAGTAAATTGTAGATCATTGGATCTTTTACAAGACGAGGAAATGGATTCAAAATCTGTGGAAGAGCTTTCTTGTCCTGTTTGCTGTGAAATCTTCAAGACTCCTGTTATTCTGTCCTGTAGTCACAGTATTTGTAAAGAGTGTCTACAACAGTTCTGGAAAACTAAGAAAACTCAGGAGTGTCCTCTCTGCAGGAGAAGATCATCAAAAGATGAACCTCTAGTTAATCTAGCATTAAAAAACTTGTGTGATTCATTGATAAAGGAGGGAAATGAGAAACGTTCATCAGGATCTGAGGAGATCTGCAGTTTACACAGTGAGCAACTCAAACTCTTCTGTCTGGAGGACAAACAGCCTGTGTGTTTAGTGTGCAGAGACTCAGAGAAACACACCAATCACACATTCAGACCCATCAGTGAAGTGCTTTCATCTTACAAGGTAAGACAAATGTCTCTCATTTCATATGCTGAATACAGTGCTAAACATAGAGTATTATTTGTTTATACAATAGACCAGAATTTATTTTTGTTCAGACTAAATCTCTGTGTCTCAAATCAAGCCTCTGTGGCTCCCTCTGATCACTGCATCAACATCGCCTGAGTACTTATCCATTTCACAGACTTCATTTTCCATGATCCCGTACCTGGTGCTGATTACACACACACCTGATCCCTATCCCATGGACTATTTAACCAGCACTCTCACAAGCTCTCATTGTGAAGTTTTGTTTTGCTGTGGGTTACATCTCTGAGCGGTTTTCTCTGTTTTTGATTTCCCTGTGTGACCCTGGACTGTGTACCTTGTAATATTCTCTGCTGCCTGCCTACTTACAGTACCTGTGCTCTGTCTTCCTGGATTAAGTCTGTACTGTTTGCCCTGACCCACTGCCTGGTTTGTGATTACGTCTCGGCTCTGCCTGTCGCCGTTGACTGAACTGTTTGTTGTACGAGTATCTCTTTTAATAAAGCTGCTAATGCATCCTAACTCTGCTGACTCAGCGTAACACTCTGACTTTCTACTGATATAAAATTCTACACAAAACGTCGACCCTCTGATGTTCAAATCTTCTTGAATGTAACAGCATTGGCACAAAACAAAGAAAAGAAAATGTTGTCATGGGTTATTAATATTTTTTTTCATTAATAATATGTGATTAATTACAAGACACACCAAAAAGTGACTGATATAACATACTTTCACTTTCTGTATTTATATTTGCACAACTACATGGATATAATAATTAAGAATTGGCCATTGCAAAACACATTTGTTTGGTAAAAACATGATTTATTGACGTTCACCCTTTCCAAATTATATAATTAAAAATATACATCCTGCAATTTTCAGACACAAATGCTTCCATGTCAATGACCCATACATCATAAAAATAATATAACAATAAAAACATCCAAACATACAATGTTTAAACCTCTTAGAGCTGCATAAGTTTCACAGATTTTCATCTTAACCTGTAGGAGGAGTTTAATACAGCACTGACGTCCTTACAAGACAAGCTCAAACATGGAGAAGAAATGAAAGAAGAGTGTGATAAAACAATTGAACACATCAAGGTGAGGATATAAAGAGTTAAATACTCAACATTCACACACAGAGTTTATTATTGACATTAGTGGAGTGTGTGTTCATACAGCGCTGACTGAAGTGAATGTGATTTGATTTCAGTCTCAAGCTGAGCACACAGAGCGTCAGATTAAAGAAGAGTTTGAGAAGCTTCATCAGTTTCTCAGAGACGAAGAAGAAGCTACAATCACTGCACTGAGAGAGGAAGAGGAGCAGAAGAAGCAGAGGATGAAGGAGAAGCTGGAGGAGATGAACACACACATCTCAGCTCTTTCACACACAATCAGAGACATGGAGGAGATGATGAAAGACAATGACATCTCGTTTCTAAAGGTGACAAATCAATCTGGCTTCAATCTCTGTGCATAAAACAACTTGTATAGAGAGACTCATTGACACTGAGAGTGTTTGATAAGATATTAAAATGTTTTCAAACTCTATATTTTCCAGAACTATAAAGTCACGATGGAAAGGTGAGTGAGCTGCTCGTATCTCTTCTCTCAGTGGATCTGAACTCAAATTCACTGCAGTTCTGACTCCTGAATGTTCCTCAGAGTCCAGATCTCACAGCCGGATCCACGGATGAGTTCTGGAGCTTTGATTCATGTGTCGCGTTATCTGGGTAACCTGCCGTTCAGAGTCTGGAAGAAGATGCTGGAAACTGTCCAACACAGTGAGTCTCAGCAGATTTGACACCAGTGCAGAAGATAGTTCAGATATAAACGCACACAACATCAACATTTGATAGAAATATATTGAATAATTTCCAAGTGAATCTGAACTGTATTTCAGAAAATCATCAGATCATGCAGCGAACTCATAATGAAAAGTCTATTCCTCATGATCTATGTTTATGTATTAGGATACAATAGTGTTTATTGAATACTGATATTAAACATGAAGCCTCAATCCACTCTGACAGTAACTGAGAGACCACTGTTATGATAACGTAATTTATGATTTCTTTCAACAAAGTCTTTATTTGTGTTTTACATTTACATTTCTAATACATCATATTTCATCCTGTAATCTGATGTTATTCTCTTTGCAGCTCCGTTGACTCTGGATCCAAACACAGCAAATCCTTGGCTCACACTCTCTGCTGATCTGACCAGTGTGTTGTACAGTCGTGTAGGTAAAACACTTCCTGATAATCCAGAGAGGTTTGACTGGTATCCATGTGTCCTGGGATCTGAGGGCTTTAACTCAGGAACACACTGCTGGGATGTGGAGGTTGGAGACAATACATACTGGAGTCTTGGAATAACCACAGCATCAAACCAAAGGAAGGGACAGGTTTTCTTTGACTCTAATGTCTGGCGTGTGCGATACAAGAACAGCAAATACACCTCACAATCCCCAGAGCAACCCGTCACTGTCTTTACTGTTAAACAGAAGCTTCAGCGTGTGAGAGTTCAGCTGGACTATGACAGAGGAACAGTGTCATTCTCTGATCCTGTAACTAACACACATTTACTCACATTCACATCCACCTTCAACGACACAGTCTTTCCATTCTTATATAATTACTGCACAACTCCTCTGAGGATCTTACCAGTTAAACTGTTTATTACAGCAGAAAATCACAGTTAAATCTGATTCTGTTTTTAGATTAATTCAGTTTTGCAAATTATGCTTCAATAGCAACACTGTAATCAAAGGGTCTCATTGATCAATCACACTTATGTTAAACATCGGAGTTCTGTTAAGTCATTCTGTTTATGTATATGTATATACAGTATATAGCACCATATGCAAACTAATGCACTTCAATTTATTTTAAGTACATCTGCAGTGACAAATATAAGTCATAACACCATGAATAAAACAAAATGTCCACTGATGATGTAACAGGACCCGTTCTCAGCACCAGAGACTGCAGTGCATTCTGGGATTTGGTGACAGTAACAGAAACATCAACACTGTTATTGAACTGAATGGAATCAATGTTGAAGTGAATAACAACATTATTATCTTCTGTAGAGCTGCTTATAGATGAACTGAACTCATTTCAGAGTTGATGATCATTACACAGTTATTGAACTGAACTGAATCAACACTGAACTACAGCTGAACAATGACACTGTCGTCTTTTTAGATCTGCTTTACAGCAGAAATGATTTCTGTTTCCATCATTGATCATTATTTCCCTGTTTATCTGCAAGGCTCGAAATTGCGACCATTTTGGTCGCATATGCTCCTGAAATTTAATCCGTGCGACCTAAAAATATATCTGGGAGCATTTGTGCGAGTGCAAATAATGGTTGTGGTGCGACCTATTTTAATTTCTCTACAAAACGTTCGCAAATTACTGCACAATGTGTAGCCTACCTTATGTGCGCTAATACGCGGTGGCCGGACCATCATTCTATCCAACGTTACATAACCAATCAAACTTCAGTCTAACGTTCTTAACTTTAAAGCAGATTTTAGATTGGTTAATATTAGCTGTCAATCACTCCTACTATCTTTCGCGGCGCTCCATTGTCACGTGACAAGGAGCTGACTACCGCGAAAAATTTAAAAGGCTGAATGAATGAATGAATGAATGAATGAAGAGAGAAGATGAAACGAACGCTGACAGATTTCTTTTGTAAAACATCTCCTAAAGTCACAAAAAATCCTGGAGTTGGTGATGTGGTTAATGTGGATCCACCAGCTGAAAAGAAATCTTACAGCTTTCGAAGAGAGTGGCTAAAAGATTTCGAGTGGCTCCGCTATGCTGATGGATCAATGCACTGCCACTGCGTTCACTGTAAAGCCTGTGGGACAGAGTTTGCGGGTAACACAGCGTTCGCAACTGAATCAACACATTTTAAGCGCGAGAGCTTGGTTAAACACGGAGAGAGTGCCAAGCACAAAAAATGCAGGGACAAGTGTTTGCCAAACAAATCAGGCTCATCATCAGGTTCGATTATTCAGGCTTTTAATCGCCAGGATGATGCCGGTCGTTCCGCTCTACTGGCAGAGCTAAACGTAAAATTTAACACCGCATACACCATTGCCAAAGAAGAGCTTGCCTTCACTAAATTTAAGCCTATGTTGCAGCTCATGAAAAAGAACGGAGTCCCGATTAACATGACATATGCAAATGACAAATCATGTGCCAATATCATCGGGGTGATAGCAGATTCTATCCGCGAGAATACCGCAGTAAAAGTATCGTCAGCTCAGTATATCTCTTTCATTATCGATGGAGATACCGACCTGTCTGTCAAGGAGTGTGAGATCGTGTATGTCCGCGTCCTGCTTGATGGAAAGCCGACGAACATCCTTGTCGGACATGTTGAGGTGGAACACGCCAATGCTGATGGTGAGGATTTTTTTTTATATATATTAATACATAGCTTATTTGGAATTATATAGCAATATATGATTAATATCATAATAAATACTTTGCTTGTTTCATTAATGGATCAATCAGCATTTTTTTACGAATCTCTTGAATGAATGATTCAATAACAAATACATTTAAGTCACTTGTCGCCACCTAGTGGTGTAACAATGTAATCGATACAACAGTTATTTTAAAAGCTCCATGTTACTTTCAAAAGGTGCTTTTCTCTATTTTGATAGCTTCTGTAGACGTCAGTGTTTATATCCAATCTATAATCTATAATTCTAGTTCCAATTCAAGTTCTTCTGTGATAATAATTATATTTGTAACACAGAAACAATTACTGTGTAGTTGAATATACTCAGTGATTTTTGTCAAAGGTTTAATAGACATGTTTAATAGGCGAAAAGTTGTTGTTTAGGAATTATATTGCAATCTTTGTTCTAGTAATTGGATATATTCATTAAATGTAATTGATAAATTATTAACGCTGTTTAAAGAACTGTAACAGTATTTAAACTAATTGGAATTCTTTTAGGAATCTATGCAGCCGCCAAGTCAGCATTTGCTGGTCTTGGAGAGTCATGCCAGGACTGGCTCCAGAAGACAGTGGCCATGGGAGCTGATGGTGCAGCCGTGAATCTTGGGAGGAAGGGAGGAGTATCAACAAAACTCCAAGAGGAGGCGGGAAAGCACATCATCCCATTTCACTGCATGCCTCATAGGTGAGCTGATAATGGTCATTAACTCTGATAAAAAATAAATAAACAAAAAGCTAAGGCTCTCTCTGTCTTGATTGCAAACTGGAATGTCAGATTTGTTCACTATCACTATTATAGATTGGAGCTTGCCCTATTGTCTGCCCAGAAGGATTCACCTTGGGTTGGCAATGTGTACAACCTGCTCCACTTAATTTGGAAGACTTACCACTTCAGTTCAAAATCCAGAAGGGAGTTAAAATGCCTTGGAGTTGAACTGGATGTGTCGGTGAACAATCCAAGTGGAGTCAAGGGGACACGATGGTTACCACATGTATCCAGGGCACTGGATGTGCTTCTGAAGCAAGGGAAGGAGGGGACCCTGGAAGATGCTGGGCAGTACACAGCTGTATATGCTCATATGGACCACCTGGCTGCATCATCAACGAATGCGGATATAGCTGGCCGAGCAAAGCATATCAGTGTAAACTATAGGTGGAAATGTGGATATTGCCCCTGTACAGTGAGTTAATGGGAGGGGAGGGTATAAATGTGCTGTGTTCTTCTATGCAGGTCAAAGAGACCATGGAGGATGGCTCATTCCTGGCATTCTGCCATTTCTTGGCAGATTTGTTTTCTGCCATCAGTAAATACAGCCTATTACTGCAAAGAAATGATGTGATCCTCCCCCAGGTAAGCTTTAATTAGTGGTCAAATAATAAATCATCATTATTTTGACATACTTTGCCATGTTAAGAGTACAACAAAGTTATGTCTAGATGGAATCACATTAACAGGCAGTCAGCAGCTTGAGGAACCTGATCATCAACATTAAGGCAATGGCTCTGAGGCCAAGTCCAAGTGGCAGGCTAGCTTCCTTCCATGCAGCCATGAAAAGGCAGAGAGATGCTAGTAGGGAGCAGGAGCAGGAAAAGAGGCCTCAATTTATGTTTCGGGTACAACCCTTATAATCCTTTTTGAAAGCATTCAATTGATGTTCATACAGAAAAACCTTACTGACCATTTTAATATTAATGAATGTGTGCAGTGAATGTAGGTGTCTTGTGGGGGCTAAAACATGAACTCATTAAATAATGTTTGTAGTGTAGTGTAATTATATAAAAAAAATTAATCTAACAGAATTTAGAATAATTTCATTAATTTGTAATGTACATTGCTCATTCTCAATTGTCAAGGGAGTTCCTTTGAGGAAAGGAGAGGCAGGGAATATGGCTACGGATGGACCAATCAGTCAGACTGCTCCCAGACTGCAGAAGCAGATAGAGACCACTGTTGATGCAATGGTTAAACAGCTCCGTCTCCGGTTCAGCAGCCTACTTTGTATGTTATTAAGATCAGGATGGTTAACATTATATGTAAATTACAAACTTTTGATGACCTGCACTAAAATAAATCACTATCTTAAAAAAAAACTAAAGGCCATTTACTAACCTTATTCCACTCAGTTTGCACTTTAGTAATAAAAAACAAAAACAAATTAGAATTATTATAGAAATATCTTTTTACGTCTACTTTAGGTCAGGAGGGACATGGAACAGACACTGCAGCAACCAAGGCGGTCCAATGCTTTCAGGTGTTCAACCATGATGTTTGGCCAGAGACAGTGGAGGTAGGGTGACCACCTGCTAATAAGCCCAAGGGGGGACAAGGGGTATGTTTCTGAGGGACAATGTGGGACACTGCCTGGCGCGGCGGTTCAACTGAGGGGTGGGTGTGGCAACAGTAGCGTGCTGAAATGTCAAGTAATGTTCGTTTGGCTGCCTGGGGCTCGAGGATATAGAGCGACCAACTTTTTTTTTGAGCAAGCAGATTATGCGTGACACGGTCTCAATTTGCGGGACGCATGAATTGGGCTTCAAACGCTGTGCGCGCACGCGCTACGCGGGACAGGTGGTCACCCTAAGTGGAGGAGTTGGTTGACTATGGAATTGAGGAGGTCCACTTCTTATTGGACCATTTTAAATTTGTACTGGAAAGGTAATTCATGGGTAATAATGAAAATATAGACTTTTGATCGCTTTTTGTTAAAAGCTTTAATCATTTGAGAGCCAACCAGTTACAGTTGGATTGTATCTAATTAAGGAATGGCTGTGACTTTGCCCTTGCTGAGGAGGAGTTTCAGACCTTGAAAACTCTGGTGTTCATGTCCTTCAAAGACAAGAGCTACCACGGGTTATGGGAAGTCCTTCTGACCAAGGAACCCTATTGTTCAGATTTACAGGTAGGCCATGTAATATAATGTCTAAGTAGTTTGATGATCAATATATTTTAGATTGTTATAATTATTGCATTATTTTATGCTGTCGCTGAATGCTTCTACCCTGACAATGAAATTTAAATGATTTTTGTTTCAGAATATCCTTCATCTGGTAAGGATTATGCTCATCCTTCCTGTGTCTTCGGCACAGTGTGAGAGAGGGTTCTCTGTACAGAAGCGGATCAAGTCAGACATTAGATCTTCATTACACCCTAAAACAGTAGAAGATCTGATACGAATCAGCGTTGAGGGCCCTCCTTTGGAGGCGTTCGATGCCTCAGCCTCAGTGAAGAGATGGATGGAGGAGGGACAGAGAGCCAGAACACCAAATTTTAAATCCTGGCCACAGGATGTTTAAAGCCCCAGTGATTGTTGGTGTTGTTTTTAAATAAATCTGTTAATATATAATTTGTAGTTGTGGTGCTCTTTAATTTTTGGTGGGTGCTCCTAAATTTTTGTTGGTGCTCCTAACTTTTTGAAGTTGGGAGCACCAGTGCTACCAAATAAAAAAGTTAATTTCGAGCCCTGATCTGTAAAGCTGCTTTATAAAATAAAGGTATATAAATATATTAGCATTCTGCTAATAATATATAAATTTTGCGTGTTATAAATAAAGGTAATTTGACCTAAAGTCGCAATGAAAAGGAAATAGTGACGGATCTTTTCTTACATTTTGTGACGCACATCCAAGTGTAACATAATAAAAAAAGAAATAGTGCAGGGCAGGTTCATCAGCTGGTAATGAATCAGATGTTGAGATGTGGATGTTGCACTCAAAAATAAATGTGAGCTTACAGTCGATTGTAGAGTTTAAGGAGAATAAATGATTGGATTAAATATTACAAAATAAAAATATAAATACTTGTACATGGATGAATCGTTTATAATAAGATCTGTGCTTTTTCAAAATAAATGTATTTTCATTCCATTTTTATTTTATTTTTTAATATGCACTTGTCACAATAATCTGGTGTAAATGAAATTTTACTGAAATAAAAGTTCAAAGTTAAATGATTTTCTCTACTCTTCCTCTTCCCTGAGTCAAAGGAAAATTGATAAGGAACTTGATATAAGGACATCATGTAAGTATTAACAGTGTTGTTGTCAACTCTTCACTATAAAGTAGATTCTGTTGACTATAAAGTAGCACTCTGTTGACGAAGGCTGTCCCAATGCGAAGGCTCCTCCAAATGCGTCCTTCGTTTCCAGTGAAATAAAGGATTCAACAGATACAACAGCTCATTCGCAGCCTTGCAGAATTCATTTTCTGAGAGAAATTGCTGGATTACAGCCTTTGAATTGGGACACAGTCTGAGTGTGTGTGTGTGCGTGTGTGTGTGTTACCAGCTCCCTCTGCTGGACAGGCTCATGTAGTGTAAGGGAGGATGGTGTCACAGTATTTCCCAACCCTGCAGCCCTAGTGAGAAAAACCTATACCAAAATATATTTAAAACACATTTATTTCACTCAGTATACTACAAACCCATTAACATATTTACTGACATATTGCTTGAGACTTACTGGTATTATAATTAAACTTTATTTGGAGTACTTCTTTATTGCACATTTTTTAATATTAAGCCTAAAATGTTTTAATATCACAATAAGGATAGTATGATTTCTGTATAATATCTGTCTTTAAATGCAAGATATTTAAAGTGTGCCTAGAGTTTACCTGCACTAGTTCCATTTAAGTACAATCAAATATACTTAACCTGCAATTAATGATTAAAGTGAAAAAATGTGAACATACTTTCTATTTAATAATCAATACAATGACTATTACAACTGAATGGCACCAACAGAAACTACTGCAGGATATTTCTGTCCCCAAACACAACATTGAATTATTTTACTGAAAGGTCAAACTCATTAAAACCAGTAACGTGCTTGAAAGTGAATAATTAAAAGAAGCTGCTCAAAATTAAGCGTAGTGTCAGTTCTGGCGGGTCACGTTAGCACATTAGAGCACGTTAGAGTCCTACACTCAGCTGATCCACATCTATCTATAGGAGTACGACGCCTATCACTGTATACATATATAAGCTCCTTCAGTATTATCAGCAGCTATCGCGTTTCTCAGGAGCTCATTATCCTCCTCCCTCCCCAGCTCCTCCTGTCCAGTCAGATTCCCCTTGAAGCAGAATAAATTCTCGAATTATGTTGTACTTTAAAATCTTGAATTAATGATATCAGCAATACATTCATGTTGGTTCTGTTCTATTGCTGCTCTTATCCATGCTAGACTGCATGGATGCGCAGGGAGTTCTTGCCCAGAATAGAACCATACAGCCAATCCAAACTGAATGCTAATTGTCAATCGTATTTGATGATAGTGGTCCTGACAGAATTATTCATTTGTGAATCTGAGACTGTGTTTGTTTTTGCATGCAGCTTGCGAGGACAGGTCATGTGCATTATTTTATCATCAAATTCAGATTACAAAATTACATTCACAAATCAGGTAAATATTTCCATGATATTACCATAAATCTGTAACATAAGGTAAAGTAGAGTGTGAGTAACGCAGCTTACACTGGCACAACTGTGAAAGAAATGTTAATCAGAATAAACTATATTAACAAATATGTTTTAACTGTCACCACCCCAAATGAGAATTATTTGTAACTCTGGGGGTCCCGCTCCATGTAGAATAAAACATTATTATTATTATTATTATTATTATTATTATTATTATTATTATTATTATTTTTCTAGAAGACTAATATGTCTGGAGTCCTCATCTCATGTGGGTATAGACTAGTTTAATTGTATTTGTCAGAAGTACGGTTAATGTTTTATGTGGGAATTTTTTTATTTTGGAAAACATCACACAATATGCAAACAAAGTACAGGCAGAATGGCCAAAAACGTAAGGAAATTATGTTATTTTGTGTATAACTAAGGTTTGTTCCATGACATTTATAAATATAAATGAAACAATTCCACATGTGTACTAACTGTTTTGACAGCTATAATTGTTGTAAAGTGTTCATATATTATTGCTATTGAGTGGTCATTAAGACTAGTAAGGTTCTCTCTTAAAAGCAAGTGCTCAGAGTTGGATGTTGACCTCACTGTGTGTACCATCACCATCAATAGTGCTTTCATTGCCATCCGAGAGGAATCCGCTTCCAGAGTGATGTGTTCTACACTCCAATGCTGTAAGTCTCTGCTTCAGCCGCTGTTGAGTAGCTGTGTATTCAGCCAGTAACCGAGCAAACCGAGTCTGAAGTATTTCAAGAGAAGCTTCCAACCTCTCCACTTTCTCCTCAACCCGCTCTTCTCCCATTCCACCGGCCTCCAACTCCTCCAGCAGACCCTCTTTCAGGAGAATCTGTCTTCCCCTCTCTTCCAGAACTTTCTTAGCATCCGGATACTCCATTACAGCCTCCATCAGGTCATCCTTTGGCAAACAAAAGAGGTCAGAGTAGCCAATGCTACGGATGTTAGCTGTACGACGGTTGCCCATTTTGCTCCCTTTGATGTTGAGGATGCTAATCTCGCCAAAGCAGCTGCCGCCCGTCAAGTGTGCATACTGGGTCACCCCATCATCAGCCACAACAGCAAGGCGACCCTCTTTAATGATGTACATCTCTTTTCCTATGTCTCCCTTTCGGCAGATGTAGTCTCCAGGGCTGAAGACCTGAGGCCGCAGCTTGAGCACCAGTTCCACTAAAAGCCCTGCCTCACAGTCCTGGAAGATACGGACCTTCTTCAATGTTTCTAAGTGCACATTGATAGCAATCTCAGCCCGCAGTTTGTTTGGCAGATTCTTTAGGACATCCTGCTCATCAATTGCTTTCTTGTTGGTCCACAAGTAGTCAAACCATTTGATGACTCTAGCTTCTAGCTCTTTGCTGACCTTTCTGAACTGCATGTAGTGTTTGATGGCGTCGATGTGAGCTTGGAACTCGGTTCGTGTGGCATTCATGTTTGATATCATGGCTCCTACATTACCAACTATGGTGGCGAAAATGAGAACACCAACAAGGAAATCAAAAACAACAAAAAGATACTCCTCATCCCGCACCGGAGCTGGCATTTCCCCAATGGTCGTCAAAGTGAGGGTTGACCAGTAGAGGCAGTAGACGTATCCTCGTGTGAGAGTCCCAAACTCAGGGTCAGAAATGTTTGGGTAGACCCACTGGTCGGATCCAAAGCCCAGAGACTTGGAAAGGGCAAAGTAGATGCAGGCATTCCAGTGAATGATGACTAGGATATAGAGCACCAAGATGCAAATGCGGAAAATGTTGGGGTAATTTGTGCGGGTCTCTGTGCGGTCGAAGAACTCGAAGAGGCGTGAGAAGCGCATCAGTCGATTGAAACGCAGCTCTGGTACGTGAATGCCAATGACGATGTAGGCTAGATCCGTGGGCAGTATGGATAGGAGGTCTAGCTTGAACTGCAAAGTATGAAAGTAGCTTTCTCTTAACTTGGTAAGGTCCTTCACCAGAAGACCCTGTTCAAGGAAACCTATAGTGAAGATATACATTGTCAATTCTTGATGATTCTTGATGATTGCTCATATACACTTAATTTTAGCACCAAAGCACCTATCTAATCAATAGTGCGAAGTGTCACAACAACTCTTTAAAAACATGTGAGATGCTAAAAGATTCTGACCTGTTCTCAGTCTTGCACAGGTGTCCAGTATATAAATGACATCAGAGAGAAAATCCAAAACCAGCCACAGAATGAAGCTCATCAAAGCAGGCTCTGTGTTTGGGATATGAATAATGAAACACCATCAGCTTGAGTCAGGACTAACCCTTTCACATATGGCACAACAACACTTATTTACATGAATCATCATCAAAATGAGAGCCTAGATCACACACTCTTGCTCATGAGGTCTAATTATACCGCTTGGATTTAATGGATGAACAGCTGCTACAAATTATTTCATCACAGGCCATATACATGCAGTGTTCAGCATGCAAAAGTAGTAGGTTTATTATTTCTTCTGCTTACAGTATTCAGATTAATTTACTGTATAATTTGCGGTCAAGTTTTTCATTGGAATCATTGGATTTATTTTAGGACCTTACCTAAGAAATGCTATTGATGATCAATATATCAGCTTTAAACTCCACATAAAATGATTAGTGTGTAGATAAATTAACATATCTTTTGTCTTACCTAGCCACCACAAAGCACCAGTTGTACAATACATCTGTGGCAATAACAAACAGCCAGCGGTAGTACAGGTCATCAGCAGGTGCCAGTATGAAAACAACAGACTTTTTCCTGATAATCAAATGCATTTCATAATTTTATGTGGTTGCATGTTTGTTAAAAAGGACAATGGAAATTTCATACAGCTATGTATGATTGGTGATAATGGTGTGACAGTACAAACTCACTTGGTTTTGGCGCTGTTGTTCCCATCATGAGCATCAGATCGACTGATGCTTATCCGACTGGGAGCAACTTGAAGTTCAGGTCCTCGGAAGCGCTCTAAAAAAGAATCTGGCCTTTCCTCTTCTTCCTGAAGGCTCTTATGGGCCCAGTCTCTAAGAGTGACTACCATACTCACTAACCTTGGAAACAAAGGGAAATAATAAATCAATGTGGAAATACCCATTGTGAGAAACTGACCAGAATTTCTGACCATCCAAGTCTAAATTGAAATAAACTAAATAGCCTTCTAGATGTTCCCTAACTTCATATATGGAGAACTTTGAAAGGCACTGCAGCTTCCCAAAGGATCTCAACAAGAGTGCCCTGTCCTTTGGTTCTGGGGAGTCCTGGGAGAAATTGCCTGATTAATTTGGTTCAAACATTGTACTTTACCAGGGTTCCTAAATGCTGTAGTTTCTGCTGTATGTAAGGATGTGAAGCTTAGGAAAATTACAGATCTACGGATCTCGCAGCACATTTCAGCTGTCTAAACAATGCACAGATAAGTGCAGGGAGTACCCCTATGTGCTTCAGCGGTGAACTAAAAGAGTTCCCCTCTAAAAGAGCAACACAGTGAATCCCGTCTTTAAGCTGATTTGGGTAAATTATGCAAGGCACAAATAGATCTGTTCGCTTCCCGTGAATCCTCCCTCTGCCTTCTGTGGTATTAACTGACCTAGCCCTCAGCATCAACGCACTGTCACACAACTGGCCCAGGGGTCTGCACAAGTATGCAAGAACCCCCTCTACTAGACGGCTATATGCTTTGAAGTGGTGCCTTTTCACTACATGGTGTTCTTTCCGAGATAAAGATCCACGGAGGTGTGGCATTGGATCAGTGCTTTCCTTCCTTCAGGAGGGCCTAGATAAGTAGTTGTCCATTTCCACCCTTAAGGTGTATGTGGCTGTGATGGCAGCAAATCACGACAATGTGGGCAGTAGTTCTTTTAAAATATTCAAGGCATTGTATGGAACAGATAGAGACCAAACATGATTAAAAAAATTATCAAGTCATCGTTCATGCATTTGCTTATCAGTTATTAGGTCTGTCCTGAATTGTTGTGTTAACAGTCAATAACCATTAACATAAACTGTGCTTTGCATGAAGTTGAAGTGGATGTTTTGCAGTTTATATTAGTTTAAGGCCTTCAAAAATATATATGAATGGATTAAGATAGGTCTCTGTGGCCTCTCTCTTTGCTTCTGCATCCAGGAGGTCCTGAACTAATTTTTATCGCGGTTCTTGCCTAAACCCTAGGAATGAGTTTGGTTGTTAGAGTCCACCTGTGACCAATGGGAAGTCCTCTCCTTGGTGGTGGTGGGTGCAGAAGGTCCCCCTTCCTGTCCTGTAAGAGGTATCTGGTAGTTGTTTTAGCATCTTATCTGATGTTGCTGAACATTTGTTTATGTTCATTCACCAAGGATCCAATCACAGTGTGGCACATCTTCTTCCACACCGGCAGTTAGAGGGGCCTTGCCATAAACTGGTCCCTGGAATGCCATCTTAACTGATTTTCACCACAATAGCTACCATGAAAATACTATGTTGTTGTTTTTAAAAGTCAGTGGATCAGTTGCACAAAAGAGAGTCAATATTAAAATGATGGATTTAAATCTATGAATATATTTGATAATAACGGCTGGCATCAAAGATGCTGATGCAAAGTTTTAAAACTTAAGCCTAAAAGAAACAAAAAAGTGTTATTATAAGTGTCCGGACCACTCATAAGCATTAGAGACCCCCTATAAGGACTAGAACAAATAAAATGAATTGAAAATAGAATACTAGAAACATAAAACTAGATGTTGCTTGTTTTTGTTTCATTATTGCTGACAGGATCAGTTATTTTCCAAGTTTCTGATCAGATGTGATGCATTTCCCTTTTCTGACAGTAGATGGCAGGGTTGCTCACGCTCTCACGCCACACAGTGTATAAACCGTATAAACGTGCGACTATACGTTGACAGACAAGATATAGCAGGATACTTTCGATAAGTAACAAAGTCTCAGCCTTTAAATGTTGTACGTTTTATTACGAAATAAAAAAAATGCATATTGTGCACGCAATTGTGTACAAATCAGTTATTAAATTAACCTTTAATAATAATGTACCAGCCGAACCACAGAGTTCACAGTATAGTTTTTCTCCTTGAGAAAATTTAACATACTATGTGTATGTATATCCAAATGAATAGATATTGAATCAGCATTGATTCGCAAACTTGATGCTCACTGCATGCTGACCTGGAAGATGGTGATGTAAGTTTTCCTACCTTCCTAAAAAAAACTCTGAATTCAGAAGCACATACTAGTACACTACTCGTACTACATTTACCGTATTCTTTTATGTCATAAATAGGAAGAGTATATGCTTGTATGCTGTCTGAATTCTGCAACTGATACTGTAACGTGCCAGAGAAAGCAGGAGAAGGTGAGGATCTAAATGCATTTTTTGTTGTTTTTTTATCACATGGTAAATAAAGTAAAACAGATATCAACATGAAAAACTACAAAGGACTACAAAACATGGCACAGCACAGGAAATAACATTAGTCCACACAAAACAAGGGGAACACAAGACACACATACACACACACACAACCACACACACAAACTCCACCCTCTTACAAACCTTACCAGGAAGTGACTAGTCATTATTTTTGCCTTTCATTTTTACTGAAAGCTCAAACGAGTCAGTGTTGTGAAGAACAGAGGAGGACACATTATATTATAGCATTTTTGTTTATTTCTGAATTAACCCAGATTAGATTTTAATTGTAATAGTTGTTTACTCTTTAAACCAAAGTTCAGAAAGTGAAAGTAAATTGTAGATCATTGGATCTTTTACAAGACAAGGAAATGGATTCAAAATCTGTGGAAGAGCTTTCTTGTCCTGTTTGCTGTGACATCTTCAAGACTCCTGTTATTCTGTCCTGTAGTCACAGTATTTGTAAAGAGTGTTTACTACAGTTCTGGAAAACTAAGAAAACTCAGGAGTGTCCTGTCTGCAGGAGAAGATCCTCAAAAGATGATCCACCAGTTATTCTTGTGTTAAAAAACTTGTGTGATTCATTGATAAAGGAGGGAAATGAGAAACGTTCACCAGGATCTGAGGAGATCTGCAGTTTACACAGTGAGAAACTCAAACTCTTCTGTCTGGAGGACAAACAGCCTGTGTGTTTAGTGTGCAGAGACTCAGAGAAACACACCAATCACACATTCAGACCCATCAGTGAAGTGCTTTCATCTTACAAGGTAAGACTAATGTCTCTCATTTCATATGCTGAATACAGTGCTAAACATAGAGTATTATTTGTGTTTACAATAGACCAGTATTTATTTTTACTCAGACTAAATCTTTATATCTCTCTGATATACAATTCTGCTCTTCGATCCTCTGATGTTCAAATCTTCTTGAATGTGACAGCATTGGCACAAAACATCTTTTGACAAAATAGAAATGTTCTGTATTTGCACAACCACAAATTTACAACTGCATGGATATAATAATTAGAATTGGCCATGATGATTTCTTGATGTTTCTTGATGTCCTGCAATTTTCAGACACAAATGCTTCCATGAGAATGACCCATTCAACATATAAATAATATAACAATAAAAAACATACAATGTTTAAACCTCTTAGAGCTGCATAAGTTTCACAGATTTTCATCTTAACCTGTAGGAGTTTAATACAGCACTGACGTCCTTACAAGACAAGCTCGAACATGGAGAAGAAATGAAAGAAGAGTGTGATGAAACAATTAAACACATCAAGGTGAGGATATAAAGAGTTAAATACTCAACATTCACACACAGAGTGTATTATTGACATTAGTGGAGTGTGTGTTCATACAGCGCTGACTGAAGTGAATGTGATTTGATTTCAGTCTCAAGCTGAGCACACAGAGCGTCAGATTAAAGAAGAGTTTGAGAAGCTTCATCAGTTTCTCAGAGACGAAGAAGAAGCTACAATCACTGCACTGAGAGAGGAAGAGGAGCAGAAGAAGCAGAGGATGAAGGAGAAGCTGGAGGAGATGAACACACACATCTCAGCTCTTTCACACACAATCAGAGACATGGAGGAGATGATGAAAGACAATGACGTCTCGTTTCTAAAGGTGACAAATCAATCTGGCTTCATTCTCTGTGTATAAAACAACTTGTATAGAGAGACTCATTGACACTGAGAGTGTTTGATAAGATATTAAAATGTTTTCAAACTCTATATTTTCCAGAACTATAAAGTCACGATGGAAAGGTGAGTGAGCTGCTCGTATCTCTTCTCTCAGTGGATCTGAACTCAAATTCACTGCAGTTCTGACTCCTGAATGTTCCTCAGAGTCCAGATCTCACAGCCGGATCCACGGATGAGTTCTGGAGCTTTGATTCATGTGTCGCGTTATCTGGGTAACCTGCCGTTCAGAGTCTGGAAGAAGATGCTGGAAACTGTCCAACACAGTGAGTCTCAGCAGATTTGACACCAGTGCAGAAGATAGTTCACATATAAACACACACAACATTAACATTTGATAGAAATATATAATAATTTCCAAGTGAATCTGAACTGTATTTCAGAAAATCATCAGATCATACAGCGAACTCATAATGAAAAGTCTATTCCTCATGATCTATGTTTATGTATTAGGATAAAATAGTGTTTATTGAATACTGATATTAAACCTGAAGCCTCAATCCATTCTGACAGTAACTGAGAGACCATTGTCATGATTTTATGATTTATGAATTCTTTCAACAAAGTCTTTATATGTGTTTTACATTTCTAATACATCATTTTTCATCCTGTAATCTGATGTTATTCTCTTTGCAGCTCCATTGACTCTGGATCCAAACACAGCAGCTCCTTGGCTCACACTCTCTGCTGATCTGACCAGTGTGTCGTACAGTCGTGTAGATAAAACACTTCCTGATAATCCAGAGAGGATTGATGAGTATGCATGTGTCCTGGGATCTGAGGGCTTTAACTCAGGAACACACTGCTGGGATGTGGAGGTTGGAGACAATACACTCTGGATTCTTGGAATAACAACAGCATCAAACCAAAGGAAGGGAAATTTCTTTGACTCTAATGTCTGGTGTGTGAATTACATAGACAGCAAATACACCTCACAATCCCCAGAGCAACCCGGCACTGTCTTTACTGTTAAGCAGAAGCTTCAGCGTGTGAGAGTTCAGCTGGACTATGACAGAGGAACAGTGTCATTCTCTGATCCTGTAACTAACACACATTTACTCACATTCACATCCACCTTCAACGACACAGTCTTTCCATTCTTATATAATAACTGCACAACTTCTCCTCTGAGGATCTTACCAGTTAAACTGTTTATTACAGCAGAAAATCACAGTTAATTCTGATTCTGCTTCTAGACTAATTCAGTTTTGCAAATTATGCTTCAATAACAATACTGTAATCAAAGGGTCTCATTGATCAATCTGTTGATCTCTATAATCAATTGATTACAGGTATATGTTAAACTTTGAGCTGACTTAAAAATCGGAGTTCTGTTAAGTCATTCTGTTTAAATATGTATATATAAATCGCGACAAGGAGTGAATCGCGAGATGCTGTGAGTATCGCGAGAACCGAATGCGAGGGAAGACAACAATGATGGCGGCGCCCTGTTGGTAAAGCCTGAATGAATTAAACATATCAACCCAAATACCTTAGGATAAAGATTGTACAAACTTACACAAAGTGGCCGATCTTATGGACTTGGAAACTTTCATCGATCAGTACTACTACAGACAGGATAAAATGGACAACACGTCGGACACTCCGCCAAAAAACCCCAATAAACGGAAAAAGAAGGACTCGGCATCAGTCCATCAACAACAAACTGGACTTGCTCACCCACCTACACCAAGAACTGAAAGACATACGCACCAGCCTGGAATATGCTCATAATCAAATCCACACCGTTCAAAAAGCAAACGCTGAACTCTACTCCACTGTGACAACATTAAACCAGCAAATGGACACACTCCGAAAAGAAAACAAACTCATTAAGGAAACCATGTTGGATTTACAAACACGAAACATGCGAGACAACCTCATTGTTACTGGTATACAGGAAAACTCACCCGACGACTCAGAAAAATCACTGAAAGACTTCATGACAGCGCAACTTAAAATTCTTCAACTTAAAAAACCCATCATCGCCAAATTCGAACATTTTAAACAGAAAGAATTCGTCAGAAGCAAAGGGAAGAACTTAAAGGAACTCATTATGGACTTAGTGACCAGTTTCCCAAAGAAATAAACGAACGCCGGAAAATACTCTACCCATTATTGAAGGACAACAGAAAAAATAATAAGCGCGCATATTTAATTATAGATAAACTGTACATTGACGGACAGCTTTTCCGTGATACAACCATTACACCATGGCTTTTCTAGAATGACATCAACAACACTGACTTTCATCTCATTAATTTCTCAATAAGATAACACTGATGGAAATATTAAATGTAACCCCCCTCCTTCGACTATATTTTAGTACGCACTTTCCTCACAAATGAATCAACTTGTATCTCTTTATATATTCCTCACTCATATTCACCACTATATCATTATACACTTCAATAATTGTTTAACATCCTCGTATAAATCTGCTTTCCTTACTACTCTCCTCATCATGCTATTATTTAACCGCAACACCATTCTGGAACTACACAATTCTGTATTACCATTTGGAAAAACATCTTGCTCTGATAATGTCTTCATTAATAAAGCAAATATACATTGTATAAAATCACAAGTACAACTGCAGGCATACTATACAACAACAGACTCCACTGCAATCAATAAATATTAGTAAACTTAACTTTATAACATGGAATGTGCGTGGCATCCGCACTCAAAAAAAAAAAAAAAAAAAATTCTCAATCATCTTAATAAATTAAATGCAGATATTTGCCTTCTTCAAGAAACCCATCTGACCGATTCAGAATCACAATATTTAAAAACAAAACAGTATGATCAGGTTTTCTCATCAACATATAATAGCAGACAACGGGGTGTTTCAATCTTAGTACATAAAAGATTGGGACTCAACCAACATACAGTCATTACAGACCCTGAAGGACGGTATGTCATTGTAAATGCATCAACATATAACCATAATCTTACTATAGTTAATGTATATGGACCAAATGATGATGACCCAACATTTTTTCATAACCTTTTTTCAATAATACAGGGAAGTTCAAATATAATAATTGGAGGAGATTTTAATACAGTCTTAAATCCGGATAAAGATCGTTCTACCGCAAAATACAAAAATTGGCAAACCACAGACACAATAAATCAATATATGAGTGATTTTGGACTTGGCGATAGCTGGAGAACATTATACCCATCAGACAGAAAGTATACATATTTCTCTACAGTACATCAGTCATTCTCCCGTCTGGACTATTTTCTGATAAGTAATACATTAACAACCTTAGTGAAACAAATTATTATACACCCAATTATAATTAGTGATCATGCACCTGTATCTTTAACATTAAGTGTGAACACATATATCAAACCCCCCGCAAGGTGGCGCTTCAATATTTCTCTACTTGACGATCCAGAATTCACTACTTTAATTGAGAGAGAGTGGGCATCCTTTATGGAAACGAACGACTCCCCAGAAGTTTCTGCTTCAACTTTATGGGAAACAGGTAAAGTAGTCATCAGAGGGAAAATTATTTCATACTCATCACACAAGAAAAAAAAAGAATTGGAAATGGAAACTCAGTTAGAACAGAAGATCAAGCAATTATCAGACAAATACTGTATAAACCCAGAGGATCAAACATTACATGAGTTAAGGAGCACAAAACAACAATTGGAACAAATAATTCATAAAAAAACACAGTTTATCATCCAACAGTTAAAACACCAAAACTTTGAATACAACAATAAATCAGGAAAATACCTTGCCAATTTATTACAAAGAAAAAAAGATCAATCAATGATATGAGCAATAGAGAACTCAGCAGGGAATGTCATCAGTGATCCATTAGAAATAAATAACGCATTCTATATATTCTACAAAAATCTATATTCAATTGAAAATGAACCAAAGCCAGAAGAAATATCATCTTTTTTGAACCCTCTCAAATTACCTCAACTATCCAAAGAAACAATAGATATGCTGGACACACCATTAACTATAACTGAACTCCATAAAGCCTTACTACTGATGCCCAACAATAAATCACCTGGACCTGATGGCTTCCCTGCTGAGTTCTATAAACACTTCTGGAATATCCTTTTTCCATTATTTGATAGACTTGTAAAAGAAATAAAAAACACATCAGAAATTCCATTGCATATGAATACAGCTTCTATATCAATAATACTTAAGCCGGACAAAGACCCAACACAACCCACCAGCTATAGATCCCTCTCGTTGATGAACACAGACTTGAAAATCATTACAAAGGCATTGGCGTCTAGAATAGAAATCATAACCTCCATCTTAATTCATCCTGATCAGACAGGTTTCATCAAAAAGAGGAAATCAGTAGACAATATTCGCAGGTTATTCACTTTGATAAATATTTCTCAACAATCAAAGATTAATACAGTCATTGCATCACTCGACGCCGAAAAAGCATTCGACAAAGTTAACTGGTCATTCTTATTTCATACCCTACATAAATTTGGATTTGGGGAGTCGTTCATCCACTGGATAAAAATAATATACTCCTCACCAAGAGCCACTATTACAACAAATGGAATCACTTCTCCCACATTCACTCTTCACCGGGGAACACGACAAGGATGTCCACTCTCTCCTTCATTATTTGCAATTTTTATTGAACCACTTGCACAAGCAATCCGACAAAACGATATGATTCAGGGAATTAAATCTGTAGACACACAACACAAAATCATCTTATATGCTGATGACATTTTATTACACTTACAGGACCCCACCCATTCAGTACAAGAAACATTCAAAATCATCAATAACTTCTCTGAAATATCAAATTATACAATAAACTGGAATAAATCCATCATACTCCCACTGTTAGACAACGCCTGGGATTCTGCAGCTCAGACTTCATTTCCATCACTTAGGGTTGGGAATATTAAATACCTGGGTATTAACATCTCCCCCAGGCTGTCAGAGTTATTTTCACTTAATTACTCTCCACTTTCTTAGAATAATTCAAGACAATCTAAAACGCTGGTCAAGTCTTCCACTCTCACTCTTAGGACGAATAGCCACCGTTAAAATGAAAATATTACCTCAAATAAATTACTTTTTTTCCTTACTTCCCGTAATCCCAACAGAGAAATGGTTCCAATCACTCAATAGTTCGATATCACAGTTCTTTTGGAAAAATAAGAAAGCTAAGATTAAGTATTCAACCCTTCAAAAAAATAAACTGCAAGGTGGTCTTGAAGCACCCAACTTCCTTTATTATTTTTTAGCAAATCAATTACAATATATAGTCAAATGGTTAAAACCAAACAATAATAATACTTCATGGATAGATTTAGAACAGACATACTGCCCTAATCTCAAACTGTCAGACCTACCATTACTTAATACCTCACTTAAAAATCACAACTGTTTTAGAAATACTGCCATATCCACAACTCTGACAGCCTGGTGGAGAGTGCTTAGAATCACTTACTCCACAACTACACCCTGTAAATTCACCCCATTATGGCATAATCCAGATTTTCATATCCGTAAAACACCTATTCACTTCCACACTTGGGAAGAAAAAGGGATCACACACCTTCACCATCTCTTCAATAACAATAATTTCATGACCTTTCAAGATCTATCCCAGAAATATGCAATTGAAAACCAACAGTCCTTTTATTATATACAACTTAAAACAATCATAAGAAATAAAATCAACATAAGAAATAATACTCTCACACCCCCACAGATATCAGAAGAAATTATGCAAATTGGAAATGATAATAAATTGATCTCTAAATTATATAAATTATTAATTAAATCAGACACTTTAATACATGTACCACAAACTAAATGGAATCAAGATATATCCACCCCTCTTACCTCCCAATACTGGACTGACATATGTAATAATATATTTACAATGACAACAAACACTAATTTACAACTAATCCAATATAAAATCATTCATAGAACTCACATCACTCAATATAAAAAATATAAAATGGGACTTGCAACTACTGACATCTGCTCACAGTGCACCATGGGTGTTTCTGACAATTATTTTCACGCAGTTTGGGCATGCACACCAGTTTACAACTTTTGGACAATAGTAACACAAAAACTTTCAGATCTGAGCTGTAGAATCCCTCTCTCTCCGCCTCTATGCCTGCTGGGAGACCTACAAATAATACATTTACAAACCAAATACAAAGACAGTTTATTAGTTTCTCTAGCTATCGCCAAGAAAACAATTCTACAAAACTGGAAATCCAAAAATATTCTTAGTTTAAACCATTGGGAAAATTTACTTTTGGAATTCATAACTTTACTAAAAATCACAACTTTCCAAAACGGTGACATACCGTCCTTCGGGGAAAACTGGAAACCATTCCTCAACTATTTCAACCTTGACCCAAACTGAAATTGATGCCACGCACATTCTTACACATATTTCCTCATGTCTTCTCACATTCCTATCAAAAGAAGAAATAATACTATAACACTACTATAATATTATTAATAATACTATACTATACTATACTATACTATACTATACTATACTATACTATACTATACTATAATACTATATTATGATACGATAACAATACTATGTACACATTCATTTAAAACATGACTAATTATTTATGGTATATGATTAAAATAAATATTACAAACATCAATTACATTTCTCAACAATACACTATTATTATTGGTGATGATGAGGATGGTAGTAATGACTATTATTATTATCATTATTATTATTATTATAAGAAGCATTACTACTACTATACTTTAAGGATTATTGTTAAAGTAACAACAATGGGGTACTTTCCATAAGATCATCTCTCAATGCAAATCAAACTAGCTTTTAGGCTAACTGAAATAAAACCATGCCAATCTCTAGGTATGGTGAAGGCTATGTGATGATGTGGGGCTATTTTAATTCCAAAGGCCAAGGGAACTTTATCAGGATGCATAGTATCCTAAATTTTTTTTTAAAAAAATACTTAAAAATAAAAATCTGCCTGCCTCTATGGGAATTTAACATAGGGGTGTCCAGACTTATGCATCCTGTATTTTAAGGAAGAACATTTATTTATTTACGATACATTATTCATTCACAAAGAAAATTGGTGTCCTTAAAGGTTGGATTTTTCCTAATTGTTTTTAATTAAGGCATTAAGTTCAATTTCCAAAATATGATTTTTTATTCCTCTTTTTAGTCAACTTTAGCATGGGTGTATTCACTTATGCATTGCACTGTATATATATATATATATATATATATATAGCACCATATGCAAACTAATGCACTTCAATTTATTTTAAGTATATCTGCAGTGACAAATATAAGTCATAACACCATGAATAAAACAAAATGTCCACTGATGATGTAACAGGACCCGTTCTCAGCACCAGAGACTGCAGTGCATGCTGGGATTTGGTGACAGTAACAAAAACATCAACACTGTTATTGAACTGAATGGAATCAACGTTGGACTGACTCAAAGTGAATAACAACATTATTATCTTCTGTAGAGCTGCTTATAGATGAACTGAACTCATTTCATAGTTGATGATCTTCACACAGTTATTGAACTGAACTGAATCAACACTGAACTGACTTCAGCTGAACAATGACACTGTCGTCTTTTTAGATCTGCTTTACAGCAGAATTGATTTCTGTTTCCATCATTGATCATTATTTCCCTGTTTATCTGTAAAGCTGCTTTATAAAATAAAGGTATATAAATATATTAGCATTCTGCTAATAATATATAAATTCTGCGTGTTATAAATAAAGGTAATTTGACCTAAAGTCGCAATGAAAAGGAAATAGTGACGGATCTTTTCTTACATTTTGTGACGCACATCCAAGTGTAACATAATAAAAAAAGAAATAGTGCAGGGCAGGTTCATCAGCTGGTAATGAATCAGATGTTGAGATGTGGATGTTGCACTCAAAAATGAAGGTGAGCATACAGTCGATTGTAGAGTTTAAGGAGAATAAATGATTGAATTAAATATTACAAAAATTCTAAAAAATTCTAAAAAATCCGTGTACATGGATGAATCGTTTACAATAAGATCTGCGCTTTTTCAAAATAAATGTAATTTCATTCAAAAAAAAATTTCTTTTAATATGCACTTGTCACAATAATCCTGTGTAAATTAAATTTTACTGAAATAAAAGTTCAAAGTTAAATGATTTTCTCTACTCTTCCCTGAGTCAAAGGAAAATTGATAAGGAACTTGATATAAGGACATCATGTAAGTATTAACAGTGTTGTTGTCAACTCTTCACTATAAAGTAGATTCTGTTGACTATAAAGTAGCACTCTGTTGACGAAGGCTGTCCTAATGCGAAGGCTCCTCCAAATGTGTCCGTCGTTTCCAGTGAGATAAAGGATTCAACAGATACAACAGCTCATTCGCAGCCTTGCAGAATTCATTTTTTGAGAGAAATTGCTGGATTACAGCCTTTGAATTGGGACACAGTCTGAGTGTGTGTGTGCGTGTGTGCGTGTGTGTGTTACCAACTCCCTCTGCTGGACAGGCTCATGTAGTGTAAGGGAGGATGCTGTCACACAGTATTTCCCAACCCTGCTGCCCTAGTGAGAAAAAACCTATACCAAAATATATTTAAAATACATTTATTTCACTCAGTATACTACAAACCCATTAACATATTTACTGACATATTGCTTGAGACATGTGTTTGAAAGTGAATAATTAAAAGAAGCTGCTCAAAATTAAGCGTAGTGTCAGTTCTGGCGGGTCACGTTAGCACATTAGAGCACGTTAGAGTCGTACACTCAGCTGATCCACATCTATCTATAGGAGTACGACGCCTATCACTGTATACATACTGTATATAAGCTCCTTCAGTATTATCAGCAGCTGTCGCGTTCCTCAGGAGCTCATTACCCTCCTCCATCCAGTCAGTATGGCATTCAGATTCCCCTTGAAGCAGAATAAATTCTCGAATTATGTTGTACTTTAAAATCTTGAATTAATGATATCAGCAATACATTCATGTTGGTTATGTTCTATTGCTGCTCTTATCCATGCTAGACTGCATGGATGCGCAGGGAGTTCTTGCCCAGAATAGAACCATACAGCCAATCCAAACTGAATGCTAATTGTCAATCGATAGTGGTCCTGACAGAATTATTCATTTGTGAATCTGAGACTGTGTTTGTTTTTGCATGCAGCTTGCGAGAACAGGTCATGTGCATTATTTTATCATCAAATTCAGATTACAAAATTACATTCACAAATCAGGTAAATATTTCCATGATAAGGTAAAGTAGAGTGTGAGTAACGCAGCTTACACTGGCACAACTGTGAAAGAAATGTTAATCAGAATAAACTATATTAACAAATATGTTTTAACTGTCACCACCCCAAATGAGAATTATTTGTAACTCTGGGGCTCCCGCTCCATGTAGAATAAAACATTGTTATTATTATTATTATTATTATTATTTATAGTTTTTCTAGAAGACTAATATGTCTGGAGTCCTCATCTCATGTATAGACTAGTTTAATTGTATTTGTCAGAAGTACGGTTAATGTTTTATGTAGGAATTTTTTTATTTTGGAAAACATTACACAATAAGCAAACAAAGTAGAGGCAGGATGGCCAAAAACGTAAGGAAATTATGTTATTTTGTGTATAACTAAGGTTTGTTCCATGACATTTATAAATATAAATGAAACAATTCCACATGTATACTAACTGTTTTGACAGCTATAATTGTTGTAAAGTGTTCCTATATTATTGCTATTGAGTGGTCATTAAGACTAGTACAAGGTTCTCTCTTAAAAGCAAGTGCTCAGAGTTGGATGTTGACCTCACTGTGTGTACCATCACCATCAATAGTGCTTTCATTGCCATCCGAGAGGAATCCGCTTCCAGAGTGATGTGTCCTACACTCCAATGCTGTAAGTCTCTGCTTCAGCCGCTGTTGAGTAGCTGTGTATTCAGCCAGTAACCGAGCAAACCGAGTCTGTAGTATTTCCAGAGAAGCTTCCAACCTCTCCACTTTCTCCTCAACCCGCTCTTCTCCCATTCCACCGGCCTCCAACTCCTCCAGCAGACCCTCTTTCAGGAGAATCTGTCTTCCCCTCTCTTCCAGAACTTTCTTAGCATCCGGATACTCCATTACAGCCTCCATCAGGTCATCCTTTGACAAACAAAAGAGGTCAGAGTAGCCAATGCTACGGATGTTAGCTGTACGACGGTTGCCCATTTTGCTCCCTTTGATGTTGAGGATGCTAATCTCGCCAAAGCAGCTGCCGCCCGTCAAGTGTGCATACTGGGTCACCCCATCATCAGCCACAACAGCAAGGCGACCCTCTTTAATGATGTACATCTCTTTTCCTATGTCTCCCTTTCGGCAGATGTAGTCTCCAGGGCTGAAGACCTGTGGCCGCAGCTTGAGCACTAGTTCCACTAAAAGCCCGGCCTCACAGTCCTGGAAGATACGGACCTTCTTCAATGTTTCTAAGTGCACATTGATAGCAATCTCAGCCCGCAGTTTGTTTGGCAGATTCTTTAGGACATCCTGCTCATCAATTGCTTTCTTGTTGGTCCACAAGTAGTCGAACCATTTGATGACTCTAGCTTCTAGCTCTTTGCTGACCTTTCTGAACTGCATGTAGTGTTTGATGGCATCAATGTGAGCTTGGAACTCGGTCCGTGTGGCATTCATGTTTGATATCATGGCTCCTACATTACCAACAATGGTGGCGAAAATGAGAACGCCAACAAGGAAATCAAAAACAACAAAAAGATACTCCTCATCCCGCACCGGAGCTGGCATTTCCCCAATGGTCGTCAAAGTGAGGGTTGACCAGTAGAGGCAGTAGACATATCCTCGTGTTAGAGTCCCAAACTCAGGGTCAGAAATGTTCGGGTAGACCCACTGGTCGGATCCAAAGCCCAGAGACTTGGAAATGGCAAAGTAGATGCAGGCATTCCAGTGAATGATGACTAAGATATAGAGCACCAAGATGCAAATGCGGAAAATGTTGGGGTAATTTGTGCGGGTCTCTGTGCGGTTGAAGAACTCGAACAGGCGTGAGAAGCGCATCAGCCGATTGAAACGCAGCTCTGGTACGTGAATGCCAATGATGATGTAGGCTAGATCCGTGGGCAGTATGGATAGGAGGTCTAGCTTGAACTGCAAAGTATGAAAGTAGCTTTCTCTTAACTTGGTAAGGTCCTTCACCAGAAGACCCTGCTCAAGGAAACCTATAGTGAAGATATACATTGTCAATTCTTAATGATTGCTCAAATACACTTAATTTTAGCACCAAAGCACCTATCTAATCAATAGTGCGAAGTGTCACAACAACTCTTTGAAAAAGATGTTAGATGCTAAAAGATTCTGACCTGTTCTCAGTCTTGCACAGGTGTCCAGTATATAAATGACATCAGAGAGATAATCCAAAACCAGCCACAGAATGAAGTTCCTGGTTTGAAGCTCATCAAAGCAGGCTCTGTGTTTGGGATATGAATAATAAAACACCATCAGCTTGAGTCAGGACTAACCCTTTCACATATGGCACAAAAACACTTATTTACATGAATCATCATCAATATGAGAGCCTAGATCACACACTCTTGCTCATGAGGTCTAATTATACCGCTTGGATTTAATGGACGAACAGCTGCTACAAATAATTTCCTCACAGGCCATATACATGCAGTGTTCAGCATGCAAAATTAGTAGGTTAATTATTTCTTCCACTTACAGTATTCAGATTAATTTACTGTATAATTTGCAGTCAAGTTTTTCATTGGAATCATTGGATTTATTTTAGGACCTTAGCTAAGAAATGCAATTGATTTTCAATATATCAGCTTTAAACTCCAAATAAAATGATTAGATTTTGTGTAGATAAATTAACATATCTTTTGTCTTACCTAGCCACCACAAAGCCCCAGTTGTACAATACATCTGTGGCAATAACAAACAGCCAGCGGTAGTACAGGTCATCAGCAGGTGCCAGTATGAAAACATCAGACTTTTTCCTAATAATCAAATGCATTTCATAATTTTATGTGGTTGCATGTTTGTTAAAAAGGACAATGGAAATTTCATACAGCTATGTATGATTGGTGATAATGGTGTGACAGGAAAACTCACTTGGTTTTGGATGTTAGAAAAACATCCCTATTATCTCTAGCCTTGGCTACCGTATATAGACCGCCTGGGCCTTACGCTGATTTCCTAAAAGAGTTTGCAGATTTTCTCTCAGACCTATTAGTCAATGTCGATAAAGCATTAATTGTTGGAGATTTTAACATACACGTAGATAATCCAAATGATGCGTTAGGGGCTGCGTTTACAGATTTATTAAATTCATTTGGGGTCAAGCAAAACGTCACCGGACCAACTCATCGTCTTAATCATACACTCGATTTAATTATATCACATGGAACCGATCCAACCGATATAGATATTATACCGCAAAGTGATGAAGTCACTGACCATTACATGGTAACTTGCATATTACGTACTGCTGTAATATGTCATGCAGCGCCGCGTTATCAACCAGGCAGAACAATCCTTCCATCCACCATAGATAATTTCTCAAATTGCTTATCCGATCTGTCTCAGCTGCTGCCTGAACCCAAACAAACAGATGAACTAGAAGAACTAACTAGCACTATGAGCACTATTCTCTCTAGAACATTGGATGTTGTTGCACCTATTAGATTAAAAAAGGTCAGAGAGAAAATTAAAGCACCGTGGTACAACAATACCACGCATGTTCTAAAGAGAGAAACCCGTATTTTAGAGCGTAAATGGAAACAAACTAATTTAGAGGTCTTTAGAATCGCGTGGAAAGACAGTATGTCACGTTATAAAAAGGCCCTAAAAGCAGCCAGGGCTGAGCACCTCCGCAAACTAATAGAAAATAACCAAAATAATCCAAGGTTTTTATTTAACACCGTGGCTAGACTAACAAATAAACAGACATCACCCGAACAAAATATCCCATTACAGTTTAGTAGTAATGATTTTATGAAGTTCTTCACTGAGAAAATAGAAAACATCAGAACCACAATTGTAAACGTTCAATCTTCAGTTGCGCCTTATAATTCAGCCTTAATTATCACCCCGCAAGAACAATTACAGTGCTTTACAACTATAGAACAAATAGAGTTAAATAAACTTATCACTTCCTCTAAAACAACAACATGTTTATTAGATCCGATACCAACTAAACTACTGAAAGAAGTGTTACCTGTAGTGGAAGAGCCTCTCCTTAATATTATTAACTCGTCTTTATCTTTAGGTCATGTTCCAAGAACATTTAAACTGGCAGTTATAAAACCTCTCATTAAGAAACCACAATTAGATCATAATAACCTAGCAAATTATAGACCCATTTCAAATCTTCCATTTATGTCTAAAATATTAGAAAAAGTGGTGTCCGCTCAATTGTGTTCTTTCTTGCAAGAAAATGATATCTATGAGAAGTTTCAGTCTGGTTTCAGGCCGCACCATAGCACTGAAACTGCGCTCGTTAAAATCACAAATGATTTACTTTTAGCTTCTGACCAAGGCTGTATCTCAATACTAGTTTTACTTGATCTTAGTGCTGCGTTCGATACTATAGATCACACAATACTCTTAGATCGACTACAAAATTATACTGGTGTTCAAGGACAAGCATTAAGCTGGTTTAGATCATACTTATCTGACCGCTACCATTTTGTCTATTTAAATGGAGAAAAATCGATCATAACTCCAGTAAACTATGGAGTGCCGCAGGGATCTGTGTTAGGCCCTCTATTATTCTCAGTATATATGATGCCACTTGGAAATATTATAAGGAAACATGGAATTAGTTTCCATTGTTATGCTGATGACACTCAAATATATATTTCATCACGGCCAGATGAAAACGATAAATTATCCAAATTGACAGAGTGTGTTAAAGATATAAAAGATTGGATGACGCGTAATTTTCTTTTATTAAATCCAGACAAAACAGAGGTACTACTTATCGGTTCAAAAAACCGCCCACAAAACCTCTCGCAATACAACTTTAATATAGTAGGATGTCCTGTTACTTTATCCTCTACAGTAAAAGACCTGGGTGTTATACTCGATTGCAACCTGTCTTTCAAAAATCATATTTCATATGTTACAAAAACCGCCTTTTTCCACCTTAGAAACATTGCTAAGCTACGTAATATGCTATCAGTTTCTGATGCAGAAAAGTTAGTTCATGCATTCATGACCTCGAGACTAGATTACTGTAATGCTTTATTAGCCGGTTGTCCTGCATCCTCAATTAACAAGCTACAGTTAGTCCAAAATGCCGCCGCTAGAGTTCTTACTAGATCAAGAAAATATGATCATATAACACCGATTTTATCATCACTGCATTGGTTACCTATAAAGTTCCGTATTAATTACAAGGTATTGCTACTGACTTATAAAGCCCTAAACGGCTTAGCTCCAGTCTATTTAACGGATCTTCTATCGCCCTATAATCCATCGCGCTCTTTAAGATCACTAAATTCAAGGCTTTTGGTCATACCTAGGATATCCAGAACCACCAAAGGAGGGAGAGCATTTTCACATTTAGCTCCAAAACTCTGGAATAGCCTTCCTGATACTGTTCGTTGCTCAGACTCGCTCTCCCAGTTTAAAACTAGATTAAAGTCGCATCTCTTCAGCCAGGCATTCATATAATATTTTTAATCTTACAGTCCAAATTACAATCCGGCCTCTAGTTAATAAACGCCAGAGGAGAACTGGCCCCCGACTGAGCCTGGGTTCTCCCAAGGTTTTTTTTTCTCCATTGGGTCACCTGATGGAGTTTTAGGACACTATTAGGTCACTTGATGGAGTTTTTCGGTTCCTTGCCACTGTTGCCTTTGGCTTGCTCAGTTGGGGATATTCTGGATATCTAATTTGATTTTATCAATAAATTCCACTAGAAACAAACCTTGTTGTATTATTTTAATTTAATACTGTGAAGCTGCTTTGATACAATCTGTATTGTGAAAAGCGCTATACAAATATACTTGACTTGACTTGACTTGACTGTTGTTCCCATCATGAGCATCAGATCTACTGATGCTTATCCGACTGGGAGCAACTTGAAGTTCAGGTCCTCAGAAGCGCTCTAAAAAAGAATCTGGCCTTTCCTCTTCTTCCTGAAGGCTCTTATGGGCCCAATCTCTAAGAGTGACTACCATACTCACCAACCTTGGAAACAAAGGGAAATAATAAATCAATGTGGAAATACCCATTGTGAGAAACTGACCAGAATTTAATTTCAAGATTTCACCTTCCATCCAAGTCTAAATTGAAATAAACTAAATAGCCTTCTAGATGTTCCCTAACTTCATATATGGATAACTTTGAAAGGTACTGCAGCTTCCCAAAGGATCTCAACAAGAGTGCCCTGTCCTTTGGTTCTGGGGAGTCCTGGGAGAAATTGCCTGATTAATTTGGTTCAAACATTGTACTTTACCAGGGTTCCTAAATGCTGTAGTTTCTGCTGTATGTAAGGATGTGAAGCTTAGGAAAATTACAGATCTACGGATCTCGCAGCACATTTCAGGTGTCTCTCTTTAAACAATGCACAGATAAGTGCAGGGAGTACCCCTATGTGCTTCAGTGGTGAACTAAAAGAGTTCCCCTCTAAAAGAGCAACACAGTGAATCCCGTCTTTAAGCTGAATTGGGTAAATTATGCAAGGCACAAATAGATCTGTTCGCTTCCCGGGAATCCTCCCTCTGCCTTCTGTGGTATTAACTGACCTAGCCCTCAGCATCAACGCACTGTCACACAACTGGCCCAGGGGTCTGCACAAGTATGCAAGAACCCCCTCTACTAGACGGCTATATGCTTTGAAGTGGTGCCTTTTCACTACATGGTGTTCTTTCCGAGATTAAGATCCACGGAGGTGTGGCATTGGATCAGTGCTTTCCTTCCTTCAGGAGGGCCTAGATAAGTAGTTGTCCATTTCCACCCTTAAGGTGTATGTGGCTGTGATGGCAGCAAATCACGACAATGTGGGCAGTAGTTCTTTAAAATATTCAAGGCATTGTATGGAACAGATAGAGACCAAACATGATTAAAAAAATTATCAAGTCATCGTTCATGCATTTGCTTATCAGTTATTAGGTCTGTCCTGAACTGTTGTGTTAACAGTCAATAACCATTAACATAAACTGTGCTTTGCATGAAGTTGAAGTGGATGTTTTGCAGTTTATATTAGTTTAAGGCCTTCAGAAATATATATGAATGGATTAAGATAGATATCTGTGGCCTCTCTCTTTGCTTCTGCATCCAGGAGGTCCTGAACTAATTTTTATCGCGGTTCTTGCCTAAACCCTAGGAATGAGTTTGGTTGTTAGAGTCCACCTGTGACCAATGGGAAGTCCTCTCCTTGGTGGTGGTGGGTGCAGAAGGTCCCCCTTCCTGTCCTGTAAGAGGTATCTGGTAGTTGTTTTAGCATCTTATCTGATGTTGCTGAACATTTGTTTATGTTCATTCACCAAGGATCCAATCACAGTGTGGCACATCTTCTTCCACACCGGCAGTTAGAGGGGCCTTGCCATAAACTGGTCCCTGGAATGCCATCTTAACTGTAATTTTCACCACAATAGCTACCATGAAAATACTATGTTGTTGTTGTTGTTTTTAAAAGTCAGTGGATCAGTTGCACAAAAGAGAGTCAATATTAAAATGATGGATTCAAATATATTCATAGATTTAATAATAACGGCTGGCATCAAAGATGCTGATGCAAAGTTTTAAAACTTAAGCCTAAAAGAAACAAAAAAGTGTTATTATAAGTGTCCGGACCACTCATAAGCATTAGAGACCCCCTATAAGGACTAGAACAAATAAAATGAATTGAAAATAGAATACTAGAAACATAAAACTAGATGTTGCTTGTTTTTGTTTCATTATTGCTGACAGGATAAGTTATTTTCCAAGTTTCTGATCAGATGGGATGCATTTCCCTTTTCTGACAGTAGATGGCAGGGTTGCTCACGCTCTCACGCCACACAGTGTATAAACATGCGACTTTACGTTGACAGACAAGACATAGCAGGATACTTTCGATAAGTAACAAAGTCTCAGCCTTTAAATGTTGTACGTTTTATTACGAAATTAAAAAAATGCATATTGTGCACAAATCAGTTATTAAATTAACCTTTAATAATAATGTACCAGCCGAACCACCGAGTTCACAGTATAGTTTTTCTCCTTAAGAAAAATGAACATACTATGTGTATGTATATCCAAATGAATAGATATTGAATCAACATTGATTCGCAAACTTGATGCTCACTCCATGCTGAACTGGAAGATGGTGATGTAAGTTCCCTTTCGAAAGGGAACTCTACACTACGTCAGAATGACGCTATGGGGAACGCCTCAGGCGTGACAGGTGTCTGAAATAAATATCAACTCACGTCAATCATGTTGACCGGCGACAGCCTGTGCATCATCAGCTTGAATGATGAGCGCGCGACCTGGATGTATAAAGGGGAGCCTTGCACACATGACAACATCTTTTCGTCTTCAGGGACTGTTTGTCTGTTTTGAGAATATCGCTGAAACGCGCGGGAGAGCCTCTTGTGCAAACTGTGAGCGTTTTTCATTTAAAGATGCTCCGCTCTCGTCGGAACCTTTTCTCGAGGGAGGAGGGTTCAGCATCTGAGCCCCGTGGTGCACGCGATTTGTGAAACAATACTGTTTGGGTACGAGCCGTTCACAGCAGTTCCTGAGGGTGCTGACAGTGTTCATTAAGAAATATCTCGGCGCGCGTGAGAAAGAAAAAGTCTGTGCGCTGTCGGATGTTTCAACCTCGCGCCTGTTGACTTTCTTCTCGAGGGATGAAAGCCAAATATATTTTAACGACTCGTTCTCGCGCTTGCCGAGGCAGTGTGTAGATTACGAGAACGTATATTAAATATTAAAACAGTATTGTCTGGTGATTATGGCTGCATTTAATTCTATGAATTAAAATGATGGAATATTATCTGACTTTTAAGAAGTTAGATATTTAGTAATTCAGCCTATCATCCAGATCGCGTTATCCAGTGTTTTTGGCTGCATTTTAATTGAGGAATTAAAATGATGAGCAGCGAACAAAAAGAGCAGGTGTAATTCTGGTCTTTTTGTAAAATGTGAAATTAACATATTTCTGTTTCTTTTCAGACCATGTCTCCTGTTTTAGAGTCTGGGGCAAAATGTTTTGGGTAAGAGAATCTTGATTTACTTTTTCGATGGTCAGGTAGTAGGTCTTAACAGGCCTCCTTGACCATACAGTCCCCATTTTGCAACCGGACAGCGCTTGGGCCTCCCTGAGGTGAGCTCCCAGGATTTGACTGTCAAGGAGTAATGTGGTTATCAGGTCATAGGCCTCACTAGGCCTTCCTGAAAATGAGCTCCCACATACTGTGGTTGAATATGAGCTCCCACATTCTGTGGTTATCAAGTTATAGGCCTCACCAGGCCTTCTTGAATATGGGCTCCCATATCAGGTCATAGGTTATCAGGTCATAGGCCTCACGAGGCCTTCCTGAGTATGAGCTCCCACATACTGTGGTTGAATATGAGCTCCCACACACTGTAGTCGCCAGGTTATAGGCCTCACCAGGCTTTCCTGGTTATGAGCCTCCATATGTCAGGTTACAGGCCTCACCGGCCTTCCTGAATGTGAGCTCCCACATACTGTGGTCACCAGGTTTCAGGCCTCATAGGCCTTCCTGAGTATGAGCTCCCACATGCTGTGGTTGCCAGGTTTCAGGCCTCTCTGCCTTCCTGAGTGTTAAGCTCCCACATTCAGTGGTCACCAGGCTTCAGGCCTCCTAGGCCTTCCTGGTTATGAGTTTTCACATGTCAGGTTACAGGCCTCACCAGGCCTTCCTGGATGTGAACTCCCACGCACTGTGGTCGCTAGGGTATAGGCCTCACTGGTTGTGAGCGTCCACATGTCAGGATGCAGGCCTCATCAGGCCTTCCTGAATGTGAGCTCCCACGCATTGTGACTATCAGGTTACAGGCCTCGTCTGGCCTCCTGATCATTGGTTCCCACATGCTGTGGTTCCCAGGTTACAGGCCTCACCGGCCTTCCTGGATACAAGCTCCCACATTCTGTGGTCATCAGGTCACAGGCCTCAGCGGCCTTCCTGAGGATGAGCTCCCACTTACTGTGGTCGTCAGGTTATAGGCCTTACTAGGCCTTCCTGAGTATGAGCTCCCACATGCTGTGGTCGCCAGGTTAGAGGCCTCACCAGGCCTTCCTGGATTCAGAATGGATAAGTGCATGCACTTTCGTTTCATGCACTTTCTAAAATCCATATTTATGGTAAGGGTTATGCGCTGTACGCTTCGTTCCCTTTTTTATGTGTGGTTCAGACTCCGGTTTTTCACCTTGGGTCCCACTCTAGATGCGTCTTCTGTCGCAATGTTTTACGACAGGCGCTTCCCTTTCAGGCTATCTCCCACATTCTGTGGTTACAGGCCTCATTAGGCCTTTCTGAAGGTAGCCCCACATTGTGTGGCTGTCAGGTTACAGGCCTCTCAGGCCTTCCTGAATACGAGCTCCCACATACTGTGGTCGCCAGGTTAGAGGCCTTACCAGGCCTTCCTGGATTTGGACTGGCTAAGTACACGCACTTTCGTTTCGTGTACTTTCTAAAATCCATATTTATGGTAAGGGTTATGCGCTGTATGCTTCATTTCCTTTTTTATGTGGCTCAGACTCCGGTTTTTCACCTTGGGTCCCACTCTAGATGCGTCTTCTGTCGCAATGTTTTACGACAGGCGCTTCCCTTTCAGGCTATCTCCCACATTCTGTGGTTACAGGCCTCATTAGGCCTTTCTGAAGGTAGCCCCACATTGTGTGGCTGTCAGGTTACAGGCCTCTCCGGCCTTCCTGAATACGAGCTCCCACTTACTGTGGTCGCCAGGTCTCAGGCCTCACAGGCCTTCCTGAGTATGAGCTCCCACACGCTGTGGTCGCCAGGTTAGAGGCCTCATCAGGCCTTCCTGGATTCGGACTAGCATAAGTATACGCACTTTCGTTTCGTGTACTTTTTAAAAGGGTTATACGCTTCCGCTTCGTTCCCTTTTTTACGTGGCTCAGACTCCGGTTCTTCACCTTGGGTCCCACTTTAGATGAGTCTTCTGTCGCAATGTTTTACGACAGGCGCCTCCTTTTCAAGCTATCTCCCATATTTTGTGGTTACAGGCCTTGTTAGGCCTTTCTGAAGGTAGCCCCACATTGTGTGGCTGTCAGGTTACAGGCCTCTCCGGCCTTCCTGAGTATAAGCTCCCACATACTGTGGTCGCCAGGTTTCAGGCCTCATAGGCCTTCCTGAGTATGAGCTCCCACATACTGTGGTCGCCAGGTTACAGGCCTCACCGGCCTTCTTGGATTCAGAATGGCTAAGTACATGCACTTTCTTTCATGTTCTTTCTATATCCATATTTATGGTAAGGGTTGTGCGCTGTACGCTTATTCCCTTTTTTTTTTACGTGGCCCAGACTTTGGTTCTAGGGCTTTTCTGTAAGTAAGTTCCCACAGGTTGTGGTCCCCAGGTTACAGGCCTCTCCGGCCTTCCTGAGTATGAGCTCCCACATACTGTGGTCGCCGGGTTACAGGCCTCACAGGCCTTCCTGAGTATGAGCTCCCACATACTGTGGTCGTCAGGTTACAGGCCTCACCGGCCTTCCTGAGTATGAGCTCCCACATACTGTGGTCGCCAGGTTACAGGCCTCATAGGCCTTCCTGAGTATGAGCTCCCACATACGGTGGTCGCCAGGTTTCAGGCCTCACAGGCCTTCCTGAGTATGAGCTCCCACATACTGTGGTCGCCAGGTTACAGGCCTCATAGGCCTTCCTGAGTATGAGCTCCCACATACGGTGGTCGCCAGGTTTCAGGCCTCACAGGCCTTCCTGAGTATGAGCTCCCACATACTGTGGTCGTCAGGTTACAGGCCTCACCGGCCTTCCTGATATGAGCCCTCATGTTCTGGAGCTCCCCACATGAGGGGGTCATCAGGTTTTAGGTCTCAGTAGACCTTCCTGGTTTTGAACCCTCTCTTACTTCCCCAGTGTTCGGAGCGAGCACTGGGTAGACCCGGGGATTGAGTGAACGATTTCCGTCGTTTCTTGAGGTTGAGTCACACTCTCCGGGAGATCCCGTCTCTGTGATCCGGAACTGAATGGTTTCTGCCAGCTTTACAGGCCTTCAGTTTCTGGATGCCTTATCCAAGGCAACTTCCAGAGGCTCTGTCTCGGACAGACAGGCAATGGCCAGACTGTGTGTCTTAGTATAGATCACCAGGCCAGCCTGGTGGCATTTCAGGAGGCATGCTCCCCTGAATAGTGACTGGCTGGGAGTCCCTTGGGTCCCCTAGCCACACTCCCTAGAAGGGACCCCTTCTATTGGAAGTTGTGGTCCTAAGCCTTTGAGCTGGCCCAGATATACCCCCCATTAACTATGTTCTGGCGGTTTCTTGGTTCATTAGCTTGGGCTATGACCGGTAGGGAGTGCTGTCACTGACAGCCCGATGTGACCTAAGGGTGAGTGGTTCCAGTGTTTCTGATTTACTGGTTCGGACAGTTGTCACTGCCTTTGGGCACGCACTCCCCTCAGCATGGTGGCGTTGGTATATCGTTCCCCATAGCGTCATTCTGACGTAGTGTAGAGTTCCCTTTCGAAAGGGAACGTCTCAGGTTACGACTGTAACCTATGTTCCCTGAGAACAGGGAACGAGACACTACGTCTTCCTGCCATGCCTCGGGGCCTGCCTGCAACAGTCCCTTCAGACGATAGGATGTTGTCATGTGTGCAAGGCTCCCCTTTATACATCCAGGTCGCGCGCTCATCATTCAAGCTGATGATGCACAGGCTGTCGCCGGTCAACATGATTGACGTGAGTTGATATTTATTTCAGACACCTGTCACGCCTGAGGCGTTCCCCATAGCGTCATTCTGACGTAGTGTCTCGTTCCCTGTTCTCAGGGAACATAGGTTACAGTCGTAACCTGAGACGTTTTCCTACCGGCATTAAAAAATAAAATAAAAACCCTCTGAATTCAGAAGCACATACTAGTACACTACTCGTACTACATTTACCATATTCTTTTATGTCATAAATATGAAGAGTATGCTTGTATGCTGTCTGAATTCAGCAACTGATACTGTAACGTGCCAGAGAAAGCAGGAGAAGATGAGCATCTAAATGCAGTTTTTTTATAATTTTTTTATCACAAGGTAAATAAAGTAAAACAGATCAACATGAAAAACTACAAAGGACTACAAAACATGGCACAGAACAGGAAATAACATTAGTCCACACAAAACAAGGGGAACACAAGACAGGAATCATGACAGATACCATCCATTACCCATCCACCCCCCCACCCACATACACACACACACACACACACACACACACACACACACACACACAAACTCCACCCTCTTACAAACCTTACCAGGAAGTGACTAGTCATTATTTTTGCCTTTCATTTTTACTGAAAGCTGAAACGAGTCAGTGTTGTGAAGAACAGAGGAGGACACATTATATTATAGCATTTTTGTTTATTTCTGAATTAACCCAGATTAGATTTTGATTGTAATAATGTAGTTATTTACTCTTTAAACCAAATTTCAGAAAGTGAAAGTAAATTGTAGATCATTGGATCTTTTACAAGACGAGGAAATGGATTCAAAATCTGTGGAAGAGCTTTCTTGTCCTGTTTGCTGTGAAATCTTCAAGACTCCTGTTCTTCTGTCCTGTAGTCACAGTATTTGTAAAGAGTGTTTACAACAGTTCTGGAACACTAAGAAAACTCAGGAGTGTCCTGTCTGCAGGAGAAGATCCTCAAAAGATGATCCACCAGTTATTCTTGTGTTAAAAAACTTGTGTGATTCATTGATAAAGGAGGGAAATGAGAAATGTTCATCAGGATCTGAGGAGATCTGCAGTTTACACAGTGAGAAACTCAAACTCTTCTGTCTGGAGGACAAACAGCCTGTGTGTTTAGTGTGCAGAGACTCAGAGAAACACACCAATCACACATTCAGACCCATCAGTGAAGTGCTTTCATCTTACAAGGTAAGACAAATGTCTCTCATTTCAAATGCTGAATACAGTGCTAAACATAGAGTATTAGTTGTGTATACAATAGACCAGTATTTATTTTTACTCAGACTAAATCTTTATATCTCTCTGATATAAAATTCTGCTCTTCGATCCTCTGATGTTCAAATCTTCTTGAATGTAACAGCATTGGCACAAAACATCTTTTGAAAAAATAGAAATGTTCTGTATTTGCACAACCACAAATTTACAACTGCATGGATATAATAATTAGAATTGGCCATGATGATTTCTTGATGTTTCTTGATGTCCTGCAATTTTCAGACACAAATGCTTCCATGAGAATGACCCATTCATCATATGAATAATTTAAAAACATCCAAACATACAATGTTTAAACCTCTTAGAGCTGCACAAGTTTCACAGATTTTCATCTTAACCTGTAGGAGGAGTTTAATACAGCACTGACGTCCTTACAAGACCAGCTCGAACATGGAGAAGAAATGAAAGAAGAGTGTGATAAAACAATCGAACACATCAAGGTGAGGATATAAAGAGTTAATACTCAACATTCACACACAGAGTTTATTATTGACATTAGTGGAGTGTGTGTCCATACAGCACTGACTGAAGTGAATGTGATTTGATTTCAGTCTCAAGCTGAGCACACAGAGCGTCAGATTAAAGAAGAGTTTGAGAAGCTTCATCAGTTTCTCAGAGACGAAGAAGAAGCTACAATCACTGCACTGAGAGAGGAAGAGGAGCAGAAGAAGCAGAGGATGAAGGAGAAGCTGGAGGAGATGAACACACACATCTCAGCTCTTTCACACACAATCAGAGACATGGAGGAGATGATAAAAGACAATGACGTCTCGTTTCTAAAGGTGACAAATCAATCTGGCTTCATTCTCTGTGCATAAAACAACTTGTATAGAGAGATTCATTGACACTGAGAGTGTTTGATAATATATTAAAATGTTTTCAAACTCTATATTTTCCAGAACTATAAAGTCACAATGGAAAGGTGAGTGAGCTGCTCGTATCTCTTCTCTCAGTGGATCTGAACTCAAATTCACTGCAGTTCTGACTCCTGAATGTTCCTCAGAGTCCAGATCTCACAGCCGGATCCACGGATGAGTTCTGGAGCTTTGATTCATGTGTCGCGTTATCTGGGTAACCTGCCGTTCAGAGTCTGGAAGAAGATGCTGGAAACTGTCCAACACAGTGAGTCTCAGCAGATTTGACACCAGTGCAGAAGATAGTTCAGATATAAACACACACAACATCAACATTTGATAGAAATATATGTAATAATTTCCAAGTGAATCTGAACTGTATTTCAGAAAATCATCAGATCATACAGCGAACTCATAATGAAAAGTCTATTCCTCATGATCTATGTTTATGTATTAGGATAAAATAGTGTTTATTGAATACTGATATTAAACCTGAAGCCTCAATCAATTCTGACAGTAACTGAGAGACCATTGTCATGATTTTATGATTTATGATTTCTTTCAACAAAGTTTTTATATGTGTTTTACATTTACATTTCTAATACATCATATTTCATCCTGTAATCTGATGTTATTCTCTTTGCAGCTCCGTTGACTCTGGATCCAAACACAGCAAATCCTCATCTCACACTCTCTGCTGATCTGACCAGTGTGTCGTACAGTCGTGTAGATAAAACACTTCCTGATAATCCAGAGAGGTTTGACAGGTATGCATGTGTCCTGGGATCTGAGGGCTTTAACTCAGGAACACACTGCTGGGATGTGGAGGTTGGAGACAATACATACTGGAGTCTTGGAATAACCACAGCATCAAACCAAAGGAAGGGAGCGGCTTACTTTAAGTCTAATGTCTGGCGTGTGCAGTACATAAACAGCAAATACGCCTCACAATCACCAGAGCAACCCGTCACTGTCTTTACTGTTAAACAGAAGCTTCAGCGTGTGAGAGTTCAGCTGGACTATGACAGAGGAACAGTGTCATTCTCTGATCCTGTAACCAATAAATGTCTGCGCACATTCAGGACATCCTTCACAGAGACTGTCTTTCCATTCTTATATAATCACTGCACAACTTCTTCTTTGAGGATCTTACCAGTTAAACTGTTAATAACAGCAGAAAATCACAGTTAAATCTGATTCTGCTTCTATATTAATTCAGTTTTGCAAATTATGCTTTAATAATAACACTGTAATAAAAGGGTCTCATTGATCAATCACACTTAAATGTAAAATTTAGAGCTAACTTAACTCTTGTGTGTCCTAAAGCAGAGGTCCCCAAGCCCCGGGCTGCGGACCGGTACCGGTCCGTGGGACATTTGGTACCGGGCCTCACAGAAAGAATATATAACTTAACGTATTTTCCGGACTATAAATCGCTCCGGACTATAAATCGCTAAATGTCGCATCAGTAAAAAAATGCGTCATGAAGAAGAAAAAACATAATATAGCCTAAGTCGCACTGGACTATAAGTCGCATTAATTTAGAAATGTAGCCTATTTCAAAAAAATAAATAATAATAATAATAATAATAATAATTGTTCGGATGGGACAGTTCACCCTTACGGACGTGAGCGCTCTGAAAGCGGCACAAAAAGACTGCTTTAAAACTTTCACAGAGACCTCAGACAGAAAGCAAAAAGCCTGTCTTTAAATTGTATTTCGTTTTGTATTAATTTTATCTTAATTTTAATCAATGTTTCATCACCCAATTGCCTGGATTTAATAAGAAGTAAATATAATAGAAAATATTTAATCAGGACACGGAGGCGCGGGCGCGTGAACTGGAGCTGATCTCATAAATTAACCTAAATTCAGCGTATAAGGTAGCCTACTTGCCTCACAGACCTGAGACATAGAAAGCTTGAAATGTCTAATTTTAAACAGAACAATTCAAAACAAAAGAAAACTGACTGTTCTCTGCTTATGTAATTCGTATGAAATGTGCATTTCTCTCTGGCGCGTTCACTAGGCATACTGCGAAGATCGAGTCAGCATTGTCAACTTCATCTTTGCACAGAAAACACTTGTTTATTATTAAACAATTAAAATGTCTCCTGCTATATTTTACATATTCATAATCATTAATTTTGGTTCTTAAAATCGGTTCTTTGTGACAGCTTTTAGGTGCTTTATTGGCAGCGCCACCCTTACATCGCATCAGCACCGTAAACATGGAGATTTTTTTCTTTTGGGGGGCTTTTTGTTTGTGTTCAGGCTTTCTCAGTTGTCTTTAGGCGCGATATTACGAGTACCCTGCTAATAAAATTGCAAGTAAGCCTACACATTGGATTCACGTTTATTATTATATTTAATTATTTTGTTGTATTTATCCGCCGCACCTTAAAGGCCGGTCCGTGAAAATAATTGTCTGATATTAAACCGGTCCGTGGCGCAAAAAAGGTTGGGGACCGCTGTCCTAAAGGACATTTTTGTCTTTTTCAGTTTAGTTTTTGGATGTTTCCTGTGTTATTGTTCCCTAGAAACCCAGAGTTCTCGCGAGAGCACAAGTTGAATTTGCTCAGCGAGTTACTCTGGTGTCGAGTAATGATGCTCATTAAATATGCCCCTGTATCCGAGCTGCACCAATCACATCGGGTTATCTGATATAGGCGGGCCAGAGGCGAGCTAAACAGATGACAACAGCGCTGTGACGTCGAAGTCTTTAGTAAACATTGCAAGATGGCTATGGATGAACACCAGTTGTTTGAAACGGCTTTGGCCGCTACAATGAACGAGTTAAACTTGGCTTTTTATCTAAAAGAGGAACAGAAGACGCCGCTCGAATCCTTCCTTTGCAAGAAGGACCGGATACAGCAAGAGTGTAATCTACCAGTTAGCACCCCTGGTAGCTAGGCTTATGGAAGGTTGTGATTGGTTGTAGTGTTATCCAATTGTGTGCAGTGAGATTTTCAAATTTTCATTAGTCGATGCCAGACCATTAATCTTTCAGATTTGGGTCTGGATTTCCAGGCTAGTGTTAATGCCAACTGCATACATTTTGACACAAGTGTGTATTTTTATTGGAATTTTCTTATTTCACCCTCATCTTTTTCTGACGATAAAACACTTCCTGATAATCCAGAGAGGTTTGACAGGTATCCATGTGTCCTGGGATCTGAGGGCTTTAACTCAGGAACACACTGCTGGGATGTGGAGGTTGGAGACAATACACACTGGGGTCTTGGATTAACCACAGCATCAAACCAAAGGAAGGGAGATTTCTTTGACTCTAATGTCTGGCGTGTGCGATACATAAACAGGGAATACGCCTCACAATCCCCAGAGCAACCCGTCACTGTCTTTACTGTTAAACAGAAGCTTCAGCGTGTGAGAGTTCAGCTGGACTATGACAGAGGAACAGTGTCATTCTCTGATCCTGTAACTAACACACATTTACTCACATTCACATCCACCTTCAACGACACAGTCTTTCCATTCTTATATAATCGCTGCACAACTTCTCCTCTGAGGATCTTACCAGTTAAACTGTTTATTACAGCAGAAAATCACAGTTAAATCTGATTATGCTTCTATATTAATTCAGTTTTGCAAATTATGCTTCAATAACAACACTGTAATCAAAGGGTCTCATTGATCAATCACACTTAAATGTTAAACTTTGAGCTGACTTAAAAATCTGAGTTCTGTTAAGTCATTCTGTTTAAATATGTATATATGTATATATATAGCACCATATGCAAACTAATGCACTTCAATTTATTTTAAGTACATCTGCAGTGACAAATATAAGTCATAACACCATGAATAAAACAAAATGTCCACTGATGATGTAACAGGACCCGTTCTCAGCACCAGAGACTGCAGTGCATGCTGGGATTTGGTGACAGTAACACAAACATCAACACTGTTATTGAACTGAATGGAATCAATGTTGAATGTTGAAGTGAATAACAACATTATCATCTTCTGTGGAGCTGCTTATAGATGAACTGAACTCATTTCATAGTTGATGATCTTCACACAGTTATTGAACTGAACTGAATCAACACTGAACTACAGCTGAACAATGACACTGTCGTCTTTTTAGAGCTGCTTTACAGCAGAAATGATTTCTGTTTGCATTATTGGTCATTATTTTCCTGTTTATCTGTAAAACTGCTTTATAAAATAAAGGTATATAAATATATTAGCATTCTGCTAATAATATATAAATTCTGCGTGTTATAAATAAAGGTCATTTGACCTAAAGTCGCAATGAAAAGGAAATAGTGACGGATCTTTTCTTACATATTGTGACGCACATCCAAGTGTAACATAATAAAGAAAGAAATAGTGTAGTGCAGGTTCATCAGCTGGTAATGAATCAGATGTTGAGATGTGGATGTTGCACTCAAAAATGAATGTGAGCTTACAGTCGATTGTAGAGTTTAAGGAGAATAAATGATTGGATTAAATATTACAAAAATTCAAATAAATAAAAATATACGTGTACATGGATGAATCGTTTACAATAAGATCTGCGCTTTTTCAAAATAAATGTAATTTCATTTTTCTTTTAATATGCACTTGTCACAATAATCCTGTGTAAATTAAATTTTACTGAAATAAAAGTTCAAAGTTAAATGATTTTCTCTTCTCTTCCTCTTGTCAAAGGAAAATTGTTAAGGAACTTGATATAAGGACATCATGTAAGTATTAACAGTGTTGTTGTCAACTCTTCACTATAAAGTAGATTCTGTTGACTATAAAGTAGCACTCTGTTGACGAAGGCTGTCCCAATGCGAAGGCTCCTCCAAATGCGTCCTTCGTTTCCAGTGAAATAAAGGATACAACAAATACAACAGCTCATTCGCAGCCTTGCAGAATTCATTTATTGAGAGAAATTGCTGGATTACAGCCTTTGAATTGGGAGACAGTCTGAGTGTGTGTGTGTGTGTGTGTGTGTGTGTGTGTGTGTGTGTGTGTGTGTGTGTGTGTGTGTGTGTGTGTGTTACCAACTCCCTCTGCTGGACAGGCTCATGTAGTGTAAGGGAGGATGCTGTCACACAGTATTTCCCAACTCTGCAGCCCTAGTGAGAAAAACCTATACCAAAATATATTTTAAATACATTTATTTCACTCAGTATACTATACTATACAGTATACTACAAACCCATTAACATATTTACTGACATTATTGTTTGAGACTTACTGGTATAAATATTATAAATAAACTTTATTTGGAGTACTTCTTTATTGCACAATGCACATTTTTTTAATTTTAAGCCTAAAATGTTTTAATATCACAATTAGTAAGGATAGTATGATTTCTGTATAATATCTGTCTTTAAATGCAAGATATTTAAAGTGTGCCTAGAGTTTACTTGCACTAGTTCCATTTAAGCACAATCACATATACTTGACCTGCAATTAATGATTAAAGTGAAACAATGTGAATACACTTTCTATTTAATTATCAATACAATGACTTTTACAACTGAATGGCACCAACAGAAACTACTGAAGGATATTTCTGTCCCCAAACACAATATTGAATTATTTTACTGAAAGATTAGTCAAGCTCATTAAAACCAGTAACGTGCTTGAAAGTGAATAATTAAAAGAAGCTGCTCAAAATTAAGCGTAGTGTCAGTTTTGGCGGGTCACGTTAGCACATTAGAGCACGTTAGAGTCCTACACTCAGCTGATCCACATATTATCAGCAGCTGTCGCGTTTCTCAGGAGCTCATTACCCTCCTCCCTCCCCAGCTCCTCTCGTCCAGTCAGGTTTTGGCATTCTGATTCCCCTTGAATCAGAATAAATTCTCAAATTATGTTGTATCTTGAATTAATGATATCTGCAATACATTCATGTTGGTTCTGTTCTGTTTACCCTAAGCGGGGTTATTGCTGCTCTTATCCATGCTAGACTGCATGAACGCGCAGGGAGTTCTTGCCCAGAACAGAACCATACCGCCAATCCAAACTGTATGCTAATTGTCAATCGTATTTGACAATAGTGGTCCTGACAGAATTATTCAGAATCTGAGACTGTGTTTGTTTTTGCATGCAGCTTGCGAGGACAGGTCATGTGCATTATTTTTTATCATCAGATTCAGATTACAAAATTACATTCTCAAATCAGGTAAATTTTTCCATGATATTACCATAAATCTGTAACATAAGGTAAAGTAGAGTGTGAGTAACGCAGCTAACACTGGCACAACTGTGAAAGAAATGTTAATCAGAATAAATCTATATTAACAAATATGTTTTAACTGTCACCACCCCAAATCACAATTATTTGTAACTCTCGGGGTCCCGTAGCCTGACGTCGTCATACTCAGATTCTAGTCAGAATGTGAGTCTGATACTGCTCCATTGGGCTGTGATTATGGGGCGTGTTTCAACCGAACCAGGAAAGAAAATGCCTCTGCACTCAATTGGATAGACCTACAACCAATCAGAGCAACGGAGTAAGTGACATATGTTATTCATTCATATTTCCGATCGACAAATGCCTTGATCGCGGTTCTCTGTTCCTCTTTTAAAATGAATGCGCTGTCGATATCTTCTATAACAGGCGCGATGGCAGAATCTACACATGATGTTTTATAAACAAAGTTCGGGAGGAGCACGTTCAAATAATCAATCCGATCAACTTGTCATCAAACAATTACCGTCTACCCAATCAGCATGAGAAGAAGTATATATATATATTCACTCTGTCAACTCACCTAACATTCCTTGACAGTTTTCAGCATCCCTCCACTCACTCTCGGCTTGTTCTTCCACAGCCTGGAATACGGGGGGAGTACTTTGGTTTCGGGCCGAATACCGAGCCCGGAACCTCTCCTCGGACAGCACGCCAAATATGCATTTATTCTATCTGACTTATTTGTAAGTGTGAACTCGTGAAATCTCAATTCTCCAGCGGCAGTCATCTTTGTTGTAAACAAATTCAACCCAAGCGCTCTTTGGTGACGTGAAAGATTACGTTACTGTTGATCATCTGTCCATCATCGTATAAAGCCCGCCCTGGCAATTTGATTGGTCTGAACAGCTTTTGTTCGGGCATAATAGCTCCACAACGGATCAAGTCCTGACCGAACTTCCCAACCTAAAAATTTTGTGGGCGGGGCTAAGTTCGGCTGGCATCCAGGCTTTTATTTTCTAGAAGACTAAAATTTCTGGAGTCCTCATCTCATGTGGGTATAGACTAGTTTAATTGTATTTGTCAGAAGTACGGTTAATGTTTTATGTGGGAATTTTTTTTTATTTTGGAAAACATCACACAATAAGCAAACAAAGTAAAGGCAGGATGGCCAAAAACGTAAGGAAATTATGTTATTTTGTGTATAACTAGGGTTTGTTCCATGACATTTATAAATATAAATGAAACAATTCCACATGTGTACTAACTGTTTTGACAGCTATAATTGTTGTAAAGTGTTCATATATTATTGCTATTGAGTGGTTATTAAGACTAGTACAAGGTTCTCTCTTAAAAATAAGTGCTCAGAGTTGGATGTTGACCTCACTGTGTGTACCATCACCATCAATAGTGCTTTCATTGCCATCCGAGAGGAATCCGCTTCCAGAGTGATGTGTCCTACACTCCAACGCTGTAAGTCTCTGCTTCAGCCGCTGTTGAGTAGCTGTGTATTCAGCCAGTAACCGAGCAAACCGAGTCTGTAGTATTTCAAGAGAAGCTTCCAACCTCTCCACTTTCTCCTCAACCCGCTCTTCTCCCATTCCACCGGCCTCCAACTCCTCCAGCAGACCCTCTTTCAGGAGAATCTGTCTTCCCCTCTCTTCCAGAACTTTCTTAGCATCCGGATACTCCATTACAGCCGATTCTTTAGGACATCCTGCTCATCAATTGCTTTCTTGTTGGTCCACAAGTAGTCGAACCATTTGATGACTCTAGCTTCTAGCTCTTTGCTGACCTTTCTGAACTGCATGTAGTGTTTGATGGCATCAATGTGAGCTTGGAACTCGGTCCGTGTGGCATTCATGTTTGATATCATGGCTCCTACATTACCAACAATGGTGGCGAAAATGAGAACGCCAACAAGGAAATCAAAAACAACAAAAAGATACTCCTCATCCCGCACCGGAGCTGGCATTTCCCCAATGGTCGTCAATGTGAGGGTTGACCAGTAGAGGCAGTAGACATATCCTCGTGTTAGAGTCCCAAACTCAGGGTCAGAAATGTTTGGGTAGACCCACTGGTCGGATCCAAAGCCCAGAGACTTGGAAATGGCAAAGTAGATGCAGGCATTCCAGTGAATGATGACTAGGATATAGAGCACCAAGATGCAAATGCGGAAAATGTTGGGGCAATTTGTGCGGGTCTCTGTGCGGTCGAAGAACTCGAACAGGCGTGAGAAGCGCATCAGCCGATTGAAACGCAGCTCTGGTACGTGAATGCCAATGACGATGTAGGCTAGATCCGTGGGCAGTATGGATAGGAGGTCTAGCTTGAATTGCAAAGTATGAAAGTAGCTTTCTCTTAACTTGGTAAGGTCCTTCACCAGAAGACCCTGCTCAAGGAAACCTATAGTGAAGATATACATTGTCAATTCTTGATGATTGCTCATATACACTTAATTTTAGCACCAAAGCACCTATCTAATCAATAGTGCGAAGTGTCACAACAACTCTTTAAAAACATGTGAGATGCTAAAAGATTCTGACCTGTTCTCAGTCTTGCACAGGTGTCCAGTATATAAATGACATCAGAGAGAAAATCCAAAACCAGCCACAGAATGAAGCTCATCAAAGCAGGCTCTGTGTTTGGGATATGAATAATGAAACACCATCAGCTTGAGTCAGGACTAACCCTTTCACATATGGCACAACAACACTTATTTACATGAATCATCATCAAAATGAGTGCCTAGATCACACACTCTTGCTCATGAGGTCTAATTATACCGCTTGGACTTAATGGACGAACAGCTGCTACAAATAATTTCCTCACAGGCCATATACATGCAGTGTTCAGCATGCAAAATTAGTAGGTTAATTATTTCTTCCACTTACAGTATTCAGATTAATTTACTGTATAATTTGCTGTCAAGTTTTTCATTGGAATCATTGGATTTATTTTAGGACCTTAGCTAAGAAATGCTATTGATGTTCAATATATCAGCTTTAAACTCCAAATAAAATGATTAGAGTGTAGATAAATTAACATATCTTTTGTCTTACTGTACCTAGCCACCACAAAGCACCAGTTGTACAATACAGCTGTGGCAATAACAAACAGCCAGCAGTAGTACAGGTCATCAGCAGGTGCCAGGATGAAAACATCAGACTTTTTCCTGATAACCAAATGCATTTCATAATTTTATGTGGTTGCATGTTTGTTAAAAAGGGCAATGGATATTTCATACAGCTATGTATGAATGGTGATAATGGTGTGACAGGACAAACTCACTTGGTTTTGGCGCTGTTGTTCCCATCATGAGCATCAGATCGACTGATGCTTATCCGACTGGGAGCAACTTGAAGTTCAGGTCCTCGGAAGCGCTCTAAAAAAGAATCTGGCCTTTCCTCTTCTTCCTGAAGGCTCTTATGGGCCCAGTCTCTAAGAGTGACTACCATACTCACCAACCTTGGAAACAAAGAGAAATAATAAATCAATGTGGAAATACCCATTGTGAGAAACTGACCAGAATTTAATTTCAAGATTTCACCTTCCATCCAAGTCTAAATTGAAATAAACTAAATAGCCTTCTAGATGTTCCCTAACTTCATATATGGAGAACGTTGAAAGGTACTGCAGCTTCCCAAAGGATCTCAACAAGAGTGCCCTGTCCTTTGGTTCTGGGGAGTCCTGGGAGAAATTGCCTGATTAATTTGGTTCAAACATTGTACTTTACCAGGGTTCCTATATGCTGTAGTTTCTGCTGTATGTAAGGATGTGAAGCTTAGGAAAATTACAAATCTATGGCTCTCGCAGCACATTTCAGCTGTCTAAACAATGCACAGATAAGTGCAGGTAGTACCCCTATGTGCTTCAGCGGTGAACTAAAAGAGTTCCCCTCTAAAAGAGCAACACAGTGAATCCTCTTTAAGCTGATTTGGGTAAATTATGCAAGGCACAAATAGATCTGTTCGCTTCCCGGGAATCCTCCCTCTGCCTTCTGTGGTATTAACTGACCTAGCCCTCAGCATCAACGCACTGTCACACAACTGGCCCAGGGGTCTGCACAAGTATGCAAATCAGGGAGAAGGACAATAAGTCCTATTAGTTGCACAATCTGGCACCTGCATCCAGAACACGGGAACCTCCATGTCTGGTCCCTGGATGGGACATGGAGGAATTCAGGGGGCTATCACCAGCAGTGATAGATACAATCATTCAGACAAGAACCCCCTCTACTAGACGGCTATATGCTTTGAAGTGGTGCCTTTTCACTACATGGTCTTCTTTCCGAGATTAAGATCCACGGAGGTGTGGCATTGGATCAGTGCTTTCCTTCCTTCAGGAGGGCCTAGATAAGTAGTTATCCATTTCCACCCTTAAGGTGTATGTGGCTGTGATGGCAGCACATCATGACAATGTGGGCAGTAGTTCTTTAAAATATTCAAGGCATTGTATGGAACAGATAGAGACCAAACATGATTAAAAAAATGATCAAGTCATCGTTCATGCATTTGCTTATCAGTTATTAGGTCTGTCCTGAATTGTTGTGTTAACAGTCAATAACCATTAACATAAACTGTGCTTTGCATGAAGTTGAAGTGGATGTTTTGCAGTTTATATTAGTTTAAGGCCTTCAAAAATATATATGAATGGATTAAGATAGGTATCTGTGGCCTCTCTCTTTGCTTCTGCATCCAGGAGGTCCTGAACTAATTTTTATCGCGGTTCTTGCCTAAACCCTAGGAAGGAGTTTGGTTGTTAGAGTCCACCTGTGACCAATAGGAAGTCCTCTCCTTGGTGGTGGTGGGTGCAGAAGGTCCCCGTTCCTGTCCTGTAAGAGGTATCTGGTAGTTGTTTTAGCATCTTATCTGATGTTGCTGAACATTTGTTTATGTTCATTCACCAAGGATCCAATCACAGTGTGGCACATCTTCTTCCACACCGGCAGTTAGAGGGGCCTTGCCATAAACTGGTCCCTGGAATGCCATCTTAACTGTAATTTTCACCACAATAGCTACCATGAAAATACTATGTTGTTGTTGTTGTTTTTAAAAGTCAGTGGATCAGTTACACAAAAGAGAGTCAATATTAAAATTATGGATTCAAATATATTCATAGATTTAATAATAACGGCTGGCATCAAAGATGCTGATGCAAAGTTTTAAAACTTAAGCCTAAAAGAAACAAAAAAGTGTTATTATAAGTGTCCGGACCACTCATAAGCATTAGAGACCCCCTATAAGGACCAGAACAAATAAAATGAATTGAAAATAGAATACTAGAAACATAAAACTAGATGTTGCTTGTTTTTGTTTCATTATTGGTGACAGGATAAGTTATTTTCCAAGTTTCTGATCAGATGTGATGCATTTCCCTTTTCTGACAGTAGATGGCAGGGTTGCTCACGCTCTCACGCCACACAGTGTATAAACCGTATAAACATGCGACTATACGTTGACAGACAAGACATAGCAGGATACTTTCGATAAGTAACAAAGTCTCCGCCTTTAAATGTTGTACGTTGGATTACGAAATAAAAAAAATGCATATTGTGCATGCAATTGTGTACAAATCAGTTATTAAATTAACCTTTAATAATAATGTACCAGCCGAACCACAGAGTTCACAGTATAGTTTTTCTCCTTGAGAAAATTTAACATACTATGTGTATGTATATCCAAATGAATAGATATTGAATCAACATTGATTCGCAAACTTGATGCTCACTCCATGCTGACCTGGAAGATGGTGATGTAAGTTTTCCTACCTTCCTAAAAAAAACTCTGAATTCAGAAGCACATACTAGTACACTACTCTTACTACATTTACCGTATTCTTTTATGTCATAAATATGAAGAGTATGCTTGTATGCTGTCTGAATTCTGCAACTGATACTGTAACGTGCCAGAGAAAGCAGGAGAAGGTGAGGATCTAAATGCATTTTTTGTTGTTTTTTTATCACATGGTAAATAAAGTAAAACAGATATCAACATGAAAAACTACAAAGGACTACAAAACATGGCACAGCACAGGAAATAACATTAGTCCACACAAAACAAGGGGAACACAAGACACACATAACAACACACACAAACTCCACCCTCTTACAAACCTTACCAGGAAGTGACTAGTCATTATTTTTGCCTTTCATTTTTACTGAAAGCTGAAACGAGTCAGTGTTGTGAAGAACAGAGGAGGACACATTATATTATAGCATTTTTGTTTATTTCTGAATTAACCCAGATTAGATTTTAATTGTAATAGTTGTTTAACCAAAGTTCAGAAAGTGAAAGTAAATTGTAGATCATTGGATCTTTTACAAGACGAGGAAATGGATTCAAAATCTTTGGAAGAGCTTTCTTGTCCTGTTTGCTGTGACATCTTCAAGACTCCTGTTATTCTGTCCTGTAGTCACAGTATTTGTAAAGAGTGTTTACAACAGTTCTGGAAAACTAAGAAAACTCAGGAGTGTCCTGTCTGCAGGAGAAGATCTTCAAAAGATGATCCACCAGTTATTCTTGTGTTAAAAAACTTGTGTGATTCATTGATAAAGGAGGGAAATGAGAAATGTTCATCAGGATCTGAGGAGATCTGCAGTTTACACAGTGAGAAACTCAAACTCTTCTGTCTGGAGGACAAACAGCCGGTGTGTTTAGTGTGCAGAGACTCAGAGAAACACGACAAACACACATTCAGACCCATCAGTGAAGTGCTTTCATCTTACAAGGTAAGACTAATGTCTCTCATTTCATATGATGAATACAGTGCTAAACATAGAGTATTATTTGTGTATACAATAGACCAGTATTTATTTTTACTCAGACTAAATCTTTATATCTCTCTGATATAAAATTCTGCTCTTCGATCCTCTGATGTTCAAATCTTCTTGAATGTAACAGCATTGGCACAAAACATCTTTTGAAAAAATAGAAATGTTCTGTATTTGCACAACCACAAATTTACAACTGCATGGATATAATAATTAGAATTGGCCATGATGATTTCTTGATGTTTCTTGATGTCCTGCAATTTTCAGACACAAATGCTTCCATGAGAATGACCCATTCAACATATGAATAATTTAAAAACATCCAAACATACAATGTTTAAACCTCTTAGAGCTGCATAAGTTTCACAGATTTTCATCTTAACCTGTAGGAGGAATTTAATACAGCCCTGACGTCCTTACAAGACAAGCTCAAACATGGAGAAGAAATGAAAGAAGAGTGTGATGAAACAATTGAACACATCAAGGTGAGGATATAAAGAGATAAATACTCAACATTCACACACAGAGTGTATTATTGACATTAGTGGAGTGTGTGTTCATACAGCGCTGACTGAAGTGAATGTGATTTGATTTCAGTCTCAAGCTGAGCACACAGAGCGTCAGATTAAAGAAGAGTTTGAGAAGCTTCATCAGTTTCTCAGAGACGAAGAAGAAGCTACAATCACTGCACTGAGAGAGGAAGAGGAGCAGAAGAAGCAGAGGATGAAGGAGAAGCTGGAGGAGATGAACACACACATCTCAGCTCTTTCACACACAATCAGAGACATGGAGGAGATGATGAAAGACAATGACGTCTCGTTTCTAAAGGTGACAAATCAATCTGGCTTCATTCTCTGTGCAGAAAACAACTTGTATAGAGAGACTCATTGACACTGAGAGTGTTTGATAAGATATTAAAATGTTTTCAAACTCTATATTTTCCAGAACTTTAAGGCCTCAATGGAAAGGTGAGTGAGCTGCTCGTATCTCTTCTCTCAGTGGATCTGAACTCAAATTCACTGCAGTTCTGACTCCTGAATGTTCCTCAGAGTCCAGATCTCACAGCCGGATCCACGGATGAGTTCTGGAGCTTTGATTCATGTGTCGCGTTATCTGGGTAACCTGCCGTTCAGAGTCTGGAAGAAGATGCTGGAAACTGTCCAACACAGTGAGTCTCAGCAGATTTGACACCAGTGCAGAAGATAGTTCAGATATAAACACACACAACATTAACATTTGATAGAAATATATGTAATAATTTCCAAGTGAATCTGAACTGTATTTCAGAAAATCATCAGATCATACAGCGAACTCATAATGAAAAGTTTATTCCTCATGGTCTATGTTTATGTATTAGGATAAAATAGTGTTTATTGAATACTGATATTAAACCTGAAGCCTCAATCCATTCTGACAGTAACTGAGAGACCATTGTCATGATTTTATGATTTATGATTTCTTTCAACAAAGTTTTTATATGTGTTTTACATTTACATTTCTAATACATCATATTTCATCCTGTAATCTGATGTTATTCTCTTTGCAGCTCCGTTGACTCTGGATCCAAACACAGCAGCTCCTTGGCTCACACTCTCTGCTGATCTGACCAGTGTGTCGTACAGTGATGGAGATAAAACACTTCCTGATAATCCAGAGAGGTTTGACAGGTATCCATGTGTCCTGGGATCTGAGGGCTTTAACTCAGGAACACACTGCTGGGATGTGGAGGTTGGAGACAATACATACTGGAGTCTTGGAATAACCACAGCATCAAACCAAAGGAAGGGAGAGGTTTTCTTTGACTCTAATGTCTGGCGTGTGCAGTACATAAACAGCAAATACGCCTCACAATCCCCAGAGCAACCTGACACTGTCTTTACTGTTAAACAGAAGCTTCAGCGTGTGAGAGTTCAGCTGGACTATGACAGAGGAACAGTGTCATTCTCTGATCCTGTAACTAAAGACTGTCTGCGCACATTCAGGACATCCTTCACAGAGACTGTCTTTCCATTCTTATATAATCGCTGCACAACTTCTTCTTTGAGGATCTTACCAGTTAAACTGTTTATTACAGCAGAAAATCACAGTTAAATCTGATTCTGCTTCTATATTAATTCAGTTTTGCAAATTATGCTTTAATAATAACACTGTAATAAAAGGGTCTCATTGATCAATCACACTTAAATGTAAAATTTAGAGCTAACTTAACTCTTGTGTGTCCTAAAGGACATTTTTGTCTTTTTCAGTTTAGTTTTTGGATGTTTCCTGTGTTATTGTACCCTGGAAACCCAGAGTTCTCGCGAGAGCACAAGTTGAATTTGCTCAGCGAGTTACTCTGGTGTCGAGTAATGATGCTCATTAAATATGCCCCTGTATCCGAGCTGCACCAATCACAGCGGGTTATCTGATATAGGTGGGCCAGAGGCGAGCTAAACAGATGACAACAGCGCTGTGACGTCGAAGTCTTTAGTAAACATTGCAAGATGGCGATAGATGAACACCAGTTGTTTGAAACGGCTTTGGCCGCTACAATGAACGAGTTAAACTTCGCTTTTTATCTAAAAGAGGAACAGAAGACGCGGCTCGAATCCTTCCTTTGCAAGAAGGACCGGATACAGCAAGAGTGTAATCTACCAGTTAGCTCCGCTGGTAGCTAGGCTTATGGAAGGTTGTGATTGGTTGTAGTGTTATCCAATTGCGTGCAGTGAGATTTTCAAATTTTCATTAGTCGATGCCAGACCATTAATCTTTCAGATTTAGGTCTGGATTTCCAGGCTAGTGTTAATGCCAACTGCATACATTTTGACACAAGTGTGTATTTTTATTGGAATTTTCTTATTTCACCCTCATCTTTTTCTGACGATAAAACACTTCCTGAAAATCCAGAGAGGATTGACAGTTATGCATGTGTCCTGGGATCTGAGGGCTTTAACTCAGGAACACACTGCTGGGATGTGGAGGTTGGAGACAATACATACTGGAGTCTTGGAATAACCACAGCATCAAACCAAAGGAAGGGAGATTTCTTTGACTTTAATGTCTGGCGTGTGCGATACATAAACAGCAAATACAGCTCACAATCCCCAGAGCAACCTGACACTGTCTTTACTGTTAAACAGAAGCTTCAGCGTGTGAGAGTTCAGCTGGACTATGACAGAGGAACAGTGTCATTCTCTGATCCTGTAACTAACACACATTTACTCACATTCACATCCACCTTCAACGACACAGTCTTATATAATCACTGCACAACTTCTCCTCTGAGGATCTTACCAGTTAAACTCTTTATTACAGCAGAAAATCACAGTTAAATCTGATTCTGCTTCTAGATTAATTCAGTTTTGCAAATTATGCTTCAATAACAACACTGTAATCAAAGGGTCTCATTGATCAATCACACTTAAATGTTAAACTTTGAGCTGACTTAAAAATCGGAGTTCTGTTAAGTCATTCTGTTTAAATATGTATATATGTATATGTATGTATATATATATATATATATATATATATATATATATATATATATATATATATATATATATATATATAGCACCATATGCAAACTAATGCACTTCAATTTATTTTAAGTACATCTGCAGTGACAAATATAAGTCATAACACCATGAATAAAACAAAATGTCCACTGATGATGTAACATGACCCATTCTCAGCACCAGAGACTGCAGTGCATGCTGGGATTTGGTGACAGTAACAAAAACATCAACACTGTTATTGAACTGAATGGAATCAACGTTGAACTGACTCAAAGTGAATAACAACATTATTATCTTCTGTAGAGCTGATTATAGATGAACTGAACTCATTTCATAGTTGATGATCTTCACACAGTTATTGAACTGAACTGAATCAACACTGAACTGACTTCAGCTGAACAATGACACTGTCGTCTTTTTAGAGCTGCTTTACAGCAGAAATGATTTCTGTTTGCATTATTGGTCATTATTTCCCTGTTTATCTGTAAAGCTGCTTTATAAAATAAAGGTATATAAATATATTAGCATTCTGCTAATAATATATAAATTCTGCGTGTTATAAATAAAGGTAATTTGACCTAAAGTCGCAATGAAAAGGAAATAGTGACGGATCTTTTCTTACAATTTGTGACGCACATCCAAGTGTACCATAATAAAAAAAGAAATAATGCAGGGCAGGTTCATCAGTTGGTAATGAATCAGATGTTGAGATGTGGATGTTGCACTCAAAAATGAATGTGAGCTTACAGTCGATTGTAGAGTTTAAGGAGAATAAATGATTGGATTAAATATTACAAAAATTCAAAAAAATAAAAAAATACGTGTACATGGATGAATCGTTTACAATAAGATCTGCGCTTTTTCAAAATAAATGTAATTTCATAAAAAAAAAAATTCTTTTAATATGCACTTGTCACAATAATCCTGTGTAAATTAAATTTTACTGAAATAAAAGTTCAAAGTTAAAAGATTTTCTCTACTCTTCCTCTTCCCTGAGTCAAAGGAAAATTGTTAAGGAACTTGATATAAGGACATCATGTAAGTATTAACAGTGTTGTTGTCAACTCTTCACTATAAAGTAGATTCTGTTGACTATAAAGTAGCACTCTGTTGACGAAGGCTGTCCCAATGCGAAGGCTCCTCCAAATGCGTCCTTCGTTTCCAGTGAAATAAAGGATTCAACAGATACAACAGCTCATTCGCAGCCTTGCAGAATTCATTTTTTGAGAGAAATAGCTGGATTACACTTTTAACCAGCCTTTGAATTGGGACACAGCCTGTGTGTGTGTGTGTGTGTGTGTGTGTGTGTGTGTGTGTGTGTGTGTGTGTGTGTGTGTGTGTTACCAACTCCCTCTGCTGGACAGGCTCATGTAGTGTAAGGGAGGATGCTGTCACACAGTATTTCCCAACCCTGCAGCCCTAGTGAGAAAAACCTATACCAAAATATATTTAAAATACATTTATTTCACTCAGTATACTACAAACCCATTAACATATTTACTGACATTATTGTTTGAGACTTACTGGTATTATAATTAAACTTTATTTGGAGTACTTCTTTATTGCACATTTTTTAATATTAAGCCTAAAATGTTTTAATATCACAATTATTAAGGATAGTATGATTTCTGTATAATATCTGTCTTTAAATGCAAGATATTTAAAGTGTGCCTAGAGTTTACCTGCACTAGTTCCATTTAAGCACAATCAAATATACTTAACCTGCAATTAATGATTAAAGTGAAAAAATGTGAACATACTTTCTATTTAATAATCAATACAATGACCATTACAACTGAATGGCACCAACAGAAACTACTGCAGGACATTTCTGTCCCCAAACACAATATTTAATTATTTTACTGAAGGATTAGTCAAACTCATTAAAACCAGTAAGGTGTTTGAAAGTGAATAATTAAAAGAAGCTGCTCAAAATTAAGCGTAGTGTCAGTTCTGGCGGGTCACGTTAGCACGTTAGAGTCCTATACTCAGCTGATCCACATCTATCTATAGGAGTACGACGCCTATCACTGTATACATATATAAGCTCCTTCAGTATTATCAGCAGCTGTCGCGTTCCTCAGGAGCTCATTACCCTCCTCCCTTCCCAGCTCCTCCTGTCCAGTCAGTATGGCATTCAGATTCCCCTTGAATCAGAATAAATTCTCGAATTATGTTGTACTTTAAAATCTTGAATTAATGATATCAGCAATACATTCATGTTGGTTATGTTCTATTGCTGCTCTTATCCATGCTAGACTGCATGAATGCGCAGGGAGTTCTTGCCCAGAATAGAACCATACCGCCAATCCAAACCGAATGCTAATTGTCAATCGATAGTGGTCCTGACAGAATTATTCATTTGTGAATCTGAGACTGTGTTTGTTTTTGCATGCAGCTTGCGAGAACAGGTTATGTGCATTATTTTATCATCAAATTCAGATTACAAAATTACATTCACAAATCAGGTAAATATTTCCATGATAAGGTAAAGTAGAGTGTGAGTAACGCAGCTTACACTGGCACAACTGTGAAAGAAATGTTAATCAGAATAAACTATATTAACAAATATGTTTTAACTGTCACCACCCCAAATGAGAATTATTTGTAACTCTGGGGCTCCCGCTCCATGTAGAATAAAACATTGTTATTATTATTATTATTATTATTATTATTTATAGTTTTTCTAGAAGACTAATATGTCTGGAGTCCTCATCTCATGTATAGACTAGTTTAATTGTATTTGTCAGAAGTACGGTTAATGTTTTATGTAGGAATTTTTTTATTTTGGAAAACATCACACAATAAGCAAACAAAGTAGAGGCAGGATGGCCAAAAACGTAAGGAAATTATGTTATTTTGTGTATAACTAGGGTTTGTTCCATGACATTTATAAATATAAATGAAACAATTCCACATGTGTACTAACTGTTTTGACAGCTATAATTGTTGTAAAGTGTTCCTATATTATTGCTATTGAGTGGTCATTAAGACTAGTACAAGGTTCTCTCTTAAAAGCAAGTGCTCAGAGTTGGATGTTGACCTCACTGTGTGTACCATCACCATCAATAGTGCTTTCATTGCCATCCGAGAGGAATCCGCTTCCAGAGTGATGTGTCCTACACTCCAATGCTGTAAGTCTCTGCTTCAGCCGCTGTTGAGTAGCTGTGTATTCAGCCAGTAACCGAGCAAACCGAGTCTGTAGTATTTCAAGAGAAGCTTCCAACCTCTCCACTTTCTCCTCAACCCGCTCTTCTCCCATTCCACCGGCCTCCAACTCCTCCAGCAGACCCTCTTTCAGGAGAATCTGTCTTCCCCTCTCTTCCAGAACTTTCTTAGCATCCGGATACTCCATTACAGCCTCCATCAGGTCATCCTTTGACAAACAAAAGAGGTCAGAGTAGCCAATGCTACGGATGTTAGCTGTACGACGGTTGCCCATTTTGCTCCCTTTGATGTTGAGGATGCTAATCTCGCCAAAGCAGCTGCCGCCCGTCAAGTGTGCATACTGGGTCACCCCATCATCAGCCACAACAGCAAGGCGACCCTCTTTAATGATGTACATCTCTTTTCCTATGTCTCCCTTTCGGCAGATGTAGTCTCCAGGGCTGAAGACCTGTGGCCGCAGCTTGAGCACCAGTTCCACTAAAAGCCCTGCCTCACAGTCCTGGAAGATACGGACCTTCTTCAATGTTTCTAAGTGCACATTGATAGCAATCTCAGCCCGCAGTTTGTTTGGCAGATTCTTTAGGACATCCTGCTCATCAATTGCTTTCTTGTTGGTCCACAAGTAGTCGAACCATTTGATGACTCTAGCTTCTAGCTCTTTGCTGACCTTTCTGAACTGCATGTAGTGTTTGATGGCATCGATGTGAGCTTGGAACTCGGTCCGTGTGGCATTCATGTTTGATATCATGGCTCCTACATTACCAACAATGGTGGCAAAAATGAGAACGCCAACAAGGAAATCAAAAACAACAAAAAGATACTCCTCATCCCGCACCGGAGCTGGCATTTCCCCAATGGTCGTCAAAGTGAGGGTTGACCAGTAGAGGCAGTAGACATATCCTCGCGTGAGAGTCCCAAACTCAGGGTCAGAAATGTTTGGGTAGACCCACTGGTCGGATCCAAAGCCCAGAGACTTGGAAATGGCAAAGTAGATGCAGGCATTCCAGTGAATGATGACTAGGATATAGAGCACCAAGATGCAAATGCGGAAAATGTTGGGGTAATTTGTGCGGGTCTCTGTGCGGTCGAAGAACTCGAACAGGCGTGAGAAGCGCATCAGCCGATTGAAACGCAGCTCTGGTACATGAATGCCAATGATGATGTAGGCTAGATCCGTGGGCAGTATGGATAGGAGGTCCAGCTTGAACTGCAAAGTATGAAAGTAGCTTTCTCTTAACTTGGTAAGGTCCTTCACCAGAAGACCCTGCTCAAGGAAACCTATAGTGAAGATATACATTGTCAATTCTTAATGATTGCTCAAATACACTTAATTTTAGCACCAAAGCACCTATCTAATCAATAGTGCGAAGTGTCACAACAACTCTTTGAAAAACATGTTAGATGCTAAAAGATTCTGACCTGTTCTCAGTCTTGCACAGGTGTCCAGTATATAAATGACATCAGAGAGATAATCCAAAACCAGCCACAGAATGAAGTTCCTGGTTTGAAGCTCATCAAAGCAGGCTCTGTGTTTGGGATATGAATAATAAAACACCATCAGCTTGAGTCAGGACTAACCCTTTCACATATGGCACAAAAACACTTATTTACATGAATCATCATCAAAATGAGAGCCTAGATCACACACTCTTGCTCATGAGGTCTAATTATACCGCTTGGATTTAATGGACGAACAGCTGCTACAAATAATTTCCTCACAGGCCATATACATGCAGTGTTCAGCATGCAAAATTAGTAGGTTTATTATTTCTTCTGCTTACAGTATTCAGATTAATTTACTGTATAATTTGCTGTCAAGTTTTTCATTGGAATCATTGGATTTATTTTAGGACCTTAGCTAAGAAATGCTACTGATGTTCAATATATCAGCTTTAAACTCCAAATAAAATTATTAGAGTGTAAATAAATTAACATATCTTTTGTCTTACCTAGCCACCACAAAGCACCAGTTGTACAATACAGCTGTGGCAATAACAAACAGCCAGCGGTAGTACAGGTCATCAGCAGGTGCCAGGATGAAAACATCAGACTTTTTCCTGATAATCAAATGCATTTCATAATTTTATGTGGTTACATGTTTGTTAAAAAGGACAATGGAAATTTCATACAGCTATGTATGAATGGTGATAATGACAAACTCACTTGGTTTTGGCGCTGTTGTTCCCATCATGAGCATCAGATCTACTGATGCTTATCCGACTGGGAGCAACTTGAAGTTCAGGTCCTCGGAAGCGCTCTAAAAAAGAATCTGGCCTTTCCTCTTCTTCCTGAAGGCTCTTATGGGCCCAGTCTCTAAGAGTGACTACCATACTCACCAACCTTGGAAACAAAGGGAAATAATAAATCAATGTGGAAATACCCATTGTGAGAAATTGACCAGAATTTAATTTCAAGAGTTCACCTTCCATCCAAGTCTAAATTGAAATAAACTAAATAGCCTTCTAGATGTTCCCTAACTTCATATATGGAGAACTTTGACAGGTACTGCAGCTTCCCAAAGGATCTTAACAAGAGTGCCCTGTCATTTGGTTCTGGGGAGTCCTGGGAGAAATTGCCTGATTAATTTGGTTCAAACATTCTACTTTACTATATGCTGTAGTTTCTCCTTACAGAAGGATGTTAAGCTTTTATCTTAGGAAAATTAGAGTCTCATTTATAATTATGAATTATGATCCTGTGACGCTGAACAAATACTGATTTGGAAAAAAAAACCTAAATAATATGGAGATAATTCTGGTTCTCTTAGCAGTCTCATTCTCAATTGATCACTATTAACTTAATCTATTCTTTTTCGATTCAGTGAATATGATAGCTGTGCAGATTTAAAGTTCACCCTTTTTTAATTTGGTTGATGTATGCATCTATGTTCTTTGTATTGTTCACAATATTTTCAAAACTTTGGTAAGTCCTCATATCAATATCATCAATATAAATTGAATTAAGTAATTTTAAAAGGATATTTCAACCCATACGTCACTTGCACTTTGTCTAGACGTATTCGTAAATAGAGAAAAGGTGTGGGAATGGCATAGGTTAGTTGTCACAGTGAACAAGAAAGGTTGACAGGCAGCTACATTTCCAACCACCGGGAAATCACCCATTCCCTCTCTGTCAGTCTCTTTGATGTTGTGTTGAGACTAACACTAGGGGCCAGACTTGGAAGCCCAGAGCATCTCTGACATTTCAGAAAAGGCCCATGAGAACTGGTGAGTAGAATTGACTGAAATGAGGCTTGTGTGCTCTTCTCATTCAGCTTTGTTCTTCGGAGCCTGTAGAAATTTATTTTGTATGAGTAGAAACAAATCTACAATCCATTCATCTCCCTCCATTCTGCCGGATTTCTCAGCACATTTCAGCTGTCTCTCTTTAAACAATTCACAGATAGGTGCAGGGAGTACCCCTGGGGGTTTCAACTAAAAGAGGAAGTTTCCCCTCTAAAAAAGCACCACAGCAAATCTCATCTTTTAAAAGATGCCTTTCTGTCTGTGTCCTTCTGGATGTGGCCGATTTCTCTCTCCTTCAGATGGCCATGATCGCTGTCTTGAATGTCCTCATTGTAAGAACATGGCCATGAGTACAGTACGTATATAAATCGCCAGGGCGGTATCCAATTTCGTCGCATGTCACAACTCGCCTACCGTCTCCTGTGGAGTCAGCAGCATCTGAAGTCACTGCGAGCCACTCATATCCCAGGCTACCTCAATCTCGCAGTGGAGACTTCCTCCCCAGGTGGTTCAGCCGATTTGTAGTAAATACTTCGAGGCACAAATAGATCTGTTCGCTACCTGGGAATCCTCCCACTGTCCTCTGTGGTATTAACTGACAGCGGCCCCCTTCAGCATGAAAGCACTGGCACACAACTGGCCCAGGGGTCACAAGTATGCATTTCCCCCAGTGAGCCTCATTGCACAGACACTGTGCAAAAACAGGGAGAAGGAGAACAAGTCCTATTAGTTACACAATCTGGCACCTGCGTCCAGAACTCTGGAATCTCCATGTCTGGTCCCTGGATGGGACATGGAGGAATTCAGGGGACTATCACCAGCGGTGATAGATACAATCTTTCAGACATTTTATTCACTCACCAAAGCCAAGGTGTACCATGTCCCATGGGGGTATCGCAGCCTCCTCGGGTTTAGCAAATGGTGTTTTGTGGCAGACATCTGCAGAGCTGCGGGTTGGGCTACACCCAACACCTTTGTGAGATTCTACAATCTCCGGGTAAAGTGTCCGGTCACTGTGGCCGATAGTCTCTCCTTTATCAGGTAGAGCCCACCACAAGGGCTATTCCTTTATCTAGCACTTCCCAGCAGGTAAGTCCATAGGATGTCTCTCCACATGTTAATCTCCCCTTTGGGCAGGATGTGGTCTCCGTACTGTTCCTTTCTCCGCAGAGAAGGAGAACACTTCCCCATTGTAAACAATCAGGTGTGCTCAGCTGTAAAGAAAAAGAAAAAGTTTAAGGATACGGCTGAACCGACCTATTCCCATGGTGAGGACAAGTCCCTTGAATAGGGAAGCTTTTGTTACTTACTCTGGGCGTTAGGAGGGTTACGACGTTGCTGTAGTGCACTTGCTACTTGGTATAAGATAGCATACATGCACCTGCACCACCAAACTTCTAACACGTTTAATAGAGTTGTGGTTGTGGCGTTTAGTATAGGGACACAGGGACACTATCTCAGCTCCTCATCTTAAACCTGAATGAGTAGAGCCTCTTTTACCTGTATGTCTGGGAAAGGGGCTGGCATGCAAATTCCACTCACCAATTCTCATTGGCCTTTTCTGAAATGTCAGACGTGCTCGAGCCTCCCAAGTGTGACCCCTAGTGTCTCGACTCAACGTCTTGTTCTCTCCATCGGGGAATGGAGGTTACAATAGTAACTGAGATGTTTTAAACAACAGTGAACAGGAGTGTCTGCTAGCGAAAAGAGAGGGTGAAAAATCTTGTAATAAAACCAAAATCAACATTGGCTTAGCTTTTCGGAGATGGCGAGAACTGAGGGTTCCCTTTCAGTCGTTCACGTTCGACGTAGTCGACGTTTGACTGAATGGGATCACGCTAGGGAGCCTGTCATCTTCGAGTACTATTGAACGAGCCAATGCAATTGACGTGCGTGATTCGCATCACACACTCCGCCCCCCGCGGTGCGGGTATAAAAACGGAAGTGGATGCACACACTAGTTACTTTTTGCTTCGGAGCCAATCGTTTTTGATGTCTCTGAAGAGTATTGTTGTATACAACGAGCAAGTGTGTCGGTGTTCTTCTAGGAAGACTCTTCCAGTTGCTGGTGGTTCTACAGCGCTAGTGCAGCGGTGATCGCAAACTTTTAGCTCTCAACTGCTGTTTTAACAGCATAAAATTTCTGTGTTTGTTGACGGCTGGTTAGAGAGCGGAAAAATGAGTGCTTATATAATGTATTGTGTATATAATGTATGTGTATATATACAGCACGTTGATGCAGCTTTTGTGGATAGTTTATTTTCTCATTGCGAGAATATGACTATCGCGGTGTTGAGATCGAGACTCGCCTTCATGCGTGAAGGTGGAGTCCCAATTACTTCGCCCCGCTACGGCGTGGTGTGGGATGGGTGATCAGAGGATCATAGTGAGACCTCCCCGCTCGTTAACCAATCCCTGTGGGTCCCTCACTCCTCTATCACATCGCAGCCAGTGGAGCGTGCTGGTCCCTCTGTAATGGACCGACCAGCCGTTTCATTCAGGGCCCATCCAGAGGACAGGATACCGATTGCAGCTTCGGAGGGTGAGCTGACCTCTGGAAATGATGACTTGGCTGCGTTATCTCCCTCTGGGAGTGCAACGTTGCCCGAGCCAGATCCAGAAACATCAGCTCTGCTGAATCGGGCCGCCAAGGCTGTCGGGCTCGAGTGGAATCCTCCACCGTGTCCCGAACAGTCTCGGTTGGATGATTGTTATCTTGGGACGGGCCGTGCTGGTTCTCAGCTCGCCGCCCCAGTGCCTTTCTTTTCCCAAAGTGCATGGAGAGATTACCAGGTCGGAGACGGCACCTTTCTCTGCCAGAAACTGCCCGAATAAGCTTTTCCCCCCTCACTACCCTTGACGGAGGAACGGTGAAGGGTTGCGAGTCCCTCCAATAGAGCGGTCTGGCGCGACACAGGTGCACCTGCGTCCAGTGGCCGCTGCTTTTTGGATGGGGCCCCTCGTCTCCCCTCTAAAGCCTGTGAGTTCTCGCTCGTTCTGACGGGCAGAGCTTACAAGGCCTGTGGGAAAGCCACCTCCTCTTGCATGCCATGGTGCTGTTACAGGTCTATCAGGCCAGGGCACTCATAGACATGCACGAGGGTAACCCAGACCACGCGCTCATAGGTGAGCTCTGCACCGCATCCGACCTCGCCCTCTGGGGCACGAGTGTCGTGGCATGCGCGATCGGTCTGGCGATGTCCACGTTAGTAGTCCAGGAGCGCCATCGTTGGCTCAGCCTGGTTGTTATGGCGGATGCGGACAAGGTTCGGTTCCTGGTCTCCCCAATTTCCCAGGTTGGCCTGGTCAGCGATGCGGCGGAGAACTGCGCCCAAGCGAAGACGGAGGCCATCCGGCACATCCTGCCCCGGCGGCCCGCTGCTGCCTCTACCCCGCCGCCGGTGGCAGTTTCTCCGCCTGCTTAGCGCCGAGGGTGTTCCCCTGCCGCTGCTCCCACTGGGCCTCCGCAACAGCCTCCAGCCAGGCCTCAGCTTAGAGCCGGCCGCTGTATGGACGCCCAGCCCGCTCTAGGCGCTGCCAAGCCAGGTGGCAAGCGAAAGCATTCCTAAGCGGCCCGCTCAGGGATGGAGGAGGGTGCTTTTGGAATTGGTCACCGATCCACTCCCTCCCCTCGGATGAGGGCCGGGTGGAGTCTTTGTTTGTGTTCCTGTCTGTTCCACCGCTGGCTCCCAAAAAAGGCAAAGCACACTTCAAAGAAAGAGCAAATTCCTCTGTTCCTGGGTTCCAAGAGGGCAAGTCTGGTGGTGTGCGACCCTGTAAAGCAGTGGTTCTCAATCTTTTTTGGGCCAGCGCCCCCTATCCAATATCCAGGTCGCTGTGTGCAAATTAAAAAAAGAAAATTTTTAGTTGTGTCTGTCTACAGACTACTACATAATAGTTATAATATTAATCCCATGACAGTAACAACCATATATTGTAAAACAAATGCACTGAAAAATAAAGAACGTCATTAAAGCGGTAATGTTTGCACTTAGGTTTTATTACGCATAGGAGAGTATTGCAAGAAGCTGCTTACATTAACCTTACTTTTGAAAAATAAATAAATACAATCATGATTTTTCATGGAAAATTATGTTAGAATTGTAGGCCTAAAATACCTTGGTATCAGCTTGTTTTCATCAATGGTATAATTAATACAATTACAATTAATTTGGTTTGTCGTGATTAATTTGTGTTCATAATCAGTAAAAAAAAATATCTTCTAACAAGAATAAACACATATGAACAATTAAATTATTATTGTATTATTAAATATTTTTATATCTTGAAACTACCCAAGCAGCGTTTCGCGCTCAGATGTGATGGCGAATACATTACCAAAATGTGATTGCAGAATATATTTAAATTATCCATCAAATTGTCATTTTCTCCTTACTGTCTTGCGAGTTAACAATAATGCCTGACCAGTAAATTACTTGGTGAACAAAGAAAACATGTTGGCATTAGGGATTGGAATTAGTTAATGCCTAAAAATGTAAAAGTTTTACCTTATAAATAGAATTTAGTTTAAATCATTTTAACTTTTGAATAAGAAATAATATCAAGTCGTCAAAATACAACCCGTCAAAACTCTGCGAATCACAAGTGTATCGGTGAGAACACTAATTTAAACAGCATATACACACACCCGAACTTGACTGCACATCATATTTTTGACATTATTGATACTGCTTTCAATCGTAATGTAATAGAAATGAACACAAAAAACCTTCCTGGTGCCTACAACACCGACGGTGGACTTGCGGTCAGGAGTAGAGCGGCTGCGGACGAAGGGGTTTTTTTTTTTTTTTTTTTTTGCTGCTGACGTATTCTTTCACGCGCACCATAGACGCGCGTGCACACAATATGACATCACACTCTGCGCATATGTTTTACAACATAATTTAACATATACATAGTCCTAACACTTTTTAAATAGCCCACTTAAATAGCCCCCTGTTGTTCTCTGAACGCCCCAGTTGAGAACCACTACTGCAAAGCCTTGCACCCCTCAGCCCCCTCTTGTTCGCCAGCACGGCAGCTGGGTGCGGTTCGAGGACCTGGTCATCCGCCTTCTCACGCATCCCTGGCTGTCTTGTGGAGACAGGTAAGTGTTGCACTGCACACTCAGACCCTGCCTTCGGGCCGTCTTCGGGCCTCTCGAGCGAACCTCCTTCAGGGAGGCGAGACGTTTCGAAATGTTGTAAAAGCTATGTGGAGATGATGCTGTTTTCATTACTTAATAGTTTTTTATTGAACAGATAAATTGTCATATGTAGCTTTCTAACAGAGTTAATGGTAAATCATTATATATTGTGAAGATCATTTCATTATGGTTGTTGTAGCGCTGTGTTGGAATTTATTTTCATTACTATGTCTATTAATGGGTAAAACTACAGTAATGTCTTCAGCTAGTCAGCTTGAGATCCTTATCATCTAAACTGCTTATATCTCCTAAGCCTAGTAGTGAATGTTTTATGAGCAGTAGGATAATCTCTCTCTTTAGTTATGAGAAATAACCATATTTATCCACACAGTCACACAGAGCCAAAGCACAACCAAAACAATGTTCTTCCGCAAAATGCATGACGTTTTGTCTTTTAACCGCTAGAGGGCCATATTGTACCTTTAACCAATTTCAAATTCAAATTCCCAAGCAGGCCATACTTGAATAAACCCAAATGAACTGAAGAAACTGTCTGTGACACTCACCTGGACAGCGCCCCTCTGCCACGGAAGGAGTTCTGTGAGTTCAGTCCACGTGGTTCGAGGGTGGCCACTCGCTGTAATTCTGATGAAGTGTCATCACATATGGACTGACCACTGCATTAGCAAAAGAGTCAAATTGGGATTTATACAGACTGATAGACCATAACTATGGAAGCTTGTTTCCGCCGATGAATAATAAATAAATAATAATAATTGCGACTTTTTATCTCACAATTCTGACTTTTTTTCTCACAATTGCGAAATATGAAGTCAGAATTGTGAGAAATAAAGTCGCAATTGTGAGAAATAAAGTCGCAATTGCGAGATATAAAGTCGCAACTGCGTGATATAAAGTCGCAATTCTGAGAAATAAAGTCGCAATTGCGAGATATAAAGTCGCAATTCTGAGAAATAAAGTCGCAATTGGGAGATATAAAGTCAGAATTGCACGATATAAAGTCACAATTGCGTGTTATAAAGTCAGAATTGTGAGATATAAACTATTCTGAGGTAAAAAAAAAAAAGTCAGTCTTTTTTTTCCTTAGAATTGGACTTTATATCTCACAATTCTGACTTTATATCTCGCAATTCTGAGAAAAGATGTCAGAATTGCGAGATATAAACTCGCAATTGCGTGTTATAAAGTCAGAATTGCGTGATATAAAGTCGCAATTGCGAGAAAAAAAGTCAATTCTGACTTTATTTCTCAGAATTGCGAGATGTAAAGTCAGAATTGCGTGTTATAAAGTCAGAAATTCTGACTTTATAACACACAATTCTGACTTTATTTCACGCAATTCTGACTTTATATCTCGCAATTGTGAGATAAAAAGTCGCAATTATCTTTTCAAATGTTTTATTTTGTGGCGGAAACAAGCTTCCATACCGTAACAGCTGATTGTTGAGTTCTAAAATATCTCACCGGCTGATAGTGCTATCGGCACGCTCTGACTCATCTTCAACAGAGGTCTTCACAGACAGTCTGTGGGCAGATAAATCCATGCTCTCCACCAACACTTGTCCAGTCATTCTGTAAAAGAGTTTTGTAGAACTGAATCTACAACTAATCAAACAATTTAATAAACAATTTAATATTATTAGAGTCTCATTCAAAGCAGCATCTGTGTATTTGCACATTGATAACACAAAATATAATTTGTACAAACGATACTATAGAAATACTGCAATGCAAAAATACTATATTGAACAAATTGTCATATTACTGAAGAAAACAAGTTAGAAATATCTCAAATAATTTTGTGGTGTGCACATACTTCTCTGCTGGTGTTAGGTTGTATGAGTTTGTTCCGTCTGTATGATCACTTATGCGTGCAGTTTAACATTATTCATACCATAACACTAAAGAAGTCTGTTAAGGTTATACTATTATATGATTTTAAAAGAGACATTAAATGGTGTGTTAATTTTGTTAATTTCTTTTTAAAATGGACAGCAATATATTTAAAGGGGTCATTTAATGGTACATGCACTTTTACAAGTTGATTGTACTGAAAAGTGTGTTGGCAGTGCCTGTACACAACCATCATAAAATGATAAAAATCCATCCAGTGTTTTTTTTTAATCTTTTTATATGTTTTCCCCCATCTCAAATCAAGCTGTTTGATTTTGTGACGTCACAAAATCGACGCCCCTCCCACGATTGTTGATTGACAGCAGCGTTTCAACACAGACACTTGCTCGTAGTCCGCGCGGACCAGCGCGGTCATTGTTGATACGCTGGAGCACTGACTATGAGCAGAATGGCGTCTAAGCGATTGTGGTGTTCTGTTCTTGGGTGTAATAAGGATGCAGTCATTTTGATGTTCCTAAATCCGAACCGCTGAAGACGCAGTGGCTGAGTTTTGTTTTCAAAGGGAATACTCCCCACGATCAACGTCAATGCTTTCATGTTTGCGCGAATCATTTCACACACCAGACTGCTTTATAAACGAGAACATAGAAAAAGGTATTAGCTCCTGTCTGAGTATGTGTTGTTTATGTGCCTAATAACTGTCATAGTCTCACAGACTGGTTATTTTTTAAACAGATCAGTAAAATTTTAGTGCTTCAGCCCTGACAGTACCTAACACTGCATAGATAACGTTACGCATCACGGACAAGCCTACATTTACCGAAAAAAGGTTTTTCATGACCATTAGCTGTAACATCAATCTGTCAATGAACTAACTTATACATCAGTAAACACATAGCGTTCGTATCTCACTTCTCTACCCTGCCAGTACATACAAAGATAGATCAAAGTGACATTACGTTAACCAACCATTCAGAAACGTCCGGTTTTCCGGCTCCGGTTCAAATTGAGACGTTTGCACAGATGTGTCCTCAGAGACTCCCGCTGCGATTCTTCAAAATATACCCTCAACTGTTGTCAAGGCAACACTCCACATGTGTTGTTGTGGCAAAATGCCCACAGAACAGAGGGGCGGGGTGAGCAAAGCTCATTATCATTTAAAGACACATGCACTTAAATGGCGTGCTGAAAACAGAGCTGTTTTTGACCAGGTAAAATGAGTGTTTTCTTACAATACTAATGATAATTTTTAATTAAAGTATATTACAAACTTTTAATTTAGACCCTAAAGAATCATATTAGCTTGTACAAAAATGGCATTATATGACCCCTTTAATAATGTCAGGCAACTTGACAAATAGCTTGTCAATATTATTGGGATATACAAAAGTTAAATTAACGTTTAATGATCTATAAGCATTTCAAAGGTTTCTTGATGACAGGACATGATTGTGTTAATTGTAAATTTTACTTACTAAATGAAGACATTAAAGTGACATTCCTTTTGTAACACAAGATCAGCACAGGCCTGGCTGTGTTTAATGCTATAGCAGTAAAGTATGGTGTTCACTGTTCAAAGGTCAAGATGGACAACTATGCAGGACCCTCTGAAAATCCAATGTAATTATGGGGAGGCTCTTAGTATTCATGGCAGTGAAATGGATTGGGTTCATTCACATCAGTTACTGATTTATTGGAAATTAATTACTTTTGATATACACTCACCTAAAGGATTATTAGGAACACCATACTAATACTGTGTTTGACCCCCTTTCGCCTTCAGAACTGCCTTAATTCTACGTGGCATTGATTCAACAAGGTGCTGAAAGCATTCTTTAGAAATGTTGGCCCATATTGATAGGATAGCATCTTGCAGTTGATGGAGATTTGTGGGATGCACATCCAGGGCACGAAGCTCCCGTTCCACCACATCCCAAAGATGCTCTATTGGGTTGAGATCTGGTGACTGTGGGGGCCATTTTAGTACAGTGAACTCATTGTCATGTTCAAGAAACCAATTTGAAATGATTTGAGCTTTGTGACATGGTGCATTATCCTGCTAGAAGTAGCCATCAGAGGATGGGTACATGGTGGTCATAAAGGGATGGACATGGTCAGAAACAATGCTTAGGTAGGCCGTGGCATTTAAACGATGCCCAATTGGCACTAAGGGGCCTAAAGTGTGCCAAGAAAACATCCCCCACACCATTACACCACCACCACCAGCCTGCACAGTGGTAACAAGGCATGATGGATCCATGTTCTCATTCTGTTTACGCCAAATTCTGACTCTACCATCTGAATGTCTCAACAGAAATCGAGACTCATCAGACCAGGCAACATTTTTCCAGTCTTCAACTGTCCAATTTTGGTGAGCTCGTGCAAATTGTAGCCTCTTTTTCCTATTTGTAGTGGAGATGAGTGGTACCCGGTGGGGTCTTCTGCTGTTGTAGCCCATCCGCCTCAAGGTTGTGCGTGTTGTGGCTTCACAAATGCTTTGCTGCATACCTCGGTTGTAACGAGTGGTTATTTCAGTCAAAGTTGCTCTTCTATCAGCTTGAATCAGTCGGCCCATTCTCCTCTGACCTCTAGCATCAACAAGGCATTTTCGCCCACAGGACTGCCGCATACTGGATGTTTTTCCCTTTTCACACCATTCTTTGTAAACCCTAGAAATGGTTGTGCGTGAAAATCCCAGTAACTGAGCAGATTGTGAAATACTCAGACCGGCCCGTCTGGCACCAACAACCATGCCACGCTCAAAATTGCTTAAATCACCTTTCTTTCCCATTCTGACATTCAGTTTGGAGTTCAGGAGATTGTCTTGACCAGGACCACACCCCTAAATGCATTGAAGCAACTGCCATGTGATTGGTTGATTAGATAATTGCATTAATGAGAAATTGAACAGGTGTTCCTAATAATCCTTTAGGTGAGTGTATTTTGGTCTGTATCTGTAATACATATGCTTTGCCCTTAAAAAAAAACAAGCTCACTATTATAATATATTCAGCTGTGTTATGTTGTTTTTCTTACTGATAGTTTTGTCTGATGAGTAATATGACGACATTTGCAGTTTGGACATTTTTACACTGAATATATATCAACCACCCTATTGTTAACAAACAACCCCAAAAACATTATTAATTTTAACAAGGTTGAAATGTTGTTGCACAAAATATGTTGAGAACGGGAAATGTTTTAATAATATACAGGCATGTATGGTTACATGAAGAAGCTTTCACATACATGAAACCATCCTATTCCACAAAAGGTTCTTTATAGTGGAAAAAGAATACTTTATAGTGTCCTGAATAAGATATTTTACATATGTTAGCACAAGACAAAATAATAGTTGAATTCATTAAAATGCCCCTTGAATCTTAATACTGTGTGTTATTACCGTCCTAGATGATCCACGACTGTTTTTTTGTGTGTTTTTTTTTATTTTTTTAATGGTTGTTAATGAATCCCTTGTTTGTCCCGAGCAGTTAAACTGAGCACCGTTCTTCAGAAAAATCCTCCAGGTCCCACAAATTATTTGGTTTTCCAGCATCTTTCGCATATTTGAACCCTTTCCAGCAGTGACTGTATGCTTTTAAGATTCATCTTTTTATTATTTTGTTAACATAATGAACATTTTGCAACATATATGTACACTTTTGACCACAATTTAGAAACTGAATCGAAAATGGTTAAAACTGTTGAGCTGTTCGCAGCTTTTAAAAACACTGTGATCATGAGATGACTAAGTGACCTTAGAATAAATATAAATTATGACTGCATTTGAAGCCATTGCTGTGAATAGCACTAAACACCAACAGCTTTTTCAGGAACTCATCAAGATCTGACAAGGTAATATTTCCACATATTATTTAAACAAATTAATTATTACTATTACTTAGAATATGACCACGTAATAGCATATAGCAGTACATTGACGATTAAGGATCAGAAGTGTTGTGTTGATTCACTCACCTTCTTGTATGTTGGGCTGTTTCAGGTTTAGGAGAGACGCTTTGAATTAATTCTTCATAACTTTGAAGAACGTGCATCTGAAGTGTTGAAACATCCTTCCTCTCCTGAGTTCTGAAGAGTCTTCCTCTGACTTCAGCGCAGTGATGTTTTATCTGTCTGGTTCATGGATCTGCTGCGTTTGTTCCAGAGAAATCTGAAGTGAAGGGCTGTGTTGTGATTGAAATGAGGCTGAGAGGGCAGTTGAGTGTCTGGAGGCAGGGAGGGGGACGTGGGACACATTACCATACAGCTCTCCAGACATCACACACCTCTTCACCGCCTCCTCACATCCCACTCCATCTCTCCCAGCGGAGCAACATCAATCTCAATGTCTTTTTCTCCGTCCTCTGTTTCCCTAAGCTCTGATCTGTTTGTATGCCCAGCGCAGTTGTGAGATTCAAAGGTGGTCCTGTGGTTTTGTGAGAGCAGAGAGGCTGATTGTTATTCCAGCAGATGCTTGTGCGTTTGAAGGGCACTGATTGCAGCGTTGTGTTTTTGATGCTCAGCCTTTGCTCTGGCGAGCACTTGAATACACACACAAGCACTGTTTGCTGCTGTATTCCTCAACCATGTCATCAGTGGTTTTACTGCTGCTGTCTGATTGATTCCCTACACTAGAGAAACGATGACAGAAATATATAGACTCAAATACTTTTTCTGTACACATGTATATAATAGTTGGTCTAAAGGCTCATCTTAAACTCCCCCCGTAGACAATAATTTTGTCCCTTAAAACACATCTTTGATCACCGAAATGTTTTTTATGCCTTAAAATATCTTGATTGTAACTCGACACCCTTGCCTCATTTAGTATATGCCATTCAATGAATATGCAAATGACCCCGCCTCCACTCACTCACTCAGCTCAGAGATCCACTGGTTGACGATCACACGTTGATCTGATTGGTTTCAAGGTAGTTTGTGACGTCAGAAACACCAGCGATTTCAAAGCGTGTTTTTGAGACTGTCTTTGGTTCACTGCAGTTTTAAGGAGAAAATACTCAGCAATGCTGTCGACTTATGAATTTGCACATGGCTTGTCTTAAAGCATATTAAAAACACCACATAGACGTATAAACAACATTAAAAGCTTGATTTTCACCACAGGGGGACTTTAAGGAAATTAGCCAAAAGACACCTGGGCAAGATATAGTAATAGAGGAAGATATACACTACCAGTCAAAAGTTAGGAATATTTAAGATTTTTTTTTTTTATGTTTGGAAAGAAGTCTCTTATGCACACATTTCTGCATTTATACAGCAAAAACAGTAATATTGTGAAATATTATTACAAATTAAAATAACTTTTTTCTATTTAAATACATTTTAAAATGGATTTTTTTTTTTTTTACAATGATTCAAAGCAGAATTTTCAGCACTATTACTTCAGTCACATGATTCTCCAGAAATAATTTTCTAATTTTATTAATAAATAAATATCTATTTTACGATCTTGATCTTGTTACATGCTCTAAGCGCTGTACATGCTAAGAAATAATTATTTTTCGGTGGCCATGAAAGACGCTTTTCTTTAGAATAAATGAATAATCAAAAGAGTTCGTTGGACGAACTGATTAATTGATTGTAATATTAATTTAGCTACATCAAGTTAATCCAATTAACTGACCCAAATATTAATAATTAATCATAACAAGTTATGAGTTATTATTAATATTTCCCCTTTGAGCTAACTTGTTACACCGTCATGCCCACTAAAGCCATCCCTGATCTCTCTGGACTCTCTCTCTCTGTTCCAGCTGTCCAGCCCCAACGGCCCCGTCGTGGTCTCCATCTCTGCCGGCTCCACCATGGTGGTCTCCAGCTCTGCCCTCCCAGCCAACATGTGTATGTGGGACCCACATGGGTTATTTTTTTTGATAAATTGGTGGGCATTTTATCTGGGGTCTATTTGGGTCAACCATGTTGTCCCTATGTGGGTACAAGTTGGGTGACTAATGAGAAATAATTGTATGGGCTCACACAAATGGGGCCCAGTTGGATTTAACAAATAGGTTTGACATATACACTCACCTAAAGGATTATCAGGAACACCTGTTCAATTTCTCATTAATGCAATTATCTAATCAACCAATCACATGGCAGTTGCTTCAATGCATTTAGGGGTGTGGTCCTGGTCAAGACAATCTCCTGAACTCCAAACTGAATGTCAGAATGGGAAAGAAAGGTGATTTAAGCAATTTTGAGCGTGGCATGGTTGTTGGTGCCAGACGGGCCGGTCTGAGTATTTCACAATCTGCTCAGTTACTGGGATTTTCACGCACAACCATTTCTAGGGTTTACAAAGAATGGTGTGAAAAGGGAAAAACATCCAGTATGCGGCAGTCCTGTGGGCGAAAATGCCTTGTTGATGCTAGAGGTCAGAGGAGAATGGGCCGACTGATTCAAGCTGATAGAAGAGCAACTTTGACTGAAATAACCACTCGTTACAACCGAGGTATGCAGCAAAGCATTTGTGAAGCCACAACACGCACAACCTTGAGGCAGATGGGCTACAACAGCAGAAGACCCCACTGGGTACCACTCATCTCCACTACAAATAGGAAAAAGAGGCTACAATTTGCACGAGCTCACCAAAATTGGACAGTTGAAGACTGGAAAAATGTTGCCTGGTCTGATGAGTCTCGATTTCTGTTGAGACATTCAGATGGTAGAGTCAGAATTTGGCGTAAACAGAATGAGAACATGGATCCATCATGCCTTGTTACCACTGTGCAGGCTGGTGGTGGTGGTGTAATGGTGTGGGGGATGTTTTCTTGGCACACTTTAGGCCCCTTAGTGCCAACTGGGCATCGTTTAAATGCCACGGCCTACCTGAGCATTGTTTCTGACCATGTCCATCCCTTTATGACCACCATGTACCCATCCTCTGATGGCTACTTCCAGCAGGATAATGCACCATGTCACAAAGCTCGAATCATTTCAAATTGGTTTCTTGAACATGACAATGAGTTCACTGTACTAAAATGGCCCCCACAGTCACCAGATCTCAACCCAATAGAACATCTTTGGGATGTGGTGGAACGGGAGCTTCGTGCCCTGGATGTGCATCCCACAAATCTCCATCAACTGCAAGATGCTATCCTATCAATATGGGCCAACATTTCTAAAGAATGCTTTCAGCACCTTGTTGAATCAATGCCACGTAGAATTAAGGCAGTTCTGAAGGCGAAAGGGGGTCAAACACAGTATTAGTATGGTGTTCCTATAATCCTTTAGGTGAGTGTATGTCAGGGTTCTGTCACTTCTGTCTAGTTTATTCTTGGTTTTGTGACAGAGCCCTGACACTCCTGTATTGTCTTGTCTGTGTGTGAGCGCACGGTTTTGAGCGTGCTCGAGCCGTGCGATCTTCTGTCCATGTGTATTGTCTTGTGAGCGGGGCAAGGTGTTCGGATCCCGGCACTTTCGGTCTAGTTTGGTTTTGTGTCGGGATTCGGACATTCATGCTCTGTGTGTTTGTCGTCTGTTGTGTATTTGCTCATTCTCGTGCGTTCTGTCTTGTTGTGTTAGCGTGCGGTTTCGAGTTCGCTCGGGCCGTACGCTCTTCTGTCCGTGTGTTTGTTGTGCTTTGTGTAGTGTAGTTCATGTTTACATCGCCGAGTGCTTTCATGTCTTGTGCTGTGTTGCACGCAGTGTTTTTCACTGGCTGCGTGCTTTCTTGTCATGTTTTGTGTGAACACACAGCTTATGAGGTCTCATTAGCTGTGTGTTCATGTCTCGTTTTGTGTGAGCACATGGCTTGTGATTGTTTTCATTGGCCATGTGCTTGTGTTTTAGTCCTGTTTGGTGTGAGCACATGGCTTGTCATGTGTTTCTTTGTGCCATGTGCTCTCCTGTCAATTGTCTAACCCCGTCCATCTTGTTACCTGATTATCTGGTTAATTGCCTTCCCTCGTTACCCTCTTTTGTTTGCTTGCCTATATATTCTCCTTGGGTCTCATTCATGAAACATGAGCAGAACGAATTTTTGTGTAAATCGTGTGTAAAGTGGTTCTGGTGTAAATTTTCGGATTCATTAAAATGTTCGTATTTTCCAAATGTTAGTTGGTACGAAAGAAATCTACACCTGCTCCCAGCCACGCATAAATAGTGCGTTTAACATCCGAACGTTTTGCTCATTAATAAGGCTGCTTTTTAATTCACCTTAATCGGGTACATATTTACACAGCATTTTGAAAAAATATTATATATAGTTATTACATACGGTTTTTCTTTTTACTTTTATCACGAGAGGAGAGCCAGTAATAGCATCTGCAGTGCAAACGGAACACAAGTCCGCAAGTCTTTTTCTTTTTTTTATATTCAAGCTGTTTTTTTTTTTGTTTTTTTTTTTTACAATTCCGCAAGTCACAAGTGTTGCAGCCAAGCTTCATGTCGAACCATTTTCTTTTCACTTCTGGGACTGTTCGATTAACAGATGAAACTCCATTAACTGCATCTGTAATATGCTGCCAAAAATCCTTTTTTTTAGGACCTGATACGCCACTATGTACGCTTGAAAATAAAATGTGGCGTTTTGAATGAACTTCTGATAATAAAACTTCAATTTCTGCATCTGAGAAATTTCTCTTCTTCATTCGCTTTTGAGAAGACATGTTGAAATCCTTCGTTTGGTGTCATAATTATGATGCCCATATATAGTTGTCAGTCGGTTTTAATGGGTGGGATTTATGGTAATTGAGAATGAGCGTGCACGCGCGTCCCATTTACGACTGATTGGAATTCATTAACACACACACACATTTCAATATCAAATCTGACGTTTACGAAGTATTTGTGAATCAGGAGAAGAATTTTCGGGAATGTCTATTTACGCGCAAATCACTCACATATTTACTCGTATATTTACGAATGTTTCATGAATGAGACCCCTTGTGTTTACAGTCCTGTGCTGGTCCATTGTCTAAGGTACTCATGTTTCCTGTTCCTGCCAAGTTCAGTTCTTGTTAAGTCTTGCTGCCTGTCTTGTTTCCCCCATGGGGTAGTTTTTGTTTGGTTTTGTTTTATTTTTATAATTAATAAAAATCTGTTACTCTGCATTTGAGTCCTCACTTCTTTCATCAACCCAAACCTTGACAGTATAGGCTACCTACATGGTTCCTAGGCAGTGCACAGGTAGGTAATCAGTATATGGTTTCAGAATGGGTAAATAGATGTGCAACCTACCTTGTTCAACCATGTAGTTCCCACTTGGGTAAACTCAGGTGGGCTTCCTATGTGGGTACAAATTGGGTCATTAATGGGAAATTAGTGATTGGTCTCAAAATGGTAAACACAAATGCTCTGCCGGGTGGTCTCCAGCTCTACCCTGGCTCCCTGCTCCACCACCTCAAGGGCCTGATCTGACATCCTTCCACTTTTGACTATGTATGTATGTAAATCTTGGAGCTAGAATGTTAGTATAGTCATTTCCAAAATGAAACAGACCTAACAGTCCTCTAACCCCTTCAGACCCTGTGTCCATTGGAATGGACATCACATGGTTTTAGGTTTGAACCAATCAAATGTTATGTTTTTATAATATGAGTACTGCCTGGTCACTGATTCGTCCCTGGTCTACTTAATCTTAATCACAGTGACACAATGACTTAACTTAGGCCCTGTCCACACGAACACAGGAATTTTAAAAACCGCAGCTTTTTCTACTGAAGTTTGGCCATTTGTCCACACGCAAACGCAGTATCAGGTCACTGAAACCAAACATTTTTGAAAACTCCTGCCAAGGTGAAGATTTTCAGAAACTCCGGTTGCAGTGTTGCAGTGTAGCTGGTGAAACCGGCTTGTGACGTCGGAGTGTGCGCTGTTATCTCCTTTTTTTGACATCAGATTGTGCGCCGCAGTCTCCTTTGTTTACATGAGGCGAGTCTGTGCAATGGCGGACATAGCCAAAATATTGCTGCTAATAACTGTGCTAACAGGCCTTATAACATACATGCACAGTTCTCCCATTATATTGCGGAACAGAGGCGTCAGAATGCAATACTACGCAGGTCTCTGCTTATGACAACTTGTTGTTGGCCTATCAGAACTGGTAATTACCTTTTTAGGCTTCTGATTGGCCAACATGGCTTTACAGGTTATATCGCCACCTGTTGGTTTGGCATGCTCTTGACAGCGCTTAATAGCGTGTTTTTGCGTTTTCATGTGGACGTGATTTTTTTTTTAATAAAGGAGGGAAAACTCTGTTTATAAAAATACCCTTGTACCTGTGGACTAGGCCTTAATCTGATTGCGATTCAGGCATCAACCAAGACAGGAGGAGCTCCTTTTTACATGTGATATGCTAATTTATGTTCATGGTAGCCTCACCTTGTACTTGTTAAAATCTTAATAGTATCAGTTGATAATACTCAAGAGTTAATTTGATTATCTTTTTAGAGATGTAGGGAACACAGGTTTTTACAAAAAAAAGTTTTTCCAAATCATTTCAAAGCTTACAGTGCTATGCATAAGTTTAGACACCCATGCTAAAGTTGACTAAAAAGAGGAATAAAAAAATCATCTTTTGGAAATTGAACTTAATGCCTTAATTTAAAAAATTAGGAAAAATCCAACCTTTAAGGACACCAATTTTCTTTGTGAATGAATAATGTATCGTAAATAAATAAATGTTCTTCCTTAAAATACAGGGTGCATAAGTTTGGACACCCCTATGTTAAATTCCCATAGAGGCAGGCAGATTTTTATTTTTAAGTATTTTTTTACATTTTTTGTTTAGGATACTATGCATCCTGATAAAGTTCCCTTGGCCTTTGGAATTAAAATAGCCCCACATCATCACATAGCCTTCACCATACCTAGAGATTGGCATGGGGTACTTTCCATAAGATCATCTCTCAATGCAAATCAAACTAGCTTTTAGGCTAACTGAAATAAAACCATACCAATCTCTAGGTATGGTGAAGGCTATGTGATGATGTGGGGCTATTTTAAAAGTCTTTTGTCTCTAAATATTTTTGCAAATTTTAGGGCTTATCATTATATTTATGCATCATATTAATTAACTGTGAGATAATTTGTCATTCTACAAAATTAACTTATGAATCAGGAAAAAAATTCACCGCGATAAAATCAAAAGGCCCTTTTACCTCAGGAGACCTATGGCCCTATTGGATTCCTATGAAGGGAAAGTATGTTTTACAAAAGTAAAAGTCTTAACTTTTGGCCGTCCTATCAAGTAATGAGTAACTAAGCAATGAAAGCGCTCCATTCATTTTCTCCACAGGGATATTTATTTTAACGATAACTTGTAAACCATTACAGCCCCAAGGTGAGCTACGAAGTTGTTAATCTGTTGAAGCCGTCAGCCTGCATTATTTCAACTTATTAGTAAAATAATCAGGTTTAAAAGCAGAATTTGTGGTAAAAACTACATTTGATGCTGTTCGCCACAATCGAAACACGCCAAAATAGATCTTTAGCCTCTTCAAATCAAAGTTCGTAATGTTATGCTTCTCCTCGTAGCTGTTTGGTTTGGTTCATGACCTATAACGCTTGTGAAGAATTGTAAAATGTAAAATTTTACATCATAACTTTACGGTGTTAATATTCTAAAATGACAAACAAATAAAGTGATTTTCAATTTGACCCCTCTGTGTTCACATCAACCTAGAGCACAAAACTGTTTATGGAAAAAAGAGAAGGAAAGAATACAGAAGAGTAATGCTATGCACAGTTGCATTTTCTGCTTTATTTTAATGATGTTTTTCAGTTACAGACATTTGGTGTCAGCTGCTTCGGTCCACAGATAACATGCTGTCGTATGACCAGACACTTCCAGTTTCATTCCCGGAAACAGTCCCTCACCATCAACCGACGGTAACAGGTTTGACACTGACCACACGTGATGACCTTCCTCTGCGTCAGCGTTTATTTGTCATCTTTGCATTTAACGTACAGCATGGATTGGTTAATGCTTAAAGCTTTTAAAGATGTTTTTTTCTGAGGAGTGTATTGTTTTAAATAAAAAATATAGATAGATCATGCATAGTTCATTCTGTTTGGATGTCTCTTGAATGTAAAAAGCCTTTTTGAGTATACATATACATAAGACAAATAGTACACAACTATGGAATGCGTTTAAGTGTCTCGCTGGAAAGTTTCTGGCAAATTCCGTAACGTGTGTAAAACATAAGGAAAACAAGCGGTCCAATTCAATGGTTCAAACACAATCATGTTCTGCATAGAGGCAATACTGCATCTAGTAAGGCCAGTCGTGACTCTAAATGTCCAAAGCTGAACCTACAGCTAGCACTCGTACATTCTTCCTTTATCGATTATGTAAATAGAGTATTGCAAAGCAGAGTCCGACATGGTTTAGATCCAATGCTTTAGTCATCTTGCATTTCACTGACAATAAAATTTGGTTTTAATTTGTCCCTTTCGCAGATGGAATCGTAATTGTTTTGGTCTAAAAGAACCGACCCTCCCTTTCCATAAACTTCAAGCCCATTTCAACTTTGATGTCCTGCCAAACTTAAGCATGATTCTTTAACATCTGTTGCCATTTTTTATTGTGGTTGTAATAAATTTACTGAACCAGAAGCCTTTCAACCAGCAAAATGGCTTTTGGGGTAGGACATCAGCGCTTGATTGTCCGCAGGGTCCCGCGTTACGCCCTCTTCATCCCTCGGCCCATTAGACACGCGAACACGGTCATGACCATCTTGGGTTTGACCTCCACTAGATCATCAGGCAGAGCGTAGACACGAGCCCCGATCTTCCTGGCCATGGACACGGCAAACCTGCAAGAGACGGACACACAGAACCTCACTATCCTGGGAAACATTACACAGACCTAAAGACTTCTTCATGGGTGTGTCATTTATAATATCCACGATTAATAGATCTCAACGCATATATATACTTTTCTTCATACATTTACACCTGTATTTGAGAACCTTTCCATATGTTAATCGCTGTGTTATTGCTAATGTGGGAACAGCTTGTAACTAAACTTAAAAAACAGAACCTTCCCCGACTTCCAATGTTGTCTATGAAAGCCTGCAGACTGATTTTTAAGTGAAGGACTCGGGATGGTTTTGCTGGTAAAATGAAAAGCATGTGATGTTTACGCGCTCCTGAGAGCCTCTCTTCCGTTCGGTGACACACGAAACGAATGCTTATACAATGTTCAGGATAAGAGCCATTCTGTACTGTAATCTCAATGTGTCATACAAAGAAAAGGGATTCATTTAACTTCAGTCTCACATAATCAGATCTATATAGTCTATAGTCTCAAATATACTTTATAATCAAACTATCATAACAGTGGATGCCATTGTTATCTACAATCAGATGCTTTCTGAACTGCTGTTTTCTCAATGCTGTCATTTCTATTGTGTTTATTTTGTTATTGAGAGGAAAGTGCACAGCACATATTTGCATAATCATCTAAATGTCGCTTTCAGCATCGTGGGCGGGTTTGGCGATGTTAGCTAACAGAATATCGCTGCTCACGTATTTCTAACTCCTTTCTACTTCTAAGCAAAGAACAGAAAAAAAACGGCAAGAAAAACAAACTGGCCCAGCCTTGGCCACGAAACATAACAAACAGTGTTCCAGCCAATAGCCGACCAGAATGATTTGGCGGTGGGGGTTAGTGCGCGTGCACATGAAGGGTGTGGGGGGGTGGAGGAGAGAGAAGCATGAAGAGGGAAGTTAGCTAGAGGAGAGATGTCCTAGACAACGACTAACTTTAAAATAGTATATTCTTGAGAATTTTGATATGGCCGACACACGACCAAAGAGACGACGTTCAGATGAACAAATAACAAAGAATAGGGAAAAGGAGAAGGAACGCGAAAAGTGTTCAACCGACATTCAGGTGGCTCTGTTTTTGCTGGATAGGCGGGTAAATCCAGTTTGGTTTTTCTAAATGGTTCATGACTGTTTCAGGAAGCACGGAAGGTAGGGGGAGGGGACGGGATGAGGAGGAGGGAGGGTCGAGCTAGCCTCCGTTTTGTTTGACAATACTTTGAACGTCAACAAGACATGACGTCACCCAACATCACCTAGAGCACCTTTAATGCTTGATGCACGTTATCTAATGAACACTCTTTTGAAATCTTACTTTGCATTGTCCAGTTTGTCTTCGTCGCTAAGACTTCCTCTCTTCACGAGGTCGTAGTTGACGCAGCCGGGCTGGATGGCATCAATCAGGTCCAGGACCGCCAGACTGGAGCTGATCTCTTTATCCTGTAGTTCAGAACACAACACTTACTTCTGATATTCAACACACACGTGTAGGGAACATGAATACTGGCATATGTGTTAGTCTGATAAATGAAGGGTTGCGCACCTTGAAACTCGATATTTTGGTTGATTTTCCTGCCTGCGACAAAGTCTTGTTAACCCAGTTGACGATGATTTCATCGTTGACCTTCTGCCCGTCGCCCAGGTTCTCTAGTACATTCAGAGTGTATCTGGAAGAGAACACAGCAAACACTCATCAACATGACATTTCCTCCAAACGACTTGAGCTTTATACACATATACATGCTCTAATAAGCAAATAAAATAAAATAAATACAATCTTTGCTCATAGACTGCTCATTAGGTGTTTATTGTAAAATTCATTTTTTTATATTAATGCTGGTGTGTTTGTTTTTAAATCAAATATGAATTTAACAGTATTTGCATAAAAGTTTTACAATAAGGTTAAATCTGTTAACATTAGTTAGTGCATTAGGCATCAAGACCTTATAGTTAATATAAATATTTCGCATTAATTGATCAAGGTTATAGTCCATTTATTAATATGCTATTGTTCAGTCTCATAAAACTATTAATCAAAAGTTTTATTTATTATATTTTTGAAAGAAGACTTCTGCTACATTTATTTGATCAAAAATACAGCAAACAGTAATACTGTGAAATATTATTACAATTTAAAATAACTGTTTTCTATGTGAATATATAATAAAGTGTAATTTATTGATGTGATCAAAGCTGAATTTTCAGCATCATTACTCCAGTCTTCAGTGTCACATGATCCTTCAGAAATCATTATCATATGATGATTTACTGCTCAAGAAACATTTATCATTATTATCAATGTTGAAAACAGTGGTGCCGTTTCATATTTCTGGAAACCGTGATACTTTTTTCAGGATTCTTTGATGAACAGAAAGTTCAAAAGAACAGCATTTATTAGAAATAGAATATTTCGTAACACCATTTTATCTTTAATGTCATTTTTGATCCATTTAATACTTGCGGATATTTACAACATTTATTATTCATTACATATGGATATCCACTATGCAAGATTTACTATACTGCACATGCTTTACTACAGTGTACTTTCTATTTGATTAGTAATAACACTGTGAATGTTTTATGTACATTCTTTAGCTTATAGGACACATCTGTCAAGGTTTTACCTCCTCATGAGCTGCCAGACCAGGGCGAGAGTGAGAGTCGGGTTCCCATCATTCAAGTCCTGTCCCCCGATGCCCACCAGGGAGAAATTGGCTTTGGTCTTCCCCAGTTCCACAGCGTAGTTACAGTTCTCCAGCTAAACACACACACAGACACAGATGTAAAGACTGAAACAGCACGGTATCCAATCAGAAAACTGTCACTCATTGTGCAGGATTTGATTGGCTGACCTCCTCAGAGGGAGGGGTTTCGGAGAAAAGGTAATGCGTTAGGAATTAATACCTTCTTCATGTTGGCTCCTAGTTTGGGATATGGAGGCTTGTTGACTTTGTTGTTCCAGTCGACAGGAACCTTGATCTTCTCATAGAGTTGCAGGATGACCAGAGCATCCTGAAGGTCACTGAGAAGGTATGAAAAAGATCCAAACAAATGAAACACTCAAGTGTAACATTATATAAACGATATAAATGAGACGTCACTCATATGGTTGAGTTGATCACTGATCCCATAAAGTCTTGAGAATTAAGTGAAATACACATTCAATACATGAGAAAAATCTCATTTCATTTCACTTTCATTGTGATTTGTGATTTACCCGTATAAGTGATTGACGTGAGGGTTGACGCCCAGAGAATTCATCCAGTTTCTGAAAGTCCTCTCCTCTCTGGTCTCTCCTACAGAAACCAAGCAAAAGCAGGAGTTAATCACGGCTCACTAACACAAGAATTACAAACTGCATAAAAATACAACTGATTATTGTTAATTCATGTCAGCTCAGGTCTATTAACTAATATAACTTTTTGATTTGAATCAAGTGTTCGTAAATTAAATTAACATTTAACTGAGATTAATAAATGCTTTAGAAGTGTTTTTCATCGGTAGTTCTTGTTAATTATCGTGTTAACAAATTGAATTTTATTGTAAAGTGTTACCAATATTTCTTGATGACCATAAGTGTGTGCATGAAGTTAATAATAATAAGCAAATGCCACTAATAATCTGTATACAAATAACCATACATCCAAATTATATGGACCACATTAGTTACGCATGATGATTTTTGTAATCCTATGGATTAGATTAAGCAAGGATTAAGTCTTAGTTTAATTAGGGCATTTAAGTAGCTTTTATAAATGCGCCTTATAAAAAACATTACTGGTGCATCTTGAGACAAATCAATGAATCTGACATATTTTAAGATCTGTGCAAGTTGCTTTCAGTTAAAACAGCTCAAACATGCATTTTAGTCTGAGACTAGCTTAAACCTTGTCTGTGAGACCGGGGGTTAGTCTATAAACTGAGGATTAGGTCTGACAGCAGATGTTTTCCACCACAAGAGGGCACAGTCTTCATCGAAAGGGCGTAAACTGTTCCAGCCTCAGGAAATGAGCCAAACAGTCCCTCCCTTTGAGTCTCGGGCCGACGCGCTTCACCAGTTTCCACAAAAAAAGTCCTGAATGTCTCATTTGTGATGCCATCGAGTGTATTTTTAGAAGCAAGTGTTTGGAGGCAGTGTCAGCCATTTTCATGAGTCATTACGTGGCGCGTGTATTTAGCAAATGCTAAAATGGTAATAGGAGACAGGAAAGAGCAACAATCAGGAGCAGACGACCCACCCTCCAGAAGGCCCCAGTTGATGTCTTGATTCTCGGGTTTGGTCAGCGCTGGGTACTTGTTGAAGAGATTGGCAACGAAGGCCAAGTTGAGTTTGGGGTTGCCAGACACGACGTCAGTAGACGTGACGAACTGTCTACAGCCCAGCCTGTCTGCCTGCTGCAGCATACACTCGGCTCTCTTCAGGTCATCTTTCTCCTGCGGGACACAACAGTTAAAACAGTTTCCCTCTCTGCTTCAGTGGCACTAATTCGCTTAAGCCTCAGATGCAAAATATTCTCCTCTTCTGTTTCACGGGTCATATGTAGAAAATAAGACAACTCAAATCAGACATCAACAGAATTAAAGGGTTAGTTCTCTTCGGCCGAAACTCGACTCGCGAACGGCCGTTACCGGAAGCCACTGATTATAGTTTATAAAGTTATAAATATGGATATTATTCTTACTTTTTTTCCTTTCTTTATTAACCCCCTGGAGCCGTATGGATTACTTTGATGATGGATGGATGGATGTGCTTTTTTGGGCTTCAAAATCTATGGTACCATATACTCCCATTATAAAGCTTGGAAGGGCCAGGATATTTTTTTATATAACTCTGATTATATTCATCTGAGATAAGAAAGTCATGTACACCTAGGATGGCTTGAGGGAGAGTAAATCATGGGACAGTTTTAATTTTTAGGGGAACTAACCCTTTAAGAACAATCGCACAGGTGAAGTGCTTGAACATTACTCGAGAGCCAGATTCATTTGGTGGTACAGTACTACACTACCTTCAGAAATAGTTGAATGTGTAAAAGTGCAGAAATCTGATGCAATGTACATCAAGGCTTTGTCCCAAACCCTAGTCAGTCGCCTACCTAGGCAGAGATTTTAGGGCTCCCTCACAACTCAAGCAATGAATAGAAGACAAGCAAGCAATAAGCAGCTATGATGCCTTATATATGCTAAAAAAAAAAGTGTGTGTTTAATTGCATTTTTATCCTTGCCTTCATTTTTTTTTTTTTTTTTTTTTGAAAGGATAGGTCATGGTTTTTTTGGGGGTCAGTATGTTTTTTTGAAGAAAGAAATATTTTGAATCTGCATGGATGCATTACATTGATTCAAAGTGACACTAAATACATGTATAGTGTTACAAAAGATTTGTATTTGAAATAAATGCTGTGGTTTTGAACTTTCTAATCATAGAAGAATCCTGAAAATATTTGAAGCAATATTCATATTGATAATAATTATAAATAATAACAACAATTATTATTTGATCGCCAATAATTATTGATAAAATATAACAAATAATAACTAAGCAAATCAGCATATTAGACTGATTTCTAAAGGATCACGTGACCCTGAAGACTGCAGTAATGATGCTGAAAATTCTGCTTTGATCACAGGAATAGATTTGAGTTTACTACATTTTCACAATATTTCACAATATTACTGTTTTTACTGTATTTTTCAAATAAAATAAAATAAAATAAATGCAGCCTTGGTGAGTATAAGATACTTTTTTCAAAAACAAATCTCACTGGCTCTAAAATGTAGATTTCAACACTGAATACAGTCAAAAGCATGAAAAATATCTTTTTTCTTTTTTTCTTTTTAGCTATCTTGCCCAGTCTTTCTTAGAAAGGAATGGCATATGTCGCAAGAACAGACCTTGATGCAGTTCACTGGGGCTTGGAAAAGAGTGTCAGACACTGAGTCTCAGATAATGAATAATGTTTCCTTTCAAAGGCAGCAGAAAGCAGAAACACTGGCTGATGTTGACGGTGAAACGACCCTGAGCGTGTCTCAGCCACAGCAGACTAATTCAGCGCACAGTCAATAACAGCGCGTGGGGTTAAACACACGGGCTGTTTACACACTGCTGGGAAACGGCCAACATTGTTGCCGTCCCAAACCAAAGCAGTGAATGACTTGCCCCATGGCATGCTGGGGGAGGATCTGGCGTCTGCGGTGGCTGCTCGTGTTGTGACTGCCACGACAGACTGGAACACGATGTGCAATAAACACTGGCTTTTTGATGATTCTCCTACTATCATAAAAAACACTGTGAAAACACATCCTGCTCAGAATTTGCAGTTCTTCATTTTGGCAATGATTATACGAATCAATCCCGGGTTTGGAGAAACTTTCACCCTCCAGTGCCGAGTTTAGACCCCCAGAGAAATTCGTGTTTGATCTGCTGATGCTTGATAACGGCGCTTCATAAACCCGGAAGATCCCGGTCAGATCTGAGAGGAACTGCTTCTGTCCTCCTGACTTACAATGAGCTGCTCCAGTGAATGAAGCTTTGATATATTTATATAAGACACACTCTTCTACTGAGAACAGCACACTACCGGATGCATCAGATGCATTCAATAACTACTTCAGTCTTCCATTTGTATACTGGTTTATAAAACTTTAAAAGTGTATAATGTGAACTCACGCTGAAGCCTGACATGTCAATGTCAATGTGCTTTTCGCCCTCCTTCTGTCCTTTAGGTGCGATCTGGTTGAGCAGGTGGAAATAAGCCCTCGAGTCCTGCAGATTCAAGAGTGAGAACAGAAAAAAATCTTTCAGTGAAACGTGTAGCGTAATAATGCTGCCTTCAAGTCACGTCGGCAAGATTTTATTTATGAGCTGAGCGCATATGAATGTCCTAATGGTGTCATTACTAGAGACAGACTCTCGGACCCAACACCATTATCCCCCTGCGCTCAACAGAAAACAATCGGAAGTTATTTTTGCGTTAAAAGCCGACATAAAATCATTGATTATCAAACACTTAAAAATAATCAGTATCAGTCATGAAAAACAATCTGTACAGAGTACAGGAGGGGTTCTGAGCTGAGCCTGACATATGAAAAAATATTCTGAAAAATATATATATTTTAAATAGAGTTTATTAAAACTTTAAGCAAGATCTAAAAAAATCTACAAAGTTGCATATGCGTTTTTTGTCGAGTATCATATTTGATACATCAAGCTTTTATAGTTCATAAAGTCATATATAGAGAGAATATGAAGCTCACACTCGTGTGCTAAAACTGAGCAAAAATATACAATTTGGTGATATTTATATGGACAAAAAAGTAATAAGATGATGTTCTAATTGTAATGTAAATCAATGAGCTCTTCATAACAGTATAGCAGATACTTAGATGAAATGCATATAAATACCAGTCGTCACTCTAATATCTCCAATAATATGTCTTGTCTTAGTAGGATATTTAAATGCTTAGCTTTATGATCAAAGCTCTGTAGTTTTAAAACATATAATGCAATGCATTACAGTGATGATTGAGAGATGAACAAATAAACCTTCCTCAAAAGCCTGATGATCATATTTGATACTCAAGAGTTTAAAAAATATATATATGTCTGGATAATAAAGTAAACCTAAGGTGCTTCGGTCAAGTAAGTGTCCATCTTGAAATATTACTAACAATTTAAAAGTTATTCTTATGTTTACTTTAAAAATATCAGCGCAGATTTCACTGCAAAAAGACACGTGAAGCACAAAAAGTGGACGTTTGTTAAGTGCATCATGTACAACAGGTTTTTCCACAACGGTTTGATCATGTTGATAATTTAGAGGCTGTATCAAATATCATAAAGTCAGCTTTATAGGGTAAAAGAATCATGGCCGCAGCTGCTATTAATCATACAGAGAATATTGATGGTACAACTTCGTTTCTATACATTTTTGTGTACAGTTGTTGAAGAATAATTATAAAGCCTGTCAAAAATACTATGAGGCAACAGACTAGTGCAACTACAATAATGCTCCAACGCATTCATTTTATTCTGTCCAAAAAGCACAAAATCTGACCAGAAGGACTTGAAGGCATCAAAAGATAATTATATTTACATGAGACACAATCCACAGAAATGTGTGCAAGTATGAGAAACAGACAATCATGCGTGAATTCCTGAGAACATGACCGTGGTAGATGTGAATGAATGAACGTGTAAACAAAACAACGAAATAGACGGAACTGATCTCACAGCACATTCAGGAAAGTACCTTTACACACTTTGAAAAATCTGTTAACTGCAGCACAGAGGAAGATAGAGAGAGATATTAGTTAAATCATTCACTGTGTTTTTCATCTTTATCTTCATCACCAAATTACTTTTTCATGAAAATACATTACATGTCAATCACCTAACAGCTTGGGTCACACATCTTTTATTAGACACTAAATGATCCCTCACATGTTTTACACATTTCTTTCGGGGGTTCCAGGGCATTTGAAAGTCAAAGTAACTGCCCTCTTGCTCTGGCGAAATGCCTTTATGGAACAGAAAATGGAGCTAGCTGTTATGTAAATTCTAATTTGGATAAATTTGGCAACATGATTTTTTATTTCATCAGTAAAGCTAAAGCTAAAGTAAAGCTGTGGGCATCTACCCATAAGTTCTTCAAGAGATTTAAAATATGCAAAACATCTACGCAAAACTTTCCAATTCACCCACACAGGGTTTCATGTTATTCAAATAATTCTTGTAGGTACATGTAATTTAATGTTAGTGTAAAGTACAGTATTTATCATTTAAAGTCAACTGCATTTAATAAAAAGCTATAATTACATGTTCACATTTCTGAGTGTTTCTTAGTGTTATGGTTTCTTAAAGAGCCATAATGCTAGGGTGTTAATATGCAGATGTTATGAAGTTAAAAGGGCCCATTCCCAAGTCCCTATAATATCTATATATAGCTCAGAATTTGCATAGAAGAGTAATGCCTATTATTCTATATAAGCCACAATTCAGGTATCATTCATTACCACTCTGTTGCACATTAGTTCTCTGGTCCTAGCAAAATAAACGCCACTAATGACAACAACTTTATATGTGACTGTTTATCCTCTGTTACACTGACTGGCTATTTCAATAAGGAGGAAATTTGATATCAGTTTTATGTAATCTCGATAGAGAATAAAGGCCCTGATATTATAGTGGTCATGCATTAAAACTATGCATTTAAACCTTTACCATAGGATCTCAGAGCAGCTTACATATTTTACAACTTAATTCATATAAAAAATAGACAGGACTACAGCCACAATTCTCATGCTCAATATCCTCATGAAAACAGCATGGACTCTATCTGATACTTCATCAGCACACAGACACACAAGCAGAGTACAGTAAATGGACACTTTAAGGCTGACCTTAATATCATGGCTGAAGTTGTTGATCTTGCTCCAGCCAGCATTCTCCAGGTGGAAGTTGGCCCAGCGGAGCAACAGTTCCTCTGGAGACAGTTTCATCAGATCCTCAAGTGTCTCTCCATCCCTCAACAATGCTGCAAGAGCTGAAAAAAGAACACAGTGACATTAAATCACACCGTTTTAACTTAGATTTTGCATCAGAGAATAATGTGAACCCGCTGATTTTAATGGCTATTACCTTTGCCACACTGAGACACAGGCATCCTCTAACCACTGATAATTTCAGGCAGATAGGTCCAGTTGTGTTTTTAGAAAGCCAATTCACTTCATTTAAAACTGACCAGGCTCTTCCCACGACCTCATAGTACACCATAACTCATTTTCTGTGTCAAATACTAGATTTCTCTAGTTCAGGGATGAGCAATCCTGTCCTGGAGGTTCACTGTCCTGCAGCGTTTAATTCAACATATCTGCCTGTAGTTTTCAAGCAATTCTGAAGATGTAGATTCGATTTTTCAGGAATGGAGCTAAACTCTACAGGATAGTGGCCCTCCAGGACTGGATTTGCTCATCCCTGCTGTAGTGTATTCTGATACTTCTCCCACCACATTCAAGTAGTTAAGCCTTCAACTTTAAAAACAAGTGTTTCCATCATGAACAAGTTAATATAGACTGGTCTGTAATTTTCTGATAGTGTATATCAGAAAATTACAGACCAGTCTATATTAACTTGTTCATGATGGAAACACTTGTTTTCAACCAGGTCTCTTCCTTACTTTTACAGGACACATTTCTATGCAACAGTCAGACTTTAAAAGCAGCCCCCAGATCATGTGTCCTCATTACGCTGGACTATACTGCAGATTTTGACACATTAAATTACCAAATCCTTTTATCTATCTTCTTCTTAATGTGCATTACAGGAACTACATTCCACTGGTGCGAGTATTACCTTACAGGTAGATCATTCAGGGCGTCTCGAAAGGGAGAGATGTCTAAGTTATATTAACTAACCAGCGGAGTACCTCAGGGTTCGGTGCTGGGTCCGTTTCCTTTCTTGATTTAAACAATGTTGCTGGTACGTACCATACATTCACATTGATTTTCCTGATACACTAAGGACACACGGCTCTAATAAGTACTTGCACAGATCTTCCTGCCTGGCAAACTCTGATGTGGATGTGGATGAGGGAACCCCCCCAACAATTCACCACAAATCACTGTTTAGCAATGTTCTTCGATGATAACACCGTCTTTAGACTGGATTACTGCTATGCTCTTCTAGCTGGCCTTTCTGTTTACGCACACAAACCTCTGGAAATGATCCAGTAGGTCTGTTGTCTGTAACTCAATGAGAACCCAAAAGACAGGGCATGCTACACTTTTCTTTCTCACTTTAACTGGCTGCTAGTTGTTGCCCATAGTTCAAACCATTGATGCTTGCATAGAGAATCTTCACTGGATCTATAAATGTCAAGCCAAGGCAATTATTGTATTTGTTTATAATTTATCATCTCAAGTCTGCTTTGTGACTAATCATTCCTGGCAGTGTGTCAATTTTCAAAGCAATTTTATGTAATAAATTAACTTGTTTATTTATCCTTTCAGCATGATTCTCATTCATTAAGAAGGTTCATCTTAGTAGGCTAGACAACTCTCTCTATAGATCTGTACAGAGCCTCTGAGACAGACCTAAACTCCCTTAAGTTCAATTTAAGGGAGAAAACAAACTGTCAGATCTAAGAGCTCAAGTCCGCCATAACAGTCAAATCAGTTAGTCGGGTTAACATTTAACTAGAAAAGAAAATATATCTGTTTGTCAGGATTCCTGGATGTTGTCATCAGCTGTGGCAATGCCAGCACTGTTTGGACTAGACGTGTGATCGTATTTGTGCAACAGAGACACGTACCCTCGTTTCTGCTCAGCTCAATGTCAGCAAACAGGCCGATCTTAATGATCTGCCACAAAAGGCCCAACACCAGATGAGGTTTGCCTTCCCGAAGGTCCAGAGCTCCGATGTTGACCACGTGACAGCCAATGGCAGAGGCCGAGTTAAGAGCCAGGTTAAGATTCTCCTGCAATACAGAAGCAATGATCTCTGTTAGACCCAAATCTCTCTCTCTCTCTAACACATGCGATATAATAGATTTGAAAAAAAGTGATTCAGAGTCATATTTTAAAGAATAATCTTCAAACAGAGACGGCTGCAAAAATAAATCAAAACCAAACCTGTATTGTGAATGGTGTTAGTTTCTTCTTGTTAATGGTCCTCTCATCAATAGTATCAGGTACTGACAGGTTGATCATTTTACTAAAAGGAATCAATGACATATGCAATGAGGTGGTTTCTTAAATAATATAAAATAATTAAAACTCACAGGCAAGATGTTGAGGAGTGTGTCCGACTTACCACAGCACAATACCGTCACCTACAGCCTTGAAGAGAGAATCTGTATTGGGGTTCATGGGCAGCACATGTTTACAGTCAGGGTCCTGTTCCAGCGCTGTGTTGATCCAGTTCACGAAAGCAAACCTCTCCTCCTCTGGACAAAGACACAGAAAACAAGATCACATACCACTAACCACTAAAAACATAAAGGTTGCACTTTGTTTTACAGTACGTGCACTTACAGTGTACTTATCTAAGAAAGTACTGGGTAATATAAGTTAACTACATGGGTTAAGGCTAGGTTTAGGGGTAGGTTCAGGGTTAGTACCTAGTTATTACCCAGTTATTGCAATTATTATAATAAGTAAATAGTATGTATGAGGAACAGGACTGTAAAAAATAAAGTGCTCCCAACCTAAAAATACAAAAAAGTACATGGTACTATATTATAATGTTATGGGATTTAGAACCTGGTATTACCACTGCATTAGAGTAGCTTGTAGATCTCAAGGTATGAATATGGCAATCCATAAAAAAAACACACATATTATTATCATCTGATACCATTACTTTACCTTGGTTCTGCCACAGTACTACATTCCAAGCCAGTGGGAAGTGGCGGAAAAGTAATTATAGCAAAAGGAAACAGTGGTTTGTCTGATCCGGTGATAACCGAGGCGTTTTTACCTGAGAAGGAGTGCTGTGTGCCCGCACTGGACAGCTCGGATGTGCCGCCAATAGCCAAGATTCCCTCTTTCCTGTTGATGGCCTTCCGGAAGCTCTTTGCAATGTCACTGCTCTTCAGCTCCTGAAAGATCTGTGCATGGGACACATGGGACCATAAAATTAATTATAAAATAGATTGTTTCTGGATGCATGATACATGATACAGAAACTGCTGCAACATCCGTTCACCATACTAATTTAAAAATACACTAATGCACAAGAGGTCCGTGAAACTAAACAGATGCACATATTTAATGGCGTGTGGCATGTGTGTATAATTAAAGCATGATTGTCAGTGCCAAGGCTGCCAGCAGCTGCTCATAACCTCCTCACAGCAGTGCAAACAAACACAGGGCCGTTCAACGGGATGATGCCCCATTTGCAGGAAGCGGCAACGGTCTCAATAAAATAGCCTGTATATCAACATTTACTGACTGCAAAAGAGTCTCTGTGATATTCTGGACTGCAGAATTATTCAGCAAGGTCACATTAAATTGATCAAAAATAACAGAGGGACTTTTACATTGTTACAAAAAAATGAACTTATGAACTTTCTATTAATCAAAGAATCCTGAAAACAAGTGATCACATAACTATATATTATAATAATAAGACTCATTATTAATAAATGAGCACCAATAATAATAATAATTGAGCATCAAATCAGCATATTAGAATGATTTCTGAAGGATCATGTGACACTGAAGACTGGAGTAATGATACTAAAAATATACTTTAAATTAAAATATATACAAATTGAAAACTGTTACTTTAAATTGTAATAATATTTCACAATATCTCTGGTTCTACTCTATTACTGATCAATGCAGTCTTGGTGAGTATAAGAAACATAAAAAAATCTTAGTTATTCCAAACTTTTCACTAGTTTGTGGGAATTTCTGGCCTATTTCACAACTCTCCTCAAACAGCCTGCACGGTTTAAGGTATCATGTCAGTAGCACATGGGATGAGATCCACACACAGTAATTATTTCATCATTCTTTTAGTACCACTAATTACTAAAAATGATGAAATGGTGAACAGGCCATCTGGATTCAGCACTGAAACGCTAATCTCAAAGTGCAGTGTATTATCTGGTGTCCATATATGGTGAAAGCTACTGCTGAATATGCAAATCAGGGATTTTAAGCTTTAAATGGCATGTTTTAAAAAAAAAATTGTTGGGTTTCAAATTCCGTTCCAACTAAACAGCATCACATAGCGCTCTTAAACCGTCTAATTTATTAATCACGCAGAAACCTTTTAACTGTAATCATTTAACTCACTCTAAACGATGCACATGTTCATTCATTAAAGTCATGCTTGCACAGTACAATTTTAGAACAGCATATGTGATCACGTAAATGTTTTCTCACGACAATAACATTTGATTTGCAAATGAAGTTTATGGACTGAACAAAGCATTGAATCACGCAACTACTTTTTCTTTTTTTCAAAGCACTACAATGAAAAGTGATGTTTATGTGTAGCAAGTTTTAAGCGTAGTTAGGATGTGTATGTAGATGTTTCGAATTATTTTGGGATATTACGGAACAGAACAGTTCGTAGACACTTACAGACAGGAATTCTTCAAAGCTGATCTTGTTGTCCTTGTCTTTGTCTCCATCTTCCATCAGTTTCTGGATGATCTCTCGGACTTTGTACCCTGGCAGGGGCAGATTGGCCTCTTTGAACAGATCGTGGAGCTCATGGTCACAAATAAAGCCATTGCCATTCAAATCTATGAAGAGAAATGGAAATGATTGGTTTGGTGCAACATCTTGCCTCTTCCCAACAAGCACAAAACATTAACTTAGGTTGCAATTAGTTAACGTTGCAATTCAACAGCGTAAAAATATTAAGAAACTACAACAACATTGGAAAAAAAAAAGAGAGGACATGCAATTGAAATAGTTTGATTAGCCAAAATTATCAACAGCAAACTGCAACTTTGAGAAAACCTGTAAAATTAAATGTTTTGGAAATGTGAAAACATCTCTCGAGTAGGTTTTAAGCAGCCTAAAATGTCAATGTAACATTTCAACACAAAAACAAATAGATCTATACACTTTAATTAAAATCCTAAAATGTAAGGAAAATATTAATTTTATAGAATTTATGCTTAAGACTAAAACATAGTCCACACCAAACATTCTCACTAAGCTTCAAGCAAAGCATTCTGGTATTGTCTTATCCACAAAAGAGACACGCAACATGACAGATACTGGCCAGAACGAGGTCTAGAATTTTTTTTTTTTACTCATAATATAAATATTTAAAATTGAATATAGCCATTTTTATTCTAGTATTATGATCATGTATCTAAATATGTGAATTATAACCATGTATCTGAGTATGTGAGTGTGTAGAGGCCTGTAAGAGACTAGAATGTGTTTGCATATGTTGGAGTCTCTCGCTCTGCCATTAGATATATGATATAAATGGTAAGCTGTGCGTCCCATTAAAGAATATTTGTAGGATGAGCAGGGGCCTCTAATGTAAATAGGTTGAGTCCTTTCGTTCCACTTTTCCAAAAATGGAAGAATTGATAAACAATATTGGTGCAGAGTTTGAAAATGCATAAGATGTATTGACCCCACCTTGGGGGAGAGCTATAGGAACTTAGACTTTATTACAAAGAAATAAAGCCATCTTAAAGCCAACTCCAAGACTTCGAGAGTGATTTTTCACAGAGGTGAAAGAAGCCACTAGAAACGCTACAGTAGATAGGCAGCGCACTGGGTTTGAAACAGAGCTGTTGTGTTATGTGTGTCTAAAAACTAAAACAGAATAAACAACATTAGAAAATAACCATTAAGAATTGTCAGCCACTGGGGTTTTTCTAGTATGTGCATTACAATACCAGGACACGGGCAACAATTTAGGCTCCAATGTTCTGCCCAGTCTACGGGAGAAATCTGATAAACGGAGAAATGCAGTCTGAACCACATTCTCGTCAAGGACCATTAGAAAAAACTCCAAATTCCACAAACTTCAAAACCCAGACTTATAGACCGAAGTCTAAGATCACCAAATCGCAGTATACTCTTTAAAGGGGTCATGAATTGAAAAAACTAATTTTCCTTGATCTTTCGACATATAAGATGTCATTGTACTATAAAAACACCCTGTAAGTTTCAGAACTCAAAACATCCTTGTTAGTCCAAAAACAGCTTTTATTGAATCCAAGCTCAGAAAATGACTCGTATTTTGTCTCATTATGGCGTAATAGTACGACGAAAGACCGCATCAGCAGAAGAAGATCAACGCCTTCTTCTACATCATCACGTCTTTGGCTCCGCCCACTGGTGCATTAGAGAGATGAAACATAGAGGATTCACTGGACTAAAACATTACCTTACAAAGGATCCTAATGCTATGAATGTGGTTATTTATATTCAACTATGTGAATGTCTAAGTAGAGCATTTGTTTGTTTGTTACATTTCACTGTGGATTCTTTGGTACATCAGTCGCATTTCGGCACAGGCTTTAAAAACAGACTTTTACTGTAAGAAATTGACCTGACAGTAATGCCACAACAACTTAATCAAGCCCTGGTCATATCTAGGCTTGATTACTGCAATGCTCTTCTGGCTGGACTTCCATCAAGTGCAACTAAACCTCTACAAATGATTCAGAATGCTGCAGCTCGTCTCGTCTTCAACGAGCCAAAAAGTGCCCACGTCACTCCTCTGTTCATCTCTCTGCACTGGCTACCTCTCGCTGCTCGCATCAAGTTCAAGGCATTGACGTTTGCTTACAGATCTATCACAGGCTCAGCTCCCTCCTACGAGTCTACATCCCTACCAGAAGCCTACGATCGGTCAACGAGCGACGTCTCGTGGATCCATCACAGAGAACCAACAAAATCACTTTCCAGAACATTCTCATTCACAGTTCCATGCTGGTGGAATGATCTCCCGACCCTCATCCGGAGTGCAGAATCCCTGACAACATTCAGAAGACAGCTGAAAACTCATCTCTTCCGTGAGCACTTAACCTTTATAAAAAAAAAAAAAAAAAATTCCTTTTCCTTTAATCCTCCCTTATCAGGCTTATGCTACTCTGAACAATGCCTGAACTTCGTATTTTGAGCACTTTTTGCGTTGTTTTTGCCTCTTCACGATGACTCGCTTAATTTAGTCCTAAATTGTAAGTCGCTTTGGACAGAAGCGTGTATTAATTCTAATGCCAATTATTTCTGATATGTAATAATTCATGTACAGTCAGACGTTATTTGTCTTTAAATTGTTTATTGCTGTTTATGCGTCAGTAAATCAAGCGACTAAATGTTCAACTTCGCATTGTTTCTCTTAGCAGCATGAAAATAATCTGTTATTTAAATTGTGATTAAATTATAATTACATAATAATATACAGAATGCAATCAAAAAACTCGCCCTTTAGCTGTCAATCAAACAGTGCGTGTTTATCAGTGTCTGAGTTCTGGACTCTCGCCAAAACTCCCGTTATAATCAATGATGCTGACTCCACTGCACAACAGCCCCCTACGCATCCTTCAAACCGAGTGATGGCTTTCTTGATTTCCTCTCTGGTTGGCTTGTTACAGTTGATGGGTAAGTCTGAGATCGGGTCGATGATTGGTGGAGCTGGTCTATTCAAGAGACTGCACAACAGATCTCTTATTTACATGGTGTTTACGCTGTTAGTTATGATGAAGACATTCGTGAGAGTGCAGAAATTGAGTTGCAATGACAATATCACTGCATTCATGCGTTCAACAAACATGTCTGTCATCAGCTACAGTGCTCATCGCTGCAACCTTTCATGCCATGAGAGGAGATCTTAATATAATGCTGTAATCAACACTTTTCAAAATGAGCTAATCTCGACAGCTGTAGCCTAATAGAAGAAACGTAGTAAAAGTTTGAAAGAGTTCCTCATGTAATGCTCATTTCATATGCAAAGCTGTTAGCTAATCACAGCAGTGGGCATTTACATTCTCACAGCAGACACACCCCTTCAAACAGAGCGTTAAAGTCAGAGGCTAAAATCAGGGCAGAAAATGGCCTTTTATTTTCTAAATTATGACATTTTTATGTAAAAATCATACTAACATAAGTGCACCACTGGAAGAATAACAAAATGACCCCTTTAATGACTTGCTTTTTGTAAATCTACAGGCATACCATATTAATACTGTACTCATACTCTATGCAATAGTCAAACTCAGGTAGTGGCTGACATTAGTCTTCTAAAACACTTCAACAACTCTACTTCTGAAGCACACAAAGAGATCAAATGGAAATATTTATGTAAGTATATATATAGTTAAATATTTTAGTTAAACTAACCAATCACATTTTTTAGAGACATTGGCTGGGCTGTATTTTTTATATATATTTTTTAACTATTGAAAACACAGCATTTTTATACTATTTTTACTGATTTAACATGTTATTTAAGTGTCATATAAGTATCTTAGTATCTCAGTACAGTACGATAGTGGCAATATTTTTCCATAGTTGAATTCTAATCATATCTAATAATTTCTAAAAATCTCAACTGTACTTGCTTGACCCGTGAGAACAATCATTGTCCTTGTGCGTACATTTGAGCTTCCGTTGACCATATTTCTTGTGCTCTATGTATGTGTGTTGATCAATGTTTATATGTGAATAAAAGCCTAAATTATACCTGTTATTAATCAAATAAAGTGATCATGAATTAAGCCGCTTGATTCTAATGGGTTTACGATCTCTTTATGAACGTTTTGAAGATTCAAAGTTTTGGGTGAATGAACTTTCATTGGAAGGACAAAAATATCTTAGAGATCATTTAAAATATCTTAATTTGTGTTTTGAAGATGAACAAAAGTCTTAAGATGGTGACAGAATTTGTGGGTGAACTAACCAAAGAACCAGCGCTGATGAAAGCCGACGATGTTGTCGAATGTGTTGTCGTGTAAATGAGACAATTGTCTATTTCTGAAGATATATTCGTCATTTAAAAAGGGAAACCGACACTGCAGATACACACACCATAAACAAAGCAGTGTGCTAACCGTTTTGAATATCAGTCCTGCTAAACTCTTTCTTTATTCCACTCCGCTCATGTTAATATTGAAATATTCGCCAAGAACACTCAGGTAAGATGACGTAACATTAGAACAGCCTTCAATCTGTACCGTTTTGACTTCTTTGCTCGCTGTTTTGCTATTATTCTCATGCACTGACTCGTTCACTAAGCTGAACAGCCAATCAGAGTTCCCTCTTTCACCGACGTTGATTCAACATGTCGAATCTGTGTGAAACCGTGCGGAAACAAATTGAGGAAACTTTGTCGGCCGACGCATTAAAAACTGCCCGACCGTCGGCTCGGTGTGTCCCGGGCTTAAAAGAGACTTTTTTAAAAGGTTTAGTTCACCCAAAAATGAAAGTTCTGTCAGTAATTACTCACCCTCAAGTTGTTCCAACCCCGTAATACCTTCGTTCATCTTCGGAACACAAATTAAGATATTTTTTATTAAATCTGAGAGCTGGATCACTCCTCCATAGACTTCTAGGTGACCGAAACTTGCTGGCCCAGAAAATGTATTAAAGAGATCGTTAATATAGTCCAAGTGACTACAGTGGCTCAATCTTAAGTTTATCAAGCGACGAGAATACTTTTTGTGCGCAAAAACAAACAAAAATAACGACTTTATTCCACTATTCATTTCCTTCTCTCTGGGCCTCGAGTTAGTTCACGTAGTGTTTTTGCGCAGCGCGTCTGTGTTGCACGTCACCACGTAGGCTCACTATTGGCCGACGCTGGTCATGTGTGATGCGTGTGACGTACAACACAGATGCGCTGCGCAAAAACACTACGTGAAAAGACTCGAGGCCCAGATAGAAGGAAATGAATAGTGGAATAAAGTCGTTATTTTTGTTGTTTTTTGCGCACAAAAAGTATTCTCGTCGCTTGATATACTTAAGATTGAGCCACTGTAGCCACTTGGACTATATTAACGATCTCTTTAATAACTTTTCTGGGCCAGCAAGTTTCGGTCACCTAGAAGTCTATGGAGGAGTGAGATTTGTGTTCCGAAGATGAACGAAGGTATTACAGGGTTGGAACAACATGAGGGTGAGTAATTACTGACAGAATTTTCATTTTTGGGTGAACTAACCCTTTAAGCTGACACTTTCAGAGTGCAAAATATGGCAAATATTCAGTGCACAGTTATCCTAATGCTAGCAAATAAACTAAACCAATTACTTGTTAATAGATCCAAGTCTTATTCAAATATTTATACAAAAGATTTAATTTGAATAGGACTTGGAACACACACACACACACACACACACACACACACACACACACACACACACGTGACAGTAAACACTTGGTTGGTTTTGGAGACAAAAGTCCATGAGGACAGTTTAAAAGCCAGGCAACAGGTTATGCCAAAAACTTCATGAACTCAAATGAAAAACCCAGATGTTTTTCTGAGCAATAACAATCCAGACTTTAAAGAAACACGCTGCACATGAAGTCAGGGGGAGAGATAACAACGTTACAAAACAATTAGGCCATCACACACACAAAAACAAACATCTAGAGTTTCCTCATCAATGGCATTTAAAACTAGAAGCCAAATGAGACATTTGAAAGTAGATCCTAAATTAGGCTTTGCACAGCGATGTAGGCTAGCTGTTTTCATCCATGCAGAGAAAACAAAGACAAATCACAAGATACGTAAAGGAAAAAGGACACCTTTGCGGTCGGGCGGCATGCCAAGTTGTGATTATAGTAGACAAAACTGGTTGGACAGGAAGAACACTCACCGACTTTCCCGAAGGCCTCCCGCAACTCCTCCAGCTCATCTTTAGATATCTTTCCTGCCATCTCCCCGAAGAACAACCCGAAGCTCTCTCAGTCGAATAAAGTGTGTCCTTCTATGGAGAGAAGACAAAAACTTTATTGTGTGGACTTCCAAATTGTGGTAAATGCACAATGGCGCAAGAGAAACCTGGAAGTGGGATTGTACAGTAAGATGATAAGACATGCAAACGACATGCAAACGTCTATCAAGTATGAAACAAGAGCAGACTATATTTGGGCAAAACTTATGTTCGAGAGGGCGCGTCAAGTCCTTTTGAATGTAACCTGACTGTAATGCAAGCAGTGCAGTCACATGGTTCTTTGCCAAGACAATGATTGAAACACTACTTCATTTATTTAAATGACTAGGCTAGTTTTTGTGTTTAGTCAACTGCAGAGTCGACTGGAAAAAAAACGAGCAAAGAGTCACATATCCAGTTATTGCACATTGAAAAATGGTAGAAAACCAAAAAAAGATCAACTAAAAGAGTCTAATCCACAGCCAAAAGTCAAAGCCTGGACGTGTTTCTTTGGAAGATCAATGTGTTATTTTATCTCTGAGTTATGATAGATGTGTTCAGATCTGAACACCAGATGCAGTCTATACTGAACTGTGCTACAGTCGGTCTGTTTTTGTTTAATTGTGAAAGAGGACCAAACTACCTTCTTAAAAATAAGAACCAATTGAGTTCCCCAAAGAACATTTCAGAGAACAGTTCATAAAAGAGCCCTTTTTCTTAGTGTGAAGATCATTTTATTAATCTAGCCTAATAAGAACACTTTTCTACTATAAAGAACCTTTTATGCATTGCAAAGGTTCCATTGATGTTAAAGGTTCTTTCATGGAACCATCAATGCCAATAAAGAACTTTACATATACGAGTATAGCATAAACCTTATCATCCAAACACACAATAAGCAGTAATACACTAAACACTAAAATTCATTTACTCACCCTCAAGTTGCTCCAAACCTGTATGAGTTTCTCTCTTCTGTTGAACACAAAAGAAGATATTTTAAAGAATGTGGGTAATCAGACAGTTGACGACACCCATTGACTTCCATAGTGTTCAACAGAAGAAAGAAACTCATACAGGTTTGGAACAAAACAAGGCTTAATAAATGATGACAGAATTTCCATTTTTTTTCTATTTTCATCCCTTTAACGGTTCTTTATTGAACCATCAATGCCATTAAAGAACATAAACCTTATCATCCAAACACACAATAAGCAGTAAAACACTAAACACAATACACTAAAACCATGGTAAATATTTGTCCAGGATATAACAATAATTAATATCGTCCATCTGAATGCAGTATTATGGCATTGGCCCAATGTGTCAGTGAGCAGCAATGAACACACTATGTTGACGTACCGTTTGAATCGAGGCCACAACAAAATAAAACCTGTTGAGCAGAGTCCACCCACAGCAGCTGAACCGAGAACAGATGCAGCGTTCCAGCCTCCGTTGCACACGCTGACCTGAGATCTGCTCTTACGGGCAGCGATCACAGCACTGCAGCACTTCAAGCAACCCGAGACACATCTTCCTATTAGCCACTACCTTACAAGCACTCATGATGATTCAGGACACACCCGCAGCGCATGTCAACATCGTCGTCAATCCAGCTCGTGCTTTTTTTCAACCAGTTAGTTATGTCATTAGCGGTGCCAGCTGTCCAACCACACCCCAGTGGGACAGCATAAAGTTAGAGACTTCTAAAAATGCTCTAAAAGGAGTCAATGGCATGCCAATGTTACATAATGGTTAAACTGTTTATTGTTTGAATAACTCTTAAAGACAGCGCTGGACTCAATTTGTCTCAAGGTCTACATTTGATGTCATCTTTCAGCTATTCCGAAGGCCAACACAGAAACTTTGCTGGAATTTTTAAGAAAAACACAAAACACAAACGGGCCAAATCTCCACCCTTGTGGCATCCCTTTCACGGACACAGTACTGTGTGCTACATACCTTTATTGAATCATCAGCTGGAATCAATTCACGCTTTGATAACCTTCATCACAATCCAAGCATAGATCAAGTCTAATTTGACTAAGGTTTGTTTACTTCCCAAATGAGTGAGGAGCAGTTTGACCTCATGGGACTGAGTCATGCACAAATCTAAGCAACCAGAGAATCCTGTCTAGTCACTAGATTTTCAGAGTCTCTGAGGACTGCCAACACTGCACGAGTGATTGAACAAAGTCAAAACCATTATGCAGTGTTAAGTTACAAAGCAAAAGCAAAGGAAAAACAGCCACAGAATTGCTTTCTTGGGGTTTTGATTGAAAAACACAAAGCGGAGCATGTGCTCCACCACACAAAATGGATTTACCAGTCTGACGAGATGCAAAAAAAAAGAAAAGCTTAGTTAACACGACCAGTTACCCAAAAACTGCTTCTTTCGCTCCAAAGCTGCAAACAGAGGCAACAAATGTGGACTCAAACAACAGACGTCTTTCACAGATGTTGTGCTGTTGGCAGAGCAGCTGGGAAAAGAGACAGACAGACAAACAGAGACTGCTTTTCCCCAGTGTATAACGTTAATGAGAGAGTGTGAGATGAACAGGAGAGGAGAAGCAGCAAAAAAAAAAAAAAGAGAAAAAGAGAGACAAACCGTTGGGATGCGTGCAGAGAATGGGTCTGTAGGCAGCAGCGGTCGCAGCAGAAGAGGCAGTGCTCGCTCCACACCCTTCAAGGCTAATCTGAAACACCAGCATTCCTGCCTGCCTCACAAAGACCTAGGCAGCAAGTCATAACACTTCCTGACAGGCTATGGGAGACGCGGTCGGCGTGTCCGTCGGAGAGGGAGGAGGGATCGGTAGGCGAGAAGGAGAGGGGGAGGGGAAAGCGTGCATGCTTTGCTTTTTTTCTTTACTACCAACGTTTCCATCCCAGATGTACAGAGTAATGCAATAAAGTCACGAGAGAGAAAAGGGGCAGGGAAAAGTTCAATGCATCTCTCAAATCCGCATACCGTCACTCACCTTAAAACATCCTGTTGCTTTAAAAAGTCGCTACCGGAGGGGAAAAAAATAACAGTGTGGACAGACATATGCTGAATCACTCCACTGAATCACTTGGAAACACATGCCGAACATGTGATATCTTTGCATGTTCAAGCAGAAAGACTGTTCAAATAAACAGGTTGTGCTTTTATGTTAGTTAAAAAAAAAATCACATACAGTCAGCGCAAAAACTGCTGCCATTTGGCTGCGAAAATAAATAAAACATTTTGTAATATCCTCCCACAGTCTATCAGTGGTAAACTAATTTCAAGGACGGCTGAGCGGGTAACGTAACAAAGACTCATTCATTTGCTAAGGAAACGGGCCACATGATAAATAACAGAACATTCACAGAGACAGACCTTAAATGAGGGCGTGATGACCTCGAAACAAACTCTTACTGTTTCAGTTCAGCATTAAATTCATCAAATTTGGAAGTGCATCATCTTATTTCTCATAGCCTAAAGCACAAGTTGCATGTGGGTTATAAATGGGTCTGGGTTTTAGCGAACTGCTATGCATTTGCCAGGGCCCCCAAGTTAAGATAGCCCACCTCCACATATTTTGTCCCAAGAGCTCCTTTTTTGCCCATTTCATGAAAACATGAGTCTCTATGAAAAGTAAGAGCACAGCTCTCATGACCTGGGACAAGTTGCACGGCAGCAGAAACATACGCTCATTAACATATAACCACTCACATTTACATACCAATGCCTTTTCAGCAGAAACTTGGCCGCACCCTGAGGAAAAAGTGTGAACTATGTTGTATTTCACAATACAAGGTTAGCTAATCATACCAGATCTCATTTACATATAGAGATACCACCTAGGCTTATTGGAAAAACATGCCTTTACATTTTTACAAAACTCCAAAAGCTTATCTATACATATGCAGTTTCCAGCTGAAATGAACAGTAGAGACCGTAAAACACCAACATCTTCTAATCATTTTCACAGGAGCAGATCATTGATAAATAAAGACTTTTTTTAAATGCGATTCATTATAAAATACTATGTTATGGCCTTTTACCACGCGCATGATTGGTAAACTAATACATTTTGATGTTAGCATCACATAACCAGTTCCATATGCATCTTTTCTCCCATAGTAAACTTGCTCGGTAGCTCACCTAGTACAATATTACACACGGGTACGAGTCCCGTGAAACATGAGTCACGACTCAAGATAAAAGAGCTCAGACACTTGTAGAGGCAAGCTAAAATGGCATTGTTGCTTCATTGTCTTGGCTTTTGCTAACACTATCGGTTAGGTTTAGGGTCGGGTTTAGTTTTGAGATCATTAACCTTGCAGTGCCACTCACTCAACACTTAATTTCTGAACTGCCATGATACGTACAACCAACATAAAACATTGCCAGATTCACAGATTAAACTGATCATGCTGGGCATTTCACTCTGAAAGTGTCACAAAACATGGAGGAAGCAATGTTATACCATTTTGCAGAAAATTAAATGTCGTCACATGCATGTTTTCTAACGAGCCTCTATTCTATGTAGATGTGTGTGTAATATTAAGGATTGTTAAAATATTTTATTATGAGACAAGCAAATCATCAGTTGATTTCCGAAAAGCGAAAACATTGTGGTGCAAAACATCCAGACCAGACACAACAACTGCTCAACCAATGGCATGATCCGGGGGCGGGACTATCCGTTTGTCCAACCATAGCCAATGGATGACGCGTTTATAAAACCCTTTTGAAAACAATCGTGACTAACATCATTCAAAAATAAAAGGTTTTACAGGAGCCCTGCTCACATTGCATACATTTCTCGACACAAGTGAAAGGTTCCTTTCATTATGAATGTGTAAATGTGTTGCCAGACCACAGAGGAATTCCTGATTTTGGCATTCCTGAAGCTCAGGTTACAACACAACACAACACCTGTTAAACAAGTCGGATCTTGAAGATCAGGAACATTCAGATTCAAGAGGAAAAATCCCCCTAACAGCTGGAGAACACAGTTGTGTTGGATCCTCAAATTCCACCATTGCAAAACAGCAACTAAGATTATAAAGCTCTCTCATCTCTGTTCTTCTCAACAGTTGCTGAAACTTGCTGGCATTTTGTTGCCAGAGGAAACAATGGTAAAGCAGCAGAACAAAGGTCTACTTCAGTGCAAACTAGGGCTGCGCGATACTGAAGAAAAATGCGATATGCGATAATAATGCGATATAAGATGGCTGCTGGTTTTGTAGCAGGCTATTTGAAGTATTTAAATTCAAAACATTGTAACATTCCTATAACTGGATTGTTTTATTTGTATTTTATTACTTTTATATTGTATATTGTTACTTTGATAAATAAATTATTCATTCTGTGATATACAAATTTGATCCCTGACGTATTTTGTGGATTAGGCTATTAATGCAGATTAGAATAAAATAAAAATTCACAATAGTATTTAAAAAAAAAAATAAAAAAAAATGATTACAGTAATGAAAATAAGGATCACCACAGAAAATAAGAACTACTAATAATTACTAGTAAAAAACATGCATTACAGTAAAAACAAAATAATTTGTGAGGGAAATGTTCTTAACTATCATTAAATCGTCAAAACTCTCACAATTCTTTAAGCAAAATAAATGTTGAAACGGGACATTCTCTCAAAAACATTCAGTACAAGTGGTGGCACAGTAAACCTGACACTTCACGCAAACATGTTCACCCCTAACGGCTTTACGTAACATGAGCTTTTAACCAGTCCCATTCAAAGTGGTCAAATTTACCAACAGAGTGATGTGAAATGTAGCCTACCGTTTCAAAACAACATCATGAAGACATATCAAAGCAATCTGCAGTATATTTAGAGCAATGCCAATGGGATTCAGAGTCACACAACAAATTAGAGGAAGGAATAGCTGATTGTTGATATGACCCCCTCCTAGCATTCAATCGAGGGAGAACTTAAACACTGAAGAAAAGAAAGGAACATGAAGTCCAGCCAAGAAAAGAGCAACGATATTCACAAGATTCAGATTCACAAGGCCGGACATTAGAGGTGAATGCAGGATTGTGTAGTCAGAGCATGTTTAGTCTACAGCCTCCACCGGGTTATCACAGATCATAAAGCATGAATAAACCAGTGAAGTACTACAAAACCACATAAAAAAGACAGACTACCGGTCTGAAATTGCTGTCGTCAAGTCGTCCCAAACATACAACTCTCTTTCTTACTGTATATGGAACACGAAAGGAGATGTTTAGCAGAATGTTCACGTTGCTCTTTTCCATACAATCAATGGCGATCACATCTGTCAAGTTCCAAAAACAACAAAAAGCCTCTTAAAAGTAATGAATTTTTATTTATTTTTTACATCTAGTCTAACTGTAAGTTTGTTCTGTTACACGTAGTTCTCACTGGATCCGTCAGGTTTCGCATTAAAGTCCCCCTGCAGTCAATCATTTTATCCCTTAAAACGAATTTCTGTCAGGACCACTATCGTCAAATACGATTGACAGTTAGCATACAGTTTGGATTGGCGGTATGGTTCTGTTCTGGGCAAGAAATCCCTGCGCGTCCATGCAGTCTAGCATGGATAAGAGCAGCAATAACCCCACTTAGGGTAAACAGAACAGAACCAACATGAATGTATTGCAGATTTCATTAATTCAAGATTTTAAAGTACAACATAATTCGAGAATTTATTCTGATTCAAGGGGAATCTGAATGCCATGCTGACTGGACAGGAGGAGCTGGGGATGGAGGAGGGTAATGAGCTCCTGAGAAACGCGACAGCTGCTGATAATACTGAAGGAGCTTACATATGTATACAGTGATAGGCGTCGTATTCCTATAGGTAGACGTGGATCAGCTGATGCGAGCTTGACTAACGTGACCTGCCAGAACTGACGCTACGCTCGATCTTTAAGAATCAAAATGACATGTTTAAATGCAGCAGCTCGAATTACCTGATCTACTCGCTAAACTGGTTTAATTCAGCCATGTTTGACCCAGAAACTGATCCAGAAAAGAAGAGGAAGAGTGAATCATACAGGCTCGTCTACAAGTCCTTGTCTCAGGATGGTAAAGCGTTTTATGTATCGCTCTCTACAACGTCAGAAACATAACGGTAATTGATATGATTAGCCTTTGGCTTAACTACGTTATCAGACCGCTAATAATGTGTTGCTAATGTTTATAAACGGCAGTGAAGCGCGCTGGTAGGTCACATGATAATGACAACATGGAGAATGCAGAACCAGATTACATTCATACCCATTACCTTTTTAGCGCGTACAAAATACGTGTTCAAAAAAAGTAGCTACTCAAGAGAGTATGCGATTTCAGACGCAGCCAATGTCTTTACAACATGTAAAAATGCATTTTATGCTTCTTTCCAAGTGGAAAAAGGTCTTATTCACTGTAAGAAAAAAAAATGTTGTTGGAAAACAGAAAAGGCACCAGTAATTTTCTGCCAAGTTTACAGACATTTTCTTTTAACCCTAAAACACAACATAGTGCACCGTGCAACTCAAAATACACACGTAAAAAAATCAATACGGAACAAATTCCTTCATATTAACACACAGTGCATCGGTCCCCGTTTTTACAGGCTTTTCTTGGAGCGCTGTTGCATTTCAAGACTCAAAGTTTGGTGGCTTTTATGAGGGGAAAATGTGGCAGAACTGGGGTGGAACCATCTGGACTTCCCGAACAGTCAAAACACTAAGAGGCCAACAGATTTTTTTTTCATTATCATTCAAGACCATTAGTTATACGCCCACTAGAGGAGGCGGAGAGACACAACAGGCCTGAGGAATATTAGTTAGGGAATCAGAGTAGAAGCCAACCTTGAGACACTTCAGTCTGTGGTGTCTTCAATACAGCGCTGAATACTTCCTCTCACGGTCTATCCTGAGAGGCATGGCATATCATTAAAAATAATCAAGATTCATTCAGCACAATAGTCAAATGCTTGGAGGCCATGAGCAAACAGCCTCCCACAGACATTGCTGAGGCATTTTTGTCCTGACATCACTTTAACCAATGGCGTCCAAACCACACGGTTCTCCAGGAACGGCTCTGACCGAGAACATGCTTCAGTGAACCGGCGGCAAGTAACACTTACAGCTGAAGAATGAAGGGTTTGAGAATGCGAGACGGCTCTCGGAGGAAGAATATAACCACAGCATGACAGAAACCAGTATGAACAGTGTTTCGCGGAGGACAAAGCCAGACACACTTAAAGGAATAGCTCACTGAGAGATTCACTTGAAAATTCTGTCATCATTTAGCCTACTCTTCTTTTCTTTCTTGTGTTGAACACAAAGGAAGATGTTTTAAAGAATGTCGGTAACCAGAGAATTTTTGGACCCCATTGACTTCCATAGTAGGAAAAAAAATACTATGGAAGTCAATGGGGTCCAACAACTGTCTGGTTACCGACATTCTTCAAAACATCTTCCTTTGTGTTCAGAAGAAGAAAGAAACTCATACAGGTTTGGAATAACTTGAGGGTGAGTAAATGATGACAGATTTCTTTTATTTTTAAGTGACCTCTTCCTTTAACACAGGCTCTGTAATGATCAGGAATGCAGACAGATTCACCTTCCTGCTTCCTGAACCAATCACAGCTTTGGGAAAGCAATGCAAGATATCTGAGTTCTCAGTCTTTGTTATGGCCTTTTCAAAGGTTGTCTGACGAGCAAAAAAAAAAAAAATTAAAACCACACATTCCTATCTAGCCCAGCAATGCAGGCAGAGAAGTTGCCTCACGTCTGGGGCTTTGCACCACATCAACTCACACTGGCTGCTGAGACATGCTATACAGTTCGCATCCAGTATATCACACAGTTTACTTCAGCAAAGTCTGGAAGTGTGTTCTAATACACAGTAAATGTCCTGCGAAGTGAACATCACAGTGTCTTCCACCAAATGAGATTCCGATCTGAAGGGAGCGCACATGTTCAGTCTAAAGGGCACTGCGAATGGGGAATAAGGGAGCGTCGATACATCACTTCACAGGAAGCGGAGAGAGAAAATTACCCACCAGTCATTGCAAGAAGAAAATATATGCATAAAAATTATTTGACGCTCCAGCGTTTTTAATAAATTTAAAGGGATACTCCACTTTTTTTTGGAAATAGGCTCATTTTACAACTCCCCCAGAGTTAAACAGTTGAGTTTTACCGTTTTCTAATCCATTCAGCCGATCTACGGGTTTGGCGGCATCACTTTTAGCATAGCTTAGCATAGATCATTGAATCGGACAGGACCATTAGCATCTCTCTCAAAAAAATTGCAGTGTATATGAAGAGTTCAGATGCAAAAGCCTCAAGTGCCCCGTGGAATTTTATTCTAGAATGATAATTTTTATCAAGCTTGTATATTTAAGTTCAATAATTTCACTTAAATGGCAATGCAAATTACCTATTAATTGTCAACTTAAATACACAAGCTTTATAAAAATGATCATTCTAGAGGAAAATTTCAGATGGCACTTAGAGGCTTTTGCATCTGAACTCTTCATATAATAAATTATGTATCCATGCACATCATTATTTATTTATTTTATTCATGAGTCCTAATCTTTAAATCAAGATAACTTCCCCTTCTTGCAGCGACATCTCTTCTCTTATCTTTTCTGAAGATGTCACTCACATGAGATCCACCAATAGCAAACCACAGCCATCCAATCATTTACCCACGGACAAAATCAAGCCCCGCCGTACATTTGTTCTTGTTTGAGAAGCCGTTTCACCACGTCACAATAGAAGAGAAAAGACTGTCACAACTTCCATTTCAATGCTGACTTTTAAGAAAGTTTTAAATAAAGTGCATACTGCACAGCACACTGTACATAGGCTATACTGCTTCCTGATATAGCCTATGAACAGCATGCAAAGATAAACATACACTTTTCAAGTGATCTCACAATTTAAAATGCAGTAGTTTAATGAAATAGCTTCAGTCCTGGAGCACATATAAGGACTGCAGTTGACATCATTCATCTCAACAGTCGGGTCTGGTCAAGCACACTGCAGTTTTACATGCATTATTATTATAGGCTACTAAATACTACACTCCAAGTATGAGTAGCATGCTATTCAAAACATAAACAAGTTGGCAAGCGTTCAAGATTTATTAAGAATGTTAGCCTAATTATAGATTTATGAAGCACAAAACAGACTCTGTGTTCAGATCTTTATCGGATGTAAAATATTGCCAAGTAAAATATCGCAAAGGGCGTTTCATCTGAAACGGGTTAATTGAGAAACACGTCAGCTATTTCATCCATTCGTCATCAAATCACAGCTATATTATAACAACAACCATACATGCTTCCGGCTGCACATAAACACTCGCATCACATGATTAACCGTCTCTAAAAACCAAAAAATGAACACAACGTTTCATAGCAGCATATCGAAATGAAAATGTAGACTAATACTTCCTAATGCAGTGATGACATAAAATATATTCAACTTCCAATAAGGCTCGCGAGACTGTTTGTAACTCCATAGTATAAATGAAGATTAAAACATAATGCCTCCGTGTTTGTAAGAAGGAAAATAACATATCTGAAATACAAAAGTGCTTTACATAGTTTAATAAGTTCAATAACTTACTGCGTCCGCCCGTGTGTTTGTTGCCCTGCTGGCGTTTCACGCGAACACACACTCTCACCGTGTCTCACACACAGCGTCTATGCTACAGTACACTACACACACTAGAGTCTGTGCTGACTACATAGACAGCCTTCTGTGGCAGCACAGCCTCACACACACCGCCAGCAGCCTAACTACACACACTTGAACTCGCACACACATGAACTGTCTACCAAACATGACAAGCTGATGCGATTGGGATTTTATCAGGCTATTTTTATTTTTTTATAATAATAATAATAATAGTACTAAAATAAAATAGACTAAACTAAACATGAATCTAAAATTAAAACAGAAAATATAACAAAAAATCTAATTGAAATATATTATCCAGAAATAGTAAACCTCTCAGGACAGTTTAATATAACAGTGGGCTATATCAATGATAACACTGCCATGACATGTCCAGCTCACTAGTCACTACCCGTGTTGCAGTACTATGGTACAGTGATGTATCAGATGGTATTACCTACTATGATATGTCATGGTATTGATTACTGTACTTGTGTGCCATTGTTTTAAGATGACTCTCAACAGTAGAATATACTGTATGGTGTATGTCCAAAAACAATATGGTATTACAGTTATACATGTAATTTTTGTTAGTGTAGGAATTGAATTCAGTTATTCACGTTTCATTAATTCATTCATAGCTGTATTTTGATATTATTATGATCTTAAAATACAAATAAAATGATTGATATTGTTTCATCTGAGTCATGCTGCTAACAAGTGTCTTTGTTATTAGGCTATTTTTTTTTATATAAAATTACATTTCAACTACACATAAATCTAAAATGAAAACAGAAAATATAACAATAAAATCTAATTCAATCTATTAACAAAAATCTACACTGACTGACGTCCAGCTCATGTACTATGGTACAGCGATGTATCAGAGATGGTATTACCATACTATGATACACCATGATATTGATTACCATATTCATGTGCCATTGTTCTCAGATTACACTAAGCAGTGCTTCAAAGAATATGGAACTGGATGTCCAAAACAATATGGTATCACATGCAGTGTTGGTTGTAATTAAGGCCTAAAATCTAATTACAGTAATTTAATTACATTTCCCTTGAAAAAGTAAAGTAAGGGATTCCTCTTAATGTTTCTGTAGTTCAATTACAGTTATTTCTGATTGTAATTGAATTAAATGATGTATAAAACTTCTATATAAAACAATAGTGGATTTAACATCAACATTTAACCTTCTCCCTTTACACATTTTGGTCAGTTCAAGAATAATTTATGCACTTTTATATTGTTTATTTAAAAGAATCAAAAGCGCAGTTTCGAGTCGACTCTTGTATTGTTCAACTGGTTGAGGTTGATATGGAATTCATAATTAGTAATAAGTAATCCAATAGTTTTTAGAGAGAATAATTAGTACATTAATCTAATTACACTGTTGAAGATGTAATTAGCTATAGTAATTGATTACTTTTTTAGAGTGGAATTCCTTTTCATTCATTCATTCATCGCTGCATTTTGATATTATTATGACCATCATAAAAAATGAAACGATTGATATTTTTCTTATGAGTCACGCTGCCGACTGGAGTGTTTTTCTTTTCCCTCCATATAGTGTTTTTCAGGTCACAGCGGTTTTCTGGATCATAATTACGGACTCGCATTCCAGAATAGGAGGAAATACCAAGGTGAGGAGCAGAGGTTATTATTAACAGCACAACTGTCCTGCTGCGACTGAAGCTGCTGTATTCCTGCAGGCTCCAGGCGTTCATGTCCTGATGGTGTAGTGAACGCTCAGGCTCAAAGCTGCTGGAAATATAACATTAAAAAGTGTTAAAAAATGTATTCATAATTGAATATATATCATATGAGTTACACTCAAATAAGCGTTTAATGGTAGACATTCTACAAACTACAAGTAACTTTGCAACTACATGCCAACTAACTCTCATTATATTAGTAAACTGTGAGTTTAGGGTTCGGGTTAGTAGAAAAAGTTGACGTAGTTGCAAAGTTACTTTAGGATAATGTCTAAAGTGGACCGTTGAAATACAGTGTTAATATAACAGATGTTAGTCTCTCCAGCACCCATGGCTGTACGGGACGAGCGGTTTCTGGACAATGGTCATGTTCCAGGTCTATTGTTTAAAGTGGTCTATTTTAGAGGACATACTGCTGCATATTTCATCATGCATTTCGCGTCTTTCATCGTCGCGCAGGGTGTTTCCTTGTGGAAATGCATGAATGGTATCATAAAGCGGAGGGAAAAACAACATAATCAGACAAGCTGGGTGAGAAAACATCGAGCCGTTGAGCATTTGAATGGCATATAAAAAGTTTAAGGGTTATAATAACGAAGTCTTTTGTTTGGACTCAACAATAAATGCATACCTAGACAGTGCAGTCGTGTAATGCAATATTGAGCAGCTGGCTGGAGAAGCACTGTGTGTGTGTGTGTGTGTGTGTGTACTTGTACAACTATCTTTGTGAGGACCAGTTGTTTTAGACCATTGGAGTGAGGACAAGGAGAGTAAAGTGAGGACATGTTGGCCAGTCCGCACTTTCTGAGACCCCTTTAAAGGCCTGTTTGAGGGTCAAGACTTGGTTTTAGGGATAAGGTTATAATCAGATTAAGGGTCGGTTTAGGGTCAGGGTTCGGGTTAGGCACTTAGTTGTGATGGGTAAGGTTAGGGTAAGCGGCTAGAGATTGCATTGTGTCAATGAATGTCCTCATAAAGATAGATGTAGAAGAATGTGTGCGTGTGTGCGTGCATGCGTGTGTGTGTGTGTGTGTGTGTGTGAGACTAACACAAGTTGCTGGGAACAACTTCTGCATGATACTCAGACCTCATCAGCTCTTATGAAGAAAGTGGGAGAGTTTTTTGTGAACAGTTGTCAATACTGTATTTTGGTGGTCTCTTACAGGCTAAAAGACTCCTGAAATCATCCACCAAGCAAAAAAAGTCCAGTCACTTTGACATCCACACAGTTTGAAGCAACATTCATATCCGTGCAGTTACCAGTGTTTACATTGCACCAACATTGTCAGTGAAATCATCCCCAATGTACACTTTGATCAGTGTGTTTTGTCAGCTGGATGATTCATGTCATGAGTGACAGAGAATAGCAGATGTACAGACGTCAGGAGGAAGAGAGTACACGCTAAATAAACATTCCTTTACATGACAGAGACTTTACAATGCACTCACATATAGAACAGTCCATCATTAATAGGCACTTTCCACTGTGAAAAATGATTGCGATTACAGTGAAAAAAATTTACATAAATTGACATTCCCAGAATTCCCTGCGTGACACTTCACATTTGATGTATTTCCGTTTCTTCTTAGTCTTATCTAATCAGTTGCGTACATTAGAGTTTTATCTTACATCTAATGTTGTTAAATTAATGTTTATTGCTTTTTTTCAATTTGATTCATCGTGTTACTCTCATCAACACTGTGTTTGGTGGTTGTCAGTGTATTACAAAGGCACAAGACAGATATTAGTATTTCAATAGGTTGGTAAATTAACATTATATCAGTTAATGACGTTTTTTTTTTTTTTACTGTAAAATTAACTTAAATCTGTAAAACCTAAAATATGACTACCGTATTTTTACGGTAAATTTAACAGATTTTTTTATTATTTTTTTAGTGTATAGGTTACAAAATATATCAAATAAAATATAATTTAAAAAACATTTATTTATGTAATATTTGGAGAATTGCCTTTTTTCAACCCTATTACAACAATTTTGGACATACTGCATACAGATTTGTAATGTGTTATCACACATCTGATGTGTGTTATTTTCTAGATACAAACATAAAAAATAAATAAAAAGAGTAAAAGCCAATAATTGAACAGTATCTAAAAGCTGGAGGTTTTAAGCTGTTAAAAATTGTGGTTTGAAGATGACGTAATATCTCATAAAACTATAAAAAAGGTTCAATCAGAGCACAGTGATATAAACAGCTTTGGGAAACAGTTGTAAAAATCACACTGAAGATGATGAAGACACTCGTTGTCCTGTAGCACAACATAAACTGTCTTTTTCAAACCATGTGTTTTAAGTGTAAATGATCAACAGAGAGCTTTGTTGGCACGACCTGCACAGTTTTCCTGCTGAATCTGAGTGTGTGTGTGCACATGACAGACAGTACATGACTGCGCAGTGACAGGGTTTTTATAGTTTACGCTCTGTGCTCAAGCACAATGAACTTCATACTAATCTGTGAGGTTAAAGCGCTCAAAATGAGGGTATATACACAACAAAAAAAAAGTACTGGCAGCTTTTCTGTAAATTTACAGTGTGTTAGACAGGAAAAAAATACAGGACATTTTCTGTGTTTTAGTGTTATACATACAATAAAAAAGGACACTTTCTGTTATTTAATGCAACAAATAACAACAGATATTCTGGAAGCTCATTACCCAGACATTTTCTGACCTTTTCTGTTAATTTAATTATATTCATATTAATTATAATGCATACAGTGCAAATAATAATAAGTTTATACACAGTCCTCCCATTTTTAAGGATTTACTGGACAAAGCAGAATGGTTTAAATATGTCTGTCACATTAGCTATATAGTCAATGTCTTCTTCATCCAGGAAAAGGGTTCTTGACATGCGTAGCTGTTTGTTTAATAATTACAATAGTTATGATTTCTCATTTTTGGTGGTGTATAGTAGCACACAGTGAAATTACAACGTATTACCTGATTATAAAATGCAAAGTATTTGTGTCATGATTTCCTCTGTGTTTTGTGTTCAAGGACTCTTATTTTGATACTTATGGTTTTCATTTCCTGTTTAGTTCCTGTTTGCCTTTGTATCCATAGTTACCCTCGCTAGTCTGCATAATAACCCATTAACCATACCTGTTCCTTGTTAAGGCCCGTTCACACCAAGGACGATAACTATAATGATAATGATATATCATTCTAAATATAAAGGAATAGCAGAAACCACAGCACAACTATAATAACGGCACAGAGACACAATATCATTTTAATCACTTTCAGAACGATTTGTTCCATCAGATGAATGATGCAACCATTGACAGCCAATCAGAATCCATCCTGCTTTATAGAGTTCAAGCATTTAAAGTGACAGAAGACAAAATTACAGCGCACTTATAATGATATCATCCGCTGGTCCATCCATCCATCTTCTTCCGCTTATCCGGGGCCGGGTCGCGGGGGCAGCAGTCTAAGCAGACTTCCCTCTCCCTGGACACTTCCTCCAGCTCTACACAGAGGCGTTCCCAGGCCAGCCGGGAGACATAGTCTCTCCAGCGTGTCCTAGGTCTTCCCCGGGGTCTCCTCCCAGTGGGACGCGCCCGGAACACCTTCCCGGGAAGGCGTCCAGGAGGCATCCGGAAAAGATGCCCGAGCCACCTCAGCTGACCCCTCTCGATGTGGAGGAGCAGCGGCTCTACTCTGAGCTCCTCCCGAGTGACCGAGCTTCTCACCCTATCTCTAAGGGATCGCCCAGCCACCCTGCGGAGAAAGCTCATTTCGGCCGCCTGTATCCGGGATCTTGTCCTTTCGGTCATGACCCAAAGCTCATGACCATAGGTGAGAGTAGGAATGTAGATTGACCGGTAAATCGAGAGCTTCGCCTTGCGGCTCAGCTCTTTCTTCACCACGACAGACCGGTACATTGACTGCATTACTGCAGAAGCTGCACCGATCCGTCTGTCAATCTCCCGTTCCATCCTTCCCTCACTCGTGAACAAAACCCCAAGATACTTAAACTCCTCCACTTGAGGCAGGAACTCTCCACCAACCTGAAGTGAGCAAGCCACCCTTTTCCGACTGAGGACCATGGCCTCGGATTTGGAGGTGCTGATTCTCATCCCAGCCGCTTCACACTCGGCTGCAAACCGTCCCAGTGCATGCTGAAGGTCCTGGTTTGATGAGGCCAACACGACAACATCATCTGCAAAGAGCAGAGACGAAATCGTGTTGTCACCAAACCTGACACCCTCCGGCTGGTGTGGACGCTAATATAGTTATGTTTGGATTATTATCATCTGCTTTCCCTGTTTGATTTATCTTTGCTTGTGTGTTTGTTTGATGAAAACTGCTGCGATTAGACCCTCTCCTCTTCCCTGCTCAACGTGACAGTAAGTTTGTGTACTTTGTGCTGATGTTTATTGTCATGTATAGCGTTCTGCAGCAGTCCTGGGTCAAGGGTGAAGATCTCACACACACAATCGAGCTAGAATGACATCAGGTGACAAAACTCATGACACTGCTCACTTTTATAGCTACCCATTACAGTTGTTTGTTGGTATTTGTGTGAACAGATTATATGTCAACAAGTTAGGAGTAAATTACGCTGTGAATAAAGTTCTAAAGCCTCTTATATTTCTAGGGGCTGTGAAATATACGCTTGACCATGTAATGCACAATTATGTAATACTTAAGTAGTGAACCATCAAGGCTAATGGTCCTGTGCGTAAACATGATGAGCAGATCTGAGCATGAACGTTCATTAAACTCATTCTCTCGTCACACTCGGTCGCAGCGGTGAATGAGACGTGCTGCATCTGACTGCAGGCATTCAAAGGGTTAGATCTTCCAAAAATGAAAAATCACATTACGTAATCACGTTACAAGGTCACACGTGACAGGCGGAAGAACCGACCTGGTGTTTACAAAGCAGAAAATAGCGAAAACAACAATGTCGGACGATTTTGAAGTTGGAGAAAATGAGATGGAGTTTTTCCTACATTTTTGAACTGGAACACGCGTGACCTTTCAGCGTGATTACGTGATGCGTGGCGCATCGCAGAGCTAGTGCAAGACGAACAGTTGTAGTTAAAATGTATATGAAGGTAAATGGTATAAATGGTCGATGGTTTGTCTAGAAAAAACTCTTATTCCTCGGCTGGGATCGTGTAGAGACTTTGAAGCTGCACTGAAACTCACATTTGGACCTTCGAACCGTTGGACCCAAGCGTGCCGCACAAGCCCTGAAAAGTGAAGCCAAAACGTCTCGATCGCCCCCCGGTGACTGGTCCTAGTATAGGTCATAAGCCCCGCCTCCCCGTGTTATTCAACGGGACGTGAAAACAGGTAAACAATTAAATTACACTTCAAATATCTTTTTCCAAAGGTGGTTTCTTTCATTTGCTGTCGTTTTTATCACGCTGATGTAAGTTCAAGTGTCTGTTTCAAAAATAAGTTGGATTTTAGTTAGTTACGTGATGCGGTGGTGTAACGTCATGATTGACAGCTGTGATTGACAGGTTCTCTGAGCGAAGTAGTCACTGAAGCACCAACGGACATTTTTTTCAGGATCTTCGGAGGACTGAGGAGATTGTATTTACTTTATTTTAACAAGCCTCTTGTCGTACTGCAATCAATTTTTTAAAAAGTGCACTCAGGGAAGAGTGCATTCTGCGAGAGTGAGGGCAGAGCGTTGATTTCGCAGCTTTACTTCCTGCTCACGAGATCGCTACTGCGCAGGTCTGCTCACGAGATCGCTACTGCGCAGGTCTGGTCACGAGATCGCTAATGCGCAGGTCTGCTCACGAGATCGCTACTGCGCAGGTCTGCTCACGAGATCGCTACTGCGCAGGTTTGGTCCCGAGATCGCTACTGCGCAGGTCTGGTCCCGAGATCGCTACTGCGCAGGTCTGGTCCCGAGATCGCTACTGCGCAGGTCTGGTCCCGAGATCGCTAATGCGCAGGTCTGGTCCTGAGATCGCTACTGCGCAGGTCTGGTCCCGAGATCGCTACTGCGCAGGTCTGGTCCCGAGATCGCTAATGCGCAGGTCTGGTCCTGAGATCGCTACTGCGCAGGTCTGGTCCCGAGATCGCTACTGAGCAGGTCTGGTCCCGAGATCGCTACTGCGCAGGTCTGGTCCCGAGATCGCTAATGCGCAGGTTTGGTCCCGAGATCGCTACTGCGCAGGTCTGGTCCCGAGATCGCTACTGCGCAGGTCTGGTCCCGAGATCGCTAATGCGCAGGTCTGGTCCCGAGATCGCTAATGCGCAGGTCTGCTCACGAGATCGCTACTGCGCAGGTCTGGTCCCGAGATCGCTACTGCGCAGGTCTGCTCCCGAGATCGCTAATGCGCGGGTCTGCTCACGAGATCGCTAATGCGCGGATCTGGTCCCGAGATCGCTAATGCGCGGGTCTGGTCCCGAGATCGCTACTGCGCGGGTCTGGTCCCGAGATCGCTACTGCGCGGGTCTGGTCCCGAGATCGCTACTGCTCAGGTCTGGTCCCGAGATCGCTACTGCGCAGGTCTGGTCCCGAGATCGCTACTGCGCAGGTCTGGTCCCGAGATCGCTACTGAGCAGGTCTGGTCCCGAGATCGCTACTGCGCAGGTCTGGTCCCGAGATCGCTACTGCGCAGGTCTGGTCCCGAGATCGCTACTGCGCAGGTCTGGTCCCGAGATCGCTACTGCGCAGGTCTGCTCACGAGATCGCTACTGCGCAGGTCTGGTCCCGAGATCGCTACTGCGCAGGTCTGGTCCCGAGATCGCTACTGCGCGGGCTGGTCCCGAGATCGCTACTGAGCAGGTCTGGTCCCGAGATCGCTACTGCGCAGGTCTGGTCACGAGATCGCTACTGCGCAGGTCTGGTCCCGAGATCGCTACTGAGCAGACTCAAGTCCCAAGATGTCAGCGTCATATCGGGACTCTGGCGGCTTCAGTTCTCACCAATGGAAGAGAGCGAAGGGGCGTCGTCCATCTTTTTTTACAGTTTATGGTTGGACCCCATTGAAGTCACTATAAGGAGAAAAATCCTGGAATGTTTTCCTCGAAAACCTTAATTTCTTTTCGACTGAAAAAAGAAAGACATGAATATCTTGGATGACGTGGGAGTGAGTAAATTATCAGGAAATATTCATTCTGAAGTGTACTCCTTTAAAGCCTCCCTTCAGAGGCAGAACTGGAGACCTCTGATTGCTAAAGCCATTCTTTTGCAACCCTTTAACGGTCTTTAATTAGCCTCTGTTACTTTCTGAGAATTTTTAGCAAATATTGATATATGTAATCACCTGGAGACCTTTTACGAATTATTCAGAATTTCATTTTGCAGCGATCTCTAGCAATTTCTCATGCACTGATATTTATGAATTTAGAAGTAATTTTCATATCTTCCCACCAACACTAACATTCCTTCAAGAAGAAACACTAAATCCAGTACCAATTACTAAACGTTCAACTGTCATCTCAGCCCATGCTAGAGGCTTCTCAGCTGAGAGATGTACACCCTTCTTCGAGGTGAGGCTTGATCTTATAAACCTGACAGGCCTGATCAGGGTGTAGATCCTCATTCAGTCAGATCTAATTTACTTTGACAATGTACATGAAGCTGAATGAATCCAATCTAACGAGAACTGGATCAAAAGGAGCTGGTTTGGTTTTGTGGTCTTTCGCAGACTTATAAACTGTGGTGAGCCGTATGTCTTTTGACCCACCCAGTTAGGCCGTGGATCATAAAAAAGAAAAATCTCTGTTGGCCACAAAGCTAAAAGCGTACTGAGGCACATGGCAGGGTTTAACAACAATAATATGCACAGAGAGACCGTCTGTAGACACAAAACAGAGACAGGGAGATGAGGGTGTGACACTGCAAGTCATTCAAACCAAACTGGACTTGTTTTTATCTATAAATCATGTGTCTTTTATAGCCAGAGTCCCGAGTGCATCTTCCCTCATTTGACAGGTGTCCGGAAGGGGGTGTTTCACAACAAGACCTGATTTTCAGGATATCAGATACTTTTACTTTTATACCCGCTATATTTCACTTGTGCGGTTCAAATTGCGGTTTTCTACATTTGGTGCATTGCGAAATCTGTAAAAGTTGCGCCAAGTTTTTGACATGAGGGGTCCAAATATTTAACAAAAAAAAAATTATGTCAATATTATATCGGCCACCATATCGGTATCAGCCGATATATGTTAATTTTTAATGTTATCGTTATCGACCCGATAAGAACATTTTGCCAATATATTAAAGCCGATAATGTATTATTTCCCTCAGCTGAGACACTTCAGATGCGCACTGTTCAACATGATGGTTTTGAATTGCTTGAAATATGATTGGAATCACTTCAAAAAGGAAAATCCATTAAAGTTCAACAAGTTCAGGATATCAGGTACTTTTAAGTACTGGACGTGCCTTAGTGTTGCGTTAGCATGTTGCCCGCTGTATTTCACTTGTGCGGTTTGTGTGGGTTAATCGGTGTACCGTGGGATTGATTAATTTTCCTGCTAACGGTCAGACTCCAGTTTTGCACACAAACCTGCTAAAAGCTTTGGCACAAATGTTTTCCTTCCTCACAGAATGTGCTGGTATGTTTCCCTGCCTTCCGGACAAGCACCAATCAAGTCACTTCACTCAAGGAAAGCCTGGAAGACATTACGTCATACAGGAAAAGCTCTCCGAAAATGTTACCTTAAAAAGAGCTTTTTCTGCACATCTCAACACTGCAGGCAAGACTTTAAACACCACCCAATCCCGACGGACTTGTTTCTGGACAGCCTCAGGCATTCGGACATGCTCACCTGGAAGATATTTTCTTAATCTTTTAAGGAGCAGTGGCTGCATTTGAAAGCTTATGAAAACGACTTGTTGCTGCGCTGCTGTCAGGCAATGACTGAGCAGCGTTTGGGCACGAATGACCCTCTCAAAACTGATTTCAGACAGACTTCTGAGGCAGCGATAAGCTTTGATCTACAATATAAAACATAGAGCAAGCTTTGGTGATGACTAAGCAAATATGAAATTACTATGGTAGTAATTTCTCACACAAAAAGTAGAAAAAGTTCTAAAACTTACATACTTACATTTACACACAAACTGACCACAACTTGTAGACGCTATCTTAATTTTGTCACTGAATTAAACGCACAGGATTATGGGATATCATCTAGGCAGCGACGCACACATCAATGTTGCCTTCAGAAATCGATCAGATGAAGGAATGTCAGGAGACAGGAAGTGACATGATCATTGGATTTAGATGTTGCCTTCCTACCTCCACATGCATTTCTCAGCATTCGGACACAGACAGAGTCTAAATACCCTTAAAATAGGGTGAATTTACTTGAGAAGCAAAATTTTGCTATATATTACGATTTGTTTTCAATTGATTTTGTCTTTAAAATTACGTTTATTTTTGTTATTGGTAGATTTATGCTTAAAAAACACAAGGGATTTCCCCCCCCAAAACTTTAACTGGTAAACAACACATTGGTGCATTGCAGGGTCTGTCAATTTTTAACACTTTACGGCAAGTTTTTGACATGAGGGGTCCAAATATAAAAAAAAAACGATGTCAATATTAATTAGGGATGCACAACATATCGGCCACCATATCGATATCGGCCGATATATGTTCATTTTTAATGTTATCGTTATCGGTCCAAGAAGAAAATTTTGCCGATATATTAAAGCCGATAAATACTGGATTATTTCCTTGAGCTGAGACACTTCAGATGCGCACTGTTCATCATGATGGTTATGAATTGCTTGAAATATGATTGGAATCACTTCAAAACAGGAAAATGCAACCTGTTAATGTAACATGTGTAGAGCAAGTCTGTAATATCGGCTACATAAAATTATGAGAACATTATAATTGTGTTTGGGTCATGGCTTCTAATGGTGAAATTTTTGTTTTTGTAATCAGGCTCTCAAAAATTATATAAAATTTGAATTTAGATTTATCGGCCAATTTATCGGTTACCGGCTTATAAAGAATTATCGGTATCGGCCAAAATGTTCATATCGGTGCATCCCTAATATTAATCACTGTTATGAATATTGGGGGAATGTTTATAGTGGATTATTATAGATTATTACTGCACTAAAGCAAAATTTCTTAGCTGCAAAATGACACCACTGAAAGTCACACCCTCAATTCCTTTGAAAGCTACGGAAGCCCTGAGAGGCCATGCTTGTATCTTTTTTCAGTTTTTTTCTTCTTCTCATGTTTACAACTTAATTTTCTGGTTATCTCCACATAAAAAAGTCGGGTTTTTTTTTGTAATCTTGACTTAATTTTCATGTGATCTTAACATAACAAAAAGCATTCTCTTTTATTTTCCCAAAATGTAGGCTAATTTTATTGCGAGAAAATCGCCATCATAGATTTAATAATTGCCCATTGTACGCTGTGACTACACATTCAAGGTCTCTATTTGCTTGAGTGAGTCTCTGATCAATGCAGGAAGCTTTGCTGGCACCAGTACAGTAATACCAACATGCGGTTGTGTCAAGTACACAGAAGATTTTAGTCAAGATCACAAGAAATTTAAGTTGTGGACACGAGACAACACGAAAAAGAATGCATGGACTCTTAGGGCTTCCATGGAAAGCATATGCTATTATTATATCGTACTATGTGGTTATTTGTTTTGCGTGCTACACACATTTATCCCGGGAAGCGTCCCTGTGAGGAACAATGCGTGCCTTCAGCTCGGGAAACACTACCGAGAGCACTCCAGCCTCTCCTTATATGGAGTTAAAGACGACGTCTGCCGTGATTGGCTCCCGGACATCTGAACCAGAACATGTGGATTTGCTGCGGCACATCACACACACACACACACACACACACACACACACACACACACAAGCACCTGTTAAGACATGTTCATCAAAGAGGACAACACAGTAAGAAAGGATTCCTTCAGTTGTGTAATCCACACTGATTAGCTCGGATAAATCTATAATATAAAAGTCCAGAAAAGGAGAAAACGGTGAAAGATTGGGGATGTCTATGAATGTAAGCAAAACAACAATATAAATATATGAAAAATCCTGAACAGTTTCACTAACCGTTTGATTTAACTACAGTCAAACCAACATTTATTCAGACACTTTCAACATTATCAGTTTATTCGCTATCGTTTAGAAAATGGTGATAAAATATGACAAGAACTCAAGTTATTAAATCAGTTGATATTTGACTGGTTTTGTCCATCCTTCTGTTAGACTCTCACAGATGAATTATGTTGAATATCTGTCAGCTGTTAAATTTAACTACACAATTAGATAACACCAGTTTATAGCCTACATTTTACTGGTAGTCACTGTATGACGTTTTTTGGGTATTATATGTCACAGTTTACTTTATTTTGCTATCCTCACTTACATAGTGAACTATAGTGTCCTGCACACTTGTAAAAAAAATCAAGTTATATTTGATAATTTTTATTTATTTATAATTTGTCACTGAATTAAACGCACAGGATTATGGGATATCATCGAGGCAGCGAAGCACACATCAATTGTTGCCATCAGAAATCGATCAGATGAAGGAATGTCAGGAGACAGGAAGTGACACGATCATTGGATTTAGATGTTGCCTTCCTACCTCCACATGCATTCTCAGCATTCGGACACAGACAGAATCTAAATACCCTTAAAATAGGGTGAATTTACTTGAGAAGCAAAATTTTGCTATATATTATGATTTGTTTTCAATTGATTTTGTCTTTAAAATTAAGTTTATTTTTGTTATTGGTAGATTTATGCTTTAAAAAACAAGACATTATCAATGGGGTAAGAAAAATAAATTCTCTAAACACAAGTCAATAGTATATATATATATTAATAATTACTAATTTCAACATTAGTTTTATCCCTTCGTGTTCTTGACAGGAGTGTTAAGCTTATACTTCGTTGCTACGACTTGTCGATTTCCGCATCCTATTTATATTATTCTCAAGGATGATCAGGAATTATGGATGGTGAAAATAGGAAGGGAGAAAACATCAGAAAGGCTTTTTTCTCTTCCATGACTCATGGTTTCTGAAGTGTTATTCAGTATGGAGATGTTCATAGAGGCGGCACTGCTCTCTACTGGCCAGACATCAGCCGTGCACATATCATTCGAAGAAAACCATTACATTGAAGGCATTTTCGCAACTCAGAGGGACTTACCACAGCTGAGACGACCAGCAGACGTGCTAGGAAATAAGTGTGAAACACTACATAATAGCATCCTTTAAAAATAGTAATCTGAAGTATTCATGCATATTTCATTCCATGAGTGGATTTGACTTCTCAGATCTTAGCAGTAAATCCAGTTATTTTGTGTATCCACAATATACAAGTGCAAGAAGAATCATTACTTTTTCAAACTTTTTTATTTACATAATAATTACTTTTCAAACACACACCTCATCTGCTATTGGTTGGCTCAACGGGAAGCCCCGCCCCCAAACTACCACCATTGGTCAAATCAGCTCAAGACAGTCATGCTTGGGTTATGTTTTTACATATTTATCTTTAACTTCAGCAGTCTGATCAAAAGATGTGTCCACATTCGGAGTATTTATCACAGGAAATGGAAGGTCAAGTTGAGCAGATTGCATTGTGGGATATAGTTCAACACAGAGGGACTGTGCACAACATTCATAAAACAGAAATAGTAGTATAATAATATGAATACTGAAGTAGTAGGTAGGAGAGTACAATGTTTCAAACTTAGCCAAAGAACAATTAGTTGGCGCAACGATTAATCGCATCCAAAATAAAAGTTTGTGTTTACATAACATATGTGTGTGTACTGTGTATAATTTTTTATATATAAATTCACACACATGCATGTATATATTTAAGAAATATTTGCATGTATATATATATATATATATATATATAACAAAAAATCTTAAATATATACATGCATGTGTGTTTATATATACGAAATAATTATAGACAGTGCACACATATATTATGTAAACACAAAACTTTTATTTTGGATGCGATTAATCATTGCACAAGCCCTACTTGGCGCATATTATTGTATTATTTCACTTTGAAGAGACCAACTGAGTGACTCAAAGCAGAATGAGAAAGTTGTCAGCATAGATGTACAACTGGAAGAGAAACCAATCAAAAGAAATACAATGCAACGAGCAATCAAGGCACTTTTAATGGCAGAAATCATCACCTGAGGCAAGACAAGAGCAAACACTCTCCGCATTAAGACACGTTCATTCCCCCTGAGGTTTCCTCATCTCACACTCAACTACCCCAGAAGCCTCGGAACCGCTTGGATTCGACTTTGGACACTTGATATGCACATTTATGAGGTAGAATTGAAAACACCTTGCTTGCCGTTGTGCGTCTTCCAAATCTACGCATTTTGACCCAACCAAATTCAATATAAAACTGTACATTTGATTAGCAATAAAACCTCATTCGCGAGCGAGTTTAACCTCTGTGTTCACACGCGCAACCCACACCACGTCACCCTAGACTAGACCAATCAGGGAGAGACATCCAATGAAGTGAACAAACTTACATTAAAAACTTTAAAATGTAATCCTTAACATATATTAAAAAAAGCAAGAAGGCACATACAGGGTCAAGCAGAACTTTACCAAATCAATCACTCATTTTAAACATTAAGGCACTTTGCGCATTAATATTTCCCAGCTCTCCTCCACCGGTCCTCTTTCAGCCAAACAGGAAGCTGCACACAAACAACAGGAGTTCATGTTAGAAAGGAAATTCGATGTACATTTGCTGAAGCACTATTTCCCAGAATCCAATGCGTAGAGGACTGAGCGCGTGAAAGTGCGGGAGCGAGCGAGTTTAAACCAGAAATTACTTTACAGCTTTCTTATTTCTGCTTTAACATTTATTTCATGCTAGTTTTAGGGTTTTCTTCTACCTTTATTTTTATTAATCATTACTTGAATAAAACATGAAAATATTGAGACAATATTATATAGATGAATGTTAAAATTAAATGAACTGATATTAATAAGGTAAATTATATAGGTGTATATACAGTGAGGAAAATAAGTATTTGAACACCCTGCTATTTTGCAAGTTCTCCCACTTGGAAATCATGGAGGGGTCTGAAATTGTCATCGTAGGTGCATGTCCACTGTGAGAGACATAATAAAAATAAAAAAATCCAGAAATCACAATATATGATTTTTTAACTATTTATTTGTATGATACAGCTGCAAATAAGTATTTGAACACCTGTCTATCAGCTAGAATTCTGACCCTCAAAGACCTGTTAGTCGGCCTTTAAAATGTCCACCTCCACTCCATTTATTATCCTAAATTAGATGCACCTGTTTGAGGTCGTTAGCTGCATAAAGACACCTGTCCACCCCATACAATCAGTAAGAATCCAACTACTAACATGGCCAAGACCAAAGAGCTGTCCAAAGACACTAGAGACAAAATTGTACACCTCCATAAGGCTGGAAAGGGCTACGGGGAAATTGCCAAGCAGCTTGGTGAAAAAAGGTCCACTGTTGGAGCAATCATTAGAAAATGGAAGAAGCTAAACATGACTGTCAATCTCCCTCGGACTGGGACTCCATGCAAGATCTCACCTCGTGGGGTCTCAATGATCCTAAGAAAGGTGAGAAATCAGCCCAGAACTACACGGGAGGAGCTGGTCAATGACCTGAAAAGAGCTGGGACCACCGTTTCCAAGGTTACTGTTGGTAATACACTAAGACGTCATGGTTTGAAATCATGCATGGCACGGAAGGTTCCCCTGCTTAAACCAGCACATGTCAAGGCCCGTCTTAAGTTTGCCAATGACCATTTGGATGATCCAGAGGAGTCATGGGAGAAAGTCATGTGGTCAGATGAGACCAAAATAGAACTTTTTGGTCATAATTCCACTAAACGTGTTTGGAGGAAGAAGAATGATGAGTACCATCCCAAGAACACCATCCCTACTGTGAAGCATGGGGGTGGTAGCAGCATGCTTTGGGGGTGTTTTTCTGCACATGGGACAGGGCGACTGCACTGTATTAAGGAGAGGATGACCGGGGCCATGTATTGCGAGATTTTGGGGAACAACCTCCTTCCCTCAGTTAGAGCATTGAAGATGGGTCGAGGCTGGGTCTTCCAACATGACAATGACCCGAAGCACACAGCCAGGATAACCAAGGAGTGGCTCTGTAAGAAGCATATCAAGGTTCTGGCATGGCCTAGCCAGTCTCCAGACCTAAACCCATTGGAGAATCTTAGGAGGGAGCTCAAACTCCGTGTTTCTCAGCGACAGCCCAGAAACCTGACTGATCTAGAGAAGATCTGTGTGGAGGAGTGGGCCAAAATCCCTCCTGCAGTGTGTGCAAACCTGGTGAAAAACTACAGGAAACATTTGACCTCTGTAATTGCAAACAAAGGCTACTGTACCAAATATTAACATTGATTTTCTCAGGTGTTCAAATACTTATTTGCAGCTGTATCATACAAATAAATAGTTTAAAAAAAATCATACATTGTGATTTCTGGATTTTTTTTTTAGATTATGTCTCTCACAGTGGACATGCACCTACGATGACAATTTCAGACCCCTCCATGATTTCTAAGTGGGAGAACTAGCAAAATAGCAGGGTGTTCAAATACTTATTTTCCTCACTGTATATATATATATATAATATAGTAAAGTAAAGGTTTAGTGGAAGCGAGTTAGATTCGGTTTCCAGTGAAGGATCCAGTGTGTTGCAGGCAGTGGCTAAAGGCTGCAAAGAGAACGCAGCGACAGACTATCGGAAAACCTCTGTGTTTGTATTTCAAACTGGTGTTTGTATTTCAAACTGGATGAGCATAAACAAACAGAGGGAAAAACGGAAAGAAACAGCCGTTCTGTCAAATCCACCGAAGCAAAACGCTGTAGCATACCGCTGAGAAAGCTGTTATCATAGTGATCCATTTTTACCATAATCTACAATAACTGTTCTGTTAATAACCCTCTGCCGATCCGACGGTCTGTGGGCGGGGACGCAAAAATGCGGAAGTACAATCTGTAGTTTTCACGATTCTGCACCATTTCTGGGTCACTAATGAAATGTAAGTGAACTAGAGACATTAGCCGCGTTTCCATTACCCTTCAGATTGCGCAAATTGAAATTGCGAATTGAAAATACGCTTAATGGAAACACGTAATTTTCGCAAAAACTCCCATTTATCGCAAAAAAGTTTACGCTCGCATGAGGTGGTTTTTCAGGCAATTCGAAAAATAAATATTTCGCAAAACTGCAATGGAAACAGTTTTTGTGCATTTACAGGTCACCTGACGTAGACGACGTGGTGTGATTGGACAGAATACGAGACAGACTTCTTAAGAATTCATATAAGACAAAATAATTACAGGAATACTGGATTCTAAACCTCAAATAAATGCCGCAACCAAGACCTCGAAACAGAAATGAGGGAGAAACACCCAGAAACTCCTCATATGTGCCACTCACAAGTATAATAAGGGTCATTCCTTACCATTAATGCTTGGAAAACACACATACATCTCCTTCCATTAATAATAATGGCTAGTGCAGTGGCTGCGATATAATACATAAACCTCCATTTTGGAATGATTTTACTGATCGCGAGAGGAAAAAATTAAGTTTTAGTCGCATAACATCGGTTAATGGAAACGCCGTCATTTCGCAATCGTTTTTTGTCGACATTTAGAAAAAAATAAAAAATAAAGTTTTGCGCAAATCTGTAATGGAAACACGCCTATTGATCACATGACACTCATCAGATCGTCTCTTCCACTGAAGGTCGAGATGATCGTAGGAACATCTCAAATCACGATCATCAGGTTTAGTGCATTCAGCTCAGGCCAAACAGCAGCAGAGACACTATCAAACTCAATTAAACATTTTACCCAAATTATTAAATTATAAACAACAACAACCTGCATTACAGAAGCTTTTTCATTAGTGCTCCCAGACTCTCTTTGCACTGCTATTTCAATGGGATTATTGGGCTAATGATGGACTGACGGTCTCACCTGTAAGGATATCCGTGATATTTGGCCCTGAAGACGGACAGTAGCCAGCTGAAGAACAGCACCACCAGCCCGATTCCTGCCATACACATGACTGGAGACAAACATGACACACATTAAACCGGTTCTCACTGTAGTCTATGCAGAACTGGTGGATTGACAGCATACTTTTCCTCTTCCCGACGTCCAGGTCGGAGGTCGCAGCCTCATGAAGCAGAACCATTCCTAGAGTCACCGCAGCATCTGGATCAGGGTTCAGGAACACGTTCATGATGTGTGCGAATAAAGCCACGGCCAATCAGAACAGATGATATACATACAGAGACTTCTTCCAAAAACATTACATCTCACTGATCTTACTGACTGAACGGACGGGTGTGAGCACCAATGAGATTTCAGTGTGGGCGGAGCTTCACGGCACAATGCAACAAAACAAAACAAGTGACCAACAAATAGTTTGATGCTTGCCATGTAATAGACATAGAGCAAGGTTTACTAAACAGGGCAAATTAGTGTGAGAGCGAGAGGAAAGTTCTGCTCATGATCTACTGTCGACACACACATTAAAGGAGACAGACACAGCGGATCATTTCCATAATGACCAACGCAATATACCAATTTGCATCTGGTTTAAGACATGCTTATTTTGGATGGTAAATAATGGTGCAAACACCAGTAACTTGACAAGTGCAGACTTCAGTAAATCACCTTGCATGATAATTTAAATTCTCTCCTCCCATAAATTTTGCGTCTGAAAGGGAAACTCCTACAAATGCATGTGCAATAACATCAGCCGCAAAAATAACCCCGTCCACACGTTCAGAGCTAACTTTACACTGCGTGTCTTTAGTACATCCTGACAGTGGTTTTTAAATGCCAAAAGAGGGTTTGCGCTGGCGCAGTGTAACTGATCTGAGCGCAGTGGCTGTGAAGGATACTGAAGAGAAGGACGATGTGAGTCTCGGCCACAAACTGAGCCTGACTGCTGCCGTGGATGTAGCTCTGAAATCAAAGACAGACATATATAGGGTGGATTATCATGTGATATAAAAACCTGTAGATGTGTGAACTTAAAGAGATAGTTTGAGACCTGAGGGGGCTGTGATGTTATCAGTCATAACTGTGGATGTTTACTGACAAGCACCAGAAACAAGCCTTTCTGACTGAGGCTGGGAAATTACCATGTTTTGCAAATACAGAACCGTTTTTTTCGTGCAAAAACTTTATTAATATCAAAAGTGACCCTTCAAGGAACATTAAGAAGATTTGTGGCTTTTAGCCTATGGATTTTAGCTTTATGCAAGGTGACAAAATAAACTTTCATCAAATGCACACATTTAAGAGTTTAAGGGCCCTATTTTAACGATCTGAAACGCAAGTAACTTTGTGGGCGGAAAGTCTAAAATGGGTTGGTCTGAAGTAGCTTCATTACTCATAGGTGTGGTTTGGGCGTAACGTGAAATAAACCAATTAGAGCGTCATCTCACATTCCCTTTAAAATCTGGCGCGCTTGTTCCATGGCGGATTGCTATTATAACGGCGGATTTGCCAGGCGCACGCCAGGAGCGGTTCACACCCGAGGAGACCGACGTTCTCGTCAGGGCCGTTTAACCGTTTGTCGCTTCGGTTAAACAGGCGTATAATAATTTGGGTAAATGTGTAAGCTAGATTCATGCCTATTTCTTCACATCTTCATGGACACAACAATGATTTCCCTCGTGTGGAATATTTTTCCTTGTAATTATGTATGGTTTGCAAAAATGTGAACTGCTGCATCTGTGTAGATGAGAGAAGCAAAGTGTATGCGCGTTGTGCACACGCAACATTATGGCCAAGCATGCGCCCTTAAAATAGCATCTGAATAACGCGCCACTGAAAACGCAATTGTTTTCTGAAACTGCAAAATAGCACCAGGGAACGTTTGCGCCGGAACACGCCTCCTCTTTTTGCTGAAGTTCATTCCCTAATTTACCGACGTGCATCTGTGGAGGGTAAAGTCTGCTATGCGTCGGGTGCAAAATAGGAATGAATAGCCGCTTTCCGACCGGAGGAACCTTTTCACAGTTTCTAGAACTATTGGCTAAAGTACCCGGATGTCGGCGTGTTCGCACCGCAGGAACTAGGAACGATTTTAGTTCTAGGAACTCCATTTGGAGGAACTAATTTAGGTCCTACTTCAGAGTAGGGTCTAAACCAGCACTATAGGAACTACCCGTGACGTTAGTGTACGCTGATGACCGAACACACGCGGAACACCAGCACACCGCCATTTTTAAAACAGCTATATGTAAACACACAGATTATAGCCTATATATTTACTCCAGAAATTATCTATACAAACATGGAAAACAGTGATAGATGGGTCTCTAAACCTTTATGCTGAAGAGAAAATTTGCAACGCAACTTTGAGGGGACCAAGCCAAACATGATTATGTATTTCTGCCCAGCTAGCAACACTGGACATCAACCACACAGCATAGGCTAATAACCTTTTTTTTCATATACGGTCTACTTTCTATAACAGTTCTATCTAATAACATATTAAACAGTACTGTTAGACAGATCGCTAACTAATGAACACAGAGAATGCGAGCGTTGTTTGCTCTGGCGTTCTCAGCGCCGCCAAAATAAAGGTCCGTCGCGCCGTCAAAATAAAAGTCACCGTGCTTGCGTCAAGCCCTTACCCCTCCTACCAGTTCCTATGGCCGCTTGGCCAGTGCGAACGTAAACAGCAAAACTGAGTTTGGGGGAGAGTAGTTCTTAGAACTGTTTAGAAGTGGACAGTTCCTAGAACTAAGTTCCTAGAACTACTTGGTCGGAAAGCGGCTATACATGCGGCGGTGTACCAAGTCAATTGCGCTGGGTGCAAGATAGGGCCCAAAGTCTTTCTCCTCTAGGAAACTGGAGCAAAAATACTGAGGACTCAACTTTTGTCCAATCCAACACTCTCTGGAATGATTTAAAACACGTGACAAACTTTCAATATAACACATCAACACGGCAAAGAAAACTGGGATTGTCAAGCCATTTCATGGTGTCTTTAAAATGGAAAAAACAAACGTGAGGTAAAGAGTGTAACCAACCACTTGGCCAGTGTTCGGGTTCTTGTGAGCGTACGGAGGTCCTCGGATGTGGTTCCACATTTGACCCGATGTCATGATCAAAACAAAACACTAGAGAGAGAGAGAGAGAGAGAGAGAGAGAGAGAGAGAGAGAGAGAGAGAGAGAGAGAGAGAGAGAGAGAGAGAGAGAGAGAGAGAGAGAGAGAGAGAGAGAGAGAGAGAGAGAGAGAGAGAGAGGGGCAGGTTGTTCATGTTAACTGGATTTTTACAACAATACAATAGAAGACAAAATAAAAAAAAAGACTATAAAAAAAATCCTGTCAATCACTCAATGTAATCTATAGTTTACACATTCAAAAATAGAGAAATGAAAACCTTAATTATAAAGTCATGTCTAATGACATCTAGTATATAGCCGGTATCAACAATTCAATGACAATGTGTAGATAGGGTTTTCACAGACATCAAGACACTCACTCCTCTACCTCCCAAAAAAGCCTATAATAATTAATAATTAATAATAATTATTATTATTATAAATGAAACACTTTAAATTAGACTCTAGTGCTTTTTCTTGCTACGGCGGCCATTTTTTCCATCGCCATGTGTTCTAATAGTAAATTGAACCAATGATTAGTATAATAATTGTTTAGTTTTCCAGTGTTGAAGATTAGTTTTCTAAGCAGATAGTAGAGCGATATAAACTAACTCTGAAAGATCTCCTGATAAGCGATAATGATACTTTAATCTGAAGAATAATTAACAATTTCTCAGAAACTTCCGACCAAACATTCTGAACGGCGGTACAGTGCCATGAAGACTGGAGGTACGTGTCTTGATTATTAAGATTACATTGAACTACTAGTTACAGCATGACATTAACATGGATGAACATAACAAGGCATGTTGAAAGATGCAGTATAATTTACTGAAATGAATCCCGTCTCATGTAATCGCTCAATCAGCGTTTCAACCGGGGAGAGACGTCACTAAAGCAGCTTGTAGGCTTTACGAAACGTTACATTTACCTCGAGAAAGCTCTTCAATGTCCACGAACTCATTAGTTAGCTAGGAAAAATAACTCTAGAAAGCAGCATTTGGCTAAATATAGGCACAGTATTACATACTAATTATATTTTTGCTAAACCTGTGAGTGATGTCTTCAATAGCCTAGTTTGAATAAATCTGTCATGAAAACAAGTTATTACAGTTTATTGTCATTTAAATGTTTATAATTCACCAAAAAAGCTGAAGTAGAAACAATTCTGCTATCCAAAAGTTGACATAAAAACTGCCTTATGTGCGATTTGAATGTTTTGTACAACTCAGTTTTAGCTATTCAAGTGTTGGTTATCAAATGAGTTAGATTAATTAATTAATTTCATTTTTGGTGTTTGGCCAAGTGCATCCTGAATTTTCGTGTCGCTGCATCCCTGTTATGAAACATAAAGGTCCCACCAGTGCAGAGAAGGCCCAGACGTTCTTGTTGAACAGGAACTCCAGGTTGTTTCGGCGCAAGTAAGCCAGACTGCCGATGAACGCCAGCAGCAAACCCAGCATGAGCGGCCCGGCGTAGCTCGGAGGCCGGATCACCCGGATCTGAAGGACACACACCAGCCTGTCAAACACTGACGTGACTCTTCTGAAGCCGTGTGTGTGTGTGTGTGTGTGTGAGTCTTACGTGGACGTCTGTGCGGTCCGCCACCCATCGGGCCAGTTGCTCCGCGGCGAAGCCTCGCACCTGCAGCTCGTACGTGTCCGCGCGCTTGGGCTTGCCTTTGGCCGGGAAGTTGATGAATGTCGGAGCCGAGTTCATGTTGAGCTGAAGAGGACATGAACAGAATGACGGAACTATTACAAGAATTTTCACACTTCTTAATGTCAACATGAATCATGATTATCCCCATTTGTTTTCTTATTACACATTACTGGTCTTATTGATGTAATATCTTGCTTTCCCTCTAAAACAACACCATCACCTCGTCCTTGCGACTAATTTTAATGTTAACCAACCGGCGTATTCTAGCTATAGACATCACATTTAGGTCTGGCTCTATTCAGGTGTGTATCTGCACATCCAAGCACTTTCCAGAATATAAAGTCCTGCCAGAGACTTTTTTTTTCCACTTGGAAATATTTCACATATTGAAAACACCACTTCATGTTCAGTTTAAAAGAGTAAGGTATGAGGTGGAGAACAAAGGTAAAGGTTACCATCTGGAAAACATCCGAGCCTTCATCAAAATCCACCATTGCAAAGAATATCCGGTTAGTAAATGCACTGGAGTAACGCCAAGAGTTGGCCAGGATCTGGTACTCTTCATCCGCCTGTCTGAAAACAAAATAACAAAACACAAAAAAATGACTTTTCCCATACAGAAATATCAAGTTTGTTTAATGCAATTAATTTAGCGCACAGGTTTTAGGTTTAAATGTGTAGCATGTCATTTTTGTGCAGCAACCACAAATATAAATGCACAAATAAAGACTAACTTTGGTTTTCGAATGCTCGACTCGTCCATCGCTTGGAAAAATGACAGTCTCAAATGACTTCATGTGCACTTGTGTTCTGGTGGACCTAAACTGGCCATCATGTGCACATCCACTTGACTTGCATTTAAGTACGGAGTAATATTAATGAACTACATGCCCTTACTATAGGATTAGGGTTTGTTGAGGGTTAGTTGCATGTAATTAAGCACAACTTATAGTTATTACTATAGTAACGTGTAAAGAGGACACTGTAAAATAAAGTGTTACCAAAATACCTGCATATACCTTACATCTGCAATTAATTTCTGTAAGTTATGCAATACATCATCAACACAATCAGTGCATTGTATTTAACAAAGTATATTTTTTTATCTAAGTGCATAGTAGTTATAATATAATATAATTAATAGTCAATTGACAGCTCCACGCTTGAGGTAAGTCGCTGAGCAGCAGAAGTGCACTACACTGCAGTGTTGCTTTAGTATCATTTATAATATTAGAGTATTTATAAAAAGTTTGAATTAGCTTTTGTTGTCAGTTTCCATTTTAGTTTAAGTTTCAGTAATTGTGTATGTGCTTCTATCGTTCCATTTTGCTTTAATTCATTATTATTTCATTTTTAGTGAAATACAACGTTTTTTTTTTGGTCATTTTAGTACTTCAACTCAAACTTATTTCAGTTTGTTGACGTTTTAAACTTTTGTTTAAAGGGATAGTTCACCTAAAAATGAAAATTTGCTGTTAATTTACCCAAGATGTAAGTGACTTTTGTTCTTCAGATGAACAGTAAAGAAGATTTTTAGCTGAAACTGTGGTCTTTTGAGATGAAAACAACATGGCTCAGAAGAACTATTGTCCAAGGCTGAGAATTACAGGTAATAATGTTCAGTTTCTTGAACCGACCGATCGTTTCGCTTCTTAAGACATCAATGAATCGGCAGGAGTCACGGGTATTAATTTTTAAGGATGCACGACATTTCGGCCACCATATCGGTATCGGACGATGAATGTTCATTTTTAATGTTAACGGCACAATAAAAAAATGAGGCCTATATATTAAAGCCGATAAATAATGGATTATATCGAGTTAAGACACTTCAGATGCGCACTGTTCTCCATGATGGTTTTGAATTGCTTGAAATAATAAAAGGACAATACAGTTCAGTGCACGTCTGTCATATCGGCTACATAAAATTAGGAGAACATCATTATAATTGTGTGCTTGGGTCATGGCTTTTAATGGTGAGATTTTTGTTTTTGTAATCAGTTTCTCAATTTTTATTAAAACTTGGATTTAGATTTATCGGCTTATATATACAGTGAGGAAAATAAGTATTTGAACACCCTGCTATTTTGCAAGTTCTCCCACTTAGAAATCATGGAGGGGTCTGAAATTGTCATCGTAGGTGCATGTCCACTGTGAGAGACATAATCTAACAAAAAAAATCCAGAAATCACAATGTATGATTTTTTAACTATTTATTTGTATGATACAGCTGCAAATAAGTATTTGAACACCTGAGAAAATCAATGTTAATATTTGGTACAGTAGCCTTTGTTTGCAATTACAGAGGTCAAATGTTTCCTATAGTTTTTCACCAGGTTTGCACACACTGCAGGAGGGATTTTGGCCCACTCCTCCACACAGATCTTCTCTAGATCAGTCAGGTTTCTGGGCTGTCGCTGAGAAACACGGAGTTTGAGCTCCCTCCAAAGATTCTCTATTGGGTTTAGGTCTGGAGACTGGCTAGGCCACGCCAGAACCTTGATATGCTTCTTACAGAGCCACTCCTTGGTTATCCTGGCTGTGTGCTTCGGGTCATTGTCATGTTGGAAGACCCAGCCTCGACCCATCTTCAATGCTCTAACTGAGGGAAGGAGGTTGTTCCCCAAAATCTCGCAATACATGGCCCCGGTCATCCTCTCCTTAATACAGTGCAGTCGCCCTGTCCCATGTGCAGAAACCCCCCCCCCCCCCCAAAGCATGATGCTACCACCCCCATGCTTCACAGTAGGGATGGGGTTCTTGGGATGGTACTCATCATTCTTCTTCCTCCAAACACGTTTAGTGGAATTATGACCAAAAAGTTCTATTTTGGTCTCATCTGACCACATGACTTTCTCCCATGACTCCTCTGGATCATCCAAATGGTCATTGGCAAACTTAAGATGGGCCTTGACATGTGCTGGTTTAAGCAGGGGAACCTTCCGTGCCATGCATGATTTCAAACCATGACGTCTTAGTGTATTACCAACAGTAACCTTGGAAACGGTGGTCCCAGCTCTTTTCAGGTCATTGACCAGCTCCTCCCGTGTAGTTCTGGGCTGATTTCTCACCTTTCTTAGGATCATTGAGACCCCACGAGGTGAGATCTTGCGTGGAGCCCCAGTCCGAGGGAGATTGACAGTCATGTTTAGCTTCTTCCATTTTCTAATGATTGCTCCAACAGTGGACCTTTTTTCACCAAGCTGCTTGGCAATTTCCCCGTAGCCCTTTCCAGCCTTGTGGAGGTGTACAATTTTGTCTCTAGTGTCTTTGGACAGCTCTTTGGTCTTGGCCATGTTAGTAGTTGGATTCTTACTGATTGTATGGGGTGGACAGGTGTCTTTATGCAGCTAACGACCTCAAACAGGTGCATCTAATTTAGGATAATAAATGGAGTGGAGGTGGACATTTTAAAGGCAGACTAACAGGTCTTTGAGGGTCAGAATTCTAGCTGATAGACAGGTGTTCAAATACTTATTTGCAGCTGTATCATACAAATAAATAGTTAAAAAATCATATATTGTGATTTCTGGATTTTTTTTTTTAGATTATGTCTCTCACAGTGGACATGCACCTACGATGACAATTTCAGACCCCTCCATGATTTCCAAGTGGGAGAACTTGCAAAATAGCAGGGTGTTCAAATACTTATTTTCCTCACTGTATATCAGTTATTGGCTTTCAAATATGAAGAATTATCGACAAGCGCCTTTGTCAAGCGTGACCTTTTCAAAGTGATTAAGTAATGCGAGGCGCAAAGCTAGTGTAAGACGAGCATTTGTGGTTAAAAAGTATATATATATATATATATATTTATTTATTTTTTGTGTGAAAATGTCCACTGGTTTGTCTAGATTAGACTCTTATTCCTCGGCTGGGATCGTGTCGAGACTTTGAAGCTGCACTGAAACTCACATTTGGACCTTCAAACCGTTGGACCCCATTGAAGTCACTATATGGAGAAAAATCCTGGAACGTTTTCCTCAAAAACCTTCATTTCTTTTCGAGATAAATATCTCGGATGACATGAGGGTGAGGAAATTATCAGGAAATTTGAATTCTGAAGTGAACTAATCCTTTAAGTTTACGTTCTTTGTCTAATTTTTAGCACACACACACACACTTACTTGCAGACGGCACACTGTCTCTGATTCTGCAGCGCCGTGAACATGATGATGACAGAGTAGTTGCGTGGAGGAGCTCGGATCAGCCTCCTGAACTTCTCTCCGTTCAGCCGGATCACGGCACGCTTACTGGTCCACTCCATCAACTGACTGACCTTCTCGGACAGCAGGGTCTGCAGGGGCACACACACACACACACACCAGCCATTAACTCACAGTACACTCAGCACAGGTTCAGTCCACACTGAGTAACTCATGTTCTTTGTCTTTGTTACACACACACGTATATATATGAAGACTTCAGATGCAAAAGCCTCTAAGTCCGTCTACAGTTTTTGTTTAATATTAACATTTTCATCAGGCTCTTATGTATAGGTTTCTACCCAAGTACCGGCATTTCTGAATGGGCTGAGGCTGGGATTTAGTGAGTTTGAAGCCAAAGTATTTGATGAATGTATACTATGTGCGGAGAGCATTCACAAAAATATTATTATCTCATTTTTGACAGAGGTGGCTTTTAGAGGCTTTTGCATCGGAGGTCTTCATTCATTCATTCATTCAATGATTTATATATATATATATATAATAATTATATAAGCCACTCATTAGTTCACAGGAGGACACTTTCACTGTCTTACATGAAGAACACAAGCAGAAGTGTGTTCAGTCAGATCAGTTCAGAGGCTGCAGTCACATCAGGAAGCTTAGCTTAGTTTGCATACAGGCCAAGTGTGTCAGCTCATAATACATTGAATTAAACCGAGAGCAAAAATTCATTCTAGGTGATTTACCGATGGATCACGGTGTTCTCACAAAAGTAAACATTAATGTGCCATTTAATATGCTATTGAGACAGAGAGAATCTGTCAGAGCCTTTGAGAAACATGTCAGCTCAGTGCATATGAGGGGTTAAAAAACACTTAATAACAAGCCATTCGAATCCACTGACCTCCTTCTTTTTCTGCCCATCTGATGGCGTGCCGTGTAAACAAACAGCGAGGAAAACAACTATCAAAAGTTTATAAAACATTTCTGAAGCTGCCACTGCGGCCACGACCGTTCTGCGGGAAGCAACTCCTGTCCGCTTCCTATTGGCTGAGCTCAGCGGAAGAGGAAGCGTTTCAAAATAAAAGTCGCGAGCGACAAAACTAAAGCTCGAAAATGCGGCAGAATTTTCAAAATAAAAGCCTCAAAGCTGCCGGTGACTTTCATAATAATAAAAAAAAAAAAAGAAGAAAAAAGCTGATCGTTCGTATGTATGTAGAACGGGGTAAAGGTGGTTTAGTATATAGTAAAAGTAAGATTATAAAGTCAAAGTCAACCAAGGAAGAACCTGTAACGTTAGTCCAGAAGTATACAACAAAGAAAATAAATAACTATGTTTAAGCAAATAAAATCTACATCTGATCAAATTATTCGAGCCCCAGATACAGTTATTATGTAGGCCTATGCTCTCTAAATGATCACTTTTTGTTTTGTTATAAGAATGCAGACTTCTTATGGTGTATTTTTTTTTTTTTGCAAGTTAAGTAAAGTTAAATGATCAAATTTGTACTTTCTGTTGGTAGCAAAGTGTGTAAAAATGCAGTCTTCTAGCTATTTCCTCCTCGAAGATCATACACCAACATGTTTCTAATGTTTTATTATACTGAATAATTTAACATACAGTTAAAGCTTGCATTATACAACTGTCTGTACAATCAAAAGACAACATTTTAAAAAGCAACAAAGCCGTTCAGATGAAAGAAGAAAGCAGAAGCTATGCTCAGGGATTTCTCTAAAACATTTATTATCTCATCACTTCTCAACATGTTTATTCTTAACATTGCTATTGTTGGCTTCTACGAAAATGTAGATATTAAATGACGTGCAAATGAAATGAAAATAAATTGAAAATAAACACTCCGACATCCCGAGATGCATTGACGCACGCGCGAGTGTGTGTGTGTGCTAAACATCCGGCTGTGTGTGTGAGTGTGTTTGGAGGAAGATGGCGGCGCTTATCCTCCCGTCTGACTGGATAAAAAACTGGGACAAATCGGGCAAAAATGAGTTGTGAGTAGGAGTTTAGTAATCGGATGGAAAGTGTGTATGGGAATAAAGTTATATACATGTTTTTGGGCGTTATCACCGCGGGTTATTGTCGAAAGCATAAATCATATTCTCTTCATTGTCAATGTCCACTGCTAGTGCGCGTTAAAAACTAATTACTTAAAGTTCAATAAAATGGCCTATAAACCTTAATGTACTGTTAACCAAATAAAGAATATCAAGTCTGTAGTTTCTTCAAATGTATATGTAAGACACTTTATTGGTTATTTTCATGACTGTAACGCCAGTGAGCTAATAGTTAGCTGGGTTAGCATTAGCATGTGTCTTCTTATCAGTGTGTGTTACAGTATGTAACGTGTGTTACATGTTTCATGCAGGCAAACGTGGATCTTATACACCCTAAGCAAGCCTTAAGTTAATATTTTGGGATGTTTTGAGGTTTCCTAACCCTGATGAAAGGGTTAGATGTAAGTTAGCTGTGCTAAAGAGTTCAATCCTGGTAGATATTGGTTGTCTCGAAATATAGTGATCATCCCTATATTAATGAACAGCACAGTCTCAAAACACACTGAGTCAGCGGTCTAGTTGTTGACACCTAGTTAGTGGTCTTCATAGTGCAGTATTGGTGTGAAGACCGTGTGAGCTGCTAATGCAGACAGCATTTCTGATCATGCTGGATAACATGTGTTTAGTCTGTATGGCATCTGGTCCAAAACCCAGTAAAGCTGCCTTTGTGTTCAGCTTTGTCAAAATCTGGTGAGGCTTCATGTGCAATGCTGACTTTTTAGGGGGATTTGAGCACTGCCTGATTCATATTTGCATGATACACCTGTGTCTTACAGGTAGTTTCACCTGTGTGGATGAAGGACCGATATAGATTAACGGCACATGTTTGCAGTTATTCAGATGATACTGAACTTCAACTTGTAGATGATAGTCCTGTTTATCGTACAGAGATGACTGCGGTGCTGGATATCAGACTGTAGTTGTGACACAAAAAGCTTTAAAGCATATAGTGAGATGGTCAATAGTAAACTCTACTTAATGTTGATCTGTTAGGATTTAATTTAGTTTAATCCTGTGTAAATTGTGTTGCTCATCATGTGTTATTAATAATTGAAGTTCACTTGATTTATGCTTTTTTTCTGTTTCTAGTTTACAGTTGTTCCAGGACCTTGCAGGAAAACCCAGTGGTCAAGGTAAGTTTACTTAATTTGACTTATTCTTAGGGCTGTTACTGGTGCAGTGTTTTTATATATATATATAATTATTATTTGCACAAATAATTCACAATGTGCAAATTATGCCTTTAATGTAAATCAGACTTTGAAAGTGCATTAAAATGTAAACAATACAACATCCCTGAACAATGAAAGCAAAATAAATTACATTAAATGTTAGAACTAAGGCAAGTTTATTTGTATTTACCCCTAAGATAAGTGAATCTGCTCTGTGCTTTGAGAGGGCTGATGGGAAATCTCTCGTCTCATATTTTTATCCACACTGGTTTCTAAGAGGTTGGAAGAATGAATTTTAATCTTCCACTTGAGCTAGAGATTTACATTTGTATAGCCTATATATGAAAGTATATTTCGTTTTAACGCGGACACTAGCGTACCATACCCGCATAGTTGTACATATCCTTTCTAAGTACTCAGTTTGATATGTTCACGAACACAGATGAAGATCACACAACTTGCACTCTGTCGACAGAATATGTGTGTATTCTCCACAGGTCGTGAATCGGTTTATGGTCTAGCCTACACACAGATTTGGCCAATGGGAATTAGGGGTGTGAATCGTCACTGGTCTCGCGATTCGATTCGATTATCATGTCTTCGATTCGATATCACGATGCATTGCATCCTCACTTTTCAATATTACTGCACATGCCTTAAAATTTCGGCAATTAATTCAATCAGTCAGATATATGATCTCCCTTTTGATTTGATCTGCTCCAAGAACGTACACTTCCTGAATGTAGCAAACATCAAACACAACCAAAGTCTGAACTAGAGCTTAAATCGGGCCCAACAAATCAAGCCCGACCCTGCCCGAGCCCGAGACCGTTGTGTCCGAGCCCGGCCCGACCCGACACGTTCACTGTAATTATGAGCCCGAGCCTGATCTAAACCCGACCATTTTTAATATGTGGGCCGTTATAACCAGGGGCGGCGCCAGAAATGTTTTGTTCTGCTGTGCTAGATCATTTAGGCTACAGGGGGGAGCTGCGCAGTTATATATATTATATAAATACTATTAAGAAATGAGCAAAAATTGGCCACTCAATATTCAGTTATTTTAATGATCACAATTAAAGTTTTAATTTTATTAAATTGAACAAGCACAACATTCAGCATTCAATCAAATATTCTTAAAGATTAATTATTATTAATAGTGTTACTTCAACATATTGTTATTTCAACATAATATGTGTGTGAGCAACAAGCAAGATGTGCATTTGTACATTCGGTGACAGCGTGTGTTACGAGTTTCAAATGGTGTAAGTGACCGCGGCGCGCCGGCGCCTCCATGTCATGATTATATTGTCTGCTATATTGCTTTTTATGTATTAAATCCAGGCAATTGGTTGATGAAAAATGTATTAAAATTAAGATACAATTTATACTAAACGAAATTCACTTTAAAGAAAAGCTTTCTTCAAAACAGAACTTAACAAACTTGAAACTGTGCTTATTTAATGGCTAAAACACGTAGGCTACTACAGACTCTCTTTTTTGTACAAATTGCAGCACATTCATTTAATTCTGAATTTTGCACATGTAAGTTGAAAGGCATTTGTTTGTGCATAGTAAAACATATCTGTAACATTTATCAAGTTCATAATTGTGTGTGCATTAATTAATTATTATCTTAATGAATAGGCCTAATGCGACAAGGAAGAAGCATGTAAACTGCGTTGTTTGTTTATTCAGAAGTAGTTGAATGGATTGGAAAAGTAACAAAAGAGGACATTGAGGCCTGAGGCTGACTACTATCATCATTTCTGTCATGGCAAGACTGCTTCATGTGTCTGTTCATCGTCGAAGTCCCCATTTTTTTGCTGTCATAGGCGAGCAGCGTGCCGCATTTAATGCACGAGACAAAGCCAACACATATGTTGTCACTCCCCACGACTAGTTTAAAATGTTTCCATACCTCCGATTTTCCTCCAAACTTGCTCAAAGTTAATTCTCCTGTTTTAATTTTTTTCTTTGCTTCTTCAAGCTCCATGTCGCACTTAGAATAGCAACAGAATAGCCTAAAGCACGCACAGCAGGTGTGATGCGTCACGCGTGCGAGACTGCGAGTGTGAGTGGACGAGACGCTGCGCATGACACGTGACGTGCTTTATCAAGGGCCCGACCCGGCCCGAGGACAGTGGCGGGGCCGGGTCGGGTCGAGTCCGGGCCCGGGCTCGGGCAGAGAATTTAAGCTCTAGTCTGAACACAGCAGATGACAGGACCATGTAGAACAAACACTAGTAAATGCTAAAAGCCCATGAAACTTTCAAGTGTACTTAAGTTACAATAACGCTCACACACTCGCACGCACACACACTCGAGTCGTGCACACACACGCTCGCAGCCTCGCATGCACACACTCGCGCTCACACGCTGTAAATGTTAAAATAGTGGTATAATAATAGCATTTCTTTATTACTCGCTTTTGTTTTTCGCCTTCCAACATTTTACGCTGGCGTGAGAAGTGCGTTTGTGACGAATGATGTCAGAGAATCGTCAGCAGGCCATAAGCGATTATGGTCTATTACTGCATGGATGCAGAATCGTCCACGTCTGCATCGCGATGCGACGATTAATTTCAACACCCCTACTGAGAATGCCAGTATAAGGACCCCAATGCTCACGACAAACAAGGGACTCGTGAACTATTAAACTATATATATATATATATATATATATATATATATATATATATATATATATATATATATATATATATATATATATATATATATATATATATATATATATATTTATATATATATATATATATATATATATTTATAAAATGGTTAGTTCCAGTCCTTGATTCTGATTGGTCAATAGCTGATTTATTCACAATAAAACACGGCTATGACCGCTTCACCCAACGGCTCTATGTATCACTGCACAACACCCCTAGCAACCACTCTTAGCAACGTAAACATGTTTGTTCTCATTGATATTGCTCATTAAAACTAGAGTAGCCTGATTAAAACCAGACCATTCTCAGTAGTAACTGAGTTATGGTCTGGCAAAGCTTCATTAATAACTAATTTCCGAAGGGGCGTCACCGACGGACGTCGTTCAAATGCCTCTGGGTGCAATTGGATAGACCTAAAACCAATCAGATCGATCATCACCGTGTAAAGCCATATGCTGCGTCCCAATTCGCCTATGTTACACTACGCCATAAAAGTATGTACTCTTTTTGTGAAGAAAAGGTATTTACTTTTGAATGTGTAGCAAAAAAGTAGGCAAGCTTTGGGACATACTACTTCGTCATCTTTATCGGACGGATCTGTCGCGTGCATCCTGTCACGTAAACTGCCCTGTCAATCATCGTCACAGTTAAAATCCTCTATTAAATCTAATTTATTTTCCTACCGTTTCGGAGAGAAATGTAGTAGCACGCCAGTGGGTCTTTCATGGAGACTGTCCTCATGTGTTTGCAATTGCAATATAATAATGCATTTAAAAGTTGATGCGCTTCACCAACGGACGTCACTCAAATGCCTCTGGGCGCAATTGGATAGACCTAAAACCAATCAGAGCGATCGTCATCGTGTAAAGCCCGCCTCAACGTTTCTGATTGCTGCCTCGATTTTGACGGATTAGAAATCGGCTTGAATGGGCTCTTTGCCAGACTACTTGCAGAGCAAATCTAAATTTGCCGGATGTCTGTCTGGGTTTTCCCAGGCTAAGAGTAGAGTATTGCGAGAGATCGAGTCTCAGCTCAGTCCTATATTCATTATAAAAAAACGCTGCGATATCTTGTCCTTTAACAGTTAAGGGGTTTTCCGTGCCCTAGTCCTCTGTCAGTTGCTTCCCCGTGATCACACGTTTGAGTCCTTTCAATATAAAAGTCTTCTCTACTGACTGACTCGCTCATAAAGACCGTCTTTGCCGCCATCTAATGGTGAAATAATGTGTGTAACTTCTGTTGCTGTTTACGGTCAGGGACTATTTTGTCCAGCGGAAGGAAGGCTTTTAGTGATTTTACTTCATGAAATATATGTATGTAAACTTTTTGTTACGTTTTGTTGTCGGGGAAAGTGAGACTGAATTACCAGCGTGTGTGAAATTCACTGTACAATTAGTTGACGTGCCTTACTTTGCCTAATCATTACGAACTGTGTTAAAGTGAATAAAAGGAGAGATGAAGACTGAAACCCATAGGCTACTTCTGTACGAACACACATTAGGGCTTGCACACTTTTGCTAGTTAACCCTGGGTCATTCTAAACCCCGGGTAAAGGGAATCTTGCTGCAGTTTTCACACTGCTCATAGTTTACCCAGGGTTATCAATTAATCCTGGGTATTCATACGCCGTCATAAACACATAATTTTGGCATTGGACTACATAAAGACTAAGCAACAGAAATTTTCTTATAATTACTGATCTGAAGTCAAGTCTCCAAGCATCGTCATCCCTTAAAAATGATCACCCAGCACTTGTAATGATTCTTTATAAACTGCTTGAACTAAAAGGTCATCAGTTTAAAATCTGGTTTCGTTGAATTCATTTCTATATTAATAACAAATGGCAAACAGAATGGGATTTATATACTATGAACAAACTTCATGAAATCAATGTTGGAAGAAGTTGTTTTCTATCAAATCTCAAACTGATGGACCAGATTGTTTATAGCCCGTTCCAGGAGGACACCAGCTTTTGATACTAGAAGATCCACCAACATGTTCTTTCTGTCCAAACTCTTTATCATTGAAGCATGTTTTATTAGATTGTGCAGGTTTTAACCTTTTAACTTTTTATTCAGTTAACTCTTTTGAAGTTTTTACAAAAAGTTAACCCAAAAATAGTTTGTAAACACCTGAGAATGCATTTACCGTACATTTTTCTTGCACATGAAAACAGAAGCTGGCAAAGCATTAAAAACAATCAAACATCTGCTGTCGGTTCACACTGTACGTTCCTAAACCCCTGGCTAACATCCTTTTTTGCTTATTTGCGAGCGAACGACACAAATGATAGGTTTACATAAAGGCTTTAGCATTGCACATCCTTATATGTGACCCTGGACCACAAAACCAGTCACATGGGTAAATTTTTTTAAAATTGAGATTTATACATCATCTGAAAGCTGAATAAATAAGCTTTCAGTATTTGGCCGAGATACAACTATTTAAACATCTGGAATCTGAGGGTGCAAAACAAATCTAAACATTGAGAAAATCGCCTTTAAATTTGTCCATTTATGTTCACGATTGTACTGCATTCACTCACAAAATAAATGTTTTATATATTTACGGTAGGAAATTTACCAAATATCTTCATGGAACATGAATTTTTGCCATTTTGACCCATACAATGTAATGTGGGCTTTTGCCACGAATATACCCGTGCGACATGTGACTGGTTTAGTGATCCAGGGTCACTATATATTATAAATTGCCGACTGCTATCAAGTTTTCCCTGATATAAAGGTCCTCTTCACATTTTACATTTTTCCTCATCAAACGAGGGCTGTGCACGAATAGTTGAATATTTGATCTGCAATTAGTATTCGAAAAAATCAATGAGAAATCGCATGAAATCCAAACAGCAGTCGACTGAGGAAAGACAGTGTCCATTAGGGCTGAACGATATTCTGTTTTAACATCGACATCGCGATGTGCGAATGAGCGATAGTCACATCGCCGGAACATGCGATGTGAAGGGTAACATTATTAGTACCCATAAGAGAACGGTAGCACACAGTAAACACGAGTTTGTTGTATGGCTTTTTGCTGGGGTGACATACGCGTTCTGCGTGCCTGCACAGTGATTGGTTCGCTGTGCCGCAGCTCACCGAGCTCACAGCCAACATTCAAAAATGCGCGACGAAGAGGATCCGCCGCAAAAAAAGTCAACATCAGCTATTTGGGACTAGCCTATTTCGTCTACAAAAAGGAGGATGTTGACCAAAAAGAGGTAGGCTACTTTGCTGGAGTGTTATAAAGTTGTGGATGGTTGTCTTTTTTAAACATTCGTTTATTTTTCGTGTTCGCATTTATGAGGAAAAAACAATGTTACGTGACATTACGGACGCGACCGTTATGAAAGCGGCACTAAAAGACTGCTTTAAAACTTTCACAGAGACCTCAAACAGAAAGCACAAAGCCTTTCTTTAAAACGAATTTCGTTTTGTATTAATTGTATCTTAATTTTAATCAGTATTTCATTATCCAATTTCCTGGATTTAATAATGATTAATAATAATTAAATATAGCAGCCAGCGCCTGAACCGGAGATTAAGCTATCATCCATGAACCGAAACTCAGCGTAAAAGGTAGCCTACTCGCCTCACAAGTCACACACCTAAAAAAAAAAAGAAAAAAAAAGAAAAAGAAATATATCTATTATCTACAGAAATCTCTACTTTTAAACAGAACCATTAAAAAAAAAATATAGCTATATTTAATCTGTATGAAAAGTGCATTTCTCCCTATCACTGCTGCGAAGATCGCGAGTCAGTATATTGTCAACTTCATCTTTACAGAAAACACTTGTTTATTAATAAACAATTAAAATGTCTCATTGTAATATTTTACATATTATGTATCATTACTTTTGCTGGTTATAGGTGCCGTTTACATGAACGCGTCACTGAATCAGCACAGAAAACATCATTTTTCAGGTCCTATACCTGAAGAACGTTAGGTCCTGTGTAGAACGTTCACCGAATTCTGAGAGAAATATGTTTCTGGAATAAAATATTAAGTGGCCTTTTTGTTACTTGTAATGAAGCTTTCTTATTAGTGAAATTATTAATAACATGGAATGGTAATTATTGACTTTAGCCTGGATTGATGGCTCGCAATATCGCGATATATATCGTTGGGGGAAAAATATCGCAATGTAATTTTTTTTCCAATATCGTGCAGCCCTAGTGTCCATCACTGCAGGTAAACTCAGCTGGACCCCGCGTGAGCCGAGATGACTTATCTGATGGCAGAATGATCTTGAGACACATACTTCTGCTGTTAGAAACTTCATTAGCACACTGTTATCTCTCTGAAACGTCTGTCGGCGCATCGCGTTCTCACTCGAGCATGAGGATATTATTGTTTTTCTCAACATGAACATGTGAAACAATATAAACACGATAACCATACGCTGACTCGAGTGTTTGTGTACGTTCTGTACGATAGTTGGCCCAGTTTGCTTTATTAGCTTTTTTTGTGCTTAAATTCTTTTGTTCTGTATATTTTTGTTTTGTTTACACGTTTTAGATTTTAAAGAAAACCTTAAGATGTAATGTAAGCTTGTTCTGTATATTGCTGAATCGTAAACTTGTTCAGAAATTGACAACTTGATGAATAAAAAGATAACGTCTTTTAAATAAACAAATATTTGTTTTTTATGAGCCCAAATATTCAAATACAATATTTATTTTTCTGCGACGTCGCGCTGGAACAACGAACAAAGTTGATAATGATATTCTCAGGTGCTGTTTATGTGCTTTATTTAATGTTAAAAGCGTGTCATGTGACTCTGAATATCATTTAGTGCTCCAGCTTTGCAGCTGTAAAAGCAGCAGTGGATAATTCACCTCAGATCCTGAAATTAAACAAATGGAAACAAGAACGTTCAAACTGTGAACAAAGTCAAGTCAAGTTTATTTATATAGCGCTTTTCACAATACAGATTGTATCAAAGCAGCTTCACAGTATTAAATTAAAATAATACAAGTGTATTACTTCACAGAGTGTTTCAGTAGCCTATGTTTTTTTTTCTTTTTCTTATCATATTCGTAACATTTGGTTGCTATGATTTATTTTGCAAACAAAACTTTGTACTTCACTCTTGTGCTGATATCCACATGAACCGGCAACCTTCACGACACGTGCACGCGATATGGACAAGAATAAGTAAAATAAATCACAACTGTTTGATCGATGTTGCAATTTCAATTTTAATAGACAGAAGGGGAAATAATAAGTAGAAATGTCACATCATGTCTATAGAACAGATAGAGCTTTGCTTTGTCTATGCGTTTAATACTTTGATTAAACGAATACTTTGATTAAACGAATACTTTGATTAAAAGATGGGCCTTTAGTGTTTGATCCATTATCTGAGGCGATTGACACTCGCTCTAGCACTAGTAAGCTGAAGCCTCCCTCTCGCCCTGAGGCGGATGTTCTCCAGTGTGGTCATCAGGGGAGGATAGATCATCTCCACACCGGTAAATGAACCGTACCATACTCTCTCGAATTCCCGTTCACGTACCGTGTTTAGGGAGCACGATCAGTGCATTTGATTTTACACGATCAGATCCCAGCTTTGCTTGAGCTCTTTACGGCACTGCCTCGGGTGCTGCAACAGGTTTGATGTGTTACTGTGCTTTGCTGCAACAATAATTTGACAGGTCTTGCAAATTACCTGGCTCTGTGATGCATCATCTCTCCTGTATCCAGAATATGCACAAACCATGGAGGTTTTTTTTTTTTTTTTTTTTTGGGCACCAAGTCTTTATACCGCCCTGGATTAATTTCCCTGTTTGTGTTGATTACAGTAACCGTAATTCTGTTCACACACACTAGATTTAGGCGCGTTCTGATTGGACACACCGTTTAGTAGGGGTGGAACGGTACACAGAAGTCACGGTTCGGTTCAGACGTCACGGTTCAGACGTCACGGTTCAGACATCACGGTTCAGACACGGTTCAGACGTCACGGTTCGGTATGAGTTCGGTACAATGGAGGGAAAAGCAAAACAAAAGTGCAGAAGGCTTGTGCATGTCCATGGCTGGACCACCAAAGGAAAATAAATGACTTAAGCCTTGTATTTTTTAAATAAGTTTTATTAATAAAGTAAAGGCATAGAACCAGTTTATTTGTAGTGCACTGACAATAGTTTTATATAATTAGCCTAGTTTATTAATGAAATTAATAAAAAGACAAAGACCTTGAGATATGTTTGGTAATTGTACCTGAATGAATTGAAAATTAATTTGCTACATTTCAGATTAATATATTTGTTTTCCTTAAATTTAATTAACAGTAACTTAAACACTTTGCAGTTTGAATGATGTCCTGTATGAACAAAATGACGGAGTATGTTTTTATGTTTCCACTGTTCGATCGCGCCCGCGCCTCACACACACACTTTGCGACTTTTCGATCACGCCTCTCTCTCTCTCTCTCTCTCTCTCTCTCTCTCTCTCTATCTCTCTCTATCTCTCTCTCTCTCTCTCTCTCTCTCTCTCTCTCTCTCTCTCTCTCTATCAATTCAATTCAATTCAATTCAAAATTGCTTTATTGGCATGACTGTACATATTACAATATTGCCAAAGCTTGTAAAAGACATCAAAATAATAAAATATTACAACATAACTTAAATCTAAATGTACTACTTAAATTAATTGTACAAATTAACAGTGTAACAAATTATAATATCTGTAAACATTTTACACCATAGTGTTTTAACATATATACAAATTATAGTATCGGAACATTTTATACCACAGTGTTTTAACACACATGTCACTGAAGGTCACTGTGGTGGACAGTAGGGAAACACACTGAGGTCAGACACACACATCACACACACATTCACCTGTTGTCTCTCAGGCTGTGGCACACACACACGTATCTGGCAGCCAATGCTGCTGTCTGGCCCTCTCCTAGCAGGATCTTCATCTGATCTACTTCAGTCATGGCTGTAAAGTTCTGTATTACGTTAGTGAGTTTGTTAAAGTAGAGTTCTCTGACTGAACTGTATTTGTGACAGTGAAGGAGGAAGTGTGTCTCTGTCTCGATCTCTCCTGTGCTACAGTGAACACACACCCTCTGCTCTCGGGGTAACCAGCTCTTCCTGTGTCTGCCCGTCTCGATGGCTAGACTGTGTTCACTCAGCCTGTACCGGCTCAGGATCCGTCTCTGCTTTGTGTCTCTCACACTCTGGAGATATTCTTCCAGTTCATAATTTGATTTCAAATTTCGATAGAATTGTAATTTACTTTGTGTTTTAGTTTCCTGATCCCAATGTTCCAGATATGTATTTTTAGACTGTTTGATAATTTGGTTTGTCCTGATGTTAGTGTGAGAAGCAGTGCTGGTCTGAGACTGGTTAGTGTTAGTAGGGTTAGTCCGGTTAGTGAGTCTCAGAACCAGCTGACTGAGGAGACTCTTCTCGGGGTTCAGTTCTTGGGTTTGTAGTGCTTTAAAATGTAGCGATTCTGTGGGACTTGATTTTAGATGCATCCAGAATTTGAGGGATCTTTTTTGCATATTGATAATCAATGGGAATCGGCCTAATTCTGCCCTACATGCATTATTGGGTGTTTTTCTTTGTAGTTTTAGAATCATTTTGCAGAATTCAGTGTGTAGGGCTTCTGTTGGATGCCTGTCCCATCTAGTGTAGCTCTGATCACTGAGTGGACCCCAAACCTCACTTCCATACAGCGCAATGGGCTGAATTACACTATCGAAGATTTTACACCAGATTGGAATCGGTAATTCAATGTTTTGGAATTTTTTCTTAATTGCGTATAGAGCTCTTCGAGCTTTATCTTTGAGAGCATTCACTGCCATACTGAAACTCCCCGATGCAGTGATGACCAGGCCGAGGTAAGTGTACTGCATCGTGTGCTCTAGGGCGGTATCTATCTCTCTCTCTCTCTCTCTCTCTCTCTCTCTCTCTCTCTCTCTCTCTCTCTCTCTCTCTCTCTCTCTCTCTCTCTCTCTCTCTCTCTCTCTCTCTCTTCTCTTTACATCGCTACAGATTAGGTGTCCCTAAAGAACCCGCGTATCTAACAGTGGTTCCGCATTACATTAATTAATTTGCTCGCAAGTTTAATTTATTTTTATACAGTGTACTCTCCGTGTATATTCATGCACCAAACCGTGCCACACGTACAGTTTCGGTTCAATACGGAAAAAAAAGTTCCGTTCCACCCCATTGTTTAGAAAAGGTAGATGCTCACATCATGTTTGTATGATTGATTTCAAAATAAAAAGTATTTTTGTATTTTTTTTTTTTTAATGTGTGCCATCACCACGGTGGGTCTGTCGTCATGCTGACCAGGCCTGAGTGTACTTCACTTCTGTCAAGCTTTAGAGACCTCCTCTTTTATTAGCTCTCAGGAGTTTTGTTGTGGTCTTTATTCAGAGTGTAATTATTGCAGATGACTATTTTTTTTTTATAGTATATCTAAAAATTGAGAAGATTGCAATTCAGATTGTGGATCCTGAGTGGATCTTTAAATAGGCAAGAGCTTTCTAGTCTTGCGCCTTACATCGCCTTGCATCGCCCATAGGCCTTAAAACAATCAGTGGATGGCGGGCTGGGGCAGCTTTGAAAATGTCAAAAAACGTTGGTGTGGATGGATGGGGGACGGATGATGATTTCTGTGATGCGGTTGTGGATGAAATAATAGCCCATCCGCGCATCTCTAGCATGATGGTTTTAATATTGCAGCTGTGAATGGTTTCCTGGTAGCTGGCGTGTGCTGGAGATGCTGCAGTTCACTGTGACAGACTCGTAACAACGTTTAACGTCTTTACCGTGACACTTTCATCCCATCCCAATTCACACATTTGGGGAGGCAATTCCCACAGTGGCAGCGAGTGTGAAGAGGTGTAATGACAAGATACAGCTGGAACATTTCCAACTAGTGATGTAACTGAAAACTGGAAAGTGTCACTGGTGAATGTTAATGAATATGGGGCAAAACTTACTGCTTTATTGTAGAGCTGCAACTAACGATTATTTCGATAAGCGATTAGTTGGCTGATTATTTCTTTGATTTATCGATTAATCTGATTAAAAGGCCCAATTTTCTTCTTTTTTTTATTGACAAAAGCACTCTTCCATGTCCTGGCCAAAGCTGTCCTTCAAACCTGCTATGAAAACAGTGAATATTTCTATATCCATGCTGTGCACAAAAGAGCAATGAAGCGAAAGGACGGTTTAAATCCCTACATTCAAAATGAAGATAATAATAAAGATACTAAATAAAAACACGTCCTCAGTGTTCACAGATGTTCTGCAGGAACACACACATTCACTCTGGACACCGTAACCTGTTACTGTCGTTTCTTTATCCTGTAAATGTTAGAAACAGCTTACATTAATATTCAATTACACACAGTTATCCTATTCATAAGATACTTGAATTACAAATACTGTCAGGACGAGCATTCGTGCAAAATGAAAATACCTGAAGTGTACCGCTGGCTTTGTTCCAATTTCCAAATGCTGTAACTTTTGATTACTTTATGCAATCACCACAAAATCTGATCCAGATGCAGCTCACATTTAGGGGAACTTCACCAAAAAAATTGTTTCCCCTCTACCGTATTTCCTTCCCGAGTTATTGCATGTCAAATAAGAAAGATATGCAAAATCATAATAAAAATGATGTTTTTTGTCTTTTATCAGCAGTGTCTCGGCTGGAGAATGTCCAAATGTAATGTAATTTTTAGGGATGCACCGAAATGAAAATTCTTGGCCGAAACCGAAAACCGAAAAAGAGGAAACCAAGGCCGAAAACCGAAACACCGAAAGAAATTATGCCAATTATTGTTAGTACCATTGCATTTATGGCTATGACTGTGTACTAAGTTTACTAAAATCAAGGCATTGCAATTGCATAAATTAATATTAAAGTTTCAAAGAATAAATCCATTAAAATTTTATGCAAATATTTATTTAGCATTTGCAAAGTATAAAATTAAATGTTTAACTTGACCCCACTCATGTGTACATTAAATAATAATGTAAAAGCCTACTGGCCTGCAGAAAGGTTTAAAAATGAAATGTTCTCTCATAAAAACAAAGTGCATTTAGGTCAATACTGCCATAGCCCAAAATAATATCTGCAGTTATATGCTCATGGACGTGAGTTGCAAAAACCATAAACAGCTCAGGTAAACCTCTGAGAAATGACGGCTGCTCTGCACACACACGCAAAGGTCTCTCGCTCCCTCTCTCTGCCGCGCGCGCTACTTATGCTCGCTCGCGATTCCGGGAGATTTAAACTAATTTGCGGGCATCAGGGAGCCGGTATCAATACGCGGGAGACTCCCGGAACTTCCGGAAGACTTGGGATGTCTGTGTTTTGAAAATCGCTGTCCGTGGGTCACTCTTAGATATATTTAAATACGTCCACACCGCAGATATGTAATGTTGCTTCAGACAAGCACGTGCAGGTCGCGGTGTCTGCTGTTTGCGTCATCACAACATTTCGGCCGTATTGTTTCGGTGATAAAAGTCTTTCGGCCGAAAACCGAAAATGCACTTTTGGGCCATTTTCGGCCGAAAATTTTCGGTGGCCGAATATTCGGTGCATCCCTAGTAATTTTCAAAAAATGTGTTCTATCAAACGATACCTACCTTTTGACTCTCCTCGCTGTAGTTTGAGTTATGAGTCTTTAGTTTTGTGTGTGTCACTCAGAAAAAACAACTCTAAGTCTAAGGGGTTAATCAACTGAACATCAATGCTTTATAGGGAAGACAAATGTTATAAGACACATAAACATGTCATGCATGTGAATGACAAACAGAAGAACATGAGTACTGGCCCCGAAACTCTTTCACTCCTGTCCCGGGCCGTTCTTGACAGGACGGTGGTGAGAAACTCTTTAATGTTGTGCAGGTGTTGTCAGCATGCCTGTAGGAACTGAACGCTGTTATTGAGTCTGTGTGTGTGTGTGTGTTTTGTCTTGTAGATCTGCAGTCCGGCCTGTATGAGCTCTGCTGGCATGTTATCCAGGGCAATCTGAAGGTGGATGTGGCTGCCGGTCTCCTGGCTGATGTTACGGTGAGTGCTGATCCCGGCTCAACGTTCAGTCTCCTTGACACCTGCATATGCATCGAAGAACAAACTGGTGTGAAGTCATTTTGAACAAAATCAGGCCGAAACGAAGTTCGCTTGGAGTTTGTTTTGGGAGTTTAGTGAGGATGGAGACTTTAAACTTCCAAAATGACAAATGTATCATTAATAAAGTCCAGGGTTTCCGAGGGGGAGTTTAGGAGAAGAATGCCAATGAATAAAGACTGAATTTCACTCAGATGTTTGGGTTGCTTTGATGTGACATCGGGCCTTATGAACCGTCCGTTACATTTTTTCCCCCAAATTTTTTTGTACTCCATTTTAATGGTTAAATTATGTTAGTAATCAGAAAGTAATCAGTTAGTAATCTAATTTATCGATATCATGCTGCTTATACATTTTAGCAACAATTTATTAAAATGATAAAAATGACATATTTAGGGCCCTATGAAATGCGTTTTTTTTTTTCTTTTTTTTTTTTTTCTTTTTTTTTACCAAATTCTGTGTTTTCTGTTTTAATTGTTCTGGGTTACATTTTAGTGGTTTAATTATTAGATTTTAATAATCAAAAAGCATTTCTGATTAATTGAATTAATAAAAACAACAAAATAGATTAAATTTTTTAGGGCCCTATGAATTTTTTTCTTTTTTCTTTACAAATTCTGTTGTGCTTTTGAATTTTCTGGCAATCAAATAAATACATAAAACATTTATTTTTCTTATCTTTTAATCATATTTTTGTCAAACAAAGTGCTGCACAACAAAGCTTACTGTTAACATTAAACCATGGAATACAAAAGGTGATTATTCCTTAAATTAAGTTTTTATAACAATTATTAATAATATTGTTAGCATTTCATTGAGGCGTCACTACATTCTACTGTACATTTATATTTCTGTCACAATTTCTTCAAGTTAAACAGTTTTATTTTGACGGCTTGCCGCAAAGACCTTTGAGTTTCTGTGTGTTTATGATATGACGATAGTTTTTCTCAAATGAATCTGTGAAATGCTGATGAAGTGACTCTCAGAGCGGCTCTGGAGATGAAGTTCATGCATTCATGTCTTCATATAGTGAGACGGCAGAGGCTGAAAAACACTGCGAGCGTGATACACGCGTGCTTCTGTGTGTGTGTGTGTGTGATTAATAAAAACATTAATTCACTCAGAGACACAGAACATGTAGGATTCATATTTAAATAGTGTTTTGCGGTTTAATGTTCACACACACTAGTCTACATTTCGACATGATTTAAGTGCACTGACCTACTTTTTATTTATTCATCAAAAATGTGGTCGTTTTCTGCATTGCGGAAATCATAGGGCCCTCGTGACATGTACTGGGCTCTCGTGAGTGCCTCATCCCACGTTTATTGTAATTGGTTGAAAAAGTACAACCAGCTACCTCAAGAAAATACTACCTTGTTTAATGTAAGATCATAGTCATATGGGTTTGGAACAACATCTGGGGCCGGTTTCACAAAGCTAATTTAGACCGGTCTATAGTGTTAGACAAGTCTAAAATGTGCAAGTTAGACTGTTTCACAAAAATAAAGACTGACTTAATTTAGACCAAACAAATTTGACACCGTACCCCCAGGCTAACTTAGGTCTAAGACTCTGTTATCTTGGCAACCAGCAGTAACAATCAGTTACATTACAAACAGCCAAAAGAAAAGGGAAAATGGCTCACAATTTAAACATTTCTTCTTGTTACTACATTCTCCGCTAAATTTCCCAAGTAAAATGTCCTTGTAACTGTCATACTCCTCCAACAAACACATATGCGCTTTGAATGCGCTTACTCGATCCGCCATGTTTGTTTGTTTTGAATAAGTGTCAAAATAAGTGTCTTATTTTACCCAGAATGCATTGCAGTGTAGTCCTACTTAAGATAGTCAGAGTCTTCAGTGCTTTGTGCAACGGTCTGATTTAGATGTCTATCTGAAGTCTGACTATCTGCTATATCTAAGCCACAGTCAAAGTCTATCTTTGTGAAACCGGCCCCTGGGTGAAATAGATGACAAATGCTTCATTTTTATCCCTTTACGGCTGGACACACGAGAGTATGTTGCGCTCAAATTACAAGCGTTCTTTGTAGACCGATCACAAGGACAAATGACACCGTGTGAAGTCCACCTCGGACACCTCAGAAACCTACTGAGATGTGAAGTTTGTGTCACTTTCACTCAGCTTTCTGCGTTTACGTGTGTGGCTTCACATCAGTCGTGGCGTTTGATCTGTGTGGATCTATCGCTTCTCTGCTGATGCCGTGACGCCTCATCCAGCGAGACGAACCTCTCCTAAACACAGCGATCGATCACACACTTCACATCTCCACTTGTTTTGCGTCGAGTGTGTTGTCCAGTGAACCGGGAATCTCCAGCGTGAAATTGAAATGCTCTCAACGTGTGTGGGATGTGCCAGTGACGGCGATCATGTTTGTGTTTCAGGAGCTGCGGGACGACATGGCCTCTATTTTAGCTGATGTTTTCTGTATATTAGGTAAGTCTGCGCCTGCTAATGATGATTAACCAGTGTGTGCCAACAGTTCATCCGAGTGTCATCGCATTTGTCCCGGTGAAGAAGAGCCAGGATGTGTTTGCGTTGAGCGACGGTTGCGTTCCTCGCACGAGTGAACACGCTTATTAAACCGCAGTCGTGTGTTCACGTAGATCGCTGTTCTGACAGATGTTTGCATAAATCAGCGGCTGAATCTGAAGGAGCTGAAGAGTCTCACTGAACTTATTCTAATGAAGCTCTCAGATTCCCTGCTGTTGGTTTGTCAGGCCCACTGTGATTGATTTAAATGTTAATTTAATGTCGTACGGAGAAACAACAGCTCTTGAAACCTTCACAGAATCCCTGCAAGTTCATTACCGATAAAATGCTTTGTTCCAGCATTTAATGCTAGCTCTGAATGCTAGTCGGCAGACACATTTATATTCGTAAGCAGGATTTTACCTGTTAAAATGACCTTTAGAATAAGATCATCCACATCTCTCTAACCATAGATTGCTGATTCCTTTGTTTTAGTGAACATTGTTTTAGTGAGGAAATATATGTTTTTCAATACATAGTGATTCTGATTATTAGAAACTGATTGAGTGCTCGTTTTCTGCATAGTTTACACTTACTTATGCTCTCTCTTCTCTACAGGCGGAGTTGTATTACAATAGTATCATGTTTCTGTCTAGTTATTTTTGATTTATAATGAAGAGTTATTAATAATTGGTGTTTCCATTAGGTCTGAGGAATCTCAGAGCAGTTTCAGTTAAGGCTTTGATGAAAATGATAAAGACTGGTGTTTAAGTAAGACTGTTCACGTTTGAAGCCCTTAATGCTGTGGCAATTTTACCCTGCGCATCAAAAATGGTATATCCATGTTTTCCCCCCCGAGATATTGCATCAAATCATGAATATTGGAAATTTAACAGAATGCCAGTTTTTCAGCTGATGAAACATCTGTGAAAACATGTTTGTTTTTTTTCAATACTTGTTGTAAGCATCAATTAAAGTGGCAGTACATGTACAAAACACACCAAGAGTTGATTTCTACATGCGCTCTCTGCCTGACTTCATATAAACGCACTTGACCTGCATGTGATATTATTGATTCTGCAGATATCGAGACCGGCTGTTTGGAGGAGAAACACAAGCGAGATCATTTTACCCAGTTGGTTGGAGCCTGTTTGGTGAGTTGTGTGTGAGTTGTGTGGGTCGCTTTAATGTTACATAGGGGCCTATGAAATCCGTTGTATTTTTTCCCAAATTTTATTTAATTTTTTGACTATTTTAATGGTTAAATTAAATTGTAGTAATCAGAATGCATGAATTGAATTAATTGAAATCATGAAGCTTACACATTTTAACAACAATTTATTAAAATGTTAACAAAAATGACATATTAAGGGCCCTATGTAATATGTTCTACCATACGAAATATGTCCAGCTTTTCTTTTTTTTTTTTTTTTAAATCTGTGTTTTCTGTTGTAAGTGATCTGGGTTCCATTTTAATGGTTTAATTACATTTTAATAATCAAAAAGCATTTCTGATTAATTTAATTCGTAAAATTATTTTTTAGGGCCCTGCATAAATAAGGTCCTTTTTAATTTTCCTGGCAATCAGCTGAAGACATAAAACATTAATCGAGCTAATCTTTTAATCATGTGGAATTAAACAAACATGTTTGTCAAACAAAGTGCTGCACAAACAGAGCTTTACTTTTCAAATTAAAATATGGAAGGAAAAAAAGTGATTATGCCTCAAAAAAATAGCTTTTATAATAATAATTCTTATTAATATTGTGAGTATTCCTACATTGCGACACTGTTTGTTGAGTAGAACACCATGTGATGGTCCTCATGGCCACAGTGTGGCAGTGATGCGCTTCGAGACGCATCTCTTCTTTCTCACACTGCGGTTGAGGAAATGCTTTTTTTAATTTCTGATTCTGTGCGTACGCGAGTGTGTGGCCGATCCCCTGGCTCTGAAGATTAGCTGAAGTGTTGAGTGGCCCAAACTCTATCCTCAAGTGAAAAATGAAGGGCCGTGAACAAACCTCCAGCACTGTGCGGGTTCGGACGAGACTCTGGGCTTTTGAGCATGTTTATTGCAGCTCAACACAATGAGTTTGTGATGCGATGGCTTTATAATGGCAGTCGGGTGACTCATCGAGACCTGCTCTCCTATCTCCGCCTGATTAGTATGCAGATACAGGTTTGTTATGCGGTGTTATTAGTGTCTTACGTAAGTCTAGCTGAAGGCCGCCGAGGTCGGATGTGGGCAGCGTCACACTCATGGGTGCGGGGATATTATTCCAGTGTTTTGATGAGTTTAATTCTGGTGTTATCCTCATGATAGCGCTTCCACAGCTGTTTTGGTGACGAGTGTCTAATTAACGGCATTGTCTGTCTGTTGTTGTTCAGATCTGTGTTCCTGATGGTGTGCTGAAAGAGAGATTGGATCCAGAAACGCTGGAGTCTCTGGGACTGATCAAACAGGCTCAACAGTTCAACCAGAAGATTGTCAAAATCAAGACCAAACTATTGTAAGTCACATTTTCTGCTGTGAAACGCCATTGATTGCATCTTTCCCTGTGAATGTGAAACCTAAACACTAGGGGTGTAACGAAGCCCTCATGTCACGATACCATATTATTGCGATACTCCAAGACATATGAAAAAATGGGCTGTTGATTAAAATGGTGAATTTGGTTTTATATTGTGTGTGTAAATGAATAGACTTGGTGCTGAAACCCAAAGCACAGGACAATAGAGACACCAGAATAACAATATTCATGATTCTGAAGATTATTTTAGACGAATATGCTTGAACTCTTTCACTGACTAGATGTATTTAAAATAATGTATGCCACTTTTTACCGGTAACATCAGACATCTGGCATTATCTGACACTAAAACTCTTAAAACTTGAATTAATGTTAATTTTGGGTGAACTATACATGATACATATTGATGCATTTGTGTATTGTGATATATTGTGACACCCCTACTACATTATACTAGATTAGCATTTAGCTGATGTCTCAAAGCAGTGTGTCTCTTGCCTATCCCATCAGCAAGGGCATTACTCTTTAATGTGCTGCACACCGAGATGACATTTGGGCAGTGCAGCCTCAATCCTCTCCAAAACTCTAGTGAGATGATTGCTTAGATATACCAAAAGAAGCTTGTATGATTTTGAGAGATATTTGGATTTGCAGAATACATAGATATGAATTTGAGCCATATGTAGGGCCTATGATTTCCACAATGCGGAAAATGGATAAACTGTATTACGTGGAATGTCAGAATTTGGCAAGTTTTGGATGAATAAGTCAAAAGGTTGGGCTGTACACCTAATCAAATCATGTTATGACCTACTGTCTGTGAATACTAAACCGCAAATAGTTTATAATATAAAGTCTGCACGTATGAATTAATCTCTTCTGCAGCATTTCACCATTTCCTTTGATAAAGCTATCATCAGATACACACAGAAACATGACAACCTGTTCACAGTAATGGCCAATAGTGATGTCTAGAGGGGAATGGTCTGGGATAATTGCTTTTAATGACCCTACAAGTTTGATTTAACCGTCAAAATATGAGGGTAGACTTGGTTAAGGTTTCAAGTTATTTATCTGACAATATAATTTAACAAAAAAGGGGTAAACTACAGCTATAGGTTTTATTTTACTATGCAAAAAAAGAAAAAAAAGCATACAGCAAAAAGCATACACTGACTGTAACATAATTAGTTATTAATATTTTGTTGGTTCTCTCTACATTTTGAATGTGTTCATAATTTGTACGACAGGCTGGCTAAAAATTATGTCGGCACAGTTTGGCATGTTTTATTGCGTTATAAAATTAGAATAACTGCGCAATATGCTTACCCAATCATGAACAGATTTTTACGAATATTTAAATAAAGGGTGAAGTAGTAAATTTCCTTAGGCTGGGCATCACTTTTGGCCAATGCTGTATTACTAATGTACAGTAGAATATACCTCTCAAAGTCATTTGATAGAAGTCAGGGAAAAATAATATTGGAATTTTAAAGGGAAAGAAAAAACCTTTCATGGAGCCTAAATTTTATTTTATTTTTTTTAAATAATAAAAAACATAGTTATTAAATTGAATACATTTTGTGATTTCAATTATTTAGACATGCTTTTTGATGACTAACATTTCATTTAACCATTAAATCAGAGTCCCAAAAAAACAAAAAAAAAACGAACCCCAGGAAAATTAAAATGGAAAAAAATTATTTAAAAAAAAAACAAAAAAAATTAAATAAAACTGCATTTGGAAAAAAAAGAAAAAGAAAAATGGCTTTGATGTCCTACATATGCCTTACTATCGAGTGCAACAGTCTGGTTCTAGACGTAAAAACCCCATTCACTCTCTCCATAGGGGAACTGATTTCACAATAACTCATAAACATTTAAAGACTGACATACTGTGAGCTACAGAGTTGTTAATCAATGCTTTTGATGATGCCATCAGCCAGTAGTTTCAACTTATTTTGATATAATCATGTTTACAGCAGAATTCCCAGTGGAAAAACCACATTACCCATGATTCTGATTCTGAGAAATCGCTACCAATCAGAGAGTCGACCCAAGTAAATTCCCAAGATGCACTGCAAGGAGTGTAAGAGTTAGTCTTTCGGTGCTGTCAAACTAAAATATACTGCTACTATGTACATAATCCACATTTTTATATTTATCCATCATTTTTAATTCCATTTTTATCACTCCAGTTTTTTCCTAGAGATTGGACGGCATGGTTGCCGCCTCACATTAAAGCAAATTGAATAACTTCTTTTGTACCTGATCATTTGCATCTGAAGCGCAGAGTTCGACCTCTGTTGAGATCGGATGACAGTCGAGCTTTTAGATTTAGTCACTGGGTGTAAAACACCTGGAGTCCGTGTGCCGTGTTGTTCTCTGTCAGACACAAGTCACTGCGTTCTGCACATTCAGCATGTTGTTGTGAGTCTATAAAATGTCCCCAGCCTCATTGAGCTGTAAATGAAAGGCACAGCCTGAACTCCCCTGACGATGATTAATTTCATGCCTTTGTGTAGGTCTTTCTTAATGAGTTTTATCAAGATTACAGTGCCCTGCGCCCTGAAAGCCCTCGCTCTGCCCACACCACAGCTCTGCACAGGACACATAACGGTCTTTCTTTGACAGAAGCATGTTGGGGTGAAGTAATTGGTTTCATGTCGTCTTCTGAGGCGCCTGACACGCGTCTTGAGGGCCCGTGACCACCAGACCCTCAGCTCTGATGCGCCTCGTTATTTTGAGATGATTGCACAAAGTTATTGTTCGGTCTCGGTGTAACCATCCATCTTTCACTCTGTAGTTACAAACAGCAGAAGTTCAATTTGTTGCGTGAGGAGAATGAAGGTTACGCTAAGCTGATCACGGAGCTTGGGCAGGATCTGACCGGCAATCTCACCAGCCACGTCGTCCTGGAAAACATCAAGTCGTTAATAGGTACGTCACACACCGCATCACCTTTCCTTATTAACCTTCATTATTAAATATCACTCTACACTGATGATGATGATGATGATGATGATGATGGCTAACAGTAGATCTTCTTGAGTTCAGTGCTTCTTCTCAACCAGAGGGCCTCAGCAAACCTTCACGGTGGCTGAAGAATGACTATGAGAATTTTAATAATAAAAAGCAATTAAAGACTACATGATTTCTAGGGCTGGGTAAAAAAATATTGATTTCTCGATTTTAATCGATTCTCATTTTTACGCACCGATATTGATTCTTAAATTGTTTTCAGTTTTCATGAATGTAACATTCTAGTGCGCATCCCATCCAATAAATCACTATAATCTTTGTGCTTTGATACTATTGATATGAAAAAGTGTCAGATTTCAAATTACGTCCATTTTGTTACGAAATTCGAAAACATAAATAGTGTTTTGGCGCTGTGGCGTGAGATCGCTCTGGCTCAGCTCAAGAGAAGCACATGATCTTCTCTTCCGCCTTAACACCAGTTACAGTGTGAAATAAACATGAATGAGCATCTGAAAGTGTGTTAAAATAAATTATTTTATACAAATTATCGAAATCCGTATCATGTCACATGGAGTCGCTCAGTGTTTCAACCGTGGAAAGACGTCAGTAAATCAGTTTGTCATGTAACGTCACATTTACCTCAGAAAAACCATATCCAGTGACCATAAACTCGTCAGTCAACTAGAAAATGAACTCTAGAGAGGAGCATTTTGCTAAATATATGCACCTTATTACATATTCATTATAATTTTTAATGTTCTTCAATATTTAATGCATGTTTGAATAAATCTGAATGAAAAGTTTTTATGACAGCCACCATTTAAATGTTTATATTTCATATAACTTTACTATTATAAAAATAAATAAGTGTAATTTAATTTGTATTGTATAATGTACCTTCAATAATAGTAGGCTAATGAAGCCTATAGGCTACAACTGACTCCCATAGTTCACAGCATTAGTGAAGAGATTTGTTTTCCTTGAGTTAATGTGCCATGTTTTGTACCTGATATCCAAAATAATCAATATTGAATCGAAATCGAATCGAATTGTGAACTTTGTCTCTACCCAGCCCTAATAATTTCCTCATTAGCTTCACATGGAATGTTGTCACGATAAAGCTAGGCATCGACAACGATATCAATAAACAACAGTATAGTATCAGTCGACAACAATAGCTGTTTCCATCCAGAGCTGGACTCCATCTGATTCGACCTTATGCGCAAAATTGGAATATCGCATAAAACATTTGTGAATAAAGCATTGTTTCCGTACTGTGAGCCGAATAAAACATTGTCACTCCCTGATAAACTGGTGCTAAATATCACTGAGAAATATGAAAGTTGCTGCAGTAGGAGAAGCCTCTCTCTATATAATAATGTTTGACTTTGCAAACAGAACTCAAAAGACATGGTGAAGTTAGCTTGCTCTGAGGTGAACGGCTGCTGTTTGGGAACGCAGTCGTGTTAGACAGTTCTGGGAGGGAATTATGCAGGATCACTGACGACAGCCTTTGCTCTGGCCCTTCAGACGCCGTGCAGCAAGATCGTCCGCTGTTAGTCCAGTTATGCCGTCTCAACACATGGTCTTTTATGATGCGCAGAGATTCATTTATTCGTTTAAAGAAATCACTCGACTCAATTGAGCACATACGTTTTTTTTATGTGATATCCCAAAATGCGTATAAAAGTAGGTAGATGGAAACATAGCTAATATCTTATTGCCGTTAATATGATTATATATATATTATATACTCAAATAAATGTACATTTTAAGTTTTTAAAATATGCATTATTTTTTTTGTTCCCAATCTGCTCTTTAACAAAGCATTGTTCATTTCTTACCTATGAAACTTTTGTAAACTTAATATGAAATGCATGACGAAAATGTGTGTGTGTGTTATTTATGTATTTATTTATATACACTACTGGTCAAAAGTTTTAGATCGGTAAGATTTATGTTTTTAAAAGAAGTCTCTTCTGCTCACCAAGGCTGCATTTATTTGATTAAAAAAAACAGTATTATTGTGAAATATTATGACAATTTAAAATGACTGTTTTCTATTTTAATATATTTTAAAATGTAATTTATTCCTGTGATCAAATCTGAATTTTCAGCATCATTACTCCAGTCTTCAGTGTCACATGATCCTTCAGAAAACACTCTAATATGATGATTTGATGCTCAAGAAACATTCATTATTATTTTCAATGTTGAAAACAGTTTCATTTGTTCAGTTGTAAATTTTTCTTTGATGAATAGAAAGTTCATTTATTTAAAATAGAATATTTTCTAACATTATAAATGTCTTCACTGTAACTTTTGATCAGTTTAACTCATCCTTGATGAATAAAAGTATTGATTTATTTTATTTCTTTCCCCAAATTTTTTTATTAAATTCTTACTGACCCCAAACTTTTAAACGGTAGTGTTTAGTGTTACAAAAGCTTTCCATTTCAGATAATGCTGTTCTTTTGAACTTTCTATTCATCATAGCATCATGAAATAAAAATGTAAATAACTGTTTTCAACATTGATAATAATCATACCTGTTTCTTGAGCATCAAATCATCATATTAGAATGTTTTCTGAAGGATCATGTGGCACTGAAGACTGGAGTAATGATGCTGAACATTCAGCTTTGATCACAGGAATAAATTACACTTTACTGTATATTCACATAGAAAACAGCTGTTTTAAATTGTAATAATATTTCACAATATGACTGTTTTTGTTTGTATTTTTAATCAAATAAATGCAGCCTTGGTGAGCAGAAGAGACTTCTTTTAAAAACATTAAAAATCGTACCGATCTAAAACTTTTGACTGGTATTCTCTTTATTTATAATGAAGCAGTGTGTAGTTAGCAAGTTAATGAAGATTAAACTGATCGGCGTCAGTATTGGCAGATGTTGCAGTATCTGTATCGCACAGATAAAGTGTTATTGACCCATCAGTAATAAAAACACATGTAGTGTGAGCCAGCAGGGCAAACAACAGATGAACCTCTGACTCTTGCCCCGGGCCATTGGGCCGTCTCTGTTGAGCCCTGATAATGACTGGGACTGCAGCCCAGAACTGAAGTTTCTGATCAGTCGAGTGAGCTCAAACCAGCTGTCATAATTACACTGTCACTGAGATCATGAGGTGATGCAGTTCCTCACACATGAGTGTTGCGTCCTCACAGGATGCTTCAATCTGGACCCGAACCGAGTGCTGGACATCATCTTAGAGGTGTACGAGTGTCGCTCGGACCACGATGAGTTCTTCATCCCTCTGATCAAGTCCTACATGTGCGAGCACCAGACCCTCTGCCACATGCTGGGCTTCAAGTTCAAGTTCCACCAGGTAATGATCCAACACCAGTGCAAACACACACTGATCAGATAAGCTCTTTCAGTACCATTAATTACACAGTAGTGTTCATTTCCTTAAGGCGAGACACGGCAGGCAAAAACATCGTCTTCTTTCAGACTTGTGTTGAGAAAAAAAGTCAGAAATATACATTTAGGTCTTTATTTTATTACACTTTGTCTGTTTGCGTCTGTAGATTTCTCATAAATTCAACAAAAGTTTGCGTTCTTAATCCTCCCGCTGCTCCGCCATCTCTGCCGTCACCCTGTCATCACATGCACCGTTAGGAAGCTCTCTCTCTCCTGTACAATCCTGTCGGATCCAAATATGGTCATTTCCTTTTTATCAGCAACCAATCGTGAAAGTAAAAGGGCTGAATGCGCAATCTCATTGGCTGATGATAAATCTTTAAAGCCCGTTTTCTCAAAATGACTTTTCTCTCATTCTCCAAGTCCGAAATCTCCACTTCAGTAGCACCTCTATACACCAAACTTTCCAGTCTTGTACCTAGTTATATTATGAAGACATTTACAGAGGGATTTGTTAATATATTATTCCTAGCCTGATTTATATAACATTTTATTACCAAAAACATGGCGAAAATTAGTGCATATTTAATTAGATATTGCCTAATTTGCATATTTAAACATTAAATTACAGAAAACTTGTAATACATTTTTTGCTCATCTTAATGTAGGTAATCAACTGGGAAAGTTTCATGGTGATATCTGCTAGTTAAACATTTTACCCTATTCACCTGTAGTGTCTCGCCTTAACCAAAAGAAAGACGACAAAATGTTCGTCAATGACCTTTTTCCGTGACTAAGATGAGACGATGACAAGACGACACGATAACTGTGACTATTAACATGCAATATTATGTTAATAATCTCTCGACTATATTTGCGATTGTTGAAGCTGAATAAATGCAATACAACGTGTGACAATACAGTCTTTATGCTGTTGTTTTAATAGAAAAACATTAGTGTAATTGGGAAATATTGGAATTACTGTTATGAATTTCATGTTTTATTTTTTGAAAAGTTTCTTGTTTGTCCCGTTTTCATAATGTAGAGAGTGTGTAAATTTATATGATAAATGGCCTATAATAAATCAGGAAACTAGATTAGGCGAAATGAACCATGCATATGAGTTGACATTCTCTTCTTTTGTGCTTATTAGGTGAAAGCGTGCCATAATTCTGATGAAAAGTAAAAATAAGTTTCTTAAATGAAGACAATCGTTCATATTTCTGAACATAATAATCATGATTATTAATTTAACCAATTAATGACCAAATGTGACCAAGTTTTAACTGACTAAAACTAGGCTAAAATACTCACTGACTACAGCTCGACTAAACAAAACATGAGAAGGTTGACTAAATATGAACATTTAAAAAGTATATTTGACTCAGGACTAAGACTAAATTAAAAAAAATAGCTGACAGAATTAATACACAGACATGTGACTGAATACTTTTGCTCCAAACCTAGACAGTGTTGGTGTTGTAGCACATGCTGAACTGCCTGTTTGGTCCAGGGCTAGAAATGAATTGGGACTTGGGGCAAAAATGCCATCAAAATGAACAAAATGCCCCCTAAAGTCAAGATAAGGGGGCAAAAAAAACCCCTAACTTTATCTGTTACAGCCGAATTAAACTAAATCACAAATAAATGAATGGTAAGCGTTGATTACGGCATCACATTTACATCTGATCACGTTGCATTGCATTTCTTTTAGCACATTTTGCAGATTAGCAATAAATAATCCTAAATGCCCTGTCAGATGCAGTGTCTCTTCCACCTCTGCTCTGTAAAGATAGCCCTGGTTTGGCTCTCATATATGCATTTCCATTTTTTATCAATAAGTTACTAGGTTTTAAAGCACAGCCGGTGTTGGGCAAAATGTCAGAAATGTTTCCAGCCGTTGTGTCTGAGTGTTCGTCATTGCAGTGCAGAATATATCAGTTGGCATGGCAACTATTCTAAATAACTCTCTTTAGTTTTATTCATATTATTGTGCTGTAATATTCACTGACTCACACAAGACGACTGCTTCAAGTGTCATTTTCTGACCTAACTTTTATTCAAATGTACAAAAGTAGATAAGCTTGTAGATATAGATGATTTTGTCCGCCGCCTCCTGCCTGTAGTCATGTTGATCTGGGTCATCTCTGTGTCCACAGGAGCCTAATGGAGAAACGCCATCATCTCTGTACCACATCGCTGCAGCTCTTCTTCAACACAACCTCATCGCTCTCGAAGACCTCTACGCTCATGTGAGTGGAACGATCATGCCGTGCATCAGACTAGAAAAGTGTGACGATACTAGACTTTTGGAACGGTTTGTAATCGCGGATCAACGGCCACATAAGCCGCCTTTCCACTGCGCACGACAAACGACAGCCGTCGGACCGGAAGTCATTCATTTCCAATGGAGAGTCGTACGGGAGGAAGTTCCCATCATATGCGTATGCGGAAATTCCGGATCCGATTTGAGCTTCGGATGCGTTGAAATATCTGAACTTCTGCGGCTGGACCGTACGCGACCGGATGTGATGTATTCTAATCAAAACTATGAGCTCGAAGCTAGAATTATCAATATTTTAACACTTTAACGTCATTCTGTAAACGCTATTTCTGCAAAATAGCTGTTATTAAAGCTACACTGTGTGATATTTTCCCCCATCTAGCGGTGAAATTGTATATGACTACCCAGTGAATATTAGTTTCGGTTCCTTTCAATTTCGAGGGCGTTTTAACTCCTACGGTGGCCGTATTATTCCAAGATTAACATGGCTTCCAGTTCGACTTCGTCCAATTGCGCCTTTAAAACTATCACCTGTGATCCGTCGCAGCACAGATTTATGTTACAAGGTAAACACTTTTTCACCATTGACGCGAGGAAAAGTAACGCAAGTTATACTAGAGGTCGTTCTGGCGTTATGCACAACCATGCTATGGTTAGACAAGCAACTATAAAACTTCGAATTTACACAAATAGGCTGAATTACCTGTCGAGAAGAAAGCAGGCAACTTCGCCGTCCGTTTTAACATCTTTGCTCCTCGTGAGCTCTTTCCATCTGGGAAAAGTTACTCCAGTATTGACTTTGGTCTTGCTGATTTGCCTGTCGCGTTGACGTTTTAATTCTCTCTTTCGCTTCCTTGGCGACTCTGCTACATGTCCTCGAAAACAGGCGTGATCCTCCATCAGCGATCTTTCAAATCTGCCGGCAGTCGCGAGTAATCTCCCCCTCGCATTCGTCACGGTGTCACTGAGTGTAAAACGCGAAAGGCGAAGCTTGAATTTCCAGGTATGTCCCTCTTTGGCGAATGTATTTTCAAGATGGAGGGGCAACATGGCGACCGGCATTCGATCGACTCGCTCGTATGTATTAAAAATGGCAGATTTTACGCTTACGAGAATACTTGATTAGTTGGTGGAAGTAATTACACATGAATGAGCACATATATTTTTGATAGAACAAAGTGTTTTTTGCTAAGAATCAACTTAAGTTACACAGTGTAGCTTTAATAATTATGGCAGATTTTTTTTTTTTATATAATTATTAAATCAATATTTATATTGATTAGCTCTATAAAATCGACTATGATTTTATTTTAGATGCATTGAGGGTCATTTGTTTTGTGCGGATATATTCATGCATGCATTACATTCATTAAAATCATTAATTTTGCCGTTGTGAATAGCCGAGGGGTAACGGTTGCTTCACGACCAATTTTAAAGTTCCGTGCGACTGACACCAGGGGGCGAAATGCGACAGGCGTATGCGAATGTCCTGTGCAGTGGAAAGGGGGCTATACACACTGACATGTTTTTTGTTATTTAAATGCATTTTCGCGTGAGTCGCTGATGAAATTGCGATGACTGTCATGGTGGTAATCATAGCAACGTTTCGGCGTCTAGCGGCTGTGAACAAGAAACACAGGGATATGCATCAGTTTAACCCGGGGGTGCCCAGTCCTTTACCTGGAGACTTCAGTCCCAGCCCTGATCTCACACACACACACTATGTGCTCCTGATGATCTTAATCAGCGGGTTCAGGTGTGTTGGATCAGGGTTGCAGCTGAGCTTTGCAGGAAGGGAGATCTCCAGGAACAGGATTAGGCATCGCTGGTTTAACCTGTTTGCTGTTCGCTATTCTTGACCAAAGTAGTATTTGTCACCAAAGACGCTTAATGTCCAAAGGTTTTCCTGCTTTAAATGGCTCCCACACCAGTCTGCATGTGTAGGGGTGCACTGAACATGTCTGTCTTCGGCCGAAAGAGAAAATTGGCCGAAAATATGAGCTGAAAATGCGCTGTCATGAAATTTCTATGTCTTAGTAGACCTGCATGATTCTGGACTAATTGAGAACCACCATTTTTTTGGTTTCAAACCGAGATCATAATTCTGAACAGACAACTATACAAAATATCATGTAATTTACTGAGAAATGTTAATTCCTGCTGTGTATTTAAAATGTTTAACTAATCTGAATGAATTATATATATATATATATATATATATATAAACAAAAACTAATTTGAATGAATGATTCAATGACTCTCATAAAGACTTCACTTGTTTCATTACTGGAGGAATCAGATTTTTTTTTTTAATGAATCTCTTGAATGAATGATTCAATAACAAATACATTATTTAACAGTCACTTGTCGCCACCTACTGGTTTAACGATGTAATCGATATAATCGTTATTTGAAGCGCCATGTTACTTTCATAAGGGGATTTACTCTTGATCGCTACAGTGGACATCACTGTTTATATCTGACCTATAAACTTTTATCCCGGATCCTCTGTGATAATGTGAATATCTGTGACACAGAAATAATGAAACTGTGTGGTTGAAAACACTGTTTGTGAAGCTGTTTCACACCGAACTGCTCTCTCAGGACCAGCGACAGCTCAAACACGCATCTGAATGTTTAATAGTCACAGGCGGATCGGTGTCATTTAGGAAGGAGATCGCGTGGGCGTTTGAATCGAGATCGCGATCTTTTAGCGATGAATTGTGCAGCTCTGTGTAGTGGTTTACGTGTTTCTGTTTGCAATAGCCTTACTGTGCTGAAACATGACTGGTGTAGTCGTGCTGTACAGTGATGCGACCCTCTCGTTCACTGATCCGCTCTGCTCACATGCTAATAATAGCTCAGGACTATACATTATCTTGATAATTGGTCAACAAAAATGAATCTGTTAAATCTGATTCTGAATAAAGAATAATATATTGATATTTAATATTAATATATTTTTTGTCCAATTTTAGTGTTACTTTAAATAAAAGGCGAGTTATTTTATTTTTTTGGCTTGTATGTTTTTATTCAGAATCATTAAAATGATTGAATTTAATTTAAAAAGTCTAATATTAATATAAAAAAAGCTAAATAATGATTAAAAAGCATTTTTGGTTTCAGTTTTCAGCCAAATGCATCCAGAATTTTTGGTTTCAGCCCAGAATTGTTATTTCGGTGCGTCCCTAATAATCTAAAGAATATGACATGCAGTTGCTCCTCCTATAAAAGAGTGCTGATTAATAGATTTTACATCAAAACACTAATAATCGCAATTACAATATTAATGGAAATAATCGACACTTATGTTTTTGCCATAATCGTGCAGCCCTAGTTCATATTTAAAAAGGTTTTCAGAGTAAATGTTGTTTTATTTATGCAGATTCACTCCCCTATTAATATAATTCTAGAATGATTGTTTCCAAATAGATATTCAAGGCATGATAGATATTAGATATTAGACGAATAGATATTCATCTGGTGGAATTTTCATATTTTTCACTTAAAATATTGCAATATCAGTTTTTTCTAGTATCATGCAGCCCTAGTTTTGTCCATAGAAATGCGTTATTCACTTCTGTAAGTGATGAATTAGTTGATTAATTTTCATTTTATCGATTTTATTTATTTTGGGGGGTCTTCACGTTTATCCCCTAAGCTGTGCTCTTGGGAGAAAGCTGATGTCATGAACTGTTTTTCTTACTGTACGTTAGCCGCATCTTCCTCTTCTGTCTTAATGGGATTCAAAATTGTCAGATGACTTCCTTTTGAACAGAACGGGCAGCAAATGCCATCCTTTTAGGTAGCTTAAAAACATAATTCTGCTTAATAGAATTACAGATGCACTTTGACTCTATTTACACATGGTATTAAAATGTGTCCATGTGGACAAGATTGAATATTTGATGGTGGGACCTACATGTATCTGGAGCATCACGCTCATAATAGAGCAGCTTACAACACAGTGCCAGCTTGATGTCATGCTTGGGTTAATGCCATTTAGATATTCACATTTCATATTCAGAGAGAGGAATACGGTTGCAAAATCTGCAGCAGAAATACACAATATGGCGGCTCGTTTTAATACCACGGTTAAATCATGGGAGAATATTTCACTTAAAAATTTAAAAACCCTCAAGTTGTTTCAAACCTGTATGAGTTTGTTTCTTCTGCTGAACATAAAGATATTTTGAAGAATGTCGGTAACCAAACAGTTGATGGACCCCATTGACTTCCATGGTATAATAAAAATGGAAGTCAATGGGGTCCATCAACTGTTTGGTTACCGACATTCTTCAAAATATCTTCCTTTGTGTTCAGCAGAAGAAACAAACTCAATGACGTGTGTCGTCAGCCCTGGACAGACTGAGCTTGTGTTCTTGGGAACATGATGGTGCATTGCTCTGATTAGGATTAAAGGATCCCCAAAATGAAAATTTCCTAATAATTTACTCACCCCAATGCCATCCAAGATATCCATGTCTTTCTTTCCTCAGTGGGATAGAAATTATGTTTTTTGAGGAAAACATTTCTGGATTTTTCGTCTAACAATGGACTTCATTGGTTACCATTGTTTTTAAGTCCAAATCAATGCAGTTTCAAAAGTCTTTGAAGTGTTTAAACGGGCTGTACACGATCACAGCTGAAGAAGAGGTTGTTATCTAGCGAAACGAATAGGTCACTTTCAATTTTTTTTAATCATTTATAGACTTTTTACCTTCAATAGTTCGGATTGAGCTGATCAACAAACGGACAGGGAACTACGTCATCACGTTGAAAGGCAATACTATTTGAACTACTATTCATATTCATCAGAATGTTATTCATATACTATTCATATTCATATTCACTGAATACTATTACTATATATATATAATAGCAAACAATACTATTTTAACTATCCTCCTACCCTACGTACGGTCGCATTGTAAACAGTGGGGCGGTACTTCTGCCGGCGCCGGCGTGACCTTTCAACGTGATGACGTAGTTCCCTGTCCGTTTGTTGATCAGCTCAATCCGAACTATTGAAGGTAAAAAGTCTATAAATTATACTTTTTTTTTTTTTAATGACCTATCGTTTCGCTAGATAACAACCTCTTCTTCAGCTGTGATCGCGTACAGCCCGTTTAAACACTTCAAAGACGTTTGAAACTGCATTGATTTGGACTTAAAAACAATGGTAACCAATGAAGTCCATTGTTAGAAGAAAAATCCAGAAATGTTTTCCTCAAAAAACATAATTTCTCTCCCACTGAGGAAAGAAAGACATGGATATCTTGGATGGCATTGGGATGAGTAAATTATTAGGAAATTTTCATTTTGGGGTGAACTAATCCTTTAAGAGTGGCCCTATCTGAACAGAGCAGTGTTTGATGTTAACACTGAGAAACCCTCACGTCTCTTTACGCAGCTCCTCCCACTGGACTCCAACATCGTGGAAGAGCACAAGAGAGAGAACCTGGAGGCCAAGCAGATCGCCCGCAAACTCACCATGGTGGTCGTGCCCTCCGAAAAGACAGAGGACAAGGAGAAGGAAAAGGAGAAGGAGGAGGAGAAGAATGAGAAGGTAACTTATACTGGAGCGTGTCACCACTAGTGGCAATGCCGAAATGATGGTTTAGTGTTGCTGATAAAGAAATAGTAAACCACAAATAAAAATGGTCATTGTTCGGTCATGTCATTCCAAAGCCATACTGAAGAAATCAAGTTAAATCAATAATAACGTTATTATTATTGTTGTTTTTTATTAAGTCCAGGGCTCAGAAAGTAAAAGTCCTGCCATAGGTTTATTCCACCCATGATTTCACTAATTAGTTCTCTCTCCTGGCTGAAGAACTGTGTGAACTGACAATAAATCCAAAATAAATGCAAAGAAACAGTTAGTAATATTAACTTATCGCATTTATTCATGAGATGAAAAGTAAGCACTGTCAGGACAGATCATAACACAAAGAGCTTAGAACGGTTTTATATTTAAAAATCTGTGAATTTGTGTCAAATCTGTGACTGATTTGAAAAGTAATAAAATGAACAACAAAGCAGCACAATACATGTTACGTAGAAACGCAGCAGGACTGTTATTTACTCCGAGACTTCATGCACTGATCTTTAGATGCTAACGATCATCACTGTCAATAAAATCAATCGTAATGAATCTCTTATTGACATTGTGTTTATACTTTGTCGATTTCAGCTGGCTTTCCCAAATTGACAGAAGATTAGTTTGTTGACACTAGACCACAGAAGAGTTTTTTAGCATTTAATGGTATAAATCCCTGTAAATGTCAGCGTTTTGCTCTGCTGATCAGGTGCTTGATTACAGCAGTGCGTGTTCAGAGACTCTCAGGGACTCTCCGTCTGACAGGCTGATTCACAGAACGCAGAGATTAGCTGCAGTTTAGTCACGCTGTGTACTAAGTTAATGCTTTAAATTAAATCTTGACTGTGTAATGACAGATGATGCATTCAGGATGCATGCAGGAATTTAAAATGCTGTGCAATAGCAGCAAAAGACATTAAAAGCGTTCGGTTCATTATTCAGAAGTACGTAATACAATACTCGATTATGGGAAACATCATAATCATGATTATTCTGCTCAATAATGAAATCATGATTATTTAACTCGATCTTTGGTAGGTGATACAATCAGTCTTATTTCATGATCATGTTCATGGTCAATATTATCAATACTTCAGCAGAAACTAATACTAGGTTAATTACAGTAAAAATCCTCAAAGGCGTTACAGAAGACAAGTAAACACCCAGAACTAAGAAACTAAAGTACAAACAAACTGACTAAAACACAACAGAACAAAAACAGGACGTTTTTCAGGAAGATGTACTTGCAGTGGTGTTCAGATAAGTAACAGCCTACAACAGAAACTGAATAAAGGAATCAAATCTGAAATACATTAATTATAGACTAATCCTTTTTAACCCTCTGAGGTCGGCAAACGCGCCCCCGCGTTTTGCTGGATTTTTTTCACATAGCAGCAACATAAACTTAAAAAAGTCCGTCATTTACGGTCATATTAATAAAATAAATACATGATTATAAACTATAGAGGGTCTTCTTTTTTTTGTGTACACTCACATTAACATCAAAACCTTGTTTTTATTTTTAAATAAATAAAATAAACAGGGTGCGCTTTCAGCTCACTCTGTCTCCGCAAAAATCTTTTTGAAACAAGTCTGGAAAATGAACTGAAACTCAGCTAATACTTATCACACAACCATGAAACATGCATCTAAAGAAAGCTTTAAATTTCTACTTTTAAATAAAACAATTCACATTCAAAACAAATATTCTCCTGCAATGTAATCTGTAAGAAACTAAAGAGAAGTACAGTTTCTCCCGTCTCACCTAATTATCGGTAATGAGTTCACACCCACTCGCAGAGCGCGCTATTCATAAGATAATGAGCTGAGGTGATCTATGCAAAATAAGGTAAACGCCCCCTGAAATGCCTTAAAACCAGCAAGTTTCATTTATTCACTTTCCTGCGCTGTTGGAAGATGACACGAGTTCAAATTTTGCTCAGAAGAAGAGCAGGACTCTGACGACGAACGTTTGTATTTTGAGCGACGAACGTTGAGCGACTTGATCCAGCCGTGGATAATATTTCGGGTAAGTCTTTTTAAATTTACTTGCATTAGTTGACACATGTTCGCATTTATGAGGAAAAAACAATATTACGTGACAGTTCTCCATTATGGACGCGAGCGCTCTGAAGCAGCACTAAAAGACTTTCAAACTTTCACAGAGACTTTCAAAACAGAAAGCACAAATCCATTCTTTAAAACGAATTTCGTTTTGTTTTAATTGTATCTTAATTTTAATATTATTTTCATTAACAAATTTCCTGGTTTTAATACATAAAAAGTAAATAGGCTAGCAATCACAACATAAGGTGCTTGAACTGGAGAAAAATAATTCATACTATCATTTTATATCATTATATCATTTTACAAAACGGTTTTGCGCATGTGCTTCTGCGCGCACTATTTCGAATTTACGTAACGTTTTTGACGACACGGGACCATGGGCTGGGCCACTCGGAGGTTGCTTCCGGGAATAGGCTACTGCCCTACAGTATTAAAAGTCGCATATAATTTATAACATATTATTGTTTATAAGGTTATAGTGTGCGTTATTTGTTTTCTCTTTAACTTCTTTCAGCTCTTTTCATGTTTGGGGGGTCGGATTGTACAAGTTACTTTTGTTTATCGCTCACAATTGCTTTGTTTATAACAGACTGATTATTTTTTTTATTTTGGTCACATTTGATTTGCTTAGAGCAAATTTAGAACATTATGTTCTCCGGTAAAGACGGTCTTCAGATGATCCTGGACAGCGAGGAATAACTCACCTTGGCTTTTCCTCAGAGGAAGATTGTAACTCAGACGAACGGCAGCATGTTCAAGAGCGAATTGATCACGCCGAGTAAACACCGAGTTTTCACATGAGTAAATACGTGAATTCAAGTGGTCTAGTGGTAGAACATTTGCCTAGCGTGTCAGAGGTTCTGAGTTCGAATCTGCACTCATAGTTTTTTTTTTTTTTTTGTCAAATCAGATTATGTTTATCAGTGGTTGTATATCAGGCAGAGACATGTGTGTGTGTGTATTTTGTTTTGTAATTTCACTGGAACGAAAAGAGAGTCTCCACAACGGATTGAAGCGCGCGTCCGAGTGAAGACTGCGCGAGCCTAAAACAAACACAGTATCCGCGTCTGACTCGCGGGAATCCACGGCGCAAACCTGTGAGGGGCTGTGTTTTCTCGAGCCCCATATCAGCTCAAGAAAACACAAGTTTATTCAGATCATTACTTGTTTACACCGTCTCGCAGCGCTGTGAGGAATAATAATAATAAGGGAAAATGTCCCTCAAAAGGTAGATGTAAACAAACTATTAAAAGGTAAATATAATTTTTTTTTCTTTAAATAATTTTTATTGTGTTTTATTAGTAACAAATTTGGGGAGAGGATAAATATTCCAAAACTGAAAATACAGTATGAGAATTTACTGCACAATTACTAGACATGTTTACCTTGGATATTATACAATTTACAAGCACAATTTGTGGAAAAAAAAATGTATATAAAAAATATAAATAAAATTTATTTTTGTGTATAAATATATACACATGTATATGTGTGTGTGTGTATGCACATATATATATTTGTATAAGCAACGTATTAAACTGCAAATTAGCATTTATATTCCTTATAATAAAAATGAAAGACCTATGTTACAGACATATGAAAGACAACATTTCGTTGATTAGTTTTGGATAGATTATACATTTTTACTGTAAAATATCTGCCACCTCAAATAAGCTTTTATTTGCCAATTTTTTTGTCAAAAATAATCAAATAATCAATCAAATCCTTAACTTTGAAATATGTATGATAAAATGTATACTTTAGTTTGTACAAAGAAAGATTACACTTGAATTGTTGTTTATTTAAATATTTACAAGGTAGATGTAAACAAACTATTAAAAGGTAAATATAAGCCTTTTCTTTAAATAATTTTTATTGTGTTTTATTAGTGACAAATTTGGGGAGAGGATAAATATTCCAAAACTGAAAATACAGTATGAGAATTAACGGCACAATTACATGTTTTCCTTGGCTATTATAGGCCAAATTGCAAGCACAATATGTGGAAAAATAAAAAAGAATTGAGATGCTTCCAACTGTTGCTCTTGCATTCTTGTGGCTCAGTGACTCACCTGAATGAATGGCTCATTAAGTATGCGGTCCTCAGGTGTGAACCACTACATATGCATGATCTGTGACGCCCACTCCGCATATGGCCTTTCCAAACAGAAAGTGCTTTGCAAAATTCAAATCAATGTATTGTGTTATGTGAAGGATTAGGCAGGGTGATTTTCACATAATTTTGAAGAAAAAACACTAGGCGATGACATCCATTAGACAAAAGTCTTATTGGCACATATTTAGTGTGTGTTTTGTGGTCTTATTTCAGAAACTTTAGTTTTTAGTTTTTTCAATAACCACGCATAAACATTATTCTCTCAAAAATGCAGACATGTACATTCTTGTTGCTCACATATTATGGTAGCCCTGTTTGTGCTAAATAGTGTGTAATTTTTTTTTGCCATTACTATGTTTATAAGCAACTGAAAAAAGCACAAATGTCAGGGCATGTCAGAACATCTCAAGGACCCCAAAAACACCTCAGACCCCAGAGGGTTAAAGGGTAACTCTCGCCAAATTGCAACCTAGGCTATTTTTGTTAATCTACCCGAGTCAAACATTCGTGTAAAAGCATAATTAGAATGTAGAGCTGGGTGATTTTTTTTTTTGATTTTTTTTTTAATAAAAAACTCGATTTACGATTCGATTCGATTCCAAATTATTTATACTGTATTTGGATTGAGCTAATGAAACAACAAAAAATCCTGAGGTAACTCTTATGCCTGGTTCAGATTACACGATTTTTTTGTCTGTTACGATAGTCACTGTGTCAGATTACACGATTTTGACTCCTAAAAATCTTGTCATGTCGTGGACAAGAAACATGTCAGACTACACGTTGTTTTCCGACCAGTCATTGCGAGCCGTCTCACACACTCATTCACTCGCACATATACACAAGCTCACTCACATAGCCTACACGCACTCACACACACACTCACACATGTCTGGTTTACTATCTTCGTGGGGACTCTCCATAGACTTAATGGTTTTTATACTGTACAAACTGTATATTCTATCTCCTTACACTAACCCTACCCGTAAACCTACCCATCACAGAACACTTTCTGCATTTTTACATTTCCAAAAAATCTCATTCTGTATGTAAGCTTGTTTACCCATGGGGACCTCTATTTAGGTCCCCACTGTGACACGAGTCCCCATGAGTCTGTGTGCATTCAGGTTGAAGTCCCCACCAGGATAGAAAAACAGGTTCACTCACTCACTCGCACATACACACTCACTCACATTCTCTCTCTCTCTCTCTCTTTCTCTTCTCTCTCTCTCTCTCCTCTCTCTCTCTCTCTCTCTCTCTTTCTCTCTCTCCCTCTCTCTCTCTCTCTCTCTCTCTCTCTCTCTCTCTCTCTCTCTCTCTCTCTCTCTCTCTCTCATTCTCTCTCTCTCTCTCTCTCTCACTCACACACACACACACACACACACACACACACACACACACACACACACACACACACACACACACACTCACACAACACACACACACACACACACACACACACACACACTCTCTCTCTCTCTCACTCACACACACTCTCTCTCTCTCTCTCTCTCTCTCTCTCTCTCTCCTCTCTCTCTCTCTCTCACTCACACACAGTCACACACTCGCGAACACTCACTCTCACTCTCCTCTCCCTCCCTCACTCACTTCACGTCGCGCGCCGTCGTCGTGGAGGACCGTTAAAAAATTAAACATGCTAGTCTTTTTGTCGTGATGTCGTGAAGCATGGAGGGCTGCGCCGCAGGGAGCGCGCTACGGAAACCCTGAAGGAAGATTTGGCGAATGCAAATGTATGTATTGTACGCTATTCTGAAGAGGGGGAGAAAAAAAAATAAAAAAAATGATTTTTTTGAAAATATGAATCGATTTGCACCTACCAACTCGATTTTTAAATCAATCGATTTTTTCCCCAGCCCTTTAGAATGGAGTATCAAAAGTAGTCGATCTCCGAATGCAACGTGACATTCATTACGTTGCCATTCGGAGATCGACTATTCTGACTGACAAAATTCCAGCCACACTAACTGATACAGTGAGTCGTACAAAACCTTCCTTTTAGTAAACTCTGTGTACACAAACCGTGTTCTCCATGCTTGAGTTCTGGTGATACTTCGAGTAAAGTTTCGTGTTGTGTCGAGCCTTCTTAGTGTTTTAAAAATAGCAATTTTGATGCTATCATAGTCGTGCCCCAAGCACTCCCATTCAAAAGGCAATTTGACCGAAAATGAAAATACGGTCAATCTTAAAAGTGGCGTTTCCATTCTAATTATGCTTTTACACGAATGTTTGACTCGGGTAGATTCACAAAAAGACCCTAGGTTGCATTTTGGCGAGAGTTGCGCTTTAAAACTACAGTTTATTCATTCAAGAGCAGCGAGTGATTTTTATCTTTGTCTTGTTGTTTGATTAACAGTAATGACTGCAGCAGATTTATTAGGCTGTTGTCTCTTTAAGAGCTTCACGGATCCAATATACTGATACACACACGCTCTTTCTCAGTGTTTACATTCACTGAAGACATAACCAACTGTGTTTATGAGGATACTTGCCATAACACTCACTTATTTGGCTGATTTGGATGTCAAGTTTGGGCTTTTAGGGAGGAACTGAAGTGCACCGCTGTGAAGGAAAGGAAGGTGGGCTGGACGAAATGCGGCATAAGCACAATAATCATTTCTTATATATATATTAGTTTGTCTATTGCTATAATTACTGTTTTATGAAATTTCCCTATACTTATTTGGGAGATCTGACTAAATCTGTAAAGTGTATGCATTTTATTTAACCTTTGCTTTGGTTTTGAACTTGGTGTTGAGAAATATTATAGCCATCAATATCTGGTAAATTAATTTCTAAATATTACAACAAAGTTATTTTATTTCAACAGAGCAAGAATATTGTGTTTTCCATGATATGACCCGTTGATTCCTGCTCATGGATAATTTAGAGAATGTTTTATTAGTGATTGACATTTAAAAGTTAACCGTTCATATTGACAATGAAGATGGTAAACCAGGTCTGAATGATTAATCAAATAATAAAGCCAATTTAATGTCGTTTTTTTTTGTTTGTTTTGTTTTTACAAATAGTATTAGAGCATCTCCTTTTCTCTCACACACGTAACATTGAATAAAACAGATTCAACCGTTTCTGATTGTTAAATTAAAGTGAAATCAGAACAATTTGCATGGAAAACCTGTTTATAGGAAAGGCAAAGAATGCGCTGTGAATATAGTTTCATATGGTCTTGTGCTTATATAAAATAAAATATGCTTAAACTAAATTCACAAATTATCAAAGCATTGTTAGTGCCAGCCTCGTTTAAACGTTTTCTCCCCTTTCAACTGAATATATGAAAATCCAGGTTTTGCAGTAGTTGTGGATAATTAGACTTTGCATTAGTGTGACTCGTAAGCTGTAAGGAACAGCACAGATGATGTGTGTGTGTGTGTGTGGAGATAAAAATCCCTCAGACTCCTCTCAGAAGAGCATGTGTGTGTGTGTGTGTGTGTGTCGGTGTGTCCTGCGCTCCTCTAACGTGTTCCTCCTCTCGTGTCAGCCTCCTGATAACCAGAAGCTGGGTCTGCTGGAGGCTCTGCTGAGGATCGGCGACTGGCAGCACGCGCACAGCATCATGGATCAGATGCCGGCTTTCTACGCCACCTCCCACAGGCCCATCGCCATCGCACTGTGCCGACTGCTTCACCTGACCGTGGAGCCGCTCTACCGCAGGTACAACACACACACACATGCGCGTGTCTACTGTCCTGGGCCTGGAACAGCACTCGTTTACAGTCAAACGAGTGACATCCTTATGCATCGCTTTCTGCCAAGTCTTTTACGTGCTTTTCCCAAATCACTGAAGTGACGTCGACGTCCGGGTTAGCAGTAGCATGAGCCGTCAGGCAAGTGTTATTTAAATAAACTCCTGATGTACTTACAAACTTTCCAATGCCTCGTTTTATGAGTACAGAACCTATTTGTACTACTGTAGAAGTTTGGTGCCATTCTGGGCATTATTAGTGGGGTGATTTATGAGATACAAATTTGGAGCCAATAGCGCCTGCACTAAACCATCCGGCTGATATCTCTAAATAAGCTCTGACTTTAATAATGTTCGACCACGGGAAAAAAGGCTTCTGGGGGGGCGTTTGGCTCGAGGTCATGGTGCAAAGGACCCTAGGTTGATTTTCTCCGAACCATCCCTTTAAAATTACTATTCTTCATAAAAACATTGTATTGTATTGTTGAGCTATTTTGAGCTGAGTTTCCCCTGCCGTGTGGCCCACACACACACACACACACACACACACCGTCCAGCGATCGGGACTTCCTGCTCATGTGAGCTGTTCTCAGGCTCAGAGCTGAGGGAAGCACAGCTGTAAATCAGACACGGGTCTTTATGACTGAGCTGGGATGTCTTGAGCTCTTTGAACGTGCTGTATTTTCAGGGCTGCAGTCCCCAAAGGTGCCAAAGGGGGTTTGATGAGGCCTCTGAGGAACAAACAGGCCCCTCGTCCGGCCGAGACCTTCGGGGACCTCTCCAGGGATGTGTTCACCATGCTGTGCTACCTGGGCCCGCACCTGTCCCACGACCCCCTCCTGTTCGCCAAGATCGTGCGGCTGGGCAAGAGCTTCATGAAAGAGGTGAAGACTGACACACACATGCAATTATCTTCAGCAGTTCAGCAATATTCATTTGTTTTTTTTATTCCCTCAATCAGAGGGAACCGTTTACACCAACCAGACATTGTTGACTGAGATTTTATATTTAAAGGTGTTTTCCTCATTTAAAATAAAATAATAATTACTTTTGGAAACATCTTTACACTTTACGTTATGTTTAGACTCTGAGCATAAGCGGTTTGGATGATGGATGGATGTTTAGTGGTGATGCAAAACACTGTTATGATCATAATATCTCAACTCTATATTGGCTGTACAGTGGCTGTGGGTGTTAGCTCACATAAATGTAGAAATGATTCAGCACTTCTCACCACTGTTCATTATGCTTATGGACTTCCTCCAGTGGTGTTACAATAATTGCACTTGTGTGTTTTTTGGCAGTCAGAGAATGTTAACGGTGTGTGTGTCCCAGAGATGATGAGCTTTATATCAGGACTGTATTAGCCCTTCGGCTCACTCTAATGCAACCTGTGTGAGTTGTGCAGTCTCACTTTATTGTCGGCTAGCCTCTATTGATCACTGTCTCTGTCTCTGTCTCTGTCTCTCTCTCTCTCTCTCTCTCTCCTCTTCTCTCTCTCTCTCTCTCTCTCTCTCTCTCCTCTCTCTCTCTCTCTCTCTCTCTCTCTCTCTCTCTCCTCTCCTCTCTCCTCTCTCTCTCTCTCTCTCTGCTCTCCTCTCTCTCTCTCTCTCTCTCTCTCTCTCTCTCTCTCTCTCCTCTCTCTCTCTCTCTCTCTCTCTCTCAGTACCAAGCTGAAAGCAGACAAGAAATCAAGGACAAAACGGTGAGTCATAAGTGGGAATCTGAAATTGGTATAAAAACAGCAAAGGTTTATTGCAATTTTTTTTGTCAGGTCAGCGCTGACCGTAAAGTGTATTTGATAGGTTTGGCACCAATTAAAACTGTTTAAAACCATTAATAGATTTTAGGGATGCACCGATATACTTTTTGGCTGATACCGATAACTCTTTATATTTGAAAGCCTATAACCGATATATTGGCCAATAACTTTAAATAAATTTTGAGAGCCTGATTACAAAAACGAGTCTCATCATGTCCCAATCACACAATGTATAATAATGTTCTCATAATTGTATGTAGCCTATATGACAGACTTGCGCTGCATGTTACATTAACTGTATTTTCCATTTTTTTGAAGTGATTTCAATAATATTTCAGGCAATATAAAACCATCATGATGAACTGAAGTGTCTCAGCTCAAGGAAATAATCCAGTATTTATCGGCTTTAATATATCGGCCACATTTTCTCATCGGGCCGATAACTATAAAAATGAACGTATATTGGCCGACACCGATATATCGTGCATCCCTAATAGATTCTTCCAAAAAAATATTCTCAATCATTTTTAGCACTGAACAGCTGCTAATTTATTTGTATGCGATTGTATTGGATTATTGAGTGCTCGTGTAATGGTTAAATAAGTTCTCTTGAGAGATTCATAAACCGTTCCATACAGTCCAGATATGACTATCACAGGCCGTTGATTAAAGCAGTGACGGGTCTCCAGCTGATTGTGTAGCTGCACATGACGTGACGTGTGTGTGTGTGTGTGTGTGTCTCTGGCAGGACACTCTGCTGAGCTGTTTTCTCAGTATTGCTGATCAGGTGTTGTTACCGTCTCTCTCGCTCATGGAGTGCAACGCCTGCATGTCTGAGGAGATCTGGGGCTTCTTCAAACTCTTCCCCTACCAGCACAGGTACGGCCCCGCTCTCTTCACCTGTGGCTCTGCCTGCTCAGGACAACCGAGAGTTATTTGCTTATATTGCACAAAGTTAATTGTATTATGCAAATTGCCTAATTGGTAAGGTTACAGGTTCACACTGGACTGCAGTGGACGTACTTCATCACTTGCCACTTAAAGTAATTGAACGTCCACTTGTACACCCAATCTGTTTACTAAATCTGCATTGTATGAGTTTCACATCAGTGTCCTGCTAATATTTATTATGACGGGTGGGAAAGTGGTTTACAGTGGCATTTGCGGTGCAAGTTGGGGAATCTATAAGCGCACCATGGATCATATAGCCAACGCTGTTTTTCAAATGTCAAATAATGTTCAATGTTTGTTTTAATCACAATTTTTATTAAAATGTAAGTCACCTCGTTTATGATTTACACGTGTAGTGGCAGCGCTGCAAGTTCTGTTCACCTGATGTAGGTTCATGTTAATGCAGATTAATGCCTTTGTGTTAAACTGGAAGAGCACCGAATAAAATGCGTGTTGCTGTGGGATGACATGTTCTGTTGAGCGGTGCGAGACTCACCCGCCGTGTCCAAGGCCAAACATTCATAACCGCAAGAAGTACAATTCACAATAATCAGATATAGACTATTAATATAGACTAACAATACAGATTGTTTCAAAGCAGCTTTACAGTGATTAGTAAGCAGCTTAAGTTCAGTGATGGTTCATTTTTGTTGTAAAGTTATTAATTTAGTTCATTTTTATATATATATATATATATATATATATATATATATATATATATAGCCGCTCTGGAGAAATCCATGATGTCATCGTCCAGCTCAGTTCTTATATAATGGTGTCAATAATATTGTTGAATATTAAATGTCCCCAACTACGCAAGCCAATACAAGCAGAACGCATAACATTTCTTGTATGTAATAAAGTCAAAGGATGACGTTCGACCAACTGTGTGTGTTGGAAACTGTTAAATGTGATGGTGGATGTGCTGTTTTATCATGGGAGTCGTTATATATCAAATGATTGTTATGTACGGTCATATACCAGCTGAAGAATATGAGGCTGTGTTTACTGCTGTTCCCTCATCATATTCCCACAGTCCCTCCTTATACACACAGTGAATGCCTTGATGACCATGACACATGTTTTGTGTGATTAGGTATCGCCTCTATGGGCAGTGGAAGAACGAGACGTATGGTAATCACCCCCTCCTGGTGAAGATCAAGGCTCAGACGGTGGACAGAGCCAAATACATCATGAAGTAAGTTTACTTTCTAGCGTAATCTAGATCAGCTCTTCAGTATAACCCTGAAACTGAGGCGAGAGAGTTTTTAAAGGATTTTCAGGATTAAAATCACATGGAGTTTTGAATTCAGTCTTCATTATCTTGTTCACTGAACATGCTAATGTTGGGAGGATGGTCGTAAAACTCAACAGTGAAGGCCTGGTTTTTCAGTCTCCTAAACTACTGCTATAACACTAAGATATGACTCTTTTATTTAGCAAAGATGCATGAAGTTGATCAGATGTCACATTCAAATACATTTCAAAATAAATCTAATACATTCAGATAAAGACTGTTCTTTTTTAACTTTGTTTGTCAAAGAAACCCTGTTTCCATAATTTGTAGCCGCACAACTGTTTTCAACATTGATGATGATAAGAAATTCTTGAGCAAAAAATTAGCCTATTAGAATGATTCCTGAAGGATCATGTGACCCTGAAGACAGGAATAAATTACATTTTGAAACATGATGTAGAAAAGTTGTTTGATAATGATATTTCACAATTTTTAAAAAATCCTTCTGACCCCAAACTTGTGAATGGGAAGTGTAGGTACTGTGGCGAGCTACTTGTTTCATCTTGGGCTGTCATGAGTCCTCGATTAAAGCCCACGACCCGCATCGTCAGACTGTTTTCTAAGACTGCATGATATATTAAAACAGTTCAGCAATCGTAACATAGCGTAGTGCTATTGTGAATTCACAAAGGCTGCGATTAAATTAAACAAATATATGCACTGCATGTTTAATGGCCTATATATGCACTTTAATTTAATTTAAATCCAAATATAAGACAACCCTGATTTATATTTGACAATTTTACATATTGCACATTTTTCATTTTTAAATTTTTGTATTGAAGTATGGCAAATATTGGTAAAATGTACCAACAATCACATTTAAAATAAACACACTGTGGCGTACCATAAAAATAACCCGTAGTCCATCTGAATTTAAGAACATTTAGGCTTTCCATCTCATCGTGAAAAACGTAGTCCACCAACATTTCAGTTGACAGTAGAAGTGAAATCTTATTGTAGTCTGTCTGAGAGAGAGAAAGCGCAGGCTAGATGGCATTACATAGTAGTGCAATAAACACAGCGATCACGTAGCGCTGAAAGACAGCAGTTTCTCCCTGAAGTCGCTGGGCAACACTTGTTCTGCTGCAGTGTGGGCTAATGCTAATCCATTACGCCGCATCATTCTTCTGCACCGGTCAAAGCCTAGCGTTAAACCTTCAGCTGCATGATGGCTCTGGTCATGGGCAGCTCCTCATTTCTTTTTTCGGCTACATACTGACACACACTTGCCTGATGAAGCGGCCGCTTTTAGGACCACGGTAAGCTTTTTACTTTCACACTTAGCATTTTTTCTTTTTGGGCTCGCCATCTTCTAACATTACAACCGTATTTCTTGTTTGACTCCACTGCGTTTATCACCACGAGCTTAAAGTTTGCATCATAACCTCTCCTCAGTTGCTGGTTCACTTGCCCGACCTTTGAACCGCTCGGTTGTGGACAATCATTGGCCATCATGCAGTCCCCTGGCACTGTAATCTACCGCTAGTTTACGGGGCGTCGCTTCAGACATGCGGGCACACTCGTTTTACAATTTTTTGGCGCTACCTATTGTTGAGATGTATTATTGACATGTTAAAGGGGTGGTGTAATGACCTTTTCACAAGATGTAGAATCATTTTCTGATGTCCGCAGAGTGTGTGTATAAAGTTTTAGCTCAAAATACCCCACAGATATGTTAAAATTGTCACTTTTAGATATGAAATCACTTTGATTTGTTTTTTTATAGGAACAAAAACCATCGTTTAACGACCTCAGAGCTCATGATAGGTCGGTCTTACATTTTACAAATAGATATTTAAATGGATGTTTATTTTTGGGTGTTTTCACCTCTGAACCTCAACCATTACCCTTAGACTGTTAGGTTTATGATGTTATGACACTGAGTGGTACAGTTTTAGCGGCAGTTCTCCTTGAACAAGGTTTATGTTGCCCTGTGTGTGTGTGTGTGTGTGTGTGTGTGTGAGATCAGTCCCCTGTGCATATAGATGAGCTCTATGAAAGGGTTTGCAGAATTGCTATATCAGATTCTTTGCTTTCTTTTCAAGTGTGTTGAATAAATGATGATATTTTGGCCGATAATTGGATGGAGAGGGAGAGAGTGGAGAATGAGCTGAGGCTAAACATGTCAGAAGTGTTCAGGGAGAAAGAGCGGGAAGCTCAAGGTCACCTGTCAGACGCCCGTGTCAGAGCTGCTCTCAACCGTTTAGTCTCTCTCATTGGATGCGGTTTGTAGCTTGTTCAAGTAGTTTTGAGTTTTTGCCTGTTCATTTGAAAGTATCAAACTCATGAATATGACCAGACTTACAAGTGACACCATACATACAATTAATCCTGCTTTTTAAAAATGGGAATATTTATTTAGTTTTTGTAAGTACTGATTGTTTTTTGTGAGAAAATCATACCTATAAATCTAAACAAGTTGTGTTCCAAATTTGGATTTGATATCTCAAATAATTAGCTTTCAGTAAGAATTTGTTTGCGCGCAGTACCAAACGCTCCAAGAGATGGCATTAGTTTCCCATTCATGTCATTTTTTTTGACTGCTAACAATATAAGTGTGTACCCTGGAAACCCAGAGTTCTCGCGAGAGCACAAGTTGAATTTGCTCAGCGAGTTATGTCGAGTAATGATGCTCATTAAATATGCCCTTGTATCCGAGCTGCACCAATCACAGCGGGTTATCTGATATAGGCGGGCCAGAGGCGAGATGACGACAGCGCTGTGACGTTGAAGTCTTTAGTAAACATTGCAAGATGGCTATGGATGAACACCAGTTGTTTGAAACGGCTTTGAACGAGTTAGACTTGGCTTTTTATCTAAAAGAGGAACAGAAGACTGCGCTCGAATCCTTCCTTTGCAAGAAGGGCGTTTTTGCTGTTTTGCCGACCGGATACGGCAAGAGTCTAATCTACCAGTTAGCTCTGCTAGTAGCTAAGCGTATGGCGCTTGTTGTGATTGGTCGTAGTGTTATCCAATTGTGTGCAGTGAGATTTTCAAATGCATGCTTGGTGCCGCCCCTCGAGCTGGCCGATTTTCATTAGTCGACGCCAGACCATTAATCTTTCAGATCTGGGTCTGGATTTCCAGGCTAATAAAGTGTGTTCAAGGCATTGACGCTTGCGTACAGATCTGAATAATAAAATGTAAGTTTTTTTTTGTGTGTGTGTGTGTGTGTGTGTGTGTGTGTTCACAAAGCAAGTGCCAAAACCTTTACCAAGTTTAGTACCAATGAAGTAAAAAATTCTACAACAAAAAAAAAACTAAATTTTAATATACCCAATTAGATGAATATCAGAAGTATTTTGGTATTTGTGGCATTAAATCAAAATGGACCCCTTCACTGATGACGTCATCTTGGGCAGAACCAGTAGAAAATCCCCTCCAGCCGTCAGTCTGCCGAGAGCAAGTCCAATGAAACGCCGCCTTTTCCAGATCCAATCAATTCACAGTGGGGAAAAACAAGCCACACCCTCTTTTTTTCTCATTCAATATTCTTTCACTCTGAAAATGCGTCACTGAAATAGTCGGTTGCAACTTCCAGTTCACACAGATTTAAATGCTTTATTTAGCATTAAGCATTTTTGTTTCTTTTTGTTAAATCTGACCAAATTGGAGTCATTTTTAGCATGCAGTGGCCCTCCATGACTGTGAGACGGGCTGCCAGACATCAGTTGAGTGTGTCGTAGGAGGTGTGTGTGTGTGTGTGAGACTGCAGTGCAGTGCTGCGGAGGATCTGTGAGCACTGAGGCATACATACAGAGGAGTAGCTCTTCATTTAGCAGGACGTCAGGAGACACACACACACACACACACACACACACACTCCCCGAAATCTCCATTAGTGTTTCATCTGAGAGCTCACTGCGTTCATACTGTGTTCAGTTCACCAGAACATACTTCAGAACGTATACTGGACAACAGCCAGAGAAACGCACATCCACAGAACGCTGTGCACAATAATGGGGACCACAATGCAATGCGCTTGACTTGGCCCTCCATTTTCAGTGTGATGATAAAAAACAAGTGATTTCATTAAAAAAAAAAAAAAGGTTGGAAATTCAATGATTCAATCCAATTACGATTCTGGAGTTGATCCAAATCTGTATTTAAACTAATGAAATACTCTTAACTACTAAAAGTATTTCATGAATTTAATTAAGTACTTAAGTACTTTAATTGTTTTAATTTCAGTAGTTTTCTAGAAATAGCTTCAAAACACTTAAGCAAATTGACGGTAAGACTAAAGAAACATTACAAGTAATAAACACAGTCTGCCTTCAGCATCTAAAAGTGTCTTAAGTTTCCAGGCAAGTGCATTGAGTTTTTCTTCTTAACATTATTGCTGTTCGATTATTAGCGATGACATCATATGCCGCGGGTTATCTTCTAGTCTGCGTTCACATTAATGCACAGATCTGTTCTGACATTTCAGATGTTCTGTCGGTTTAACCCCTTCAGACATAACTGACTTTGGTTTAACGCACTTGCATCTCAAATTGCTTTCATGATGCGAAATTAATCTAAACGCTTACCCGGAAACATGTTCAGCCTCGCGCTGCAGGCGCTCTTTAGAGCAAACACAAGAAGTGCACATGAGCATTTGAAAGAGGCCGTCTGTCAGTGAGCTTCGTTTATCTAATATAATATCTGATTGCTTTCCAAACGGCATAAATAATGTCTTCTTAGAGCAGTTGGCAGAGGAAACACTGTCATGGCAGAGAAACTGCAACATCGAGCAAAAACCTGGGGTTCACGCCGCCCGTGTCCTACACATCGAAGCCCATGGTTGTCCTTGCAATTCACTTCAGCCTTTCCAAACGTTATGTAAGATTAGGTGTTTGTTTTATATGGCACTTTATACAATAGTTTGCTTTAAAACAAGCAGCTTTACAGTATTAAACACGAAAAACGGTGTCAGTGTCGCTTTTGATTAGAATTACAACTTCAGTTTCTACCATTAAGCAGCTCTCCAGTGTGTTCATGTTACTGTGCGTTCACACAAAACGCGAATAGCGCATCAAATTCCCGTCTACCGCGTCTAGTTGGAGGCTTGAACATTTTGAATCCATTCGTGCGTCCAGAGCGGAATTGACGCGCGTAAAAAGCAAAAGTTTGAAGCGAAATTGACACGCGTTTGAGGCGAAATCCGCTTGTCTGTTTGCAAGATGGCTGATGTTGATCAAGCATTCATCGAGAGAGTTACCGCATCGGAGCGAGGATTACCCTTCACGACACCAACTACAGGCGCTCTATCCCAGCTGCAGAGCGCCTGTCCATCTGTCTTCGGTTAAAAATGTATATGAAATTTTAAATGCAGTATATTAAATATGGAAAAACTATCAATGTTTTTCAAACTGCGGTACTGATACCACTGTTGGTGCTCTTTCTAGTGATACTCACTATACTCACTTTCTAGTGATACTCAGTTAACTGCTATATTGAATATTATATTCTGCTATATTGCTATACACTTCACCATGTGACAGCAGCAAGCAGGCTCCTGATTGGTTAACGCGGCGCGAACAGACGCCAAAGTTCAGATTTTTCAACTTTGCGTCTTCGAATTCGCGTCAAACGCGTGAATGCACACAAAGCACCAAATAAAATCATTCACGCGTAACGCGCCAGACGCTCAATTTGCGTCATTCGCGCGAACGAGGCGAATTCGCATCCACCGCGCCATGCGGTTAAGTCAACTTTACATTGACTTAACATTGAAAGCACTCGCGTCAGACGCTCTATTCGCGTTTGGTGTGAACGCAGCATTAGGGATGCACGATATATCGGTATCGGTCGATATGCTCATTTAATGATATCGGCTTTCAAATATAAAGAATTATGGGTATCAGCTGAAGTTTTCATATTGGTGCATCCCTAGTTAATGTATTTACTTGTGTCTGACCTTGACGAATTGAACAGAAAAAAATGAAGGCGGAGCTGTAGAGCTACACACACCGGTTACATAATCACCACAGACCAATGGGAGTTCAATGGCGTTTTCCAGCCGGAGTGAACTTTTCTGGAAAGTGTACTTTAGCAAGCTGTTTCGAACTCCTGAAATGAACACACAGCGAACTTGGCCTGACGTTACACCAGTTCATTCTTCGATTTGGCTCGTAGTGTATCGGGGCCTTTATTATGTATCTAACATGTTTCTAGTGTGGCAACTGATGCCCTGTGATTCATGTGAGCTTTATCAGACTGCTGGGTATCAGAAGATGTCATTAGAGCTTGTTCCTTGTGCTCTGAAGGTTAAGCAAACCAATTAGTCCACCTGATGTGACGTGGGGAATGCTCAGGCACACACACACACACACACACACACACACACCCTTATGAAGACCAATGACACCGTCATGGCTGAGCAGTCAGCAGGTTCTGTCGGCTCACCAGCTCAAATTGAAACTCCACAATGCCAGTGCTGGCTCTGTGCCCTTCTTCACTGTGTGTGTGTGTTTTTCTTTCCCCCAGCTACTTTATTAATTGACTTTTTAATTGGCCTTTTTGTGCCACCCTTCAAACAAAGCAGGTCTGCAGGAAAACACAGCCCCCTGCGCTCACAATTAACAGCGTTATAAAGAACAGCCCGAGAGGCGCTGCGCTTCACATGACAGTCCATCGTGCGCCTGCTGGCGTGTGTGAGAAGAAATCAGCACAGACTCATGAAACATGAACGGGACGGCACTCGGACAGCAGTCCACTCTCTCTGATAACGCCGCGGAGACACCCGTCTGTCGCTTGTCATGCCGTGAAAATTATAATCTATGCAAGAGCCACAGCGCTGGGCAGCCGTGTTCACTAGTTGTTAGATATGTAATGTCCAAACCAAGTTTCCAGCAATAATAAACCCCACGAATTTGGTACGGTTTTGGTCTTAATACGAACAGGTTTTTAGGCAGATCTTGTCAAAATAGGCCCATTTCGTATTAAACACACATAAGTATTAAAATCGTTAAGTTAATTAAAACAGAATCTACATTTATAAAACTGACCTGAGATCAGTTAAAGCCATTAGACACTCATTCATTTGTTCACCAGATCAACTAGCGGTGAACTAGAGCTGCGCGAATCTGGATTAATTGAGAATCTTTTCACGATTCTGAACAAACAAAATAACATGTAATTTACTAGAGGTTCTGACAAAATGACAATTGCTGCAGTCTATTTACAAAAATAATTAATTAATTTGAACTAACTAAAATCAGTTTGAATGGACAATGACTCGCTCAATACGTCACTTGTTTCATTACTGGATGAATCAGCATTTTTGAACAAATATCTTGAATGAATAACAGTCACATGTCGCCACCTACTGGTGTAACAATGTAATTGATGCTTTCAAAAGGTGATTTGCTCCATTTTGATCGCTACCGCAGAAATCAGTGTATCCGAACTTAATCTTTTGCTTAACTTAATCTTTAATCTAATCCCAGTACTTGTATGATAATTTGAATTATTATAAAAAACAGTTTGTGACGCTGTTTCATGCCTGTTTCAAGCGCTGATTTTAATGTTTTCAGTGTGATTGTAGACAGACAAATCAATATTAGGGAAGGAATATGTTTGCGTGGGTGTTTGAATCGAGATTGCAATCTTTAACGATTAATCACGCAGCTCTATGGGGAACCATCAGAATTTTGAAATGTTTTCAAATCAAGGCTTAAAACATTGAAATTACAAAGCTTTGTTGTTGCTGAAATCACCTGACTTGTTGAGGTCGATGCTTGCTTTAAACCACTGATTCGAAACCAAAGATCAATAAAGGTTTCAAAGCTTCATGATGCAGTGTTTTGAAAGTGCCCATCATTACTAATGCCTTTAAATTTGAAAGATGTGTTTTAATGACGGCTATAAAGACATTGCTTTTACTCAGTTATTTGAAAACACCATGCTTTGCCAGGTTTGTGCTGTTTTAGCACTGTCACAGTTTTGTTATACGTATTTTTTTTTTATGTTCTCCTTGAGGTTCATTTATGTTAATAAAGTGTTTTGCAAAAAAAAAAAACTAAAACAGAAACTGATGCAAATATAAAAACGATTATTTTCAACCTTGATTCTGACCTTCTGTCTGAAATGATCCGTTTTTAAGGTGCGGCTCCTTTAAGACTTGTCAGTAAACAGCCATTGTTATGATTGGCTAACGTCATTGTATAGGAAACAGTATCAACAGACTCAAGCGCGTGGAGTGCGTCAGAAACCGAACACGCATCTGTATACTGGATCAGTGTAGACAGCGTCCGTCATTGTAATGGCTTCTGTTTGCTTTTGATGAACGTCAGCCGTTAAGCGACTGAACGCCAGTGGGCCGGGCTTATGGTGTGATGTATGTCTTGCTCTGGAGGCATTCATATGCAAATTAATTTGCCCAAGTGATGTCACAAATCCAACATTATCCAAACGAGACGTTTTTTGAGCTTGATTAAATGCTTTGTTTATAGTGAGGATGATTTAAGCTCTGAAACATGCAGGATGTTTTAATGATACAAAGACCTCTAATATGTCAAATGATCAAGGCAAATTTGATTTTCTCATGTCATGACCCTTTTCAACGGATAAGTGGACACAATTATTAGCCAAATGTTGGCTGATAAGTTAGTATAGCCAATTTATAGGTATGCCTTTAGCCAGCGGTGAGCGTATGAGTTAATAATTATTATTATGCCACTGTTTCTCATTCTTCTCTGTGATTTCCTTCCCCAGGCGGCTGACTAAGGAGAATGTGAAGCCCTCAGGAAGGCAGATCGGAAAGTTAAGCCACAGTAACCCCACCATTCTCTTTGATTATGTGAGTATTTTATTGCTTGTGACGGCCATAATGGTCCGCTAGACTAATGACAGGCTTTTACGGGGCTCCTTTATAATCTGCAGTGTGCCATCAATTTTCATTGCTCCCGAGATTAAAAAGCATGTATATGAGCTCAGACCAGTGGGCTAATGTCCAACATCAGAATAAAAGCATTGAACACGAGGCTAAATTTAGTCTGTATCAGTCAGAAGGCGAACGGTAATCGCATGCATCTCCCATCTAATGTAAGAAATTTATGACGGGGCCGACCACGGCTGACTGATCTTCATGTGTGCCAGGAAGTTTTCATCAGGAAGCTTCTTTCTGCTGGGTTAGTTCTGAAGAAGTCTTGTTCTGCTGCCACTGTTCATGCTGTGCACGTCTTCAGCGATGAGAGACCCGACGAGTTCTGCGCTCGTACACTGAGAAGAAAAGATTTGGAAGTGGCTGACGTTGGCAAGCCTTTTGAGTTCATTAGCATTTCTGAGAAAATTCAGAAGATTCAGTGGTGAAATAAAAGATCAGCTCTGACGAAGGCTGTTATTCAATCACTGGAGGAGGACTGCATTTTTCTTATGCCTTTCCTCAATTTATGAACACAGAGAGAGAGAGAGAGGCACCACTGACTGATGCTGCTGCCACTGAACTGACAAACACTTGCCACAGTTGAAAATGAAATCAGAATGGATTGAATGAATAAATGTCCCTGGTCTAATTGTGCAATGCATTATGCCATATGCTTAGGAAACATAATTAGTGTTGTGCGCAAAGAGGGGCATCACTTATTGATGGTCAAAATTTATGATGACATTTCCAAAAATGCTAATAACTTTTAAATGAATAAGCCTGTAATGAAAGTGGTCTTAAGAGATTCCTTGGGTCATGCCGAGAACGTGAATACCAATTGTGCCATAGTCTGCTGAACTTCCTGTCCACCATTTTGATTTGTTTTCAAAACCAACTCCTAGACCGTTTGTCCGATTTTCACTAAATTTGAGTCAGATCATCTTCAGGCTGTGCCGACAACATTTTATGGATTTCGTGTCGATAGACAAAAGTTGATAGCATGATGCCAAAATGATTTTAAGGTTGTATCTCTGCAATGCTTTGGCATATTGACACCAAACTTTGCATGGTCATTGGCACCTTACTCTGACCAAACCACATCAATTTGGCCAAAACGCCACCTATTGGTCAAAAGTGATAAACCATTAAATCAAATTGCTACTGATTGTATTTGATTTTTCAGACATTTTGCCTAAATTTATTTTTAAATTATATATTTAAATTTATATGTCTGATAAATGTTATCCAGAACAATTACTGATTTTTTGAAAATGTATTATGTCTGTAAAAACATAGCATTTTTTTAAATAAATTTTTTCAGATATTACAAAACTGGCATTCGAAGGAAAAATGATTAAATATCAGAAGAATATCGGTAAAACCGGTTGATTATCGGTCTATTACGGTTCCTCATATTTGAGGGCAGTGATTTAAAACAAAAACAAAAAAGCACCCTAGTAACACCCTAGCAACCCAAAAGTAACACTGGCAAGAGGAGACTTTTACACTGCCAAAAAGCACCTGAAAACAAACAAGCCACATCTGGTATTGATTATGATGAACACAATTGCAAAATCCAGTCTATTGCAAATGGATGAAATCGTGCCCTACTTGCGTTTTCTATTTCAATTGAAAATGATGCATTATAGTTAAATGTTTGATGTCATTTAAAGAGAATTTATTTTTAGCAGTGTCTCTGATTTCAGTTTGATATGCGAAGTTTCAGCGACACACTTCAACACGGATTGATGCAACTTTATTTGCATTTTTTTTTTAATTGAGGGGTGAATCACTACTGCGAATACCTCTATTGTTAGGGTAATGAATGCAATGTTGCTCTCTTCTCTTTCAGATTCTGTCTCAGATCCAGTGGTATGACAACCTGATAACTCCAGTGGTGGACTCTCTGAAATACCTCACCTCCCTCAACTACGATGTGCTGGCCTGTATCCTTTAAGACGGCTGTTATAATTACACGCCTCCTGTATGATAATCTTCCCCCTCCGCTAATAACAGCTCTCCCAGGAACTTGCTGATCTCCTCCAAATCTCCCGTAATTTGTTCGTGATTAAAATAGCGTGTAATCGCTCACCTTGACTTCACCATCATCACTGAAGCTGACAGCTTTGTCCGTTTAAAATGAGGAAGAAAGCATTCCTCCGGTTTGGAGAGCAGCGGAGGGAAATAGACTGATAATTTTCATTCGAACATGCCGAAACAACGACTGACCGGATGAGTAATAGACTGAACAGTGTCTGCCGTTTATAGCGAATGTGTTATCTTTAAAGAGCGAGACGTGGTGTGTTTGAGCCCTTGACCCTGTGGGCAGATTGCATTATTGAAGCTTTAGCCAACCCAGAGAAAGAGAAGATGAAACATGATGACACGACCATTTCATCATGGCTGCAGAGTGAGTGCCACGTTTGCCCTCTTCCTCTAAAACGCCTCTTCGATGTGGCGAGATGCTGAATAAATTGAACTTCCGTCTGACATTCTTAATGGACGTTAAATGTCATTTCTTTAAATGGTTTGGCTCTGCCGCTAGAGAGTGTCCGGAAACCAATTTGGAGCACAAATGCGTGACATTCTTGACTTGCCCTCTTACAGACTCTAATGCTCATTCTTATGATAATATTTTGCTTTTGTCATCACGTCCTTCCCATAGGTCTCGCTAGTCTTTGTGGAGCGGTTTTCAGGAAATATCCCATCGAGTTAGCTGGTCTTCTGCAGTATGTGACCAACCAGCTGAAAGCAGGCAAGAGGTATGCATTTATGTTCGCTGTTTCCTTTAATGTGCAACTATGGAGTTTTTGTCGCGTAATTTATTTATGATCATGCTACTATAGGGCAATTTCCATGCAAAAGTCATCCTTACCATAAAAATCAGTCAGGCTTTCATAGACAACCCAGGAAGTCTGGAAAGGTCTTATAAGAAGGGGAAGTTTACAAAAAAGTCAATTTTATTTTATTTTTTATTTATTCTACGTTGAATTTAAGACTGTAGTTATATGAGGACTACTCTGGAATAAGGCCAGTGCTCATTTTGTACCTAAATTAGTACTTTTAAACCGCTGCTTTTCTTAACGTATGTGTCCTTAAAGGGATACTCCACTTTTTTTGGAAATAGGCTCATTTTACAACTTCCCCCAGAGTTAAACAGTTGAGTTTTACCGTTTTCGAATCCATTCAGCCGATCTCCGGGTCTGGCGGTACCACTTTTAGCATAGCTTAGCATAGATCATTGAATCGGACAGGACCATTAGCATCTCTCTCAAAAAAATGACCAAAGAGTTTCGATATTTTTCCTATTTAAAACTTGACTCTTCTGTAGTTACATCGTGTACTAAGACCGACGGAAAATGAAAAGTTGCGATTTTTTTTTTTTTTTTAGGCTGATATGGCTAGGAACTATACTCTCATTCCTGCGTAATAATCAAGAAACTTTGCTGCCGTACCATGAGTCCAGCAGGCGTAATATGACGCAGCGCCTGAAAATAGGTCTAATAGGTTAGACAAACTTAGTCCCAGTCACGTTGGAAGTTACTGAGCTGGGGACTATTTTCAGGCGCTTCGTCATATCATTACGCCTGCTGGACTCATGGTACGGCAGCAAAGTTTCTTGATTATTACGCAGGAATGAGAGTATAGTTCCTAGCCATATCAGCCTAGAAAATCGCAACTTTACATTTTCCGTCGGTCTTAGTACACGATGTAACTACAGAAGAGTCAAGTTTTAAATACGAAAAATATCGAAACTCTTTGGTCATTTTTTTGAGAGAGATGCTAATGGTCCTGTCCGATTCAATGATCTATGCTAAGCTATGCTAAAAGTGGTACCGCCAGACCCGGAGATCGGCTGAATGGATTCGAAACCGGTAAAACTCAACTGTAGTATCCCTTTAAAGTACTGGAAGCCATTCATGACTCTGTAAAAGTCTTAAAAGGACCTAAAAGTCAATATTCTTGAATGTGTTTTGACATTTAACTTCTTTATTCCAAGTATTCAGTATCCAGGACAGATTAGTTTTAGATTTTCTTGATGAATGTCAGCAGTTAGAGTTTACTGGCTGTTACTACTATGTGAGTGAATACAACGGTGTTCATATAAAACACAAACCTGTTATCAGATCAATTTAACATGAAGTAGACCCATGAAGTGTGCTGTGCTTGCAACACTGGTGCGCTCGAGTCCAAATGACCAATATATTTAGTGTGCAACGATTAAAATGGTATATTCCCGGAGTGAAGTGGCTAATTCCAATAATGTGTTCTCCTTCAAGACTCCTGAGAGACGTGTGTGTAGGCAGTAAAAGCCCTCGCTGACAGACAGGAGAATACATGTAATGGGCCGTATGGGTTGGATTCATGTTCGATTAAGGACTTGACTGACGATGATGATGCCGTTGCGGGGTGATTTCTCATTAAGAGCTGTTTTTCTGAAAGTAAAAACAATCAAACTGTGCCAGTGCAGTTAAATTGTTCTAGTTTGAAATTAGCATAGTAAAGTAGTCTTTAATTTTGCCTGAAGTTGTGACCCAAAAATGGGTTGCAGGTCTTTTCTGACAGCAAGGGGAATTAGCGATGCTAATGATTCAGTGCTTTATTGACCCAGACATGCATTAAAACTGCATTTGTGTCTTGGGAACCATTACATTCACACTAGAGCTGGATCTGATATTTGAGGATGTTCTCTAACATCAAGAAATCACGGCTCTAATTAATTCCCCTTATCCATCATCATTAAGGATGCAGGACTCCTAAAATGTGTCTGGTTTGCAGAAGGTCTTCAGTTCTTCCTGTGCTTTGTGTTGTGCCAGCTTTGACCTGCTGATCCTGAAGGAGGTTGTGCAGAAGATGGCCGGGATCGAGATCACAGATGAAATGACGGTGGAGCAGCTGGAGGCCATGACAGGCGGAGAGCAGCTCAAAGCAGAGGTACGCCACACCGCTGAAAGATGTTCCTCCTTTTATTTAGCAAACACACTTAAGCCACACTTACGAATGTATGGATGTCATTGCATTAGATTAGGGCCGCTCCAACGTCTCGGGTGTCGAAAGTGCTAGAAGTGTGCGTGTGCTATTATTTAAAACTTATGTAAAATGCCACTTGGTTTGATATTTATCTAAGGCAATAACATTTAAGAGGGTTCAAATACTGTATCAAAATATTGTGCCGCTGTATCAAGAGCGCCGGCACTGATACTTTAATTATAGACCAGGAAAGTGTTAGTAGTGCCATCTAGTTTGACTGCAGTCAGTGAGCTTAAACCAGCGAGTTTACAAAGACTTCTGAGAAAAGAAAGGAAATGGTGTGTGCTGATCTGGTCAGGTCTTATGCACTCACTGACTGGCCCCAATGGTAAAGGCATAGTCCACCTTGAAAACTAAAATAGTCATCATTTAGCCCCCCCTCATATTGCCGTAAACCGGTATGACTTCCATTTGAGACTCATTTTTTGTAAATACAATGGAAGTCACTGGTGACTAGGGGTGTAACGATACACGTATTCGTACTGAACCGTGCGCTCATAATGTAAGAGACGCTGGCGCGACCACAACATTGCTCAACATCAAATGACAAACGTAATGAAAGCGTAACGAACTGCGCTACTCATTATTTTATGCTTCACGGACCGTTTAGCAGTTTGGACCAATGCAGCGCGAGCTGATCTTGATCAAGCGACACTGTTACTACACAGCGCTAAGAGATCCAGTAAAGAAAGCATTGAATTCGCCACTGAAGTAATAACATCGCTGCGAGATCTAGTGAGAAACATTTCTCCGTTATCAACTGATCAAACAGCGCTGACGTGGAAACCAGGAAGAAACTTATGCTTTCGAGGAACGTCGGTTTTATTTCGACATTATGAATAAAATTGCTGCCCTCAAATGTTAATCTGAAATAAAATAAACCTTTGTTTATTACTAGTACAATATTCCATTTCATTTTTTTGTAAGGATTTTTGTTTTATAGGCTCCTAAGAAGAGTTAAGTATAGCTCCATCATTATCATACTTTATGATTGTTAGTTTTAATAAAAAAAAATTGAAATCAAGGAAATTTCTCTGGCATTTCTTTCTTTTGTGCTGTATCAAAAACGTACCGAACCGTGACACCAGTGTATCATATCGAACCGAACCGTGAATTTTGTGAACCGTTACACCCCTACTGGTGACCAAATCTGATTGGTTCCCAACATTCTTAAAAATATCTTCTTTAGTTTATGGTGGACGAAAGAAAGTCATACAGGTTTGGAACGAAATTGGGGGGGAGAAAATGATGACAAGACTGTAAGTTTTTGGTTGAACAATCCCTTTAACAGTTTGGGCCAAACATTGCTCTTTTTTTTTTTTTTTTTTAAGTCTCTCCTTCAGCTGTATTTCTCTTTCTCTCTCATGTTTTATGTAGTGTGGGAAAAAAAAAAAAAAACATTTTTGTCAAGGCTTTTATACTGGGATATAGCTAGTGTTCATGCGTTACCCTATTAGTCTGCCAACCAGCACTGCAGGTCAAACATGTACCAGGTCTACACATCACAGATGCTGTTTGCTTTAACAGTGCTTTCTTGCAAACACTGAGGCGATTAAAGTGTGGCCACACGGGACAGTCGGTGTTCATAATGAATCAACTGGGAGCTGCCTCTTATTAGAGCCATATTTCCCAATAACAATAACTAGGTTGGATCGCACTGGCCGATAACAGATTAATCAACCCATAGTTTTTATATTGGACACTGAATGAAAGCAAACATAACTCTCCAAGTAAAATAGTGCTGGATAGGGGAAGGAAGCTCCGATCAGGATTTTTGCAGCCAATTAACGATTTTTTTTTTGTCATAATTTTAGTTTTTTTGTCTCAATTTTGTTGTCATCATGATTGATCATCATTATAAGTAATAATTAAGCTCTCTGTTGAAAGTCCGTGTTTTTTTTCTTCAGATAATTAATTCCACAGACGTTATTTACGGTAATGCTATAGGTCGTTATTTTAATTGAGAATCAAATAAGCACAGCAAATATACATTTTTACAATGAACATTTTGATAGGCCTTTAAAAACAGGGCTTATGTAAAACACTGTCCATATCAGGATACTCTGGCTTGAGCCTACAAGACTTAATGTCAAACTGAACATAATTACAACCCATGAGGTGTAATTAAACATTGTGACTGAGGACAAAAACTAATAGAAACACTGCTTTATAAACTCCTAAAATAACTAAATGAGTAGTCTGATACAACAAAAAAAAGATCAGGAATATTATTCAGAAAGTGCTGAGTATTTGTGTCCTTCATATGTCCTACTTAAGTAGGAAAGGCAGGGTTTTCTTTATCAATCTGAGCTTTTCTGCATTGTGGGAGTCTATTTCTCTTCATCCGAAACATGCGGTTCACATAGCCGCTCACCATCAACACTCGAGCGCTAAACTTCAAGCTCTAGATATAGTAATACAACACAAATTGAATAGTTATCAACTGTACAAAAACAGTGCATAATCTTCACTGAAGTGATTTAATTAAGAGCAACGAGAGACTGTTAGCAAGGACGACATCAGCTTTATTAGCCTGCTACTATAACATCGAATGCACGGTTTACAGTTACTTAAGACTTAGACGACGGTGGATACGAAGATGTGCACACTCAAAACAATTAGTTTGAATTTTAAAGAACTGAATTTGCATTCTAGAGGTCGTTCTCATACTGTATAGTGACAGCAGACCCTTCTTAGTCGGTCCAGCAATGGATACAAACTGGGGGGAAAAAATATCGGGATGGATTTTTGTCGATAACCGATTGTTCCAGCAAAACCGATCAGTCGTTGGTCCTCTAGCCTCTATTGAGGACCGATGCAGCGTGAGAACATCCCTCCATCTTGTGCATATGAACTCCATATAAAGGGTCATAGTAATGGATAGGGGTGTAACAATAAATCATGTCACAATGTATCACAATACAAAAATGCAACAAAAATGTAGGGCTGTCCCCGACTATGGATTTTCATAGTCGAATCAGAATCGTCATGTCTTGCCTATAGTCGACTAATAGTCGAATCATGTGTATGGGGGCGGGGCTTTAACGTTTCAAAGCCGCGATGTACAGAAAATCACACAAAGATATAGAAGAAAATTTATAAAAACATTTTGGATCAATAAAACTAAGAAATAACATAACTCCAGAAAGGCCACACTGCAGACAGGATTTGCATTTCACATGCAAATCAAATTAAATCGGCTAAATTACCTGTGCGAGCAGGCCAGCCTACAGCACAACATCGATGCACCGAAAAAATAAACCATTAATTTACTAAAATTAAATTAGAACAGAATAGGCCTATACCTTTCTAATAAATAAAAAATACAAAACGAAATAAATTAGAATCAAGTCACAAGATGAGGAGCAAATGTGTGCAAAATGCCTAAAGTGCAGGGGAACATATATTCAAAACACAAGCCACAAATAGTTAGATTAGATAACCCTGACAGATTAATAAATAAAATAAAAATAAAGAAATTATTAAAATAGCGATAGTAGCCAGAATTTTCAACTTTGTCTTTTTAACTGCAGAAACAACAATAAATGCTAAACTGGAGGCAGTCTTTTTAGCTAAAAATGTTCACAGCATCCAAAAATCAAATTAGAACCGGCTGAAAAGTTTTGAAATCACTTGTACCCTACCTGATCAAGAGACCAAATCCAGTCTTTCACTCTGTCTGTGTCCGTTGGAGTCTTTTCAAATTGTGCGCGCGGATAAAATACATTCTAACGTGAAACCCAGTCTATGCGTGAAACGTGTTAACGTTGGCCGGCAGAAGTGCGATAATGGTTTTCCTGATGCTAAATCCAGCCTTGGAGAATATCTTTTCTGATGGTGTACATCCACACTTTAGATTTTCTTATCCCAGACATTGTTAAAGATTTAAATCCTTGCCGCGAAGACGCTCCTCTGTCGGTCACGGATAGAAAGTGAAACTTAAATCTGTCACGGGTGTTTGGATTTATTCACGCACGTTAACAATTTTTTATTAAAAGCTTCTTTCTTTGCACATTTTTATATACAGCATTATCATAATAGGCTGAATATTAACGTATTGACATAAAAGCTAGTTCTATGTGAAATTGAGCGCCCTCATATAGCCAAAGGGGCATGATCCTCGTTTCATAACACCTCTGCGAAGATTCGACCATGAGATCGGTAGTCGAATCAGGCTCCTCCTATCGAAGCATCGAATCTTCGATTATTCGGGGTCACCCCTACAAAAATGTACTGTGTGAGTTTTAGTGTCAGTGCTATCAACAGTTATTTTTTGTTAACCTTTTATCATATGTCTGAGTATTGCAATAATATGGTATCGTGGGTTCAGTATCGTGATATGTATCGAATCGTGATGTGAGGGTATCGTTACACCCCTAGTCATGGATTGATGTGTGTGTGTGTGTGTGTGTGTGTCTGTCTGTCTGTAGGGTGGCTACTTTGGTCAGATCAGGAACACTAAGAAGTCGTCTCAGCGCCTGAAGGATGCTCTCCTGGACCACGAGCTGGCGTTACCGCTGTGTCTGCTGATGGCGCAGCAGAGGAACGGGGTGGTGTTCTCTGAGGGCGGAGAGAAGCACCTGAAACTCGTGGGCAAGCTTTACGATCAGGTATGAGCAACCGACGAGCCAAACCAGGATGACTCAGATCCATTCAGCCCTCCTCAATGCTATCTCTGTAATCGCTAAAAAGATGAAAAACCTCTAATTAAACTTGTCATGCAGTGGAGCTGATGATACATTTCCTAAAACGCTTTATTCAAAGTTTGATGCCTGCTTACTTTTCAGACAAGTTAAAATGGTGCCGTTAAAAAATAGACACACAGTGAGACTAGGGCTCCTGGAGGGGATTTTCAGCAAGAAACGACATATAAAATGGCACATTTTAATGAGGTAAAAACTGCCAATTAGTAAAGATGCCCTTATTAGAGGAGAAAATATGTTAATGACTGAAACATCATGCTTCAACATAACATGACCCTTTATCATTGTCTTGTACCACTGGCGTTTGACAGCCTGTCTACACTATTAAAGGGATTGTGAAAACTGTTATTTACTCTCAGGTTGTTCCAAACAAGCATATTCCTTTCCTCTGTGGAGCACAAGTCATTTACTAAAACGTTCATGCTGCTCTTTTCCAAACATCAGAAGCATATAGTGGGGCTGTCAATCTCTTAAAAGGACAAAACTGATCATAAAGACACCATAAAAGTACTTCAAATGACTAGTGTAGTTGTCATCTGAAGTCCGACTTTTTGTTGGCAACATATAAAAATACAAATATTATTTCACTGAAAACTCTTATTCTCACTTTTGTATGGAATCATGTTAATATTTGTTTATTTTATTTTTAGGGCTGTCAGCTAAACGCGTTATTAACGGCATTAACGCAAACCCATTTTAATGGCGTACATTTTTTTTATCGCGCGATTAACGCCTAGCAAACTTTTTTCTTTTCTTTTTTTTCACATGCTTTTGCAACAACTAGTAACGTTAGTAAAACTACAACACCACCAGATCTAGCTAGACCGGAAAACAAAACAACAGGCACGCCGCACACACTTGTTTGGGCTTGCGAGCCGGCCAAAGAGTGGACGAGAAGCCGCGTCTAGGACAACTTGTATCGCACATCGGACGCGCACTTTCTCAGTTTATGGCCAGCAGTAAAAACGCCGAATGGCGCCGCCGGTGTGTGTACACTCATAGAGAATAATGTGTTTGAATTTTAAATACGAGGCGCTGCGCTTCGCTTCTCGTCCAGTGTGCGACCCCCGTTTTGAGTGGATGAATGATGAGCGCGAGACGCCGAAATGGATGCCGATAAGATTCTGAATGGAAAGTTTAATTTTAAAAAAGTGGCCACATGGTTCAATTGACAAGACCAAAGTGATCTGTGTGTTTTGTCGTTGTGAACTGAGCTATCATCGCAGCACGTCCAGTCTGAAACACCACTGGATGGCCAAGCACACACACAGCTGATGCGAATTCTCCGCCCCCTCGTCAATATCAGGACCTCGTCAGTATTTCTTTCACCCTTTTATTGATGGACAGTTACATTGTGTGAGAGATTATTTGCTCCAAGTGAGAATGTTAGTGTGAAATTGAACACTACAGTATATGCCAATGTTGTTTTCAATAAAAAAACATTTGCACAAAGCAAGCCGATCCACTTTTCCATGTTGATAAGAGCATTAAAATGAGAAAAAATAATGGGACAAAAAGAAATCAAGAGACATTTAGAATAGATAAAAATGTGCGATTAATCGCGAGTTAACTATGACATTAATGCGATTAATCGCGATTAAATATTTTAATCGTTTGACATCACTAATTATTATATCATCAGGTCATTTTGAGTTAACATCTCAGTTTTCCCTCCTCAGATCTGCATGTTTACATCTCATAATTCGTAATTGTTTTCCTTTTTCAGTCTTTTCCTTTAAATCTCTATTGAAGGGGTGCCTAATTTAGTGGACAGAAGCAACCGACTATATCAGGAAATGCATCTGGCTGCATGCACGAAATGTCATTCAAGACAAGTTTTGGTGCATTCCTTTTTGTTTTCATATTAATGCACAACATTACACATTCACAGTGCATTTTGTGGTCCAGACAGACTCTTTCGTCCACAAAATTAGATGGGTCACCGGCTTCGGATTGGTTATCAAGAGCACTTGGAGAAATCCTGGTGACATAACTACTGTTTTGGCTCTCTGCTTCACTCATTTTCATTTGTTTATATACTTATTATTATTTTATGCTTTTATTTGCCTGATGCACCCAAGTGACTTCTGAATTCAGCATTCAATATTAAATCGATTATAATTCATGTATCTGTTGGTCTTGACTTGCTGTGATTTGCCGATGGCTGGACTCATACATATCACTTTCAGTTCAGAGAGAGATATTAACTCAAAATCGCAATATAAAACTCGGAATTAACAGAAATAGTCATAATTGTCAGCTAAAGTAGCAATTACCATACTTTTCCATCATAATTAACATCAGACCTGGAGCTACACACCCATATTTGAATACATATTAATGATAAACGGTTTGGAAAGCTGTGGCTAAAAGGAAGATTTTCAGTGAATATTGATACAAGTTCATTAAAAGGTCAGTTCACCCAAACACTCAAAAGGAGACGTCTTGCAGAAAGTTCACGCAACTTTTCCATTAAAAATGAGATTAAACAGTGGCCAGAGGCTGTCAGGCCAATCATAAAAATGAGTCATAAGAAGAGCTGTGAGGGAAAATAATTGAAATGCTGTTTCCCAAAGCAAACCAAACTGAAGATTGAGTTTTAGAAACTTCCCCTGGTTGACATCGTGTAGCCGGTGTCAGCCATGGAAGACTATCTGAGGGAGTTGTACAAAACTTCTGTGGTTTTCATCCACCCACACACACTGGCAGTTTGCTTTTCACGTTCAGCAGCTGCGCAGCTCAATTACTCACTGGGTAATCCAATTGACTGCTTCCCACCACCCCCCCCATGTTCTCTAGACATGTCGCAATTTACAGCAGATGGTGCTAAAAACTAACATCATCAGCTCCATTCTGTGTGGCACTACGAAATGATGCCACCGGTCGATCTTTTTTGCTTTCGCTTTTTTTTTTTTTTTCATCTTTTTTTCTCTCAATGTCTCAAATTAGAGCCTTTAGCAAATAATTCCCTCTCGCGATGCCAAATTGTCTAAATAATTGCTCATGGTGTGAATGTGAAATGCGCTTTTTTCCCTGACATCAGTGGGGAAGCTTTTAATTATTAATTTTGGCTCTTTTTTTAAAACTCACTTTGCAGGAAGTTGTGCGCTGCTCATTACAATCAGCAGAGATGTGTGTGTGGCTCCTGTGCCCGGCTATCACCGCCTCTGATGCACCACAGAGAGTGATTGACTCGTCTCTCCGGCTAAATACGCATTCAGCATGATTGCATGATTTATGCATAAGCACCCTGAAAAAATATTAGAACAACTTAATAATTGTATAAATTTGCTTCATTTTGCATGTTTAATACATATTTTGGCATTGTGTTTAGGAGTTGCAACTTAATATATCCCAGTGTTTTATATTTTGTTAGTGGTTTATGCAAAGGCAAGCATCACTTGTGTGTTTTGTGTGTGTGTTACGGACATGATTGGCTGTGGCTGAAGAGAGGTGATCGGACTGGCAGACGAACCAAGACGCATCTGAAGATCAGAGTATCTTTGTCTTTTAGGGGCTGTTTTGAACACATAGCAACACCCTAGCCTCGTTGAGCAAGGACCCCTTCAGAAGGAAGAAACTTCTGGGAATGCTGGGGAATAACTAATTTTCTATGACTCAAAGCAACTCATGCATTTCATTAATTTTCTTTCTGGGAATGAGAGGTGGAAAAGTGAGTGTGATTTGTGACGGCGAGTTCCTCAGGCGGCGTTATGTCAGTCTGAACTGATTCCAGCTCTGAAAGCAAGCCAATCTCATCTCCCCTTGATGTTTAGTTTTGATAGCACGTATTTAGAGACGTATCCTGATTTCCCTTCTTTTGCATCGGTTTCTGAGTAGACGCCGCTAGATTGAGTTGCGTTACGCTAACAAGCGTGGACTGCACCTCTTCATCTTAAAATGTCATTGCTCTTCTCAGAAATGCTGTCCCAACAAAGCCTTGAATGATAAATAGCTGATATGCCCGTGGAGCTGACTTGTCAATCCATCTTGATGGATTACACTATGAGCGCAATCTTGGAACATAACAGGTTCACACTGACCAATGAGAGGACAGTTTTACTCACATGTGACTTGAATGAAAAATGTAAGTCCCTGTTTCGTAACTAAACAAACAATCTGCAGGTCTGTATATGCACTTATACAGGCAGGGGGCTGATGATGTGTTAACTGAGGGTGCTGGGTGTAAATAAATATTGACTCAAAATTGATTCTTAAAAGTAGTAAATGAAATAAAGTAATATTGATCTCGGGCGCATTCCTGCTGCTGAATCTACAGCCATGGCAAAATAAGTAATTGTATCCAAATTTGCAGTCTGAATTGAATGTGATTTAAACCGTGTACTGAGAAATAATGGCAAGAAACCGGTTATTTTTAGTGAATCAAGAAAAACACACAGCACAAGCACTGTAGTCCAACTCATGAACATGGACTCCTTTGAGAAGGTCCTTTTAGTGAATCATTCATCAAACTCACGAGTTATCGTCTTAATTGAAGAAAATGTAATAAATCCCAAATAGAATTAAGAGCTTGTGGATTTCTATCAAATCAGAAAATGTGCCGAAGGTGAATCTGAAACCGGATATCACTCACTTTGAAGCTTATTCACTCGCTGCTAATTGGGTCTTCATTGGAAGCATTTCTAGCAGCAAATATGACTATTTCTTGGCAGGCCATGCGTTCTGACTTCCAGAAATTAAAGCCAGACCTTCAAACATTTTAACACTTGAGATGTGGACTAAATTTGAGTCTTGATTTTTTGATAGTTGAACCACTTTAGTCTTCATCTGCCCTTAACTGCTGTGCGAGACCCTGACACATGATGAAACTCAGTGTTGTTCTTCATTAGGTCTCAAACTTCGTCTGGCAGTTAAACAGCTGTGCGGGAACGTTTTTGGGCATGTGACCCAGTGGCCAGGCCATACCTCGGGAATCTCTCCCCAGTGTCTCGCTCCACTAAATTGCTTTTCTGTGCATCCCATCGATTCCGATGGAGAGCCCGTGATGAATGGCTTTAATAAAGCGAGGTGCAGTTGCCCAAATAAATGAGCGACCCGAGGATTTATTAAGAGCATCTGCATTTGGCTGGGACTAAAACGTGGACCAACGGGAGCGAGATGCGTTTAATGATGAATGCTCCTCTTTCTGCTTCTTCCCCAAAGTGTCACGACACCCTTGTGCAGTTTGGTGGCTTCTTGGCGTCTAACCTCAGCACAGAAGACTACATCAAAAGGGTGCCGTCAGTGGATATCTTGTGCAACCAGCTCCACACGCCACACGACGCCGCCTTCTTCCTCTCTCGGCCCATGTACGCCCATCAGATTCTGGTGAGTGATCAAACCAAACTCTGTTTCACACCCCAGTGCACTGTTTCTCAACCATAGTCGGCAACCGTCTGAGACAATCCTAACACTAATGGATTTGAAACTAGGGCTGGGTATCGTTTAAAAAATTTCGATACCAATACCGATACCGATACCTTGATTTCGATACCGGTTCCTGATCGATACTTTTTTCGATACCAATTTTATGAAATCCATTTTAACAAGATTACATAACACATTACCTCAGAAAAACTTTGGTTTTATTTTTTCAGTTTGACTCATGCTCCTTAGTCAGTGCACAAAGGAACAAAAAAAGCACAAAGGAACAAAATATTCCTTATACATATACATAAGGTACAAAATATTTTTTTTTATAAAGAGCTCATGCTCACCAAAGCTGAATTTATTTCATCAAAAATACAGTAAACCTTGTAATATTGTGGAATAGTATTACAATTTAAAATCTTATTTGAATATATTTCAAAATGTAATTTATTCCTGTGTTGTCAAAGCTGAAATATGAAAACAGTTTTTGGAAGGTCATTTTTGATCACTTTAATGCATGCTTACTGAAAAAAAATTCTGACCAACACGTTTTTGAACGGCAGTGTACATTCAGTAGGTCATTATTGCAATATAAACACAGTCAGAGTGATCAACAAGGTATCTCTTCATTTACCAGTCGAAGATGCAGCAACTTTCTGCTCTTATGTTTACTCCGTGCACTGTCAAGGGCTTCATCATATCTGTCGCGGTACCGTCTTTGCAGCCATTATTTTACCACAAATACTGCATCGCACGCTGTTGGCATCGAGCCTGGAGAAATGTAACCACACTTTTGATCGACTTTTCCACATCTTTAGGGTATTGTGAGTGTGTGTGCTTGCGTGTCATTGAGTATGTGCGCGAGTTTGTGTGTGTGCTCGCGTCCATAGGCTCGCGTCTTATGAGAATGTGCGTGGACAGTTTGTGTGTGCGCGCGCGTCTCATAAGAGTATGTGCGGAGAGTTCCGCGCGTCTCGTGTGTGTAGAGTTTGCGTGTATGTGCGTGAGCGACTTTAGGCGTGTCGTTGTGCATTTCATATGTATTTGTTTGAGCACTGACGTTGACGAGTTAACCCCTTAGGTATCGAAATCTGGTACCGAAAAACAAGTCATTTTTCGATACTCGATAGTATCGAGGCAATTCGGTCGGTACCTAAAAAGTATCGAACTCGGTACCCAGCCCTATTTGAAACGCTCTACATAGGCAGCAAATTAAGATTAACTTTTGAACGTTTTTAAAAACTTTTCACAATAAGTGCGTCCCACACATTTGCACACTTGTATGCTTTTTTTTATGCCGTTCAGTATACATAGTGTGTTCATACTGATCCAAGTCCAATAAGGAAAAAGTGCAGCAAATTAAGATTAACACGAATAGCACTTCTCACGTGAAGCTCATGACATGTACTTCTAACACTTGCATTTGATTGCAGTTTGATGTTGCCATGTCTGCTAAGCTAATGAATCAATCAATATTTCAAACATAAAAATAACATTTTAGTTAGATGGACCTTTTTTTATTTTATTTAAAGGCCCAATATGTAAGATTTTCTGATTAAAATATCCAAAAACCACTAGAACAACATTATATATTTTGCTGACTTGTATACTTACATTATCCCAGATGTTTCCAACAATGTTTAAATCCAGAGAAATCAGCAGTTTTAACCAGGACACGGGCCGTGTCTGTGCGTCGCCTATCAATGACATCACACCCGCGTTACCCTCGATTTCCGGTTTTATTTAGCAGGAATCATGGAAACACCAAAGACGCTTTGATATATTGTGTTTTATTAGACAGGTGAGCAACTGTTTGGATACACTCATCGACAGAAAACTAATTGCTATATAGCTCAACACAGTTGGTCTTATTGTTTAAATCTCCATTTCTTGATTCTCTCGAGCCGAAATCACGGCGTCATCAAGCTACGCCTTCGTTTTAAATAAGCGACATCTAATTAAATGGTGTGCCTTTAACTTTAAGTCCCAATTTAAACACTTTTTAATGCTGTTTAGTATAAATAGTGAGAGAAGTGTTCACACTGGAAATTCCAATGAGGAAAAAGTGAACTTCAGATACTAGGATGATGCACAGACTCCAATGCTGGATGAAAAAAACAACCTTATAAAATTTAGGGCTGTACTCAACCAAAGAAAATCTTGGTCGACTGAAGTCCTGAAATTTTCGACTAAAAATCGACTAAAATCGACTAAAAATGTGTGTGAAACTAAAAAAACTTTAAATTAATTAGATGTGCACTGTGCGCAGTACTTGGTAGACTTGTTGTCCGCCTAAATGAATTATAAATAAACAAACAACTAGTAGGCTATTTGCAGTATATTAAATCGTTTTTGACCTAATTATTTTGCACTGAAATGAGTCTGACACACGAGTCTGTCGGCTCTGACAGCGCTGCATCACGTGCACCTGCACAATATCATAGCTTATGATTTCCGAAAATAGTAATATGTTGTCAACTAGTGATATCGTCACAAGAACTGTTGAGGAATATGCAACATAATTTAGACAATTATTTTTGTCATATGTTATAATAATAAGTTATTATTAGTCAGACACTATCATTTCACCGTGCATGTCCTAGCACCGAGCGAGGCTGATGAGCTTAACGTTAGCTTCGCAGCTGAGACACGAATAGACTATTAACTTAAAGCTTTTACTCTTAATAAACACAAAAGGCACGTCCCCTTTAATAAAAAAAGAATATTTATTAAACAAACCAGATCAAGAGCAGAAACGAAATAAAGTGCATAACTGAAAAATAAAGCATCCTAGGCTCAAAACTAACACAACCAACAGCACAGCGCAATTGCGCATTAGGCTCCAAATAAAAAATAAAAAAGTTAGGTTATCACACTAAAACATTGAAATATGCAAATTCTGATATGTTCATAGCTTACTCAAAACAGACAGGGCAAGCTAACGCAGACAAGTGAGCTTACCACTTTTACAGTAGATGATAGGTCATGTTTGTCGTCAAGCTGTGGAAAACTGTTGCTTGCAAACTTTGCATTCGACCTTTTTCCTGTTATCAATTTTAACAAAATGCTGCCACACTGTAGATTTCTTTGTTGTTGACATGTTAGAAGAGGACTGACTATTAAACGCTCTCACAATTAAATAAATAATATTCAGCATCAAACCTTCTACGCTCGACGCTCTCTCTTGGGTTGGACTAATCCAAAAAAGGTGAAAACAAGGGGGGTGTTTTGAAGACAGACTGTTACAGTGAAACAAGGGTATTCTGAAAACACCCCCATTAGCAGTTAGTGCTTTCCACCTGATGAAATGAGCGCGCCTCAGCGCGGCAAAACTGATGAAATAAACGTGGCAGAAAATCGACCAATCAGAATTTTGGTCGAACCAGAACGTATCGACCAACTAATCGACTAATCGACTAGGACAGTACAGCCCTAATAAAATTCACACTCTAGACCGTTAATATAAGTTCATAGTGTATGGAGTGCTATGTGGGACATAGCTTGTATTTATATTCAACAGATAATCTGCCACTTTGGATGTTTTTTGATGCAATTAATTCTGGGATCGTTTTCTCTGCAAATGGACCACAGGCCTGTTCACACCGACGTGAATATTTGGCATGAAAATTCGGCACCATTTTAGCATTCAGTCCATTGCTAAAAAAATGACTGAATAGAAATGCAGAATCATTCTCTGACAGTAGGTGGCGCTTAGAAATGCAGAATTATTCTCTGACAGTAGGTGGCGCTTATAGAAATGCAGAATCATTCTCTGACAGTAGGTGGCGCTTAGAAATGCAGAATTATTCTCTGACAGTAGGTGGCGCTTATAGAAATGCAGAATCATTCTCTGACAGTAGGTGGCGCTTAGAAATGCAGAATTATTCTCTGACAGTAGGTGGCGCTTAGAAATGCAGAATTATTCTCTGACAGTAGGTGGCGCTTATATAAATGCAGAATTATTCTCTGACAGTAGGTGGCGCTTAATGCAGAATCATTCTCTGACAGTAGGTGGCGCTTAGAAATGCAGAATTATTCTCTGACAGTAGGTGGCGCTTATAGAAATGCAGAATCATTCTCTGACAGTAGGTGGCGCTTATATAAATGCAGAATCATTCTCTGACAGTAGGTGGCGCTTAGAAATGCCTTGGTTATTCTGGGACTCGACACGCTCCACAACATTACGTTTCTGACACCTGATTGTCACAAAGAAGAAAGGAAATCAAAGAGTTCATGAAGTTCTAGATTCTTTATATACTATTGTGTCGCATTACACAATAGTCTGTTTGTGAGCGCCAGTCGTAGTGTTGCATAACGACCCATCTAGGGTTGGAGTGTCAGTAACAAAAATAAACTATATAACTAAATAGTAATAAATACATTAAAAAAAAAACCTTTTTAAGAGAACCAGGAGAATTCAACCTTCCATCCCAGAGTTAAAAATAATATTATTTTAATTTGAAAAGATAATGAATGATAAATACCATGAAGATAACAGAAACAACAATGTTGAAGGAAATTAACGGACATAGGGAATATTTCTTATAGAAGACCCTTCATGGTTAGGTGGCAGCTCTTAAGGTTGCAAGCAATACATCATCGTGTTCTCTGTACCAATTAAAAGCCAGTGTGTTAAATGTACAATCACCACATATATTCATCTCAACAAACAATATCATTGTTTGGTGTTTCTCAAACAAAGGCGTGATTAGTGCAAACATGTTCTAAGACAATAACAATTGAAGCATGAAGAATCTTTAATGGTGGTTGAAATCGCAAAGGATCCAATAATGCAATATTACCACAATGCTTTGCTCTTGCTGTAGTACAAATCTTGCAGTGCAGTAAAATGTGATTTATTTATTTTATTTTGCAGTATTATAACTCTTATATGATGCTGGCTGCCTAATGCATATTTCATACAGAGCTCATTTTGTGTTTTCCCTCAACGCTAGACCCCGCTACAGCTCTCCAGGGCTGCGTAAAGTTAACCCCATCTCTCTTCACCTTTAACATGATTTACCGCCCCCTAAATCCACGCGCAGGCCTCTGCGTACGCTCATCTTCAGGCCTGGTTGTTGTGCTTGAGTGAATTATAAAGCTAGCCTGCTGTCTTTGTTCCCATCAGTCCAAGTATGACGAACTGAAGAAGGCAGAGAAGGGCAACCGGCAGCAGCAGAAGGTCCATAAGTACATCGCAGCCTGCGAGCAGATTATGGCCCCTGTGCACGAGGCCGTCGTGTCTCTTCACTTGCCCAAAGTGTGGGATGACCTCCGACCCCAGTTCTACGCCACTTTCTGGTCCCTCACCATGTACGACCTGGCGGTACCGCACAACGCCTACGACCGGGAGGTCAACAAGCTGAAGATGCAGATCAAGGCCATCGATGAAAACACAGAGATGGTGAGACACTTCATATACTGCAAAGAAACTCTACAATATATTTGCACTCTCTCTCTCACAATGCATGAATATTCATGTACACATAGTTGGTTGTGTCTTATGTAGGGTTAGGTACCGAACTCTGTACTTTTAATGGCAGCGACCGAATTATGTGAGTACTGATTCACATTAAATCAATCGGTGCCAAATTTCAGTACCTGAGAACGCATCTGGGCACGAGACTATTTATATACGGGTTCTGCGTGGCTCTGTGTGAATGAGTGGCGCAGACGCAGTGTTTCATTTACCACACACACACACACTGAAGAACACGTGACGCTCGCTGTGTTTTTCAGCCTCTGCAGTCTCATTATATGAGAACATGAATGCATGAACTTCATCTCCAGAGCCGCTCTGAGTCACTGAAGTTCATCAGCATTTTACAGTTTCATTTAAGAAAAACTATCGTTATAGAAGATGTATAGAAATAGTTATATCATTAACACACGGAAACTCAATTGTCTTCGCCACAACCCGTCAAAATACAAGTTCGGTTTAACTTGATAATATATTACTGTTGTACAGTAGAATTTAGATATTTCAATTTAATAATAATACAAACACTACTAATAATAAATTATCAAAAAATTATTTAAGGAATAATCACACTCTTCTACGTTGTAGTTTTAACAGTATAAAGCTCAGTTGTGCCGCATGTTGTTTGACAAAAAAAAAAGTGTAATTTAATATAAAAGATCAATTAAATTAATGGTTTGTCTTCATTTGATTACTAGAAAATTCACAATGCAGAATTTGTGGAAACCAAAACATTTAATAGAAAAAAATAATAATTATTACTAAAATGGTTGTTTTTTATTAATATTCAAGCATCACAGACAATGGCAGACAGCGACCAAGGCAGCTCTGGCTTAATGTCAATAACACTACTACAAATTACTTAGTTTCTTTACAGTTATTGAGGTAAACATGCCTAAAGTACCGAAATAAGGTACCGTTGGGTACCGGTTTAAATGTGAACGGTACCCAACCCTAGTCTTATGCCATTCTTACACACCAGACTTTCAAAAATCATTGGATCAATGTCAGTTCGAGTCAACACACATTTCCCATTACAGGAGTTGGATTGCAGACAGGTCTAGAATTTAACCTGCTAAATGTCTCTCTGGCATCAGCGACACTTCAGCGCTTGTCTCATATCACGTCTTTGGCAATCGTCACTCATGTTAAAGAGCATTGATTTGCTTCTGATTTGGGGCTTTTGTTGGTGTCCTCTGAGTGAAGAATCGAGGCTAAAATAGTGTTGTGTGGGAGGCTTTAAAGGAGTAGTTCACTCCAGAATTAAAATTTCCTGATAATTTACTCACTCCCACGTCGTCCAAGATATTCATGTCTGTCTGTCTTCAGTCGAACGGTTTTTGAAGAAAACATTTCATGATTTTTCTCCATATAGTGACTTCAATGGGGTCCAACGGTTCCAAATGTCAGTTTCAATGCACGATCCTCTACTACACGATCCCAGACGAGGAATAAAAGGCTTATCTAGACAAACCATCGACCATTTTCACAAAAAAAAAAAAAAAAAAAAAAGACATTTAAATCCATATGATAAAATAATTTAATTTAATAAAAATACTTAAACCTTGAAGCAGTTTTTACTTGAATAATAGTGCAGAATAATAATGCTGCTTCGGAGCTGAAGTTTGTCATAAAATAAACTTGACAGCTCATGCATTTTTATGCTCTCATATGCAGTCACATGATCCCATGATCTTTCCTCACTTAATAGTTGTTCAGTTGTACCTCGTAATAGTATGAACTGCTCTCTCCATCAGTAATTCTGCCGGTCACACACCAGAGGTCTTGTGGAAATGTTCTGAACGGCTCAGTGTTTTGCAGCGCGACATGAACCTCACAGTTTGGCCTTCTGAAAGCACACTCAAAGTGATTTATAAATTCATATTTAACAGTGTATTTTTTATATTTGCCAGGGGGAAATGTGTAAATTCAAACTCTTTTACTGGAAAATAATTGTGTTCAATTAATGGATAGTCTCAGGGCTTGACATGAGCTTTTTTGTTCAGCAGCCGCTGTGGCTATGGTGTTTTTCCAAAGTTACGAGCCACTGGACACAGTTTTGACATCATTACCATGGGGAAAAACTGCCATATAGATATTATTCATATTTTCGCATAATTTGGCAGTAGGTTTATTAGGCTGCTGTCACTTTAAAGACCTGATGCACCTTATAATGTTTATTTAGCCAATATACTTGTCTTTATGAGCACAAAATCTGCAGGAATGAGTAAAATGATGCTCAATATGCGCAATCTCATGCCGAAATTCAAGCCCTGTAACAGCAACAATATTCATTCAGAGCAAATGAAACGAGTGAGTAAAGGGAAGCGGGTCTGTGTGTCACTCGCTGTCGGAGAGATTAGAGCACGAGAACGCGCAGCTGAAGAGTTTCAGATATTATAGTATCGATTTATGGAAAAATCGATATTTTTGACACCACTACATTGCACTTAGTTCATTGTTTCAGATCTTTTTTAAAGACTACAATTGAAAAATGTATTTATATAAAATTCACCCTGCCGAAGTGGCCTGTAGGAGTGACTGCGTTACACGCCGCTGCTGAAGCACACACGCATGTGGTGGGTTGGCGGCTGTTAACGCCAAGCCCTGGATAGTCTGCATCAAAAGTGTTAAAAATATGCAATGGGCAAATCAGCCATCCCATTCACCTTAGAGTGCAAGCTCAACGCTCATCCGACATGTGCATTTGCTGTGAGGCGGTAGATTCAGAAGTGGTGCTGATGAATAGCAGTGCGGGAAACACTGCAGTCAGATGTTGCTCATAAAACCGTCCTCTGTTTTGCAGCCGCTGAACAAAAAGAAGAAAGAGAAGGAGCGCTGCACCGCTCTGCAGGACAAGCTGCAGGAGGAGGAGAAGAAGCAGCTGGAGCACGTGCAGAGAGTCCTGCACCGCCTCAAACTGGAGAAGGACAACTGGTTACTGGCCAGTGAGTCCTCAGACCACCCTCTCTCTCTCTCTGAGTGTCTTCAGGGCCCAAGGCTCCTCGTGTCTGTCTCACCCCGTCTCTCTCGCTGTTTTCAGAATCCACCAAGAACGAAACCATCACGAAGTTCCTGCAGCTGTGCATCTTCCCCCGCTGCGTGTTCTCCGCCATCGACGCCGTCTACTGCGCTCGCTTCGTGGAGCTGGTGCACCAGCAGAAGACGCCCAACTTCTGCACGCTGCTGTGCTATGACAGAGTGAGTCCTCACAGGCGCTGTAGCCCAATAATGTGTCTCTCTTTCTAGTAATAAAATCAAAGAGAAAGAGAACCATTAATAAGTTAAACAATTACCTAACATAAAAGCTGTACTTGCTTCACACATCATAAGTTTGTTGAATTTGTTCAGGTAATTGTAGAAAGTTTCAGTTACGCACTGAATTACCAAAACTAAATATTCAGCAGGGTCACGTTAGAGATGAAACCCTTTTACCACATCATTTTGAGGAATTAAAAGATAAGATATTCGATATGATATGATTTAGACACTTTCACTTTAGGCTACAAATTGATGTCTCCTTTTTCTTTTCTTTTTTTTCTCTTAAAATTATAAAAAAAAGCTAATCCCATGTTCTTCAGAAAGAGAACCATTAAGTTAAACAATTATTGGTAACACTTTACAATAAGGTTCATTAGTTAACTACCTTTAGTTAACATGAACTAAGAATGAACAATACTTCTACAGCATTTATTCATCTTAGTTATTGTTAGTCTCAACATTTATTAATATATTGTTCAAATCAAAACTTGTATTTGTTAACATTAGTTAATGCACCGTGAACTAACATGAGCAAACAATGAACAGCTGGAGTTTTATTAACTAACATAAAGATTAATAAACACTGTAACAAATGTATTGCTCATTGTTAGTTCATGTTTCTTAATAAATTAACTAATGAACCTTGTTGTAAAGTGTTATGCAGTTATCTAACATAAAAGGTGTATGAAAAATATCTTTTCACACATGAGTTTGTTGAATTTCTTCAGTTATTTGTATTAAGTTTCAGAATTACCAAAACGAAATATTCAGCAGGGTCACGTTAGAGATCAAACCCTTTTACCACATCATTTTGAGGAATTAAAAGATAAGATATTCGATATGATATGATTTAGACACTTTCACTTTAGGCTACAAATTGGTGTCTCCTTTTTCTTTTCTTTTTTTTCTCTTAAAATGATAAAAAAAAAGCAAATCCCATGTTCTTCAGAAAGAGAACCATTAAGTTAAACAATTATTGGTAACACTTTACAATTAGGTTCATTAGTTAACTACCTTTAGTTAACATGACCTAAGAATGAACAATACTTCTACAGCATTTATTCATCTTAGTTATTGTTAGTCTCAACATTTATTAATATATTGTTAAAATCAAAACTTGTATTTGTTAACATTAGTTAATGCACTGTGAACTAACATGAGCAAACAATGAACAGCTGGAGTTTTATTAACTAACATAAAGATTAATAAACACTGTAACAAATGTATTGCTCATTGTTAGTTCATGTTTCTTAATACATTAACTAATGAACCTTGTTGTAAAGTGTTACGCAATTATCTAACATAAAAGGTGTATGAAAAATGTCTTTTCACATCATAAGTTTGTTGAATTTCTTCAGTTATTTGTATTAAGTTTCAGTTATGCTCTGAATTAAGTTTCAGAATTAAGTTTCAGAATTAAGTTTCAGAATTACCAAAACAAAATATTCAGCAGGGTCACGTTAGAGATCAAACCCTTTTACCACATCATTTTGAGGAATTAAAAGATAAGATATTCGATATATGATTTGATTTAGACACGTTCTACAGCATTATGGGAACACAAGAAAATAATTCACTTCCGTTTGCTTCGTTTTTACACATTTGTTGTAAATATCAACCATTCAATGTTGTTACTCAAGTAATTTTATGTTTTTAACATAACATGTATGTGTTTTTATAGGAAATATGGTTTTCAATAGCTTCAAACCAACATTTATAATTTAAGGTTATGCAACCCTGTTACCATTGTGGTGGTGTTATTTTATTTTATTTTTTTATTACAAACTTTAATCCAGACTTTAGTTTTGTTCATAATGTTAATTGCTAAGATTCATAATGTGATCAACAAATCAGGCTTTTAAACTGCTCATGCATGTCCCAGATTTCGGTAACAAGGTTGCAAATATTAACTAACCTCGTGCAAAGTTTGAAAAAAAGACCTCCTGACAAATTATGTTAAACGTTGAGCACTGAAATATAAGACAATGTTACAAACAAACAGTCTTTACTAATGTTCTCTTGGAAAGTGCTATTGCAGGGCTATAAAAGTTGTGATAGTCTTTTCTTCCCCTGTTGTGCCGTATATCTGAGTGAAACGGCTTCTGGAACAACAACAAATAAATATGTAAAAAAAACAAAGCACTGCAACATACCATAAAAACAAGATCTGTCCATTTTTATTTCATGGTGACTGAAACCAGTCGCTTGATATCCGTGTGTGTGTGTGTGTGTGTGCCAGTGGCCACAGTCAAAGAGATGCAAGCTCATCGAGGATTCTGTTTGTTAATGTGCTTTTATCAGTGTTTGATGTATTTCCATGTTCATTAGAGAATCATGAGTCTGTGCTTTTATTTATTTTTTGTTATTATTTTGTTTATTCTGATCCTTTCATACGAGTACAATCTTATAGTATATTTCAGTTTACGTGAAATGCTCAATGCGTTCTCAAAGTGTCTTCACAAATGCACATATGTACAATCACCTAATGTTTTAAATGCGTGTTGAATGCCGGCGTCCCCCGTGTGTGTCCTGATCTAGGTGTTCTCAGACATCATCTACACGGTGGCGAGCTGCACGGAGAACGAGTCCCGCCGCTACGGGCGCTTCCTCTGCTGTATGCTGGAGACCGTGACCCGATGGCACAGCGACAGGGCCATCTATGAGAAGGTGCGGTGTGCTCTCACAACTGACTCTCGTTTAATTATTCTGTCAGTGCTGTCTCTAGTGTGTGCTAGTCGAGGCCAAATCAGTGTGTCTGGGAAAAGGAGTTGGCAGCGTGTCCCTTCCTTAAAGGATCAGAGTGTTTAAGTGTTCATCAGGAGCAAACTGGTCTTTAGAGTTCAATCATCTTCCATTTCATGTTTACTTTTACCAGCTAAAAGTGTTTCTAAAAGGTTTTAGGGTAAATGTGCCTGTCAGAAACCTTTGGGATTATTTGCTTGTTTTGTCTTATTTGTTTGCGGTTCCTTCTCTAGGAGTGTGGCAATTACCCAGGGTTCCTGACTATTTTCCGAGCCAGTGGTTTCGACGGAGGGAACAAAGCGGATCAGCTGGACTATGAGAATTTCCGGCATGTTGTCCACAAGTGGCATTACAAGTTGACTAAAGTTAGTGTTGCGCTCCTCAGACAACAACAATGTGTGATATCATTTTTTTAGAGCTGTTAACAGATACGTTTTGTAACACTTTACAGCAAGGTTCGTTAGTTAATATGAACTAAGAATGAACAATACTTCTTCAGCATTTATTAATCTTAGTTAATGTTAAATTTCAACATTTACTAATACATTATTAAAATCAAAGGTTGTATTTGTTAACATTAGTTAATGTACTGTAAACTAACATGAACAGCTGGAGTTTTAGTATCTAACGTTAACAAAGATTAATAAATACTGTAACAAATGTATTGCTCATTGTTAGTTCATGTTAGTAAATGATTAACTAATGTTAACTAATGAACCTTATTGTGAAGTGTTGCCATATATTTTATTAATGAATGAATGTATTAATATTTCCTCCTAATTCTGCTAAACAGGCCGAATTGTTTAATGCAACTACTAAACTACTGCACTAAACTAAAATCTTTCTCAAGGCTTTAAGGATTTTTCATTTATTTTTCAAAGGATAATGTTTGATAGCCGTGGCCTCGTGGTTTGTGTTGTGCCATGATATATTGAGTCATATGCAGAATGCATGTGCATAACTACACAAAAACTCTGCAGTTCTAGTTTTGAACATTCATGGCATTACAGACTATTTATATCAGGCTTTGTGTTTTGTCTAAATGTGTGTTTTTGTTGTTTACACGGAGACCGCTTTGAAAATCGTGCACTTTGAAACCCGTTTTCAAAGGTTTGCGGTTTCAGGAACCCAAAACGCCGTTGTCGTGTGAATGAACGGCCAAAACGCATGACAAGTTTTACGTTTTTAGTTGAAAACGGTGTTGTGTAAATGTGTGTTTTTGTCATGGACTGTAAAGAAAAGCTCTGGTTCTTCCCTCAGGCGTCTGTTCACTGCCTAGAGACGGGCGAGTACACCCACATCCGCAACATCCTGATCGTGCTCACCAAGATCCTGCCCTGGTACCCCAAGGTGCTGAACCTGGGCCAGGCTCTGGAGTGCCGCGTTCACAAGATCTGCCAGGAGGAGAAAGAGAAGAGGCCCGACCTCTATGCGTTAGCCATGGGGTAACTGAGCCGAGAGCCGGCTGGCCTCAGCATTATGAAGTGCTTTCACCACACTGGTTATCTTTCACTTTCAGGAGTCTGACTGGTGGTAGTTCACAGTTCTCCACGTTTCAATTGTACTTGCTTCGTTTTAAGCCATTGGAAATGTCCAGCGGCTTCCTTTCAGAGGGGTGTGCGGGATCTATAACATCTGCTGGGATTCTGCGTATAAGGCAATTTCTCAAAAAGTTGTCACAATTTAGTTGAGGTTTGATCCAAACTGGATGATTCAGTGACACGATTATAAATTCTCTGCCAATTTGAAATTTTTAAGCATTCATTGATCATACAATCATACATTTTCTGACAGTTGATCATAATCAAAAGTTATTTACATTGTTCCGATTTACTAAATCATTGGCTTGTGACATCATCAAATTTGGCTAGGAGGATCGATCACAGGAAGTGAGTCTGTATCTTTGCAAGGCTTTGACGTAATCATTTGAAGCTTGATTGAAACCGCCATTTTTATTATAATTATTTTCCTTGTAATATTGCGATTATTGCAAAGGTCACTGAATTATATAATTTTTTTTCTTTCATCCCAGTTCTCGAGGAAAACCTTAATGAAGTCTTGAATCTCAGCAAAAAAGAAAAATATAACTCTTTACGCAAGTCTTTGACACATATAATAATGTGCATTCACTGTTTCTCCATATATTTACTCGTAGCCTTGAGCTGGTTTTCCTAAATGCACCGCTGGGGATAAATCCAAATAAATCCACTCACTCTTACAAATGTGCAAGTGCAGGAAGGCTTAAAACATTACCGTTAATTGCCGAAATAAATCATTAATGAGGGAAGTCCCCCTATGCCAACCATCAGCTGTTCCTTAACTCTCAGCTGGGAGTCACCGGGCGTCTCTCTTGGCAGAGGTTACCCACATTAAGGCAGATTTATTCTCTGCTCTTTTCTGCCGCTTTTAGTTTGCGCTCTGCAGTGGGATTGATTAAATGTGTCGGACTGGTTCCGCTGAAGACCGTCCAGAGTGGCCGGTCATCACAGGCACATGAAAAGCGATGAGGTTTGTTGAGGGCGAGATGCGGAGGCTCATAAATCAGTGCCATCAATCCCAACCAGAATGGCAAGAGAAGGCTTGGCCTCTTGAAGAGCCTCTTCATTGCTGCTTAATGAACACAGTCCATTCAGCTATTGGACTTTTCCAACCGGAAGGCCTTCAGTGTCATGATAAGGCAATCTTATCAATTATCAGCTGTAATGGGCTGTTTTGCTCCACTGGAGCTAGAATTAGTGAAGAGGACTTGATCATGCCTCAGTGATTCCCAAGAGCAACTGCTGTTCTCATGAACGACACCGCCTAAAAAAAAACGTTTAAAGACAACATCCTAAAATAGAATCTCAGCACGACTCGCATGAGAGAATCAACTCGAATGATTCCAATAGCTAATGGCAAAGTTCACAAATATTCAATTTTATTAACTTTTTGTTGATATTTTAGTGTTGAATGAAGTATATTTGTAGTCCACTTTTCCCATCCGCCATGATGTCACTGCCAGCTCATAATGTTGCACACATACACCACCATTCAAAATGTGGGATCAGTCAGATTCAGGAAGAAATAATATTTCTTAATATATTTGATACAATTGATCAAAAATCACAGTAAATGCATTTTTAATGTTACAAAAGATTCCTATTTCAAATAAATGCTTTGTTTACTTTATATTCATCAAAGAATACTGACAAAAAAATTCACGGTTTCCACAAAGGTATTAATCAGCACAACTGTTTTCAACATGGATGATAATGATTCATGAGCCGCAAATCATCATCATCAGATCAAATCAGTTATTTCAAATTTATTTCATTCAGTTATTCGTAATATTTTCCAATATTGAAGTTCTTACTGTATTTTTGATCAAATAAACGCAGCCTTTGTGAGCAGAAGAGACTTAATGTTAAACAAATCTTAATGATTTCAAACTTTTAAACAAGTGTGTATTGCATTTAAAGTGTTGTCGTTTAGTTCGGGCAGCTCAACGTGGTTCACAGAAAATGTTGATGTCATGCATTTGCAAATTGATTAGATGTCCCTTCATAACAAGGAGCTGATTTGTTTTTAATTGGCATATCTTCCATTGCAGAAGTCGTATTAACAGCGGACGTAATTGTGTTGCGTTCATGCCACCAGTGGGATTTCTCAGCACACCTCCGCTTATTGGGCAGACGTGGGCCCTGTTCTTTGTGCTCCTCTGTAGACACGAGGAATCAACAAGAAATGAAGGGAGGGAATCAAACCTCTCGAAAATAGTCTCTCGATAATATTGTTTTGAAACCTGTTCTCAATGAACACAACCCCTCCTGAGGATTTCTTTTTGATTCCATCCATTTCTGAGTGATTTTGTTTTGAGCATTACATTACATTTCGTATTGCCATCTGCCGTGATTTTAACCGTGTGTGTGACTTGCAGCTACTCTGGCCAGTTGAAAGGCAGGAAAGTGCACATGGTGCCTGAAAATGAGTTCCACCATAAGGAGCAGCCAGTGCGCAGCGCCACGCCTGGCACTCTGCAGAACGGACCGGGCAACACGGGCAAACCTGCGAACACTGCCGCTGCCAGCGCTGGCAAAGCCGAGGACGGGGCCGTCGACGACTCAGGTGACTCGAGTTGAATAATTTCCCAGATTTTGTCCAGGAATTGATTTGGTAGCATCTGGGCTTGTTTGTCCAATCATTGAAGAACGTCTTGACACTCGTTTAAAATGAAACACGTTGCCATGGCGTGCGGCACTCGCTGTGGGAATCGCCACCCTGAGGGAGTTAATTGCAATTACTGTGTGAATTGGGGTAAAACTGCCGAGGATATTAGAACAGAAAAGCCTCCCACAGACCCATTAGCACAGAAACAAGCACACCACGAGGACTGATCACAACAGCAGTGCGGGTCACATGACTTCAGGCTGTTCGGAAACAGATTCTGGCCAACCCCGCGGCTGCAGAGAGGCTACTTGTGACATGGTGTTGCCCTAAATGTGTCAACGGGGTACAAAATCCCATGTTGCTTTTGAATCTAATGGTTTTTGATTGCATCGTAATATCAGTGTGACGATGTGAGGGGTTGCAAATTAAACGGGAGGTTAGAAGTTAGTGTCATGATGACCAAGAAGATGCTTGAACTTGGAGATGAAGTTGTTTTGAAGAAAAAAGGCTAGAGCTGGTTGCATCCTCATGTGGTGAAAATCAAGCTTTTGTCTATGTGGTGTTTTAATATGCTTGAAGACAAACCATGTGTAACCAATTACTTATTATTGATTACAAACTACCCTGTAACCAATCAGATCAACATAATTTGCATATTCATAGATTTTCGTATACTAAATGAGGCAAGGGTGTAGAGTTACATTCAAACTATTTTAAGGCATGACAATGTTTTTTTTTTTTTTTATGAAAAAATTGACTACAGGAGGACTTTAAGAAATTACACTTCCATTCAAAAGGTTTTGGTCAGCCAGATTTTTTTTATTGTTTTTGAAAGTCTCTTAAAGGCACTATATGTTAAGATTTTTGGATTCAGATATCCAAAAACCACTAAAACAGTGTTATATATTTTGTTGATGCATTATTCCAAATGTTTTCAACAATGTTTAAATCCAAAGAAATCAGCAGTTTTAACCAGTGTGACGGCCCGTGTCATTGCTTCACTTGTCAATGACGTCATATCTGCATTACCCTCGATATCCGGTTTTACTTTCATTGAAACCTTGGAAACAACAAAGATGATTTTATATTTTATGTTTTATTAGACAAGGGAACAACTGTTTGGATACCTTTACAGCCAAAAAAACAAATAATTGTTATAAAGCTCAACACAGTGAGTCTTATTGTTTGAAGCCACTTAGCAACACAATTTAGACCACGGTCTTTTATCGATCAATCGTGCAGCTCTAGTAGTGTATATCCACTTTTAGGAAAATGCCTGGATTTGCTGGAAGCAGTGTGACAGCCTTTTAGAAGACAATTCTGTGAAAACCACTATGTTTGGCACTAAAACAGAGTCCAACTAAACTTAAAAACCACATACAACCCAAGTAACAGCACCTCTATTATGAAACATGGTGTTGCTGCAAGTTGTTGATGCATTTCAGCAGGAGTTAACTGGCTCTGTCCATTTCATGATTGCGGTAGAAATCCCCCATCATCACTTAAATTCTACATCCCATCAGTAGCTGTGATGTTAATTGCTTTGAGCATAATTTACTAGCACTCAGTGTGAATGAAATGTGCACATATTGCTAACAGTTGCTGTTTAAAATCTAAAAATCCCCTCTTTTGGAGTAAAATGTATTAGCATAACCCTTTTGGTACGCTGCTGTAAAGTGACCATTCTTTCCTCTCTCTCTTTAACTTTTTTTTTCTCTTAAATCTCAAAGGACACTTTCAGAAGTGTTTAAATAATTTACTTTCTGTGAAGCACAATCTGTTTTTCATTCACTTTTAATGAGGTTTCAAATGCACACTAAGGATGCTTGCAATTTCCCAGCACCCATCAGTGTTTATAGCAGGGTGTATTTAAATCAAGAGCAAACGCCATTACTACGTCGCTATTTCACCAAACGGACGAGCATTGGCTCAGTTTGACTTTTTTCTGTCAATTAGTCGGTCACGTTTGGTAGGTATGGACAAAATAATGAGGTCTGCCCTTGTGTGACGTGCATGTCGGCTTGGTGTTTTCGCAGATAAATCCAAGGACAAATCTCAGGCGGCTCAGAAAACTGCCAGCAAAAACAGCACCGCAGCCAATAAAGTGAGCAGCAGCAACGGAAACAGCACGCCAAACAGGTACCGCACCCGAGGATGATGTACTGCTCTCATCTCTTACATAATCTCATTAAAAGTTAAAGCCCTGGGGTGAGAAAGTTTAGCAGGGGCTTATTATTTCAAACTACTCGCCAAATAAATCAATCCTTTATCAAAGTCTACCTTCCTTATGAACTGCGTAATCAAATTGAACAGTGTTCCAGGCAAGAATCCTCTTACAATTCTATTAAACTGAGCAATTGCAGAGAGAAATGTCTTGAAAGGAACCATCTCTGAAAGGCATGGCTGTTACAACACACAATTGCACGATGGCCCATCAAATTGGCTGTGTAAAACATCATTTCGATAGAAATACTTCAATGGGAGTCGCTTGGAGACTGGGGAGGAAAGGTCCCCATTAATTTCCATTCAGGGATTGTGTGGAATGGGATGAGATTGTAATGGGTTTATGAGTGTTTTAACCAGGTTTGGTGGGGTCAGGGAAAGTGGAAAGTGTAATTCACCTGTGATGAGAAGATCGAGAGGTCACGATGTGCGCTGTTTACGTAATGAAACTACAAAGTCAGGAGAATTCAAAGCTCAGGGGATTTTAGAAAGCAAAGTTAGCGTAATGTTAGCTTTCAGACGTTTGGTTTACACGTTTTCCTTTTCATCTCATTTGTGCAGACTAGTTTCACTTAGGCTAGTTATAGTGGTTATTAGGGAACATAACAGGCCTTAAATTATAGGAAGTCAAAATTATCTCTTCTATTTACCAAATAGGCAGTGAAATGAGGTGATTTAATCTCTGCTAGTCAACCTCAGGAGGTCAAACTGATATAATATTCTATATCTATAGATGTTCAATATTTGCAGCACGGTAGCAACATTTAAATGTGAAACGTCTAAATACTAGTTAATCTTATTTGTATGATTATTGTCTTCTAGAAAACACAATGTACATAAAAACAAAAAACAAATTTGAGGCTGGATGTTGGTTTGTAGTTAAGCAGATAAACTTAAAAGTTACGCTATGTAACTTTTGGCCCTCTAGCGGTTAGCATTTTGCAGAAGAACATTGTTTTGGTTGTGCTTCGGCTCTGCGTGACTGTGTGGATGAATATTGTTCTTTCTCATAACTAAAGAGAGACGCTGCCAAATATTGCATTTAATTAGAAATAAATTAAATACAATTACAACATAAAATAAGCTTACTCTTTACTATTGTAATTTAATATGTGCCAAACATTGTAATGCATTCAAAGCCAAACTCATTTTGGGAGTGCTTGTATGCAGATGTTGTTCTGTTCTAAAACTAGCAACGTTTCCCTTCATTAATTTTATATTAGATGAGTTTTTCTAACATCACTCTTTTCCCAAACAACACAAGATTTTTGTCTCGACTTTAAGCCTTCGTTGCTTTAAAAAAGTCAAGGGAGACCAGTTTTATTAGATCTTACATGTTATGTAACATTTTACCAGCTGTGTCAATCCCCAACTCTTTTTGATCTTTTTAACAATATTTTGCATGGGGTTCTGTGATATAAATGCCATTTCTTAATGAAAGCCATCAAACACCTCAATTTTTAATGGTTTCAAAGCTTAAAAAAAAATGTAAATAAAACATTTCAGAACACTTCTGATCTCTCCACAGCACTAAAGGGAGCAAAGAGAAGGAAGATAAAGAGAAGACCACTAAGGAGAAAAAGGATAAGAAAGAAAAGAATCCAGGAAGCACTCCAGAGGCCAAGGCAGGAGGGAAGGACAAACAGAAGGAGGAAAGATCCAAGGAGGAGAAGCCCATCGACAGCAAGGAGAAGACGCCCAAGGCCGAGAAGGAGAAGAGGAAGGAGGACAAGAAGGAAGAGAAGAGCAAGATCGACGGGAAATCTGCTGAAAAAGAGTGGGCCAAGGAACGCGACGTGTCCAGCGACAGCAAGACAAAGGAAAGCAGCAAGCTGGAGAAGAGCGCTGGTGCCGGGAGCCTGAAGTCCCTCGTGCCCAGATCCGAGGGAGTCGAGTCTGAACGGGGTAAGACGGCTCGGACCGCTTGAAGAGGGGCTTTCGCACCGGCTAGTGCTAGGAACTTAGTTCTAGGAACTAGCCACCAGGGTTGTCACCCGAGAACTAATGGTTCCCCTAGGAACGTTTTCCTGTCGCTGAACTGTTATACATATAAAGTAGACAGTAATGGAAAGTTATTAGCGTATGTCGTGTGGTTGATGTCCAGTGTTGCTGAGCAGAAATACATAATCATGTTCCTCTTGGTTCTCCTCAAAGTCGTGTTGGATTTTATCCTCAGCGTAAAGGTTAAGAGGCTCATCTATCACTGTTTTACATGTTCGTAGAGTTCGTTTCTCTGCTGGTGTTTCACGTGCGTTCGGCCAATAAACGAACACTGACGTCACTGTAGTTCTTTAGCGCTGGTTTAGACCGACTCTGAAGGAGGAGTAAATTAGTTCCTCCAAAAGAGTTCCTAGAGCTAAAATCATTCCTAGTTCCTGCGGTGGGAACACGCCAAAATCCGGGAACTTCCGCCAACAGGTCTAGGAACTGTGAAGCGCTTCCTCCGGTGCGAAAGCCCCTGATATGGTTTATTACGCTTGTGTGTGACTCTGTTTGGACCTTATTTTAGTGTTAATGATAAATTTTAAAGTTCAGAGCTAAGAATCCACTTGGTGTGTTCTTTTATTGGGTTTAGTTTCAACTGTTAGTGGATTCTACATTCGCCCTTAGCGAAACACAATATACTGTAAAACGCAAAAACACGTTTCTAGATCCTGAACCTTGAATTTCCTCTCTCAGCAGAGCAAAAAAGACGAAAGCTTGACACTCACTCGTCACCGTCGCACTCCTCTGCAGTTAAGGTTAGTATGGCCTGAGGAGAGCTGTGCACTTCTTTGCTGTTGTCCCTACCTGTCGGAGATCACGTGTTTTCCAAACCTTCCTCGTCACCCAGTGGAGTTTGAGAGGAGGCCTCTGGAGCCCAGCCGTTGTAGGAGAGCAGTGGGGGGGGATTTTGCATCATATGGACTATTTTTTGGGGGAAAAATATTTTTCAGTAGATGTCACATTTTTATGCTAAAATTCCAAGGACTTGCCGAAATCTTAAATTCTAGCACATACTCCGGTTTTTTTCCTCACTTTTACTTGCTAAGAGAATCTTCCCAAGTGCCTCACAAGTTGTTCCTTTTCGTATACCGCACTTTTTTTTTTTTTGTAAGATTGTAAATATAAATATTTATTTTTGTAAATCACCCTCTTTTGGAGAATTTTTTTTTTTTTTTTTGATTCATTGCATATTACTTGCTGAGAAAGCAAAACGTAAGAAATATAAATACAGATACGTGTTTTTTTTTTTTTTTTTACACTAAACATGGAGATGAGAGAATGTTTCCACTGGAAGAAATCCTGATCAAGTCACACGCCCTTCACGCCTGCGACTCCCGGAGGAGCTGGAATGTTTTCCTTGTTTTTCCTGCGTCACAGATCCGGGATCACCAACGAGAATATGCTCATCTTCACCACTGCTTGCTTTTTTTGTCCATCCTGCTTTTTTTTTTTTTTCGTGCCTGAATCGCTCTCTGCCACGGAAGTGTTTTCAGCAAGAGTGACCAGCGGACGACTCCTTCAACATCCAGAAAATGGCGCGTCACCAGCAACTAGAGAAAGGCAACCAGGAAAAAAGTGTGGGCATGGCCTTCCCAGAGGGATCTGTCTGTCCGTGACCAGGAATCTTGTTGCAATTTTCTATGAGCGATGCCTCATACCAAAGTGTACATGACCACCTTCTATTCCCTTTATTTATGAATCCTAGATGAGTTTAGCTTGTTTAATCATCTTCATGAACTCCCATAGTTAGTTTTCAGAATGTATGCTCTATTTTAGACCAAAGATGCGAGTTAATGCTCAGTTGATGCAGTGCCGTTCTCCGAGCACATGTAGGTTGAGAGAGAGTGTAGACTAACGTTAGGCTCCCGTAGTCCAGTCTCTTCATCTCTAACCATGTGAAAGTTGTAGTCTTTGAAGGTCTTTATGGGGATGTGTTGAGTGACGGCCAGCCTCCCCCACCCTTTCTGCTGCTGTGTGCCATCCTCTCCAGCTCATCTGTCATCTCCATTCATTCCTACAGGACAATCTCAACGACCTCAAGGACTCTGCTTCAAAGGTTTGGACCTTTTTCAACACTCTACTCTGAAATGTGTCTCCCCACCTAGTAAACTGCCTAACCAAACAATCATAGTAAATGCATCTTATGCCCAATATTGGCATGTAATCAAATGCGGGTTAAAATCAACTGTGGCGCTGTTAAATCTCTAGCCAATTTGGCGTGTTACTTATTATGTTTACTCACTTCATGTTCACTCACTTATGAATTTCATGTTAGCCTAATCTGCGCAGATTTAACGCAAATACTCAAGCAGATACTGCTCAGATACTCAGAGTGCAGATACTCAAGCACTCAAGTACACAAATGCTCAAGATAAATACAGCGTATTGCGCAGAATCTGCGCATATCTGGCTTACTTGAACATTCGTCACTACACAACAAATAACGGCGCGCTTGTTCATTTGATTTTGATTCCTCTTTCTCTTTCTCATCTCCTTGCATTGGAATGGTTTGAAATCGCTTGAATGTGTAAATCGGCGTGACAAAACAGATGAACTTTTACTCTATGATGGTTCAACTTTGCAATGAATCCGTGAATCACATGCGCGCCGATCCGTCGGGCCTGGTCCGATCAGAACATCAACTACGATCCCTTTAAAACCCCTATTACAAATCTAGTACTCTGTGTTCCCAGATGAACGCCATAAGCAACCCAAACTCTTAGCCCAACAAGAAATATAGTCACGGTTTAATATCCCAAGATCCCGTCACACCCCTAATTACCATTGTACACTAAAATGTACTTTAGTGAAATGAACAATAAATGATTTAATAAACTGTATTAGGAATTAATAAAAGATTTATTCTTTTTTTTTTAGGTTTTATGCATTAATTCGATTACGACCGTTTTTGGTAAATCTTGTGTATTAAATTCAGAGAATCCAGAAAAATTTAAACCGATTATAGATTTTTTGGGAAAAAATAAAATGCATAATATTGCACACTATTTAGGGAATAATTATTAAATGTAGGGCTGTCACGATTCCTCGATTACATTTGAGTACTCTAATGCCTGGTTCAGCTTACACGATTTTTTTGTCTGTTACGATTACGCGATTGTGACTCCTAAAATCTTGTGTCGTGGACAAGAAACATGTCAGACTACCGTCTCACACGCACACATTCACTCGCACATATACACACGAGGGCTGTAATCAACCAAAGAAAGTCTTGGTCGACTAAAGTCCTGAAATTTTTGACTAAAAATGACGTTAGGAAAAAACAAAACTTTAAATTAATTAGCTGCGCACTGTGCGCCTTGTTGTCCGCCTAAGTGAATTATAAATAAACATAAAAAACTAGTAGGCTATTTGCAGTATTAAATCGTTTTTATTAATAATAATTTTAATAATTATTTTGCACTGAAATGAGTCTGACACACGAGTCTGTCGGCTCTGACAGCGTTGCATCACTTGCACCTGCGCAATATCATAGCCTATGATTTCCGAAAATAGTACTATGTTGTCAACTAGTGATATCATGACAAGAACTTTTGAGGAATATGCAACATAATTTAGACAATTGTTTTTGTCATATGTATTATAATAACTGACAGACACTATCATTTCAGCCGCTCTGTGCATCTCGCGAACATAGGAGCTCAGCTTCGCGGCTGAGACACGAATAGACTATTAACTTAAAGCTTTTACTCTTAAACACAAAAGGCACGTCCACTTTAATAAAAACATAATATTTATTAAACAAACCAGATCAAGTAATAATATTCAGTAAACCTTCTAGTAGCCTACTTTCTTCAATCTGTCTCTCTTCTCCAGCGGGTTGGGCTAATCCAAAAGAAGTGAAAACAAGGGGGGTGTTCTGAAGACAGACTGTTACCTGTGAAACAGGGGTGCTCTGAAAACACCCCCATTAGCAGTTAGTGCTTTCCACCTGATGAAATGAACGCGGCAAAAAAATCGACCAATCAGAATTTTGGTCGAGCCAGAACGTATCGACCAAATAATCGACTGGGAGAATACAGCCCTAATACACACGCACTCTCACACACACGCACACTCTCGCTCACACTAACGCACTCACTCACTCAAGCGCATGCTCACACACACACACACACACACACACACACACACACACACACTCACTCACACACTCACTCACTCACTCACTCACTCACTCACTCACTCACTCACTCACTCACTCACTCACGAACTCACGAACTCACTCACGAACACACACACACATGTGAATAAATAAAACACTTTATTTACATGCGTGTAGGTTACATACTTCGTTCATGAACTGCTGTCTTTACATGCGTGGAGCGCGTCTCAAACTCCATCTCTGGATATGCTGTGAGTTTGCTTGTAACGTTCATCTGGGAATTCAGTGTGTGCCATTTCACCAGATTTGTAACAAATCATTTATAAACCTACACCAACACAGGAGAATACATCAATATGCTTCTAAATATGTGAACTGTTCATCGCGATTTCAAAATAAAAGTTTAAACACTCTTGAGTTTGCACGTTTTGATGTCCATATATTCTTGTTAAAAAATGACATTGGCTGTAGCATTTCTATCATGAAGAAGTGGTTAAATATTAAAGAATAAGTGGACATTTTAATTAAGTGTTGTTTGGCCGATATTAAACAAGGTTTTGATCTGCTGTAAAGTGTAACAACAATCACCAGGACGCTGGCGCCTCTGATTGATGATTGTTAGAATACATAATATACATAATATAAACAGTGTTTGCAGAAACAGAAACCATATGATTACTTGCTATTGCTACTAATTTGAACCAAATATTATTGGCTCATTCTTTTATAGATAGATAGATAGATAGATAGATAGATAGATAGATAGATAGATAGATAGATAGATAGATAGATAGATAGATAGATAGATAGATAGATAGATAGATAGATAGATAGATAGATAGATAGATAGATAGATAGATAGATAGATAGATAGATAGATAGATAGATAGATTTTTTTAAGTCATTTAAAAAGCTCAGGTCTATTTTTATTACCACCAAAAAAAAAATCTGATTATTCGTCAAAATAGCTCTATTACCAAAATAATCGTTAGTGACAGCCCTAATTAAATGGTTAATTTTTTATTAATTCTGTAATTATTAATACGTTTTTGATTTATTAATTTAATTAAAGCATTAAAATGGAATAAAAATGGAAAACCCAGGATGTGGTGAAACATGAAGCTGATTTCGTAGGGCCTCAGCTGAGATGTGTGAGTACACGCTGATGCCAGAATCTGCATCTAGGTGGGCAGCTGTTGCCTGGGCGTACCAAACCCGCCTGTGATGCCCAGGAACACAGTCTCTATGTAGGCAGCGTTCCTTCAAACGCTCCTCAGGATGCCCAGAAAGCTTGTGTGGGAAGGCAGCTCACTAGCTTTTGAGATACTCCCAAAAATGCTCAACTTTCTTCACGGTATATGTCATGAATGCGCCTGTAGATTAACAGCACGTTGTGTAAGCGTGTCCGTTTTGGTCTTTCTGGTATTTTCTGGTACATTGGTCTTTAAAAAAAGTCCCTTTTCCCTTCAAAAGATGGCGGAATATCACTGAAACATGCGTGGCTTCTCCTGCCAGGACATTTTATATTCTGCTAATGTAATTTCAGCCCCACAATATCCCCCATTCTTCCCGTGGCCACGCTCTCCTGGGCTCCTCTCTCAGTCCTCGGGGTCTGATTGGACTCCGCTCTTCTTTCCGCCACTCAAGTCTCTTTTGAGCAGCTCCTGTCAACTGGCGGGGAGATAAGTGTTTTTGCAGTTTGGTCACTGAAGGATGTTTGAAAATACGCTGATGCCATCACCTGAAAAAGCAATACAGCTGAATTTTGAGTAGTCTGTTATTTTTATTTTATCCCATTTTCTCTCTCTCTGTCTGTCTGTCTGTCTCTCTCTCTCTCTCTCTCTCTCTCTCTCTCTCTCTCTCTCTCTCTCTCTCTCTCTGTCTGTCTGTCTCTCTCTCTCTCTCTCTCTCTCTCTCTCTCTCTCTCTCTCTCTCTCTCTCTCTCTCTCTCTCTCTGTATCTGTCTCGCTCTTTGCCTCACTCTCTCTCGCTCTCTCTCTCACTGTCTCTCGCTCTCTCTCTCTGTCTCTCGCTCTATCTCTCTGTCTCTCGCTCTCTCTCTCTGTCTCTCGCTCTCTCTCACTGTCTCTCGCTCTCCAATGAGCTTTATTGGCATGACTTGTACAGTATTGCCAAAGCATTGGCCATTACATAAGCAATGAACAAAAAATATCAATAGTCAATAAATCAATCAGTAAACAAATCATTTGGTAAACAAATGCATGAATACATTTTATAAACAAGAAAGGGGGGGGTGAAAGGAAAAAAACACACCTTTGTACATTCAGACAAGATAAGAACGATTCTGACTTTAGTTTTGTCCTGTTGCTGACTCTCGTAGTTTGTGGCAGGCTGTTACATATATTGCTGCTGTTGTGATTAACCTAGAGTTTTCTCTCTTTCTCTCTCTCTCTCTCTCTCTCTCTCTCTCTCTCTCTCTCTCTCTCTCTCTCTCTCTCTCTCTCTCTCTCTCTCTGTCTATATATATATGAATGTGAGTCGTGGTATAGATGTGTTTAGCTGTGTTAGCAGGATGTGCTGTTTTCCTGAAGACGCAGGCGTTATCTTGCAGGAGTCAGTTGTTTCTCGGAGGATATGGTGTCAGCTGTGTGTATGGTCTTGTAATTCAGTTGTCAGTTCAGATTCTGTTGTTGAAGTGCTTTCATTCACGTGATTAATTCTGCTGTCGTTCTTTCTCGGGGAGTTTGTGTTATTAATCTGTTGTTGAAACACTCCAGATTTCCTGACGTACCCGTTTGTAGCAGAGGTATATTTATGATGGAAAAGTAAGTGTCTTCATGTTAGAAGACCGTGTAGGGTTGGAATGCAAGTAATACACTACAAAACCACAGTTTCAAGTAAATATATATATATATATATATATATATATATATATATATATATATATATATATATTTGATCACAAATACAGAAAAACAGTAATATTGTGAAATATCTATCTATAAATTACAGGAACATCTCTCTGTGTGTGTGTCTGTTATTCGCATATCTCTCGAACCATTAGTCCGATGGATTTCACACTTGACAGGTGTCTTGCTACGGGCAAGAGTAAGTGCAGTGCCAAGTTTGACATTGTTTGGATTAGAAATTCAAAAGATATCGGTAAATATATCGGTAAAAGAAGCACACATTGGCTTTTGTCGCTGGCCACTCCCCCTCTCACACACACACACACTCACACTGAGTGAGCATAGCACAGGACCAGAGGCCACTCCCCCTCTCACACTGCACAGGACCAGAGGCCACACCCCCTCTCAGCACAGGACCAGAGGCCACACCCCCTCTCAGCGCAGGACCAGAGGCCACTTCCCCTCTCACACTGCACAGGACCAGAGGCCACTCCCCCCTCACACTGCACAGGACCAGAGGCCACTCCCCCTCACAGCACAGGACCAGAGGCCACTCCCCCTCTCACACTGCACAGGACCAGAGGCCACACCCCCTCTCAGTGCAGGACCAGAGGCCACACCCCCTCTCAGCGCAGGACCAGAGGCCACTCCCCCTCACAGCACAGGACCAGAGGCCACTCCCCCTCTCTCTGAATCTTTAAGTCAGCTACACTGTACACTTCTGAATATTATATTTTATTCTGGTGCGCTCAACTTTATCGCTACTGTGTAATAGTAGCCTATGCTATTCACCAACTAAACATGTCCTATTCAATGCGTTCACAGTCTCTCTCACGGCCATCATTTGTGTTAGCCTATTCACAAACTGTTTGCTCAAGCGTAGCCTGGTCTCAGTGCTAAGTTATCACTGTGTCATGCGCTGAAGTTAGCCTGTAACTGTGATGTTGAATATGCTATGCTAAATAGTTGCCCAGGATAGCTCATGTAGGCTATGCAGGCTTAAACGAGCTTAACTCGCCTCTTACCGATCGTGACGGCAAATCCCCATCTTTCCGGTGTAAGCCATCCTTACTTTTCATCATTGAAACAACCAAGTTTGCTGTTTATGTATTCTCCTTTGTTGTGCTTAGCGTTGTTTTATCGATCGTTAACTGGATAGTAGTCAAGTCAAACATAGCCTGATCTCAATGCTAAAACTGGCTATTATGCTCTTAACTATGAACTGATTTTGCACGGGCACTGCACTAGTTATTACAATTTACAATAATGGTTTTCTATATGAATATACAGTAAAGTGTAATTTATTCCTGTGATCAAAGCTGAATTTTCAGCATCATTACTCCAGTCTTCAGTGTCACATGACCCTTCAGAAATATGATGATTTATCAATGAATGTTGTGCTGCTTAATATAATTGTTATAAACTTTGATACTTTTTTCAGGATTCTTTGAATAAAAAGTTAAAAAAAGAACAGCTTTTATTTAAAATATAATTTTTTTGTAACAATTTAAACTACAGTTCAACAGTTTGGGGTCAGTCATTGTTTTTTATTGTTTTTTTTATATTCAGCAAGGTTATTAAACTGATCAAACCTGATAGTAAAGATTTCTGTTTTGAATAAATGCTGTTCTTTTTAACTTTTGTTCATCAATGAATCCTAAAAAAGTATCACAGGTTTTAAAAAAACAAACAAATATTAAGCAGCACAGCTGTTTCCAACATTGGTAATAATGGAGTATCAAATCACCATATTAGACTGATTTCTGAGGGGATCATGTGACTGAAGACTGGAGTAATGATGCGGGAAAGTCATCATGTGTGATTAGTGATTGAATAAATGATTAATTGAACTGGACAGAACGGTTGTTTCTCGAGCCAGACATCACTTCTTCGGAAGGTCTTTTCAGAGTCTTCGGGCAGTCTGAGAGGGATCAGGAAACTCGTGCAGATTTAAAGTGAATGCTCAGGTCGTGTGAAGAACAAGCGTAACAAGCGCCTGCAGGACACACACTCTCCCACACACACTTGTCAGCAGAGCATCGCTTGGAGAGTCTGAAATGGCAATTTTCCAAACACTAACACATGCCACCAACTATTGTTACATATATCAGAGGCTCTTACATGGACCTATACCACACGCTCCATATATTTTTATTCACTTTTGTTGGCAAGACTTGTTTTCAAGAAATCATCTATTTAAGTAACTTTGTTCTGTATGCCTCAGTTCCAGCTGGAACATGCATATGCTGCTAATGATCGGCGTTACAGTTTGCTGTCGTGTTTTTTTTATTTGGTATTATGTTATAAAGCTCTTTTGAGGAGGAGTTGCGCAGAGCTGGACATGATGTGGGCAGTTCAGTTTCTGTCTCATATGTTTGGCAGCTCGTGTCGTCTTAAGGATAAAATTAGACTATACGCTGAAAGCACATCTTCATTCATTTGCACGACGCTCTTCACAGCACGTTTATTTTTAACCTCCACCTGTCAGAAAACCACAGATCAATTGTCTGGTTTACGTTTAAGATTGTTATTGGCTATCTTATAACTTTTGACATCAACTTTTGACAACCTACGAATCTAATGATTACAACGATTTAACATTGGACAATTAATTAAATGATTAATAGACGGCTCTTAATCGACTGGTCAGTTTTTTGCCAGTTAAGAGGCTCTATTGGGCATGTACTAATTATAACAAGACAAAGCGATTGTTTTGAAATTCGTTTAATGACTTCGGAAACGATACTTGAGTGCTTTTTTTAGAAATGTACATCTATACTGTATTAAGGATGTATGATATTTTAAACTTTTTGGTCGAGTTGTGTATTGTCAGTTATTCTGTTGTCAATCATCTCCAAACAAAATGAAAACAGCCAAAGTTATACCTCTGTATAAAAATGGGAGCAAACACCACTTCACAAACTACAGACCTGTCTCCTTACTTCCACAATTTGCCAAAATTCTTGAAAAAGTCTTTAACAACAGATTTGATGCATTACTCACTGACAGTCAGAGTGGATTTAGATTAAATAGATCTACATCTATGGCAATAATAGAATCAATTGAGGAAATCACAAGTGCTTTAGATCATAAAAATTATGTAATGGGGGTATTTGTTGATCTTAAAAAAGCTTTTGATATAATTAACCATGACATTCTTATAAATAAACTGGAAAGGTACGGTATCAGGGGGATAGTATTAGATTGGGTGAAGAGTTATTTAAGTAAGAGACAGCAGTTTGTGAAGTTGGGAAGCTCTAGGTCAGTATGTTTGGACATTGCTTGTGGTGTCCCCCAGGGCTCAGTGTTGGGACCAAAACTGTTTATTTTGTATATTAATGACATATGTTTTCACTATCTAAGTTGTTGAAGATGGTTTTATTTGCAGATGATACAAATATATTTTGTTCAGGTGAAAACTTACAGCAACTAGTAATGGATGTTGCTAAAGATACGATTGCGATTGCTCTGTTAGTGCGGTTCATGTGAATAAGTGTGAACGCTGCCATCTGAACCCTGGTGCCACCAAACAAGCGGACCGAGACTGATGGAAAGATGAGTCTCAATCCACTTTCAAACGAACTGGTGCGGTTCGAATGAAAAATTATCACAACACGGACCAAAAGTCATGTAAACAAACCAAAAATGGGACATGATGTCTTAAGATGGAGGACCTGTTTTTTCTCGTCATAGTCGCGATGTTGCCCATCACAGTTCAGTTCAGGCGTCAGAACCGCGTCTCCTCACAGCAGATCTGTGTTTGTGTGTTTGACTGAGGGATTCCTTTCGCTGGTTTGACTCATTTACACATTTTATAAGCTCTTCACGAGTTCTCAGCTGCTCAAAATACCATCACATGTAGCTACGCTCATACAACGAACTCATTTAGGAGTATTTATTTGTTCGGATGTTCGGTTCTGTCTCTATATGTGTAATAAAACAAACTGAACTACAAGTGTGAACACACCCTAAATGACTTTTTAGTCGACCCCCTATGAAGTTTGCGGAGTCCCCCTGAATGAGGACCTCTGCTCTAGATATCTGACATCAAACATTCAGTCTGGTCAGACTCTTGTGTGGGATAGTGATGTTAAGGTTGAAAGAATGACTACAACACAATTAGGTCATCTTGCTTTATCTTGTTCTCTTGTCATTTGGTCACTTTTTTTGTTTTCCCAAAGAATTATGTTGCTTTGTTTCTCAGAACCATCACCATCTCAAAAGGAAGATCTTTTTTTGTGTGTCAATTCTTGAGGGACATAGTGATGTTTTATAACAATATTGTTCGTGTTTGGAGAAACCAACTAGTTGTTGGTCAATCACAACCCTTCACTTGAATCATATAAGCTTTTCGTACAGGCCAAGTGTCAAGTAACAGTTTTTCCTTTCGTCCTTTCGTCCTCTGGCCACTGATTTCGAGACAGTATTAGCATGATGTATCAGTATGTGGTTGTCGGCATGCAAAATCAAAAGATGATTTTGACTTGCCTTTTTCTTGCAACTGAGCAACCTGATGAAATCACCCCTCTATAACACTTTTCACATGGATGTTCGACGCTTGTTTCAAGGGGCATGCGAAAGGCTTGCGTATACGGGTTCAGCAGGAACCTTGAGCTTTTAATAGAGTGCTTGGACTTCCTGTGGGTGTGTCTGATAGGTGTGAAGGCTCATGGGAAGGCTAGCGCAGCTCTAATGGAGCATGCTAATGAAGTGGCGGCAAACCGCTGTGAGTGATGTAGCTCTCTTCCTTTGAGGCGTTAACCCCTCGTTTATCTTCTCATCCAACCCTCAGCACCATCCTAACCACAGCACAGTCCTGTCCAAGAGCAAAGAGAAGGACGACGAGAAGAAAGAGTCTGACAAATCCAGGGACCGCTCCAAAGAGAGGGAGAAGAAAGAAGACCGGAAGGAAAGAAAACGAGTAAGTGCTTCCGTTGGTAAAAAAAAAGGGATTTGTGCAGGGACTTTATAAAGCTGTTTTCACTCAACGCACACACGAGTTTGAGTAAACAGCTGATATTGAATGCCTGGTGAAAGGTGAAAAGTCAAACCGACAAGTGTGTTTTTTTATTTATTTGCGCTTCTTCATCTAGGACTACGCGAACAGCGACCGCGAGATGAGCCAGGAAGCCAAGCGCCGCAAAGATGAGAATGGAATGAGTGAGTCGATAATGCCTATCTTTTAAATTTGTTTTGCCCACTGCCGAGAGCAGGAGAGGCGAGCTAGCGAACCAGAAAGCCCATCCCGTGGCGTCCCGACTCCTGTTATCTCTCTCTCTCTCTCTCTTTACACAGACTCCTCCAAACACAGCAAGAGCGCCAGCCCCTCCGAATCGCCTAACGCCAACGACAAGGACAACGGCAAACGCTCCAAGTCCACCAGCAAGGACAAGGGCGATCTGGCCAAACCCGAGAAGACCTCCGGAGGAAAGAAGGTCCGTCACACCTCCACAAACACATCTGTCCTGCGCTAGCGTCCTTTTCCAAGTCCAGCATCACTGTTACTGTCGTAGCTGGGGATATTAATGCATTCAACAAACTCGACTTGACTAGGGGTGTAACGAGACCCTCATGTCACGATTCGATACAAACTGAACTCACGATACCATATTATCGCGATACTCTAAGACATATGATAAAAGGTTAGCAAAAAATGTAATGTTGATTTAAAATGGTAAATTTGGTTTTGTATTGTGTGTGTAAATGAATAGACTTGGACTTGGTGCTGGAAACCCAAAGCACAGGACAATAGAGACACCAGAATAACAATATTCATGATTCTGAAGATAAAATATGAATTATGCTTGCTGTCACTGACTAGATATATTTAATATAATGTAGGACACTTTTTACTGGTAACGTCAGACATCTGGCATTATCAGAACACACAAATATTCCCTCATTGCATTATTATACATTATATTCAACATTATATATAGTAGTTTAATGTAGTTCTGACACTAAAACTTGAAAAAAAATTCTCACGCATTCATTTTAATTTTGGGTGAACTATACACAATACATATTGTTGCATTTTTGTATTGCGATACATTGTGACACGATATATTGTTACACCCCTACTTATGACTTATCCTGCATGTTTGTGCTGCAGACATTAATATAACCTAAATTGTGCTAAGAAACATTCATTGAGTGACTGAGCCACACCTTGAGAGGAGAATATCACGCTCTGCGTTAGAGATGTGACAGCAGTGTTAAAGCCCGTTCACAGCCAGTTCTAGAGATGATCCATCCGACTCAGAATCCAAGAGCACGATGGATTCTGATTGGCTGTCAGTGTTTTTATTGTTCATCAGATGAGAAAAAAAAAAATCTGATGGTGATTGCAACGATGTTGTTTCTCTGTGCCGTTGTCGTTATAGTTGTGGACTCTGCTATTCTTTTATATTTAGCATGATTTTTAGAACTATATCATTTTCTTCACAATTGTCGTCCTTGGTGTGAACGGGCTTTAACACTGCTGTCAGATCTCTAACGCAGAGCATGATATTTCTCATGAAATGCTTGAGCATTTAAAGTGGCAGGCAACGAAACTGCAGCACTCGCGTAGAATAAACATGATGATATGGTTCTTTGGTGTGGACGCTAATTATCGTTATGGTTATCTATCGTTATGGTTGTGAATGAGCCTTAAATCTCATCGTTAAATTACTGAACAACATGATTGTTTACAAAGGGTTCGAGGTAAAACTGGATTAAACTGGGTTGTGTTAATAACAGGACTCATTAGTAGCTCAGTTTTCATGAATAGTTTCATACTTTGTTTAAATCTTTTTTGTTTGAAACATTTAAATTAATTTTCATACATTTTTAATGTCTGAAAGGGAATGATCGTTTTTAATGACCCTACAATTTCACTTAAACTATCAAAATATGAGGAAAATATTTCATTTTTTAAATGTATTAAATATTAAGGGAAAAAACAAAACACTAAACTTGGCTAAAGAATTTATTTGACAAAATTATTTGGCATAAAAAGGCAAACTACAGTTTTACCAAGTGAAAAAAATGCATAGAAATACAAAAAGCTCACAGGAAAAAGCATAATTTGACCACAACATAGTTATTAATATATCATTGTTTTATCTATATTGGTTCTCAGCCTGGCCAATAATTATGTTGGCACAATTTGTCATGTTTTATTGCGTTATTACCACAAATTCGGAGCACAACAAATTTATGACAAAATATTGACCACATTTAGTGAACATTTTCATCAGGAGGTGAAACCTGTGACTAAAGCAAAAACTTTAGACATAGTTGAACACACACACAAAAAAAAACACCTTTTTTAACACTAAAAGACTTCTTGCACCATTTAAGCGTTAATTGTCGATCCGGTGTGATATGAAACCGTTTCTCTTGTGCTCTTGTGTTTCCTCTGGGTATGTGCTGTTTGACGGGAACAGGAATCCAGGCATGACAAGGAGAAATCCGAAAAGAAGAGAGACAGCACTGGCGCTAAAGAAGAGAAGAAACAATATCCTTTGGTGCCTTGAGCACAAACAGCAGTGTTGTACCTGTAGAGATGTAGTTCTGATGAGCCAATCAACTCGCTGCGTTTGCCTTAACATTCACTACCCATAAATCATCAGAAAAGCACAGATAATGTATGCTGACACTCAAGGTGAGCGTTTGAGAACACGTTCCTTTAAGGGCTGCGCGATATATCGTCATAGCATCGCAATCCGCGATACTCACATGTGTCAAGTATAAGGTCAAAGTTCATCCGTGATCCGTACGATCCAGCTGCCCCTCCCCCGGAACCCATGTGATAACCGTCATAGAGTGAAAGTGTGTTTATAAGGCGAACAATTCTGTTCTCTTTCTGTTGAGCTTAAACGTCAAGATGCCCGTCTCTGCGAGTATCCTCGTAAACACAGTCGTCATGGGTTGTAAACAATTGATGCGTATCATTATATTGGATCTGTGCATTCGTCTTAAAGGGACAGCAGCCTAATGAGCGCGCAGCTGTCTGTGTCACCAATGGTGATCAAACAGCAAAAGAGAAAATGACTTCTAGCTTTAACAAAGATAAATTGTTTTAATTAATTAAATGAGTTATATTTCATGTATGCAGTGAAGACTTTTATTCAGGGTTCCCGCGGGGTCTTAAAAAGTCTTAAAATGTCTTAAATTCTGAACTTTAAATTTAAGGCCTTAAAACGTCTTAAAAACAGCCAGATTTTCATCCGCGGTCTTAAATTTCATTTAGTCAGGTCTTAAAAAAGATTTTACCCTCGTTCATTTCCAGAAACGCTGGCCGCAGAAAGTTATTACAAAGTAATACAGCAAGCGTTTTTCAGCGGTGGAAATCCATTAGCCACTAAAACTGTTTTGTCATTGTGGAGTTGCATAGCAACGACAGACGCCACGGGAAAATCGGACCGAATTTTACTATTAATAATAAAAGATAAGCTAAAGTGTATTGTAAATGTCACTAAAACATTTTTTATAAAAAGAATGAGTCAAAAAAAGATAAATGAAAGTCTGAAATATGTGAGGTTTATCTTTTATAAAAACCTTTTTTTGTCAACTTTATTTGAACTTGTACATGTTAGTAGGCCTATATAACATGTTGCAAGACACTTTTAAAATCTGGCTATCATTTTTAATCGTATTATTTTAATGTTTATGTTAGTGCGTATTGATGCTAATTTTATTTGTTATTTGCTGTTTTTCGACATAAAACTTGGTGAATTGATTTCATTGTGTAGTATTAGTACTTTTTGAACAGGATTCTGTGATAACTGATCATTTTTGGCACTATAATAATTAAATGAAATGTTCATGCCATTTCATCTCTAGTTATGATCAACTATGATCAACTAAAATCAACTAATAATTATGTGTTTTTTACAGTAGGCCTATAATATGCAAAGTACAATTTTCTATAAAAACATTATATCCGATTCTGTTCTTTTCTCTGACACGCGTTGTTGGGTCCTGGAAGGTTACTAATGTGATTGCTTTATCTGTGAATTAAGGTAATGCTTTTTCAATTACTGAATTCATTGAAATAAAATTAATTCTTTGATTTGAATATTTTTTGGCAATGCGTCGTGTAGGTCTTAAATTTCAATCTTTATGGTCTTAAATTGTCTTAAAAAGGTCTTAAATTTGACTAACTGAAACCTGCAGGAACCCTGTTATTGTACATTTGTTTATAGATTTATCTGAGAAACATCAATAATCACTGCTTATTTCAATTGTATGTTTCTTCTATGTTATTATATCTATGCTTGTAATTAGTTTATAATTACACTCCCCTACAAAATCACCCCAATTATTCTAGAATGATTAAGTCTTGTGAAATTGTTTTATATCGCAATATATATCGCAGAAAAAAACTAAATAACAACAACAAAACCCCAATATCGTGCAGCCCTACATTCCTTTTTATTAGCAATTTCCTATCAAGAGTTGAGAAATAGGTCAGTGAATATGTTGAAGAGCATGTGCTGATCTGCTGTGCTTTCGATTAACGCAGACGTTTCCCCGGACCTGACGTTCCTCTGCCGCGGGCCGCAGAATTCCTCATCTTCCCGAGCTCTCTCCACCCCCGTCAGCGTCTCGATCCGCTTCTCCATCTCCGTCTGGACAGAGGAACGCCTCGCACACTGACGAGTTTTGCCTGCATCCAAACTTCTGTTGTTTTGCCTAGAAACGTTGTAGCTCGTATTTTAATCTGCCATTTTTATTGTGATATTTTCAGTACTTCACTGAAAGTTTGTTTCCTTTAAATATTTAGCACAATGTGCTTCTTGCATCACAAACAGATTCAGGTTGAATTGGTGTCACTTTCAAAATGCTTGCGTTTTTATGACCTCGCTCTATTACCTTCCTTTTCCTTAGTTTGTTTTTTTCTGTTCTTCCTTTTAAGTAAAAAAAAACAAAACACGAAAACTCTGATTGCCGGAATACTACCTTTTTTTTTTTTCCTTTTTAATTCTCACGTGATATTTAGACTAGGTGTTTGAAGCCGTACAAATGCTCTATTTGTATATTATGTATACAGAAATAAAATGGTTCCATGTAATAAGACATATTTCCTGTTACTTTCATTTCAACTGTACGCCTCCTGATTTCCTTTGTGTGTTCAATCACATTTTTAAGAGATTTGTATAAAGAATGGCAAGCTGGAGTTCTCCGTAAATAAGTGGACTAAAAACAGGAAGCAATTCATGACTTTCCAAATTACTTTAATGGAGTTTTTATCTGGCAAAATCTACAAAGTGTCTGCTTTTTCTAAATAAAATAGTTTTCTTAGTGTATCACGTGTGTGGTGTTTTTTTTTTTATTGGATAGTTTGTGAGTGACTGCATTCATCGCACGAGTTTGACATTGACTGCTGAAGATTATGCATATTGTGACATTTATTTATCACTTGTATAAGATGGCTTTATCAGCACCACGTACACTACAAACCTTTCAAAATCTCAATGCCATTGCTTTAGGTGTAAAATCCAGCGCTAGTGCATCTGCTTTTGTAGCAGTTTTGATGCCACTTGCTCAGTGAAGTGTGATTTTCACTTTGAATGTGGTGTGAATGGGCAATTAATGATTATGAAATTAATGTGGGTGGTTATATACATTGCAATGGGATATTGGCATCATTACCACGTGTGAACAATACTCTGATCAAGCTTATTACATTCTCATCTGACACATCGTGGATCTGCACTCAAAGGTCAAAAAGACATTTTCTATGTAATGTATTTCTATAATAAAAATACATGATACATGTCGCCTTACAAGAAATATGGAAGGCTTATCAATACTTAAAATCTTTTTTTTTTTTTGTTGCATTAAACAATTATTCACAGTAATAAAAAATGATTAAAGATTAAAATATAAGTTTGAAAAAAAAAAGATTGCATAACTGCCCTGTAGGTGGCGATATGCACTAACAATGTAAAGCGCCATTAAATAAAAGAAATGACGACTTAGCGTCCGTTTCCATGGTGAAAACAGTTGTGTCCCAAATGACAATGCACTTATACACTGTACTTATGCACGATGTACTCAACTGTGCAGTGTATAAATTCTATAAGGTAATTTTGTCATTCGACATCGGAGTCTGTAAACCCCCTCCTCGCTGTGTAGATGTGACCGTCTAGCGCACGAAGCGTCCCGTTCCACACTGCATGGGCTGTGTCCCAAAGCGCCCCCTATACCCTTAATCAGGGCACTATTTGAAGGGACAGCCATTTGTAGTGGTGTCTGAAACCACTTGTTATCGAGTGCACTCATTCAATCCCACAATGCACTCCAATAAGTCTACAACTGATGTACGCTCAACCATGGATATCCACATAAAGGCCTCATTATACTTCTGCGTCGGACATACGCCGGAGCCTATACGCCGTAGGCAACGTGTTGGTTTTAATTTACTTCTGTGTCGTTGTCCGCGTTGACGCGCACCTGGGGAGCATGAAACCCCGAGGGAGGGGTTCTGGCAGACCAATCACAGCGCTTGTGTCCGCGTAGAATTGACGCGTTGTTACATTTTTGGAGAGGTGCACGTCAGGGTACGCCGAAGGGTACGCGCGCTACACACAGCCTACGACGTAGCTACGGCGGCAGTTCGACGCAGAAGTATAAAACAGGCTTAAGGCTAGATGTCTTACGGCGGAGTCTCGAACGGCATCACCGGCGGCCATCTTGTCACAGGCAGGCTTTCCTGCGGGCTCTGTGGTACCTGATGTAAGGTGAGTGATCTGCACGAACACAAATACTCTTATCTCGCTGAAATCTTGACGGATTTACAAACGGTTTGGTTTCTTACAAACGTTATTAACATGGCTATAATTCCGAATGCTTGATGTCCGTGGTTATAATTATTCATATGTATGCAGTGTCATAACTACATCTCTGACATTTTTAACAAACCAAACCGTTTGAAAATCGGTAGAAAATTGAGCAAGTTAGCATTAAAACACAATGTTACGAGTGAGCGAGCTGCCTGTGGCAAGATGGCCGCCACGTGCGGACGTCGACCTCCATTGGCCAGCAGCGCGCACGAGACATCTAGACTTTATTATATGATATCTATATGCGCTCAACCGCTAGACAATACCCATAATGCACTGTGAGAGTCGACAAATGAATTCCCGGGTCTGGCCAGAAGATGGCGCCTGTAACTGAATCATCCATTTTATCAAACTGCGGGTCCAATGTGGGTACAGCGTATCATACAGGTATAAATTCCTTTTTAACTGATTATTAAATTGTTTAATTAAGGTTCGTTCATGACCGAGTTCAAGATAAATCTTTTCATCACTTCTGGAGCTGCCGGTTTGCTAAGTTTCAAATGATTATTAAACAGCAAGCACAGACTAACTCACTCCCTCAAGTGCACTATATTAGTGAATGAGGTTATAGGGGGCGATTTACTACAAAACGTCACAGAATAGTGCATAAGTACGAGAATTGTGACGCACCTCTGGATTCGGTGCTCGTTTGAGAATGGGTTTCATACTCCAGACTGCAGATCCAGCTAACCTCGAGTAAGGGTTCAGGGTTTATGTGATATGTTTTCTGATATGCCCCCTAGCTAGTGTTTTAGTGGATGTATGAAGTCACTTCTCCTTAAATATGCTCATAATCCACTAACATTTGCATTTCACAACCAATATTTTTGTCTTTGTTTTGAACAGTACATCTATTGTTTTATCTTTTCACACGTAACAACCCACTATTATTTCTGTTTTCCTTTGCTTGTGCCATTGTTCTTTAAATGACGCTCACTTTGATATCACTGAAGTGTGGCCTTAGTGTCTAAATACATCAGAGTATATGTTGAAGAGATCATATTAATTCTGTTCAAATTCACTTTCCATATAATGAAATAGATTTTATTGTAAATATACACCTAGGTATGCGGTCTTTTGAATAGCTAAAATGTTTCATTAAGGCAATAAAGGCTGTGCTACTGTGAGTACAGTCTCAGCTAAATGGTGTTTCATTGTGTTTAATCAGTGTTTTCCAAGTCTATTATCCAAGCGTTTAACAGAACATGAGCAGCACAAAGAGGATAGCTTGTTTTAACACGTCAGAGGTGGGAAAGTGTCTGGACTATCCAACAAACCATTCAACCGTCTGTTCATTTTGACTGCAGAATTCATTTTCAATTAACTTCAGAGAAATATTATTCTAATTTAAAGGTAGGGTAGGCAATGTTTTTTCAGAAACACTTTTGGTTACACTGGTTGACATGCTCTTCACATCCTGATAACAATCAATAATAGAAGTGGACTGAATGTTACCTTTTTCTTACCTATATATTCTGTGAAAGTCTCAGGACCAGAGGTCGCGTGAACCGAAAATGTTTCATCATTGACTGATTTTTTTTTTAGCAGTGACTGAAAAATCTGAAAGCCGTCAGTCATTTGGATAGATTACATTACGTGAGATGTAATATACTGTTAGTAATTTGTAACTGTAATTCTCACCCTGTCCACTTGGTGGCGAGTGCGCTCTTGCTGACTATCCAGTTAATGGTCAACTGAGTTACGTGATAGTATACTAAGCTATTTTATTAACGTCTTTCTGGTTGAAACACTGATTGAGCGATTACATAAGAGACATACGGATTTCGGTAAGTTGGACTGTATCTTTCAACATTTTCTGATGTTCATTCATGTTTATTTCGTTCTGTAACGTAGTGACTCTGGATGATCGCGTTCACTCGCGCTCTGCTTCTTGAACTGGCGCTACAGCGATCTCTCGCGCCACATTAAAGAGCGCCAAAAACGGTATTTATTGTTTGAATTTTGTGATAAAATGGACATAATTTGAAAGCTGAGACTTTGTTTCATATCAAAAGTAACAAAGCTCATTGCGATTTATTGGACAAACATTCATGATGAAACCTGAAATGTGATGCAAGCTATATAGCCTAGGTCTGTGTTCATTTTTCTTTTCATAAATAAATAAAGGCACAATCTTGCCTATAAGCTTGTCCTGTAATCTCGTGAATAAAAATGAAAATTTGAACAGAGCCTATTAAATGGCTTATTATCATTAAAATATGAAAATTAAAATGACCCTGGTTTTAGAACCTGTCAGTCAAAGTGAATGACAATGTGGAAGTTCCCAGCTAACAATTTTTGGTTCCCATAACGTTAGTTTTTGGTACCCAGAACATTCTCAGAATGTTAGTTTATGGTTCCCAGAACGTTATTTTTTTATGGTAACCACCCAGCAACGTTCTGGGAACGTTATTTTATTGTTACATAAAAATAAAACCAAAAAAGAACGTTCCCCTAACGTAAGTATTTGGTTCCCAAAAAAAAAAAAAAAAAATAACATTAGGGGAACGTTCTGTGTTAACTGGGTTGCAGACAAGCAGTCACCTTACAGTTCCTCCGAGCTCGAGGTATTTTCACGTTTTATTCCCACAACATAAAATACATCAGTAATACCCTGTTGTGTGTTTTATTTTTTTATTTTTTAATAAAGTTTTTACTTGTCTTGTAAAAGGCGGTTGCTTGTGTCTAAATGGGACGTCATCAGCTGAACAGGTTAACTCTTTTAAAGCCTTTTAAAAGAGGGTATAGCTGCACGATTAAAAGATCACAAGCTCTAGTAAAACACGCTGGAGATCATATCTGTGTCTATTAACCTTTGACAAGTAGATCACAGCGATTCAAATCTGCGTCGACACTGCCGTTGATCCAGAGAGAGCAGTTGTCACATGAAACAGCTTCAAAAACCACACAGTTTCATTGTTTCTGTGTTATAATAATTCAAATGATCACAGAAGTACTGGGATAAAAGTTTATAGTTTGGATATAAACACTGATGTCTACAGAAGTGATGAAAAGCAGAGTAAATCACCTTTTGAAAGTAACTTGAATAATGATTATAGGCCTATCAATCACACACCAGTAGGTGGATCATTCATTCAACAGATTTATTCAAAAACGCTGATTCATCCAGTAATGAAACAGGTGACGTATTAATGAGTGAGTGAGTCATTCGATGTTTTCTGATTGTTTTTAAAAAATCAATAATTAAATTAATTGTAAAAGTACTGGAGCGACTACCATTATGTCAGAACCTCTAGCAAATTAGGCTTCGTGTTATTTTGTTTAGTTGACTATTCAGAATCGTGTGAGAATCATAAACTGAGCTCTCACAAACTATTAACTCGACCTTTCAGGAAAAATGTCCTTCAAGTCTAAAAGAGTTGATGGAAGCTTAGCAAAGTCACGTGACCATGGTGTAGTTCATTTATAGCTTGCGTTTGGCTTTTTACCTTTGGCGATTATATTTATTTTTTGAAACTCATAAAAGTTGTGTAAAAATGTGTAAGAATCATAAGCTTTTGTTGGTCACAGATCTTATTTTCCACAGTAATCCAAAAGCCAATGGAAAATCCTATTGAGTTTTTGTTTTTTTCACAGAGTTACGTCATGACTCTATAGCTAGCCTCTCTGAAATTGCCTACCCTACCTTTAATAGCCAAAAGATCCCGTATTCCATAAAATTCCCTCATGGAGGATTAAGTCAGCTTTTTTTTTTTTATGTGTGCACGAGACTCCGTTTGTTTGTTTGTCACAAATAAAAATGAAAATCCAGGAGTAGACGGAGAATGCCGTTGTTGTGTGGTAATCCAAACCCTTCTCAGCAAAAAATAGCCTGCGTTTATAATAATTTGAGAACCACCGGAGAAAAAAAAGCCCTCACACATTCTTCTATACAGTTTTTTTTTTTTTTTTTTGGTCTTTATTTACAAAATGTATTAAAATTCTTTGTACAAGGCCTCACTATCAGGGCTGGGGAACGGACGCCCACGCATGCATGTCTTACATCAGCCTGTCGCCCGCTCATGTACTCTGGGCTGAAGAAGTGCAGTTTTACAGGAAGAAACAGGTCAAAATATCAACGCTGAAACCCACTTTCTACCGACCCTCTAGAATCTAATGGAAGTCGCAGGGCTTTACTTGGCAATCACAAGTTTTCGCATGCAGATAGAAAATTTGGGAATCCAGTCACTCGTTTTGTGAATCCTTCACTAGAAATGTACAGTTGGTTTTCGATTCGTTTTCCACGTTGACGTCTTTTTAAAAGCGTTTCGTTATAAAACTATCTGTCCAGGATCAGCGATATCCATGGAGTCACAGTTTGTTTTCCTTCTCTCCAACACACAAAAAAAAAATGTCACAGCAAAATGTAAATGTGCTAAGCTTTCCCGTTAGCTCCGTTTATAAATCTATTGTAAATGTTATTAATCCTAGTCTTGTTTTTCTAAATAATTCACCAAACACTAATAATGCTCATCAAATAAAAACTAAATCTCAAAAGCTTGAAGATTTCATGTGCGAATTATATCCGGAGAACCGTGAGGTAATCAAATACTACATCATAAAAGCCATGTCCTTTTTTGTGGATTGCGGTTTATCTACATTAATGTGATCCGTTTGATAGCTTGGGTTTCTTGTACAGTGTGCCGTGATAATAACTACAAAAATCTTGGAAGTTCATGTCAAGCGTGTGCGAATGAATGAGATCGTGATTTTTTTTTTGGTTTTTTGACGCTCACATTATTGAAGGTCAAATGGGGTTTATAGCTTCTGAACTTCTGAGAAATATAGATCATCAGACAAAAGAAAAGCACACGATATACCGCAACATATCCGACCGACTCACGAAGATCCCGATCCGTAATCTGATAAATCAATACACCGATTGAATGAGTGTGAAAGCAAATTTACAGTAGTACAAGCTCGAGCACAATGTCCAGAGAAGACGTCTCGAGTCCGATCAGTGTGCTAAGATCGCAAGTGATGGCTTTATTTCTCGCTTTTAATTTCACAGATAAGATGATGGCATTGATTGGAGTGATGCAATGTTCCTGCGATGAGTTTGCATCAGTGTGTGAGACTGAATATTCCATAAGGCACTGAAGAAATCTATCCCAATTGTGTCGGCGCTCGGCACGACCGAGGTCTTTGATTGGCTGTGGCGTCTGCGTGGGCGAGAGAGGCTGGAGCTGAGGTGTGTATGGAGAGAGAGAGAGAGAGAGAGAGAGTGGGCGAGAGAGGCATTGACCCCTCCTGTAGATCCAGCCGTCTCTGTAAGGTGTTTGTCGTAATCGTCACACCACGCTGCCAGGCTGTGACTCTGAAAACACACACACACACACACACTCACGATATTAACGAGGACATTGCATTGACTTTCAATTGATTTTGTATCAAAAAACATGGAAAATTTGTTTTCCAGAGCCCAGATGTAGTGTAATTATGTATGCATTATTTTAGTATCTGTTGGGCTGAATTTAAAAGAAAACAATAACGGTAACACTTTACAATTAGGTTCATTAGTTAACGTTCATGCTCAAAGCATGAAACTTGGTACTCTTGTACAGTTTGGGGCCCTGAACATTTTCAGAAATGGAGCCATCGCAAAAACGCCTCGTGGCGGCCATTTTACTTTCCGCAATAACCAAATTATGTATTTTGTATCATATCTCCTCAATCAAACATGATAACACAGAAAAGATGTCTACCCCTATGTTTTGATGGTCAATGATTACAATGATACCATATACAACATCAGAAACTGTTCAGGTCAATAGTTAATGGTGAATTCAGGGTTGTTCGCATGAGCATACCGTCGCCGTTTTCACAGATTCACGTTTTTGAAGTTTACGCAGAGATGAGAACGGTATCATTTTCAAAACTCGCTTTCAAGAGCTTGCACTTTGAAACCTATTTCGGGGTTTGTGTTCTCTGGCCACCAGGGCGGCGTTGTCGTGTGGATGAACGGCTGGAGTGCGCATTGAGGGTTTTCTGTTTTCAGTTGAGAACGGTGTTGTGTAAGCGGCCCCTAAGTTAACACCTGATGATTTTAACAACGGAAATGGATCAATAAAAAACTTTTGTTGAATGAATTTCCTATTATCACTGTAAAGCTGCTTTAAATCAATATAAATTGTAAAAAAGCATTATACAAATGAAGGTGACTTGACTTGACTGCACCAGTGCATCCTTAGTTGGGGGGATTTGCTCCATTCCTCCTTTCTTTCTTTGTGAACAACTCAAGATGAGCTTGATCGATGTTGAGTTGGCCGCTGATGCGATCGTAGAGGAGAATTGTGAAGAGCTCCACAATGGAAATGACCTCCTCTGGAATGCTTTTTGGAGCCTTTGACAGAGCCATGAAGGCCTATGTTGCCATTTCATCTGCATTCCAGGTATCCCATACTGCGTTTTTGCCCCTGGTTGCAAAATTAGAGACTGTGTCAAAGCCATTGAAGGCATGGATCACGGGAAGGGCCTTGGATTTGTCAGGACCCAGAGACTTGGCAATCTCATGGGCAGGTATGTATCTGAAGTTCTTGCCAGTCCCAAATGCCACCCACAACTCCTCAATGTCCAGCTCTGACACATGTGCTATGGCTAGAACCACAACAGTTGGTCCACAGTTCCCAGGGTGATCTTTTTAAATCCTCTTCTTGCAGCATCCACCGCATGGATCCTTGTATGTGCCTCCATGTGTGCAATCTGATCTGATTCTTGTGGGTGAGATGATTGGGTCCGCATGTGTAAACAACTAGTTTGGTAGTCGACATTTCCAAGGTTCCTAGCCAGAAAGTAAAAGAGCTCTGTTTTGTTTTTATCCACTCTCGGGAAGCCTTTCCCGTTGGTTTGTTATCTTGTCTTTTACCATCCACTCTTGTTCTTGTCCCCTTCCCACTTTAAGCTGGTAACTTCATAAGGCTGAGTAACTTCATATAAGGTATGAAGATCTTGCTGGAAAAGTCATTGACGGTTTTAGCTACGCCTGGTTTCAGCATGTTGATGACTCATATAATAGTTAGACCTCACTGTCTGGGGCACTGTTTCGTGAGGCACTGTCTGGGACACCTCTTATACTGTTTTCTAGGCAGATCAGCCTCGTTTCCCAAGCGTAGTCCACCATGATGTGAGAGTGATGGAGGGTAGGCCTGATTTCCGTTTCTGAAGAAGTTTTCTTGGTTCCCATCACGGGTCTGACAGGCAATGTAGAGTCTGCAAAACAGTGCACAGTCATTTTTCAGCGAGATTTGTCTTGGACTGTCCTCTTATCAGAGCTGTTTTAAAAAGAGGGAGCTTGTTCCTCTTCAAATGGGCAGTGATGCGTTTTGTACCCTGCATCCTCTCTGCAACAAAGAGTTTGTACTGCTCTTGTCTTGGCCCATCCTCTGCAACTCGAACAGCATCCACAACAGCTTGGTCTGCTAATTCTCTTGAGTTCAGCTTCAGAAGGTTGTTGCTGTCCTCTGCGAAGGGGTTTCCCATTTCCTCAATCCCGTCAACCAACTCAAATGTCTTGAATTTCAGCTGGACACTTTTGACCTGTTCATGATGTCTGTTTTCAGAGACACTGCTGAACTCCATGGCATTCTCAAACTCATTACTTGGTACACACTACAAGATATTTTGGGTGATTTTGAACCAATTTCTCCCCTTTCCGACAATGCCAGGTAAAGTCCAGATTATCTTGATGGTTCTACAATTTATCTTATCAGATTTTCCTCTGGTGTGAGGTGTGTTAAGAGTGACCGAATCTGCTCGGAAGAACGTCGGCACCGCCCCGATCTCAAATCGAATCAGAAATCCTGTTGTGTTGGGGGAACCCCGAGGACAAACACGCACATACTCTGGAGATTATTACGTGAAACGAAACAATACCCAATCAGAAAGCGAGCTGATGGAAGACTCGCCTCCAGCTCATGCTGTAACATGTAAAGTTCATGTTCACACAGTCTCCACGATTCCATCTAACTTTTTTTCTGTAAGGGTAGGGACACACCCAACCCACGCCAAAGAACGAGCGCTGATGAAAGCCGACTGTTGACTAGAGCCAACGGTGCAGAACACACCGGAAAACCTAAGTGGGCCGGCCGACCGCCGGCTTGGTGCTTGGCTTAAAAAGCAATCCATACACTATAAGCACCATTTCTTCGTGCCAGTTGTCCGCCATGTTTGTTTACTTTAAAGTCACGTTTGATGCAAGAGATTTTGCGGGATTGCCCGTGTTCACAGGCGGGACTCTGTTGTGTGTGAATGTAATCTGTTAGTGTGTGGTGTGCTTTCCTGGTCACATTCGCGGCACTCCACACTATAGAGGAACAAAAGGGATAAATCTATGATTTTTTACCCTCATGTTTGTGGTCTCTCACATTTTGAAAATATTATATGATTTTTAAAATCTTTTAATGTGGCCCCAGCATCAGATGATATTCTCAGATACTACGATTTCATTGTAATCCTTCTCACAGTGTCACTGAATTCACCGTTAACTATTCACCTGAACATTTTATGATGTTGTATATGGTATCATTGTAATCCATCTCTGAAAATGTCCAGGGCTGCAAACTGTACATGTGAACCAAGTTTCATGCTTTTATGAAAAAGTGAACATAATTTTCACATATCACCTGGACTATAATGTATTAACTAACATGAACTAACAATGAGCAATACATTTGTTACAGTATTTATTAATCTTTGTTAATGTTAGTTAATGAAACTCCAGCTGTTCATTGTTTGTTCATGTTAGTTCACAGTGCATTAACTAATGTTAACAAATACAACCTTAATTGAAATAACATACTAGTACATGTTGAAATTAATATTAACTAAGATTAATAAATGCTGTAGAAGTATTGTTCATTCTTAGTTCATGTTTACTAAGGTACCTTTTTGTAAAGTGTTACCACAATTATAATTGTAATATACGTCCTGATTTGATATTATTGTCAATGATTTCAGATGATAATGATAGCGGGTCTGTTCCTCCAATCTTCTACTGTATTGGTTTGGTTTGTCCAATTGTTTTTTTGTGTGTGTTTTTTTTATGTCTGTGCCAAATGATACACATGTAGAACATGGATTTCTTTCACTATTTCCTGCCAGAGTACAAATATTAACAGAATGTGTTTCCATCGCAGTCTGACTGATGCAACCGTTTGAAAACAAGCCAGCGTTAGGAGAGAAAAAATCAGCCAGAGAACGCTGCACTTCCCAATTGATTCCATTATCTGGAATTAATGACATTGCGAGGACAAACACAATCTCCGGCTTTGGCACACACGCACACACACACACACGCTCTCACACACCTACACACACACACAAAAGCTCACACACCCACACATACACACACACACACACACTCAGGCGGCGTAGAAGCATTACCGTTAGATCTTCACGCTCTCCGTCCCGTACACGTTGTATCCTTCTCGGTACGTGGCAAAGTTTTGCGTGTTGGCTGGTGGGGCCGGCTTATAGCTTTGTGCGTTCTTTTCAAGTTTCAACCGTTTGGCTTCGGCACGGGACTTATAACAGAACTCTATCAAAGCCACCATCATGGCCAGCCCTAGTCCACCAACCAGAATATAGAAGACACCAGCAACATTGCTCAGGCTCAGTGCACTTGTCTTGTCCTAAGAGAAGCGAGGCACATAGTTAGCAAATCTGACAGTGGAAGTCATGTGACAAAACACACACTCTACAGCTCATCTATCAAGCAGGACTACTGACTATATCAAACACATCTCTACTGCTAAAAGAGGAATCTAGATTCCAATGGAGAGTTACATCTATGATACGGCTCATCTAAAGCTCTAGCTCAATGTAAGTTAAAGTCAATCTGGACCATAACTGGTGAATGTAGATGTTTTCTCTAACCTGATCTTCTCATTGGCTTCTTCATGTATCTGAGGAAGCTGGTCAGTTACGTACAGGTCAGACCTCTGACTTAATAACCTTACTTTAAACAACTGCCTTTCCATCCTTTAACCTTCAAATTAATATTTTGACATATTTTCTACACCAGAGTACTGAGTTTAAGAATCAGTCCAACCATTCTGCTGCAGTTTACCCCCCAAACTTGTCCATTAAAAATTTGTCCATTAGTATTACACTATTTGCCGTTTATAGAGATGGTTTTTACTGCTGCATTTCGACACTTCCTTCTTCACTTTCTAAACAAGACGAGTCCACCTTCGCTCCTTTAATGAAATTCGTCACGACGTTCGTGGTTGACGACTAATCGAATAGGCCTTTGACAAATAAGTAACAACACTAATACATCAAATTTTAAATTCGAAGTTTGGTGAGTAAGAACTGCAGCATAATGGTTATTGTGTCATTTATATCAAGTGAAAAATAAGCAAGAAAGACAATTGGTATGCAAAAAATGTATCTAATCTGTTGATCAATTTGCACTTTTAACTAATTCCCCATCACAAGATTTATCAGTACGGCTTTATTTGAAGGCATTCATTGGATAAAATACTCAAAACAAAAAACAAAACAAAACAGAAAAATGTTTTTCATAATTTATCTGATCATCTAAAATAATAATGCATGGGGAATAGTGCAAAACTGTAAGCCACGTGCCTTGTTTTTTTGTTTTTTTTTCTTATCTGTGGCCATGAATTATTACATTTACACATGAGTTAAATCAAGCTATTGACTATTGGCTTGTTCTTTGCATATGAACAATATGTCAAAATGCAATTTTTTGTGAATCAGTACAAAAGACCTGCAGCGACTGACCTTACTTCCCGAGTCCTTGGTTCCACATTCACCCTTATCGTACCACCATTTGTTTTTCAGCTTGGCTAAGATGCCTTGTTCACTGAGTTTCAATACTGCAAGGTTTACAGGAGTTCTTCACGTGGGAAATAACATAAATAACATTATATTATGTTATTTTATGTTATTCAAGTCTTAACTACTTCATACTTTACAAAGCGATAAAGCAGGGCTCCTGGCCATTATCAACACACATGTGGCAGGCATTCTGACTAGTACCTTCCATTCACCAGGGCTAATCTAGTGTGCCAGGACCTACCCGTATCGCTTTGAGTAATCGGCATACACTGTTAAGAGAAGAGCGGGCAGGTTTCTGAAGAGATCGCTATAAAAGCAGAGAAACTTCTTGGTTAATTTGATCATCTGAGAATGTGGATCTCCACTGGAACCCTCGACTGACTGACAGACCAACGAAAACTACCAGTAGTATTTTGCTCAGGCTGAGGAGAGTTGGCGTTAGGACTCTGTGGACGGATTATAGGCGGAGAGCACAAAGAAACCAAACAAGCAGACACACATACAAAAAGTAAACAAGACCGTACACACAAACAGTCAAAGCATTTACCAAGGAAAACTTGTGTTCGGGAGTTTAACGCCGCCTGCTGGAGGAATGCTACGTTTTGCTAATCGGTGGCTACGGGGACTGCGAATGACGTTAGCATTAGCGGCTAACGAAGCTGGGACTGTTGTAAACAAACAATCTACTTGTGATCAGCGGCGGCCGTTTTTGGGTAGTTATACACCGTTAGCATAACACTAGCAGGTGTTTCAGATGACTAAAGTCAACATGAAATCAAAATTTGCCTTCATCACAATGCAATAACTTGCTCCACCTCTTGTGTGTCCCGCACTATGTCCACAGAATAAAAAATTAAAAAGTTATCTCACAATTCTGATTTATTTATTTTTCCCCTTGCAATTCTGAGTTTATATCTCAAAACTCTAAGAAATAAAAAAAAGAATTGCGAGTTACAAACTTGGAATTTCGAGAAATAAAGTCCGAATTGTGAGAGAAAAAAATTCTTTTTCATGGCGGAAAGAAGCTTCCATACGGCACAATTGATTTTGGTATATTGTAATGTTGTAAATAAAGACTATTGGAGTGTGTTTTTACTAGCAATTTCTGAGTGAAAATTGTTTCAAAGTAAATCCTACACACATTTTTTTATATCCCTTTTCCACAATATGCAATCAGTTCTTGTTGATTGAAATAAAATCATTTTCTTGTTGAATATCGCATTGATTACAGGTTGCGTAATAAACCCGTAGTCATTTCATGTTGACTTTAAGTGCATTGCTAACCTAAATATTATCGCTACAGAACGACATTTTTCTAAAATAAAGTTATGTAAACTGCTATGATTGATTTAAAAAAAAAAAAAACTATAATAGACTATGTTTACTCATAACTATAATAGAAAGCCGTGCCATCACTCGTCTAGACATAATTAGTCGCTTAAATGTTCTTTACATTTCTCATGCCTGCTGCTGATTTAGCTTTGTGGTCCTAACATTTCTTTTAGCTTGGGGAGAGACATTGATTAACAACGTAATTATCCAGAGCGACTGCAGTGGGAAACCTATCAGCTGCCAGGAGGATGGCAGGGGCCGAGAGGAGAACGGGTTGTGGGACTCGTGATGTCTGTTTGCTGCAGGTGGCTTAATGTGGATTTTTCTCCTGTTTTTCTCTCTGTTTGTTGTGTTTTTCCACAGCTGGGTCCAGACGCGCCACTGTAGACTCACTGCATTAGATCATTAGAGCTAGCCCATCCACTGCGTGCCGACTAATGGGGGCTTCAAATCACTGCAGACTGCAAAAACAGAGCTGGAACAAAGAAGGTGATTATGAAAGCTCACATAACCTTTCACCTTCATCCACAGGCAGGGGGCACAATGCTTTTGATTGCACTGAAAAACCTGCTCCTTAGTTGCTAAAAAAGACTTTAGGCCCCATTTTCAGGAATTAGACGACTATGAAAAAGTTTCCGGAAATGACAATTAAGTCAACATGAAATCATTATGTTCTGGCAGAATACACATTTCTGGTCTAATTGGGCGCGGTTGTGTATGTTATCTTTGAACAAAATGTGAAGACTTGCACGCCTCAGAAACGGCTTTTGTTTTTTGGAAGATGTCACCTATAGGCCATACTTACGGAAGCTTGTTTCCGCCACAGAATAAAACATTTTAAAAGATAATTGCGACTTGTTTTTCTCGCAATTGCGACTTTATATCATGCAATTCTGACTTTATTTCTCAGAATAGCGAGATATAAAGTCGCAATTGCGTGTTATAAAGTCGGAATTGAAGATATAAGATATCAGATACAGATATAAACTTGCAATTCTGACCTTTTTTTTTGCAATTGTGAGTTTATATCTCCCAATTGCGTGTTATAAAGTCAGAATTGCGAGATATAAACATGCAATTCTGACTTTATAACACACAATTGCGACTTTATCACGCAAATCTGAGATAAAAAGTCAGAATTGTTAGATAAAAAGTCGCAATTACCTTTTTTTATGTTTTATTCTGTGGCGGAAAGAAGCTTCCATACACACTTGCTATGAAGGCATGAGCCTTTTTCCAATCCAGGCTCATTGGGAAAACATGTCTGTGGCGGCACAAAATGATATTATGCTGCTTCTTGCGCGTTTCACGTCACTTTCAAAGTGAAATATCCAGTGAGTGGCGCTGAAGGCGTGTGCAGTTTCATCTGAGACGAATGAATGTGAATCTGGCAATGTTGGTTTTAATATATTTTTAGCTTTCCTGTAGCTCAAACAGTAGAGCGTTGGTGCTTGCAACACCAAGGTCATGGGTTCGATTCCCAGGGAAAGCAAGAACTGATAAGAATGTAAATGTGTACCTTGAAATGCAATGTAAGTCGCTTTGGATAAAAGCATAACTATAACATATATGTAATGCTGCGATTCAGAAATGAAATGTCTGGTAAGTGGTGTTAAAAGCACTAAAAAAAGGGCTGTGAAATGATTAATCGCATCCAAAAAAAAGTTTGTGTTTACATAATATATGTGTGTGTACTGTGTATAATTCTGTATATATAAATACACACACATGCATGTATACTGTACATTTAAGAAATATTTGCATGTATATACTGTATATATATTTATAGATAATTTACATTATATATATATATATATATATATACAATATTTTTCTTAAATATATACATGCATGTGTGTGTATTTATATATATATATATACAAAATAATTATACACAGTACACACACATTATGTAAACACAAACTTTTATTTTGGATGCGATTAATCGTTTCACAGCCCTAGAAAATAATGTACCACCTACATTAAACCCGACCCTAAACATAACCAATAGTGTAAACAAAAGCAAACGTGAGATAAAAACACATTTGCTGAAGAAACCATGACATTTGAGCATTTTAGCTTTAATTGTGACTCGTGTTTCATGGGACTCGTACCTGAGTGCTCCACATCTCTAGTGCACTGCTGGACCAGGTGAGCTTCCCAGCAAGTTTATTGCGTTAGAAAATATGAAGAAAAATGTTATGTATTGTTCAGTTTTGCACATTTTCCCCAATGAGCCTGGGTTACCTATTCTGTTTGAAGTATTCCAGCCTTTCTAAAATCTTAGTATGCAATTATTATCAGTGCAGTATTTAATTCTGGTTAATGTAATATGTGTGTGTGTGTATATATATAGCAAATAACAACAGCCCTACATAGTTGATTTGAACAATCAACAATCACAAAATTTCACTCAGAAATGTCACATACATACAATGCGGCGAATGCCATTTCATGTTGACTTTAAATCAAATGAAAAACTTCCCAACAACCTCAAAACTGAGATTATACAACGTATTCAAGCACTACAAAATTTTTTTTTTATATTGTTAAGTGGTGAAAAAGCTAGCATTTACAATTATAAATGTTATGCAAATGTACACTGAACTATTTTGGTAGATTGCAAGAAATTTCACTTAAATTGAAATGCTTTTAGCGGTTACGTAAATCCTTTTTACGTGTCGAGAAAATGTCTGCTCTATATTGCATTTATTATACAAACTACATCCGTGCTCCTGCAAAATTGAAGGTCCTGAAAATGAGGCTTTTAACGTTACACTTTCATGGAGAAGTCCGGGACACACGTGAACAAGCAGTTAGCCCTCATCATGTGTGTCCCCATTTTTACTATTATTCTCAAAATAAACAACAACAACAACAACAGTTCCATAGAAAATGGCCCTTCTGTACAATGTGAAATGAACCGGAAAGTCTAAGAGTAGCACGTCAGCTAATCTTCACCTCCACACGTCCCCTGCTGTGTGGGTTAACATCGCCCTCGAGGAGCGGGGAAAACAGCCGGGATCAGATGCAGGAATGGATTTCTGATCCTGTGTTGAGATTGGTGTGGAGATGGGAATTCTGTTGTACATGTGCTATTCATAGCCTCTCAAGACTCAGATCACATCGTGTGTGTCAGTGTTTTCTCTTACCAGCCTTGATGAGACTAAACCTACAGGTTTTTAGTTTCTGCCAGACATTAAAGCTGAAGTGGATGTTACAGTGATTTTTCCTCTACATACTAGGGGTGTAACGATACCCTCGTGTCACGATACTGAACTCACGATACCATATTACTGCGATACTGAGGTAAAAGGTTAACATATGATTAAAATGGTAAATTTGGTATTACATTGTGTGTGTAAATGAATAGACTTGGACTTGGTGCTGGAAACCCAAAGCACAGGACAATAGAGACACCAGAATAACAATATTTTCTTTTCACTCTTTTTGACTCTTTCACTGACTAGATATAATGTAGGCCACTTTTTACTGGTAACGTCAGACATCTGGCATTATCAGGACACACAAATATTCTCCCATTGCATTATTATACATTATATTCAACATTATATATAGTAGTTTAATGTAGGTCTAACACTAAAACTCATTTTGGGTGAACTCTTCACAATACAGATTGTACAGTATTGCGATATATTGTGACACGATATATATTATTACACCCCTAGTATGTTGATTCTGCTAGGTTTGGAGAGGGACTTTACACACTTCCGCTTTAACGTCCGGCATAAATTTGCTGATAAGTAGCATTGTTACTCTACCCGAGTTAAGAAAACCAACTAGCAAGACCAGGTTACCGTCCGTGGACAGCTGCCCAGCAGAAGCAAAGCGAGAAGGCAATCTGAGATCTCTCTTCACTGTCTGCTAGGCGGATGTTTCCCACGATTCCCAAAACACGAACAGTTCACCGGTCTCGGCGCTAATGCGGCTAATGAGCTAGCGCAGCTCCAGCTGCTAACTGACATCGCTAACATCTGTGGGTGAGCGCTACGCTAAAGTAAGAGCAAAACAAGATCACTTCTCCTCAGTAGGACAAAATCACACTGGTCATTTTCTCTCCTCCGTTAGCCAAGTCAGGGTTCTGGTTTTCTCTCAGATGGCACATTAATGTGTGGGGTCACTGAACGGATGTGTTTGTCTTTGGATTTGGTTTGGCTCGGTTCAGGAATAACAGGCTTGCCGATTACTCTGCACTATGGTACCCGATTTCGGTGACATTGAGGCTGACCTTGGAGTCACCTCCCCCGCTGCCGCACTCTCCCTTGTCGTACCACCATTTGTTTTTCAATTTGTCCAACAGGCCTTGCTCATTCAGTTTTAAAACTGCCAGGTTAACAGCATTTCTTGAAACAATAAAACATAACTTGTAAGAAAATGCACAGGTCTGTGAGCAATCTAATGCATTAGCATAGTAGTAGTAATGGTAACGTTACTGAATACGGTGAGCTACTACTACTGAGAGTCAATTATAGATAATCAGAATGGTTGAAAGAGCACAATTTGGTTAAGAATTTCACCAATATGAAGGTAAGAGACGCTCAGAGCAAAGAAAGTGTTAAATAGTCAAGGTGGCATGGAGGGTTACGCTGTCTCAAACTGAAGTGTGCGGGATGGGGACATTGTCATTGAGAAGAAAAGTAACAACAACAAACATCATGCAATTAACATTCGTCACAAGTGACAGCGCAGCTTTTACAGGCTAAATTGAAAAACCGTTGAACTGTTAAATTAAAAGTGACAACACGACAGTCAGGAAGGACAGCCACACGAGACAGCGAGAGAAAGATCGAAGGACAAGAAGGACAGCAGAGAGACGGGAGGGGACGCAGACACACACGCACACAGATGGGAAATGATTGCCACTCGAAATGATAAAAATCTGGTTGAAAAACTGGAAAAGAAGACAAACATTTAAAGAAGAGAGCACTGATCAGAAGCATCATTGTGAATCAAGTAACAATCAAAATGCATTATACCGTTACCTCTTTGTCATAATAGAGGGGGGTTTGGGGAGGGGGGGGGATAGGGGGGGAGAGGAAATGACAACACAGGACATCAGGGTAGGTGGAATACTATAACAACATGGAGAATATTGTTATATTATTCCACCCACCTTAATGCTGAGCCTTTGGGGGTCGCCACACCATAGCCTTTAGAGTCCAGATTGCCGCCCACTTTCATGGTGTCGCAGGGCTTCCTCTGCTCAATGTATTCGTTCATGGTGGATTCGAGAAGAAAGGCGAATTTGCCCTTCGACTTTCGTACCCGTGCCACTCCGTCAGGCGTGGTCTTGGCGAAGACGGAGGGCTCGGCCGATTTCATGTACGACCACATTTTTTCGTACACTGCTATTTTGGAACGCTGTGCGAGGGAGACAAGAAAAACACATAGGGTTGTGTGTCATTACACGCGAAGTGCACACACAGGTCATGTCACACAGCAAAATGAAACAGAATTACAGACATCAGGGTGTTACGATACTGAACTCACGATACCATATTATTGCGATACTCCAAGACATATGATAAAACAATTTTTTTACTGTTGATTAAAATGCTAAATTTGGTTTTATATTGTGTGTGTAAATGAATAGACTTGGACTTTGTGCTGGAAACCAAAGCACAGGACAATAGAGACACCAGAATAACAATATTCATGATTCTGAAGATGAAAATACACAATTATTTTAGATGAATATGCTCTTTCACTGACTAGATGTATTTAAAATAATGTAAGCACTTTTACTGGTAACATCAGACATTTGGCATTATCAGGACACACAAATATTCCCCCACTGCATAATTATACATTATATTCAACATTATATATAGTAGTTTAATGTAGTACTGACATTAAAACTCTGAAAACTCACACTGAAATGTTAATTTTGGGTGAATTATACACAATATAAAATGTTGTGTAGAAACCGTCCTACATTTTATCTTGCGATCATTTATCAATATTGCATATTGCACACTTGTCTAGACGGCTGATACTAATGAATGAAAGCTGCATCTCCTCCTACAGTCAGTGGGGTCTTCACCGACTTCTTGGAGTCAGAATAAAACCCCATCTTTTCTCAAAATCTTGGAGCCCATTTTTAGATTACAAGTTTTAGATTATAAAACACAACTTTGAACACCACCTAACTAATATCATTAACATATAAAAGAGCTCCAGTCAACGTCCAGTGCTTTGCTTGAGAACGACGAGCGGCAAGAATTGCTTAGATTTCCAAACTCCTTTTCCAGTTCTCCGACTCTCTGGCACGAGGAAAAGTGTGTGTGTCTGCTCAGACTCTGCTATTCCACGAAAAAGACTGTTTTTATAAATAAGAAAGCTGGTGTGGATTTTAGCGTACGCACACTGTAAGGTCAAATACGCACGTTTAATAAATGAGGCTCTATGCGTTTAGTTCACAGCAAGTTTTCTGCTAATCTGCAGTGTGCCGAGTCTGGTATACTTGCTCTAACTGTCTAGCGTTGGAGTTTCATCATGTTATGTTGTCATCCAGCATCAGATCTGATTGTCCTCGCCTTTGGCTATGTAATTAAAGCTGTGACAGTCGAGTGTCCAACATTCACACTTTTTAATTAATTTGAAGTGCACTTTTTCTTGTGGGAATTTTCAGTGTGAACACACTACTCCCACTATTCATACTGTAAAACAGCAAAGAACAGTGCATAAGTACGCAAACTAGGAAGCGCATCCAGTGTATTAGCTTTGTATGCAAACCTACAGGTATAACACATTCAATATGCAAGTGAATGTGAAAAGAAGCGAACCAAAACACTTCGCATTCACATTCACTCCACATTTGTCCTGAACGGGGAAATCTGAACACGACAGGCATTTCTGCTCTCCTGTGTGTTTTCCAGTCAACCATTTCATCCCTTAAAACTCACCTCTGATCACCAAAATGACATATTTAACTAATGTGGTATTTAAATGTACTTTAGTTATCCGGAAATAGTGCTGAGGTCCGACCCAAGATATCCATGCTAAAGCAGAACTATTGCAAGAAAACTCTAGGCACACTTTAAATATCTTGCATTTAAAGACTGATAATATACAGAGATCCTTACTAATTGTGATATTAAAAACATTTTAGGCTTAATATTAAGAAATGTGCATTGTGCAATACTATTTATATATCAGTAAGTGTCAAGCGATATGTCTCTAAATATGTTAATGGATCTGTAGTATACTTGGTGTGAAGTAAATGTATTTTAAATACATTATTCGAATAGGCTTATTTCACTTGTGCTGCCCTAATACAGATGCGTCCGGTTTCGAAGCTGAGCGTTTCAACAAGGCCAGAGAGTCCGTGCCTGAACTCAAGGTGCAGTAACTGCAGAATTATTGAATGTGTCAAGGGGAACATATAAAATGACAGCATGTGCCAACATAGACAACTGCATCAGCAGAAAAAGTCACAGCGCTTTCCTTCCAGAGCACCAACGGGAACAGATGGGCACTTCGTAGGACCGTCGCTAAATGCCACAATAATAGAGCCTTAAAAATCACCAAAGAAGTTTATGGCAGGGCTGTCTTTCAGAAAGCACTTGTGTTCAGTGCCAACACACGAGCAAACACACATCTGGTGAATGGAGAATTAAACCTGGCAACTGAAAGAGAAGTGGCCAATGGCATTCCTTACATCTGGACTAGTCTGATGTTTAAATAAAGTCAAAGGATGCCTTCAACCCATTGTGTGTGTTGGAAACTGTTAAATGTGATGGTGGATGTGCTGTTTTATCATGGGAGTCGTTACATCAAATGATTGTTATGTGCGGTCATATACCAGCTGAAGAATATGAGGCTGTGTTTACTGCTGTTCCCTCATCATATTCCCACAGTCCCTCAAATACACATAATAAAGACTAAGATCTTCTTCATCATTATGTTATCACCGAACTCTTATGGGATGTTGTGGAGCTAAAGTAGAAAAGAAAAAGTGCAGCATATCAGAATCTGAATATATATGTTATAGATATTATCTTGGGTAACAGGGTTGAATGGCTGACAAATCCAGTCAACACTACAATTTGTAGAAAGGGAGCAAATTGTCACTTCTTGGGTTTCACAGTTGCAATTTTGCTACCGTTCGTGCGGTTTATTTCATAAAACACATCCCTCTCCAAAGAAAATAGTATTGTTTTGCTAATAATGGGACACTGATTGGTTGGCGAGTTCCTTCTGTTATTTGTATTCTTCCTGAAACGGATTCATTTAGAGGAAGATCTGAGGGCGAAACCGTCACAGCTTGGGACTCCAATGACATTAAATATAGTGGATTTTTTATCATTATAAGTCATAATATGAGTGCTATTAACTGTGAATCAAGACAACAACTGAACACAGAGCCCACAGTGTCCACCTCACTGTTTCTAGTAGTAATGGAGACATCACTATCTGGAATTAAACCGCTATCAAGAACATGAACATACTCAGAAAAGTGTTATATATTGTGCTGACAACTCAATAATTAGATCATATTAATACACATCACATTTGACTATTAGTACAATGAAAATAGTGGTGATTCACTCTTCTAGACTGTTCTTCACTCATTTAAAGTTCCAAGACATTAAAAAGATGATTTTCCCATTAATGTACACAGCCAGTCAAAAGTTTTTGATCGGTACGATTTTTCATGTTTTTAATAGAAGTCTCTTCTGCTCACCAGGGCTGCATTTATTTGATCAAAAATACACACACAAAAAAATAAAAATATAGTAATATCGTGAAATGTTATTACAATTTATTTTTAGTGATCAAAGCTGAATTTCCAGCATCATTTCTTCAGTCTTCAGTGTCACATGATCCTTCAGAAATCACTCTAATATGATGATGCTCAAGAAACATTTAATATTATTATTAATGTTGAAAACAATTATTTACATTTTTATTTCATGATGCTATGATGAATAGAAAGTTCAAAAGAACAGCATTTATCTGAAATCTAAAGCTTTTGTAACACTAAACACTACCGTTCAAAAGTTTGGGGTCAGTAAGAATTTTTATTGTATTTTTTGGGGGAAAGAAATAAAAGAAATCAATACTTTTATTCATCAAGGATGAATTAAATTGATCAAAAGTTACAGTATATACATTTATACTTTTACAAAAGATTATATTTCAAATAAATGCTCTATTCATCAAAGAATCCTGTTACTGTTTTCAACATTGATAATAATCATAAATGTTTTTTGATCATCAAATCATCATATTAGAATGATTTCTGGAGGATCATGTGACACTGAAGACTGGAGTAATGATGCTGAAAATACAGCTTTGATCACAGGAATAAATTACACTTTACTATATACTCAAATAGAAAACAGTTATTTTAAATTGTCATAATATTTAACAATATTACTGTTTTTTTTTTTTTTTTTTATTATCAAATAAATGCAGCCTTGGTGAGCAGAAGAGACTTCTTTTAAAAACATTAAAAGTCTTACCAATCCCAAACTTTTGACTGGTAGTGTATATGACAAAACTAGTTCTGCATCCCAACAGGCATTTCATCTCTCCTAAATGGTATGCAAGATGGATAATTAGTGCTTCATAAATCATAGTACATTAAGAATAGTGTCAAAGGTGCAGGGTATGTCCCAGAACTGTCTTACTCAGAAGTGTACACTTTCCCACGGGTGCTACCACAGATGAATATAGTAAGAGTACACATTTTTTTTAAACTATATGTTTCTGTGGTTATACCTTGTGTTTATTTTATTTATTAATTATTTATTTTATCAGTTCAAGTACAGTTTAAAAAAAAACAAGAGCAAGCACACTTCTTTTTCACACGGGGTTCCTCGAAGGACCATATAAATGTAATTGTTTGTACCATGACAAAGTGTTTCATTTGATACATGCTTACACATCATGATGTGAGGTCAAACCCAAACTCCACTGCCTCAAATATAATGGGAAGCGCTTAAACCCTCCTTCGGCGAGACAGTCCTACAATAGCAATTTGGGTCAAAAGAGAGTTGTTGCTCTGAAACTGTCTCCATTCTGCTTCAATATGTCACTTCAGCTACAGAAGATGTGGGAATAAATACTCTGATAGAGGAGTAGAGACAGGGCGACTGCTCCTGACCGACTGCGAGAGTGACGTGAAGTCGAAAGCTCAACCATCCTCTCCTCCCTTCAGTTCTGTGGAGCAGCACCGGAGCCTACAGTGTGCCGAGCTAGGGGTCATATCATTCAGCTCGCCAAATGAAAGTGTCAGCGCACTGCAGACGCACAGCCTAGCATATAAACTTCACATTAGAGCCACTTGGAATGGAAAAGAAAGTGTTTACCGCTGCTCTTGCTCTACAGGGCCATGAGAGGTTCAGGAAGACAGGTGTATTTTAGAGAGCAGAATTAAACAGCTCTCAGTGTAAAGACACGAGTCTCTGTCTTACGGCGGGACGAACCTGCTGTCACCAGAGCCACTGACGCCCGACAGCTTCAGGATCTTTTGCTTTGTGTTAGGATATCAAATTCTGGATATCGGCTCTCTGCAGCACCTCATCAAAGAACCAAGAACCCTTTTCGGCTAAACAAGGTTCTCGAGTTGGTTATACTGCAGGGTTCTTTAGAGAAAAGTGTCCCATTGAATAGGTGTCAATTCATTCATTCAAATGAATTAATGAAAGAACAGACTCACAGATAAATAGATCAGGTATTTTAAAGTCCCCCTGTGGTAGAAAATCAAGCTTTTAATGTTGTTTCTATGTCTATGTGGTGTTTTGGATACACTTTATTTTAAGGTGTCATTATTACAGTGTAATTATATATTTAAGTACTGAGTACTTAAGCAACTATATGTTCTTACTATACACTGTAAAATCGAAGACTTTTTAGTTAAAGGGATACTCCACTTTTTTTGGAAATAGGCTCATTTTACATCTCCCCCAGAGTTAAACAGTTGAGTTTTACCGTCAGCCGATCTCCGGGTCTGGCGGTACCACTTTTAGCATAGCTTAGCATAGATCATTGAATCGGACAAGACCATTAGCAGCTCTCTCAAAAAAATGACCAAAGAGTTTCGATATTTTTCCTATTTAAAACTTGACTCTTCTGTAGTTACATCGTGTACTAAGACCGACGGAAAATGAAAAGTTGCGATTTTCTTGGCTGATATGGCTAGGAACTATACTCTCATTCCTGCGTAATAATCAAGAAACGTTGCTGCCGTACCATGAGTCCAGCAGGCGTAATGATATGACGCAGCGCCTGAAAATAGTCCCCAGCTCGGTAACTTCCAACGTGACCGGGACTAAGTTTGTCTAACCTATTAGACTAACCTATTTTCAGGCGCTGCGTCATATTACGCCTGCTGGACTCATGGTACGGCAGCAAAGTTTCTTGATTATTACGCAGGAATGAGAGTATAGTTCCTAGCCATATCAGCCTAGAAAATCGCTAGGCGATTTTAATTTTCCGTCAGTCTTAGTACACGATGTAACTACAGAAGAGTCAAGTTTTAAATAGGAAAAATATCGAAACTCTTTGGTCATTTTTTTGAGAGAGATGCTAATGGTCCTGTCCGATTCAATGATCTATGCTAAGCTATGCTTAAAGTGGTACAGCCAGACCCGGAGATCGGCTGAATGGATTCGAAAACGGAAAAACTCAACTGTTTAACTCTGGGGGAGTTGTAAAATTAGCCTATTTCCAAAAAAAGTGGAGTATCCCTTTAACTTTACTTAATGTCCAATAATTTGTTGAACTTACTTAAAACAATTTAGTAATCTGTACTGTTTGCATGCAATGCCTTTGTTACTCAGAAAAACCAAGTAAACATTACTTGACTGGACTCGCCAAAGCAAAAAAACAAACAAACAAACAAAAAAACAGGAGGGGCAAATGGTTTTTGAGGCGGGGCAATTTATTCCACTTCTGCATATATATATATTTATACTTAAATTATTTACATGTTTTGAATGAATGTATTAATGATATATAATGTAACTACATTTCATGTATAATAATGATCTTGTAACATTTAGAACTAGATGCAATTAAGTTATGCTTAATTAAATTAAGGCAACGAGTTTGCACAATTGAATTAAGTAAACTGAACAAATTTGTTTTTACGGTGTTGGGATAGGATTAGGATTTGTTTGAGGGTTAGTTGCATGTAATAATGCATAACTTACTGTTATTACTATGGTAAGTACACGTAACATATGTAACAAGCACACTGTAAAATAAAGTGTTACCGGTGTTTTTAATATGCTTTAACTAAAAATTCGGATCGGGTTCAATCTTCTGCGTTTTTCGCATCCTTAGCTCTGTGAGATGTGTTTTGACAATTCAGAGACCGTACAAGCAAACGCCAAAATCCAGAACTGTTCAGGATGAATTGGTTCACGGAAATTGGTGTTCTTCTTTTTAATATGTGGCTCCAATATCGCTAGCAAAGCATCAAACTGAGCCACTGGCATCCTGAAGTAATCTTTGAATCGCTCGGGATAATCCCGCAGAGGTGGAGCTCTCCGAACTCTCCACGCAATCTCAGGATTGGATGGACCCAATATTTCCTCTTTCTTTTTCTCTTTTTAAGAAGAGAGAGGACAACTAAATCATCCTCACTGCTTGAAGACTCCATTTTGTATTGTTTTGTGAATTTTTCCGCAACGGATTAATACGCATCAGACTCAGTATGCAAGGTTTATGCGCGAATACGAAATAGAATCACTTGAAATGAATCAAATTAAATGACCATGAGCCAAACCATGCAAAATGTAATATCACTTAATGTTTGTACATGCAGTGGCTCAGCAAAGACCTTAATAATAAGTTTATCTGAACAAGATATTTTTGGACAGACAATAATTAGAATAAATTAGAGTTCAGAATCATAACACGGCTCTAACACTGCTCTATTATTGGTGTAATAATCTATATACTGTCGCTGTATGTCCTTAGTAAACATGTTCCACACATTGCAGGCTGCTTTCATCATGCTCCTCTCTCAGCCTCTCCTCATATCTCTGTCCTCACCATGAGCTTATTATGGTGCTGTTCACATCCACCTCATATCTCCCGCTCCATCTCACTCTCCACTACAGCTTTACTTCTGAATCATTTGGTTTGGAGACGGAACATATTTCTCCCGAGTGCCCAATGCTTTTTCTGCCGTGTACTGCTTGAGTTGTTACTCACCGGGAAGCTTTACTCCATGTACTATGTGTGAATATCGTTGCATTACATAAAAAACTATTTGAAAAATGTGTGGTAAGAGTTATTTTATTGAAGTCACAACTGTCAGACATATCGGTCTGTGTCTTCTGGAGTTTTTGCCAGAAGGTCCTGAAAGTTCAATCCATGAGGTGCATTTCATTTCATGGCCAGGCATATTGTTCTGTATAATGTATAAGGTTTAGTTCCCCCTATCCCATAATTCCTCAGCTGTGAAAGTGTTTTCATGCTTTGGGCAAACATTCTGGATGCAGCTTGTGGAGTTATGCATGATATATTGGTTTGGATTTGAAATAATATGCTCTAAGACTTCCTGAGCCTTTCCTGCACATTCAACATTCATTTAGCATTCAATTGTTGTAACGCATATACAAGTTTAAAATACATGGAAGGAAACACTGCATGACTAACAGCGCAGTGGACTGGACAGGCCACCCAGAAAGGTCAGGCTATAGATTGATTTATTGCAGCTATTCAGAGTTTCACAAGCTCAGGCAAACCTGAACCAGACAGCTCTTCCCAGACTCAACCTGAACTCACTCAAGAGTAAGAAGAATAGAGGCTCAGGTGAAGGTGAAGAACAGAAGCATAGCCTTTCTGTGTGGTCTGTCCAGTCCAGAGCACTATTAGTCATACAGTGTTTGCCTATCATGTTTTTTAAACGTTTATACATGTTACAACAATTGCAGAGCCGCAGAGATAGTGTTGGCAAAAATCCGTCATTAGCAATATGGCACGTCCTAAAGGATGCTCTTCATTTTGGTGTTCAGTGAAGCGCTACTGGGAATCTGCCTGCTGCCATCACACTGTAATGTGCTTTTTCGAGTTTTACTCTCAATGGTCACACTTTATTTTAGGTGGCCTAAACTACTACTGTATGTACTAACAATAAATACCCACAAGACTATTATATGCACTCCTACATTTCCTGCTGATGAGTTTGAGGTATGGTTGGGTTTAGGAGTAAAGCTAGGGTTAGGTTTAGGATTATAGGGGTTAAGAGTTTGGTTTTGGGTTAATGGTTGTGTTACAGTCAGGGGTTGCGTTAACCGCGTAAGGACAACTGTTTATTAAATGTAAGTTCTTTCAATGTAAGTATATTATATCTAATGGTTAAGTACATAGTAGTTAAGGCCATCTAATATAAAGTATAACCCACTTTATGTTAGGTTTATGTTTGTGTTTTCTTGTTTTCTGTGTTTTTTCCTCTGCCCTTTGTTCTCGTTCTCATTTGTTGTCATAGTTATTGATTTGGTTTCCCTCATTGATTCCGTTCACCTGTGTCTCATCCAGTTTCCTTTGTTAGCCCTGTGTATTTAAAGGAGTCATAATGTTGTGTTACCTTGGATACCCAATGCTCTATTATAGTCTTTCAGGCACTTCTAAAAAAGAAAAGTGGAAAAAAAATCAACACAGAGCCCCTCAGACCCTTATTTCTAAAGGCATTATTGTCTCGCGAGATCTGATGCGATGTTTTGGCTGTCGTGGACGGTCATTATAATAATGCAAATGAGGGGCGCGTTGATTGGTCGTAGAAAAAATACACCATTTCCAGATACATTCTTACAGAAGCCCCACTAACTGAAAGCTATTTTCAAACTGCATGTTTTGCATGAGTTTGGCTAATAATGTTTAGTGGTATATTGTTTTCATACTTGCATTTAAACAGTTTTAGCCACTGAGCATGGACTCCTGTACCGTCACTACTGTAGCTGCTAGTGTAAAACAAAGTCGAAAGATGTGGCTAGCATTCGTAGAGTCCATTCCCCGTGTTTACCTCGAAGGTAACGTTACATACAATAGCCGCATTAGCAGTTAGCTGCTATTTGTTAACCACAGTAGAGCAATAAAAACACAGTTTTACCTTTTCAATTTCTGGCAAGTCCCTGATGGTGGGGATGGCACCTTTTCCCAAACGGAGCTTCGAGGCCAAGTTCGCCTGATATTGCCCCAAATTTGTAAATGATTCCGGTGTAAAATGTTTAGCGCACACACCTAACGATACGCCACTTGAAAGAGTTGTTGGGACAGCGTCATTAAAAATGAATTTCCTCCACTGTTCCCTGATAGTTTCGTCCGTTTTTGGTAGATAAAACACATTTGCATGTTGTTTGTGGCAGTCACCCACAGAGCATCTCAGGTGTGCACTCGATTTCTCCATCTTTCTCGAGTTGACTAAACTGAATCTGAGGGGGAGAGGGGGAGAGGGGCGGGCTTCCCGCGGCATAGGTTTGCGGTGTCCATATTTGGTATATCCTCCCCCGTCTTGACGTCAAGAGGGGGAAGAAATCAAAATCTCGTTTTTTCGTGCGCGTGCACGTGGCCTATTTTACAAACCCTGAGGTAAACAAACGCTTCACTTTTAAATATCGGCTTCCCGGCCAGTGTACAATCATTATGCAATCATAACATACATTGATTCTCGTGGAAAAGTGAAATTTCTACATTATGACTCCTTTAAGCCCTGTGTTTTAGTCACTCCTGGTTGGTTCACATTTGCATTTAGTGTGGTTTGTGTTTTTCCTGTGTTACTATTTATTCTCCAGCAATCAGCTGTACGTTTAGTTTATTTAAATAAAGACTATTTTTGTTTGTTTTTCCAAGTCTTCGTGTGTTGATTCTTCAGAAGAACTGACCGATAAGAACATGGAGCTAGCAGCTATCCACTCACTCACCCAAAACATTATCCTCACCCTTGAAAAAGATCCCTTGACTAGATACATAGAGGAGTTCCTCAAGCTCAGCCACCTGGTGACCAGGAGCGAAGGCACCTTAACAACCTGCTTCGGGAATGGGCTGAATGATCACTTTTTCCAACTGCTACCAGCAGGAGCTACCACATGCATGCTGGCACAATACATGGAAGATAAAAGTGGACATCACCACTCAGCTGCAACCTCCCCAGCTCATGTCCACCATCTGTCATCATCCATCCTCATTCCAGTGACCCCTTCAGCTCTTAACTCCTCCTTAGTACTTCCCTATTCCTCCAGAGCCCAGCCAGCCTTCAGCCACGCACACCACGGTCCATCAGCCAGAGTCCACCACTGACTCAGAGCCCATGTCCTCCACGGAGCCAGGGCTAGATCAAATGGCAAATGCCATTTTTGTTCCAGAGCCTGAGCCCATCATGGAGTCATCATTATCCATCCCAGAGGATGTATTAGTGGTGTTGAGGGCATGGAATGGAGTACAGCTCACACTCCCGCCACTGGTGTGTGCTGTGCCTGGTCCACAAGGAGTGGTATGATGATTTGGATGATGTCCTTCCCTAAATTCTCCAATCGCTGCTGGTCCTGACCAGCCTCAAGTCTCCATCATCACCGCGGATCTCACCCTGTTTCAAGTCTCCTTCGTCGCAGCTGGTCCAGCTCAGCCTCACACTTCCTCCTCCTCTGATAATGTCGTTCAGTTCCTCGGCCTGACTCCGCTGACTCCCTTCAGCCCCTCGGCTCCAGCCAGCTGCTCGGATCCACCTTGGGCTTTCAGGTCTCCAGCTCTGCCCTGCTGTGTCAATCCTTTGGCTTCACCTTGAGTCTCCGAGCCCTGGACTCCACCTCGGTACTCCGACTCATCGGCTCCACCTTTGCTCTACGCTCCCTCGGCTCCACCATAGCTCCACCGGGCTCCTCCTTCCCTCCGGTTTTGCCATTGTCCTCACTCCCAGCCTCTGCGCGGATCTGCCAGGCCCGTGTTCACCTCAGTCCCGCAAGCCTGCTACTCCACCTTGGCCCTCCAGGCCTTTTGTGTCACCCTGAGTCTTCGTCTTCTCTGATCTGCCTGGGTCTCCACCTTGCACTTCTCCGGACCGATTATTGTTCACTTTGGTTTCATTTTTATTAGCACCAAAAAATATTATCCGATTACTTGATTAATCATAAAAATAATCAAACAATTACTCGATTACCAAAATAATACTTAGTGACAGCCTTAGATTAGTTAAAACATATTAAAATGCACCTGCATTGTTTTGCATTTTGTGACTTTTAGTAGAGTAAAAAAAAAGTCCATTCATATATGTCTTTGTTGAAGATTTCTTAAAAAATATTGTTAAATATATTATCTTGTCTCGTGAGCTATAAGTGTATCGTCAAACCCCTACTTACTATTAATTGTCTAATAAAGGTAGGTTTAAAGCACTTAATTTAAAGTGAAAGCATTTTACTGTTTTACAATAAGGTATGTGGTCAACAAGTTAGATAGAAAGGATAGAAAAATATAATTTAACTCTTTACATCTGAGCTAATTACACAATAATAATTTGTTTATTAGTGACAATGAACACAGAACTCACTAGATGTATATAGCCTATTAATGTATTAACAATTTTGCAACTACAATTGATAAACTATGAGTGAACTAAAGTTTGCATATTATTTTTTAGTGCTTTGTTGCGGTGTACTCATTATAAAGTGTGACCTAGTCCTTTTTTTTCTTCTCTCAACAGTAATGGCATGGTAGCATGTCCAAAAATGTCATTGCATTCTCTGTTTATGTGCCCTTGGGAAATCAATGACCTAAATGTCTAGATTAACACTGTGTGACAAAGAAAACACTCTTTTTTACACAGCTTGTTCCACAGATAAAGCAAAAGTAGAACAGTAGTAGTATTACACCTTTATATTACACAAGTGAAATGCTACTTTAGTCAACACAAAATGAAGGGTTTCACTTTATTTCGATTGTCTACTTTAAAAACACTCTACATAACTTTGCAACTACATGTCAACTAACTCCCATTAGACTGTTAATAGAGTGTAAAGTTAGGGTTATGGGGTAGGGTTCAGGATAGTAGAATGTCTGCTGGGGAGCATCAAAATAAAGTGTTAGCAGATATTAGGCAGACAGTCTACTAATACTCTGATGACTGCTAGTTGACATGTAGTTGCAAAGTTCCTTTTAGTTAGTAGAATGCCTAAAGTGGACGATCAAAATAAAGTGTCATCAATTGAAATTCTGTGTATATGAGTGTTGAATGTGGTGAGGCGAAGGCATCTCCTGAGTGAGTCAGCTGCTTTTCTTTATGTGAGAAACAGATGTGAGCACCTTGAGAAGATATTGATCAAGGATTACATGCTATCCACAACCGCATCTCACCGCCTGCACACTTTCAATTAAAATGTTTGTGTTTTAGAGGAGAAAAAAATATTTATCAATGTCAAAAAAATCATCTCCATTGTCAGTAAGACAAACTGAATGACACTTTGCTGTTTGAGATTTTGACAATCTCTCCATTGCTCTAAAAACTGTCAATGAAGAATGGCATTTTAACAGCATCAGCCAGCTCAGCGCAGGAATAACCTGAACCAACTCTCTCAATCATTACAGATTCCTCAGGGCCAGAGGCACAGTGATGGTTTTAAATATTAAAAAAAGAGTTCATGCACCATATCTGCTTTTAATAAATGTAATATTTCATCTCTTCAGGGAGACAGCTTTCAGTTTAATGTGACTCGACCATCCATACTCGATAAGATAAGCCTGTAGTATTTGAGTTCTGTTCTGTTAAAGGGGCAGTATGTAGAGTAAAGAAACCCTTGTTATTAGTGACACCGGTGGCCGTTAAGTGAACTGCAGCCAGCAGCTTATTGCTCGTGCTCGCACTTGTGTATATTTGAGACTATATACTTTATAGATCTGGCTATGTGAGACTATGGACCCTATCTTACACCCGGCGCAATGCAGCGTCAAGTGCGACGCAAGTGTGTTTTGCTAGTTTCAGTCCGACGCAGTTTTCATTTTCACGTCCTGCACCACGTTAGCGCAACTGACATTTAAAGGGAATGGAGATGAGACTCTGATTGGTTTAACGCACGTAATTCCCAAAACATGGGAACATTACTCATTAAGAGAATAGGGACAACACTTTTAGACCATGCGCCGGGAGCGCCGACCATTTTTCCCGTCGTTAAACTAGCAAAAGTGGATTCAGACACGCCCTAAGTGAACTTGCTCCCTGCGCTTTAGACCATGCGCTTAGATCATTAAAATAGGGCCCTATAGCTTTAATTAATCCCTTTTTACATTCATATATGTTTAAAGGTAACAAACGCATGTACAGTTCATAATTATTTTCCATAAATATGCCAAAGATTCAAATATACTAGGAAAGATAAATGATATGTGGAATCGGTGGATTTAAAAGTGAAAATTTTTATTCTATATGAAATTAACACATTATTATAGTAATTCTAATCAATTTATTGCATTACATCAATGGATATTTACAAACCTAGCATTTATCATACATGTATCAGTACGTTAATATTGACAAATTGTGCAGTTGGTTCTCCGAATGCAGAGTTGAGCTCAAAACACCATTATTCACTGACAACTTTAATTGGAATTGTTGAGTGAACCAACCAAATAAATTAAGGAAATATATGCATATTTGGAAAGGAAATAATAAACTTGGGGGATGTGTCAAAGATGATGACATATGTCTCGCTCCAAATGTTGCGGATGATTTGAAACATCCAGCTGTTCTGTGCCGTATGGCTCTAATTAAACAGGAATGTGTTTCCTGAAAACAGATCTAAAATAGAGCTTGAATCTCCATTAATCAGGAGATTTTTTACCCTGTCAGGTCTCTGTAATCTTAATTAAAAGCCCCTTGGAATAGCCGTTCACACATGTCACTGGATATCTGAGAGCTGCAGAGTGTAACTAGGACACTCATTATATAGAATATTTGAGATCCCAAAACCCCTTGGTTGTCAACTTGCAAACCTTTAATGACATCAAACACACACCGCCAAACAAACCTGCAACCGACGGAGTGGTAAATATTCCTCCCGATGGATGTGTGTGTAGAGAGAGCAGCTTAAGTATTACAGTATCACTCAGATAGTTAATTTCAGCCCTAATTGCAATGTCAGTCTCGATGTGCTCATGGATGTATTGCTTACTTTATTCTCAATATCTTTCAAGTGTACTTTTTGACCCTCTGGGCTGCTTTTCATTACGCACAATTTGCAGGCCCAGGTAAAGCCACTAATTAGGGTTTTTGAGCAGACCTCTATGGCTATATGTGGGATTTGATTAGACTACAGAGACGCCTGGCTTCAGTCTGACAGCTCAGGCTAACTCAAGGTTGTACAGCAATCATCTCCATTGACTAAATGACTGCTTCATCAAAAAGGGCTGTATAACGCAGACCTAACTGACTTTGTTAGCTAAAAGAGAAGAATTTCCCTAAGTAGCAGGTGTGGGAAAGAAATGGTTGCAGCTCTTGGCAGAGCTAATGTTCCTCTTTGTTTTTCCTCCAACAACAAGCTCCAGGTGGCCACCCTGCTGTAATGAATTTCCATGATCCAGGCTTACTTAACCAATGAAGCTGGTAAAGCTATTACTAAACTTGGAGACTCCAAGGTACCAGCATCCAGAATGAAACATGGACGAATGTCATTTCATCAATTAACAAGTCAATTTACAAACCAGGCTCACTGGAAAAACAGTTCAGTTTTATCCAACACAGATAAACGTGATTCTGGCAGCGTTCAATACATCGGTTGTTGTATGCATCATGGCAGCTCAGAAATGAAATGTTCGATGAGTGGTGCCAAAAAGTTAATGCTGTATCATGTTCGAAAATACTGCACCACCAATACTGAATCCGACCCTAAACATAACCAATAGTGTTAAGTTAACAGTTTTAAGTTAACAGTTCACTTAAAAATAAAAATTCTGTCATCATTTACTCCCTCAAGTTGTTTCAAACCTGTATGAATTTCTTTCTTCTGCTTAGGGATGTCACCATACCAAAATTCCAGTAGTCGGTACCGATACCATTAAAATTGTACAGTTCTCGGTACCAATTTCGGTACCACAGCAAAATCTGTTGGAACTATTTCTATTTGAAAAAAATATTAAATTTAATTCAATTATTTATGACGGTAATCATAAGTAAATAATACATATAAGCATTAAAGGCTACATGCTGGTTAAACGTAAATATTGCTTATAAAAAAATCCCATGGAGACGTAGCTAAATCTAATGTACAGTAGCCTAATATAATTATTTCTGTCAATTTCTTCAAGTTAAACCGAACTTTTATGTTGACGGGTTGCCGTGAAGACCTTTGTGTGTGATATGACGATAGTTTTTTCTTAAATTAAACGGTAAAATGCTCATGAAGTGACTCTCAGAGCGGCTCTGGAGATGAATTTCATCATGTCATCATATCGTGAGGCAGCAGAGACTGAAAACAGCGCGAGCGTCACTCGTGCTTCAGTGTGTGTGTGTGTGTGTGTGTGTGTGTGAGGTAAATGAAACCGCGCGTCTGCGCCATTCATTCACACAGAGACAAGCAGAACATGCGGGGTTTATATTTAATTAAAGCTGCAAGAAGCATTTATCGGGGTTCAAGCAGTTAAGGCCTTTAAGGCCTTAAAGCACAAAAGCATCAAAAGTTGTTAAGTTTTATTTAGCAAGCATGTAACCACTGACATCATAGATGGAAAATACCATTTACAGCCACTACAGGCAATGTACCATAGGAAATATGGTTTTCAAAGTTTTTTGCCAGTTATAGCGTTATAGTTATAGTCCAGAGAATTGTCCTAGACTGGTCTGGTTCCGATCGGGTGAAAAACCAGGGACTAGTTCGCAAAACTAGGTTTTGGACAAAATTGGAGATATCCATTTTGTCTGGCTTGAGCCAGGGATCACAGTGGTGTAAGACACTTGAGTCTAGGATAAACGGTCTAAGAGTTATGAGCGATTGTACTTTTGGTTGCTGTAGCGCCACCTATGGGCCAATCGGGGTCATACTCTGATAGGTTGTCCCCAAATTGAGGCCTACCATCTGGCCAGGTTTCAAGTCTCTAGGCCTTACGGTTTGGCCTGCACGCATCATTTTACGAATCCTTACAATTACATTTCATGCTTGAACCCCTAAATAGTCTTTTTGCAGTTTAAGATACACAGACACTATATGTATCGTGGTATATATATCGGCTATAGACAGTGCTCCAAGTAAAAAAGTTAGTCTGGAGCCCCGTGCTTAGATAAAAACATGGAAGGGACTTAAAGCAGCTGCCTATTAGTGGGTACCGAATATACCCGGTACTACAGAAATGCTGGTATCATCGCATTTTCAGCACCGACTTGGTACCGAAGTACCGGTACTTTGACAACACTACTTCTGCTGAACACAAAAGAAGATATTTTGAAGAATGTTGGTAATCAAACATATATAGGAAGTATAGTAGGAAAATTTTTTTACAATGGAAGTCAATGGGGTCCAACTGTTTGGTTACCGACATTCTTCAAAATATCTTCTTTTGTGTTCAGCAGAAGAAAGAAATTCATACAGGTTTAAAACAACTTAAACCAACAAAAGCAAACGTGAGATAAAAACACATTTGCTGAAGGAAACATGCCATTTCAGGATTTTAGATTCTATTGTGACTCTCGTTAATGGGACTCGTACCCGAGTGCTCCACATCTCTAGTGCACTGCTGGACCAGGTGAGCACCCAGCAAGTTTACAGTAGTATGTCTTGCACATGGAGCTGATTTGGAAATGTCAAAATATATGAATAGGTAAGTTTTTGCAAAAATGTATGTAGAGGAATGTTTTTCCAGTGAGCCTGGGGGTTTTAGGTGGATGTATGAAATAAGTTTCCCCTAAAATTCACATAGATAACCTAGCCAGTAAGTCAAGGTTTGGGTGTTTAGCATAGTCTAGATAGTGTAGACCCTGCTTTCTATGTTGATGGTGTGGTCATTTGTGAGGTTGAGGATCTTTGTGTGGTGACACAGAGGAAGGCAAACCAGAACAGCTTCTCTCAGATACGTCGTTATAATTGGTTCACATAAATCAAAACAAAAAAGGAGGGTTCTTTCTTCTTGTTTTGTAGTTCTACAATAATTATACGCTCCAACGGCCTACAAAGTGCAAAAAAATACGCACTTCAACTGAGAAGAGTTTTTTGCCTACTGTATAGTAGGGAAGTTTGCAATTTTGAATGCCGCCAGTCTCTATTCACCAGGCATGGTGTCTCCAACATTTGGCAGCACTTACAGTAGCCCCAGGTTAAGTGCCAGTTTGGGGATGTTAGTTCTCTATTGTCGGCCATCTTGTTACTGCCCTCAACGCATGGGATTCTGGGAGTTGTAGTTTAGGTGGAAGGCTGCCAACCACCTTGCTGGGACGTACCTCCCATCTAATACACAACCTCTGGTGATACCACAATTGCCAAATATATCATTATATTATGGCAAATGAGTTTTTGAGGGCCCTTAAAAGATAGAAAATGCCAAGCAGCTGCACTGAGAAAAACAGCAGTGTTGAGCTGAGGCGTTGCTAAAATCATGTAGCTTTAAATAGAAATGAATTAGCAAGGTACCACTGGCAAACACTACAATTACCTTGAACTACTTCAACAATTATGTTGAAAATGTTCAGTATCAAAAAATAGTGATGTCCATTTCGTGAATGAATCACTTCCTTGCAATGAATTGAGTTGGTTAGCAAAGTCTCAGTCAGTTTGCGATTCAGTGGGAATCATTCGAACCACTCACTCGGATTTGTTTGGAGTGGTTTCTCATGCCGCAAAACAACAGGATCCAAATGAGTGCTGGATGAAGTAGATATTTACTCTCAATCTGCTAATACAAAGTCTGCAAAAGTATCGACTCTCAGGAATGAAGGAGGTCTTTATGAAGTTCAACCCCTGCATGTTCAGCTTGTTAATGACTAAAGCACTACAGAGAAATTTACGAGTGCACTACTGTCATGTGAATTCACAAAAACACATTTATTTGGGGGAAATGTTTTGCTTGTAAATAGTGCTTGCACTAGAGTCTTTAAAATAATCGTCACTTAGTTTGTTATTTCATCTAATGCAATGACATTTAGAAATGTTAAATGTGGCCTAAGTGTGTCTAAATCATTTTTGGTGCCACTGTATGCAATTCAACTGTCATGCTGGGATGTGAGCAAAAACAAACATGTAAATAATAATTAAAAGAAAGAAATGTTTGGCAAAGACTGAGCCACTACAAATGGAAATCTTTTCTCTTTGAGTTCTTTGTGATTACTGTAACTCAGAAAACACAGCGGCAACTAAAGGATGGACTCTGATCTGAAAGCTTGCACAACCACTGACGTTTGATGCATTTTAAATCATCTGAAGATCAATGCAGGAGTGTAGGAGACTCACCCTAAAGAACTCTTTGGTTGATCCTGAGTCCAAGGTTCCGTATGCGATCTCAGTTTGTTTGGCTAGATCTTCAGCGCTCTCTATGGGAGAGACCATCCTCTCCACTGTGAGGAAAGCAGCCAGGTTAGCCGTGTAGGACGAGATTATGATGAGGGTGAAGAACCACCAGACGCCTCCCACTATTCTGCCCGATAAGGACCTGATGCGCAAACACAAACATTCAGCCTCTGAATACTTTCCTGATGTGCAAACACAATTGTAATCAATATATCAACTTCACAAACACATATTTCTGTATGTACAGTGAAACGGTCACCTTGATTTTGCCAAGTAAGGCATATTTTGTTGATCCTGGAACAACATTCCTATATGAAAATAAACACTATCCCTACCCCTAAACCCAACCCTACCCATAACTTCTCCTGATGAAATGATTAACAGTGGATAACACTGATGCAGAGGCGCCTAACCCTGGTTTTAAAGCTAAACTTGACATAAACTGTAATCTTGTCCCTCAAATCTGATTGGTTGATTGGAATGTTGTTCCAGGATCAACAAAGATGTTGGAACACATCGTACACAGATTAAACTAATTGGCATTTTCTTGTATTGGTGATTGAAGCCTAGCCCAAGTTAAAGGGATAGTTCACCCAAAAAATCTGTCGTCATCATTCTCTCACCCTCATGTCATTCCAAACCCATAAGACTTTGGTTAATCTTCAAAACACACATTCATATATTTTTTAATGAAACCTGAGAGGTTTCTGTCCCTCCATTGAAAGTATAGGTAACCAAAACTTAGAATATCCAAAAATGTAGTTGAATGTAAAAAAAAAAACATTCACTGAGTGCATCGTATATGGTAAACATGGATAGCAACCAGGTTTGTTCTAGTGAGTGACACACAAACACACACCACGCGCGGGCACAAAAGCTTCTGTGTTTACTAAATGCATATGTATGTGTGTTGATCATTGTTTAGATGCAAATAAAAGCCTATATTAAATCTGTTCATTTTAAAGCGATAATGTCTCTTAGAAGCCTTAGATTAAACAGCTCGATTCATATGGGTTCGTTTACCGGTGCCTTTATGAGCTTTTTCAATTTTGGTTAACTGGACTTTCAATGGAGGAATAGAAATCTCTCAGCATTAAGCTTTGCATTAAGTTTTGAAGAAATCTCTCAGGTTTCATAGAAATGTCTTAATTTGAAGATCATCCAAAGTCTTATGGGTTTGGAACGACATGAGGGTGAATGCATGATGTAAGAATGATCGTTTTTTGAGTAACTGTCCCTTTAAGCCTAAGAAAAATATTAGTTTAGGAAATTTGTTACAAATCAATTTAAAATGTCTTTGGTGAATTTGGTTATCATAGAGGACGAGATTGCAATGTCAAAGCGTTGTGTCTCATTCTTTGTACAAGTGGCTGATCATCTCTATTCTGCACTATCAAATCATCTCGACATGTTTAATTTCTCACCTGTAGTCCCAGCCTGATCTCACGTCAAATTCGTACGAATTCTACGAGGTGGCTAATTCGTACTAATTCATACGACCTCACTCGTACGAATTAGTACGTTTTTGCTAAATCGTACATATTGTTCGAATTGCCAATTCGTATGAATTCTTACGAATGACCTACCCCTTACCCCGCCCCTAAACCTACCTATCACATGATATTAAACAAATCTAAATTAGCCAATTTTCCCACACTCGTCCAATTCGTACGAATTTGTCGTGAGATAGCGTTGGTAGTCCAGCACTTCTGCTGTATTTGTTCTACGTTCACCCACTTCGTTTAGATACACGACTTGCATCCTGAGCTTCTATTTAGCTACACGGAGAAGCGATTTTTGCAAATGCAATATATTCAGATGTAAGTGTGGAGTTTTCTTGCCTTGGGCTGAATGTAGGGCAGTGGCCTTTAGAAGACTAATCTTCACTCGCAACCATGCAGGTTTGTGAAATACACACAAGAAGAAACTCCAGTGGACTTATTATATATAATTAGCACGACTTTTAATAACACTGTAGAGCCATTTTAAAACTAGTCTGCAGCAATACAGTCATGTAAGTCAATGCTGTATAGTGTTCCACATAACTAGTGTTACAGATCAGGGCCAAATGCTGGTTAAAAGCCACAGGCAGGATTGCACTGATGGGAAAAGAAAATTAAAATCTATCTAGAGCAAAAACTAAACATTAGTGTAGTTTTAGAATCAGTATGATAGTGTAATATTAGATGTAATTGCCTTTATATGAAATTCAGATTCCGAGTATGGATTACTATACCTTAAAAATGATACAAAACTCTAATTTCAGTCAATTAATGTGCCATCTTATGTCACAGCAAATATGTCTTCTGTATGTTATTTATTGAGATATTTTGAATATCCTATTTAATATCTGATATTGTAAAATTTATGAATCTTTTTTATTTTTTTTATTGAATACTCAATTGGCAGCCGGCAGTGGGGAATATAAGGGACTCTGAATAATGATCTATGACAGCGAGCTGCACAACGGAGTCATTATTAATCAACTTCCTGCTGTTAAACGGAGGAACAATGTGAATAATCATACATCTCCGTCACAGATGCCTACAAAGTGCTGCAGTAGGACTTCTCAAACAAAAAAATGAGAAATTCATAGAAAGAGCCAAATGAGAATATGTTGCTCAGCTAATCCTTTACAAAAGAACAAATTAAAACTAGAGCTGTGTCTGCATATTCTTTCAAACGTGAAATACTGGAATTAGCCTCGGAATTAGAGCTGTAATGTGTTTAATGTGCTTTGTCGGTAAAGTCCCTTACTGAAACGTATTGTGGAGCTTGTATCATTGATATACAGTACTGAATGACATGTTACTGAATCGCCACATTCATGTACCATGGTATGTGCATGAGTTATCACGGTAACACTTTACAATAAGGCTCATTAGTTAACATTAGTTAATGTATTAACTAACAATGAGCAATACATTTGTTATAGAGTTGACATTTTTCAAAGAGATCTAAAAAAGTGGTACAAACAAAAGCAGGTTTGTGAACACTGATGGTCTTTCTTTTATTATTATTATATTTTTTTGGTTATTGTTTTAATATAAAAAAAAAGAAAGAAAAAGAAGCCTAACCAGGGACTAGAAGCCTGTATGTGGAGCATCGGCTGCTTGAAATTGTAGCAATGTTTCTGCATTTACCCTGCTAAATAAACTAAAACTAAAATAGAAAATACAGTATTTATTAATCTTTGTTAATGTTAGTTAAAAAAAAAAAAAAACAGCCGTTCATTGTTTGTTCATGTTAGTTCACAATGCATTAACGTTAAAAAATACAAGTTTGATTTTAATGATGTATTGGTAAATGTTGAAATTAATCTAAACTAAGATTAATAAATGCTGAAGAAGTATTGCTCATTCTTAGTTCATGTTAACTAATGAACCTTGCTGTAAAGTGTTACCGTTATCACATATTTTGACTAATGAATTCCCATAGTCTCGTGATTGATGAATAAGAAAATCCTATATTTCCAATCTGGTCTGATGTAGTATTGAAAATCTGGGATGTTTTTCAGTCAGGACCCAATTGTATCTACACCAGTGATAAAGTGTCTGTACATTAAACGAGTGTCTGTTCATTGAACTGTGCAAACTGAATTAGCCCATACTGGGACAAAGCCATTTATGGCCGATGCTGCGGCCAATTCAGACGATGCCAACATGGAAACCATGGACAAACCCATATGTGGCCCATTCCTCAAACCCATATCATGCTACATTTGCCCCCATCATGACTGGGTGGACACCTTTTTTATGTCTATAAAGTGACAGGATGAGTAACCAACCTTGGTGAGATATCACAGCCCTGCTGCATGAAGGCCCCAAGAGAGAACCACAGGCTGTTAAAAATCCCAAAGTCATTAGGCGGGTCTGGAGGGGTCTGGGGGTCTTTGGCTTCATCAGTCTCATCCAGGTGCCACTCGTAGGGGCTAAAGCGGCTCACGAGGAACAGCACCACACTGACGCCGATGTAGGCGAACACGATACACATCCAGATCTCGTATGCCAGAGGGTCCAGGAAGGAGAACACCCCCGGCTTGGACTTCTGGGGTTTCTTGATCATAATGGAGATGCCCAAACTCATGAAGGGCTTAGAAAAGTCAATGACTTCCTCTCGCACAAGCGTGATTGTTAACGGTGCAACGGCTATATCTGCTCTCTGGAAAACGGGGACATGAACAAAACGTGTTAGTGCAGAACATGTACCAGTGCAATTAAAGGTTGTATCAGTGATTTCAGGCCCAATTTTTTTTTTATCACATTCATCTAATCTTTCCTAACGATCCGCTAGCTGCCCGCCCCATAAGCATGCCGTCAAAAAAAGGCGTCTCTGTAGGCAGCCTAGGCTCTGAGATCTGCACACAAAAACAATTGGTTTCACCAACCACTCAAAACCAAAACAAATAGTGTTCCAACCAATCACTGATGGGGAGGGGGGGGTGTTGTGAGGTTTTGAGCCAGCTTCTTCTTCAGCTCCGACTTCGCGTGCAGCCGTGCACGAGCACAAAACCTCACAACACCCTCCCCCTGTCAGTGATTGGTTGGAACACTATTTGTTTTGGTTTTGAGTGGTTGGTGAAACCAACTGTTTTTGTGTGCAGATCTCAGAGCCTAGGCTGCCTACAGAGACGCGTTTTTTTGACGGTATGCTCATGAGGCGGGCAGCTAGCGGATCATTGGAAAGATTAGATGAATGTGATAAAAAAAAAATTGGGCCTCAAATCACTGATACAACCTTTAACAAGCAATGCAATATTACTGTATATTTACAGATGTTAGCAAGGTATTCATTTCTCAGAAGGAAGGCTAGGATGTAAATTCACTTCAAGCTGTTTACTGCAAAGGGTCATAACTCTTTCCCCGCCATTGACTGAATTTATACGGTAGGTGGCGCTGTTACGCAACTTCTGAAAGGGTAGAGAATTTCCGGATTAAAACACGGGTAAAAAAGTAGCAGATATACAAGCGCTAAAAGCATTCCTTATGCACGTCGTAGACATGATTTTCTCAGCTTTATGTTCAAAATGTTGCTTTTTTTATGAAAATTACCCACATTCAAGTGTTGATAAAAAGGAATGCATGAAGCTAGAATAAGATTTTTTTCTTTTTAAAGCAAAGGCTTTGTTCTTTCTTGTGATATATTGCATTTTCAGACATTCACAATATTCTAGGGGCCATGCAAGTTTTGTTAAAATTATCAAAAACGCTGACGGGGAAAGAGTTAATGGAATATTCCGGTTTCAGTACAACAACTTTGGTGGCTTGCTGTTGGCTACCACTGACAAACCTCAGTTTGTAAAAACAAGAACCACAATAACAGCAATATAAAAGATAATTTAACCATCATTTTAGACCAAAAAGTTTTTAATTTTTTTTTACTTCAGCAGAATGGTATGAAACTTGGTAATTGTTCTGAAAATCATTAGAAAAGGATAGTCTTAAGATGGTCACATTTGTGATTTTCATGGACAAAAATGAAAACTGGAAAAATTCTAAAGTACAGAGCGATTTTTTGGGGTACAATCTACAAATCAGTCACTATGGACGAAGTAGCATTTGATAATGTCTAAATATGTGTCCAATTGCAAAACTATTTCCAACTGCGAGTTATTATGTCTGAAAATACTCTTATAAGCTAATAGGGAACGCTTGTCCCACATATATTTATATACAGGGCTATACAGGCATCTAGTGGCTACACCATGGTATTACATAGGATTTTCTTTATTTCTCCCACCAGATGGCACCAATCTGCCTTCCATGAATTGGATTTTAAATATTAAATATTATAAAAAAAATTTGACTTAAACACTATCAATTGAGAATAATACTAACATGAAATATTTTTTTCCATTATTGTATTATTTTATATAGAAATAAATGGTGCATAATTGAGAGGTGAATTAGAATTGTCTAGCACCATGAAATCCGCTCAAAATACAAAATATTAAAGACTAAATATTTTGAAAGAAAATATAGTAGATCCATCCATTCTCCAAAACAGGGATCCTCTGTAGGCCAGGGGCGCGCTGGAGTCTATCTCAGAGTCTCAGGCCACAGTCGGAGGAAACGCGGGACAGATCGTCCAGCACAATATAGTACATTCATTTCAATGAACAAAAAAGTTATGCTTAATGCCTTCGATCTGTGTTGGGTGCTGATGGTGTGGGACCCTCAATATACAATAGAAGTGTTATACAATGGAATATACAATGGATTTATAGACATACGTTTTTTTTTTTTTTGTTAAAATAATTTGATCAGTTTTGCTCTAAAAAGTGCATTATTTGAGCTTTTTGAGGTAGAATGAATTTTTCCTTTTTTAATTAATAATAAAAAAAAAAAGCTTATGTAAAACAATTATCCATCATTTTGTGACGGCTTAATTTCATTGAGTGCAATCCACTTATATTTGTAAAATGCAGGATTAATTTATCTATATTTTGGGGTTGACTGCATTCATTTTTTTTGGCATTAACTGAAACGTTTTTTTGAGAAAGATGAGACTAATGTCAAGATATATAACCGTTTAATATAGTAATATAGCAGCATATATTTTTTATCATTTAATAGAATATATTTTCACCATTATGCTGAAGTGTGGAGCTTTTGCTTAAGTTGAGAGCGGGTACAACAAGAATATGTTATTTGTAGCTTTACTTTATCATGCATAGACATATAAAAGTCTGGTAATTCCTGTTGGTGGAGTTTGCTGTATCTTTGCACGTATCATGCCAAGGTTTCTGTGTTTATATAATCATCACGTGATTTCGGAAAAATTGGATATAATTTGCAAATCCATAAAGAGATGTTGCGGCACTACTTTCAAAACAGTGATTAGTGCATTACTTTATAAGCACCATTTTTTGTGGGACAGGACAGATTCAATTATTTTCAGTAGGTAATCAGATGTTGTCCACACTGTGTTGAACCGGGAACATTCTATCAACATGTGGATGAATCAATCATATCTGCCACCGAACATTACATCTAGAGCTAGAAAGGCGGACATTTTGTGTTTTCTCAGGCCTTGGTGTTTGGAAGGAAACCAGGAAAAGGACTTTCACTGCCTCAGAGAAGCACATGCGAGGCATAACAGAACAGGCTTTTGAGCGTGTAGCGCAGAAGTGACAGCTGAGCGTTCACTTGACTAGATAGCAAGAGTCTTGCTAATTTCTGTGACCCCTACACTGCTGTATCAGGCCACAGACAGAGCGTAATCGGAACAAGCAGGAGACTTTGTTGGGAAATCTTTTTTCAGCGCTTCCCTTCTCATGCTTCACATAATGTTGCTGTGAGAGCTGCAGATATGAGGAACAGCCGCTTTCCACTTCCCATAATCCTCAGAGGCACTCTAGCACGAGCATATAATAAAAAGGCAGTGAAAGATTTGATCTCACATGTGTCCTCAGCCAGGAGGACATTAGTTATGCAATCAGGAAGTATAAGGTCACGGTAACTCTGCAGGTGAACGTTGGTTATAAAAGCCTCTGCAAATATTAATATCCTTTTATCTTGTGGTTGTAGTGAATGGAACTCCGGTGTACTGTCTCAATAAATCATATAATCATTTGCATATAAATAGCTAATTAAGAGTCTACCAGAAGTGATTTATCAGTGAGGAAGAAATATGCCTCAAAACTCTCAACGTCTACCGCACGCTAGATAAATAATCGCGTGTGATCTTTCTAGCTTTGAAATTAGCTATGTGTTGCACAAACTTGCACAGGTAAATCCAATTGAGATTAAAATACCTGTTAATAAAACATGAAAGAAAGAAAAAAAGAGATGAAATAACACTTCCATGTCAACTAATCCACTTATTTCATTTAGTTTTTTTTTTAATCTGCTTATGGCAAGTTACGGAAAACAAATCCACGAACGCTGTAGTGTTTCTACATTCGCCTTATAAAAGCACAGAGCTGTCAATACTGTCTGAAAACTTTGAGTCAAGAGATGACAGGAGTGGATCATATGATTATAATTTGATTACATGATTATAGTATCAATCAGTGTTGGGGAAGTTATTTTGAAAGTGTAGCTTCCCAAGCTACTCATAATCTAAAGCAGTTAAACTACAGTCAAGCCATACGCTTTCGCTACACTGCAAGCTATTAAGAAAAAGCTTAGCATTGATGACTATATATTGAAAGGCCATTCTGCGAGATAACCTTTGAAAGACTTGCTAAATCAGATAAATATATTTGTCAAAAGGTCAAACGTGGCTGAGAAACGTCGGTCCTGACTATCTGAGCTGAAAGGGGGCCACTACTATGCTCAGTGGTTCCTAGGTGGTGATCTTTTTTCGTTTTATCTCCACATGCAATTTTTTTTTCCTTTTCATTTTGAGAATAATTTGAGTATAATTTCCAAACGTTAGCACATCAAAACCAGGCAATCTCTCTGGCTGATGGTAAGGAAATTGAACAGATGAGGTAGCCTAACCCTCATGCATTTTGTATATGGTCTTCATTCTTGAATGTCGGCTCGGGGAATTGGAAGTGATTTCTCTGGATTTTCCTCCATTTATAGCAGGGGAGCGCTTTGACAAATGCAAAAATGGCGGGCTGCCTGGGCACACTGTGAAAGGTGCCTTTGAGATCCAACAGCATAGAGAGGAAATCAAAGCAGTGCATGCTGGGAAGGAGCATGTTTAAGACACAATGTCGCCACCCGCACTGTCTGGCTGCAGTTATGGTTGAATGACACCCAGACATTTCCAGTCAGTTTCCCCACGCTCTTTCCCATGAACGGAAGACAAAAAGGCAATTCACTTCTTCCAACGCCTTATTTGACAGCAATTTCTCTATATCATTTATGCAAGGTTCATGAATACAAGAGACAACTGCAGAAGGAAGGTTAGTGTTTCACTGCGAGATCCACTACTCACCCCATAGACTAGTTCACCCACCATCCCGTTCCAAGTCTTGGTCTCAGGGTCTCGGGCGCCATACTTTCCGTCCATGACTATGGACAGTCTGTACTTAATCCCAACATGTTTGGCAATCTCAGAAGCTAAATCGACACAGTAGCCCTCATACTTGTCATTGCCTTCCAGATGCATGTGGTTTTTCTTGTACATCACATATGGTGCTTCCTGTTAATCAAACACACACTCATTTATTACAATCTTTGCATATTGCTTTCATTGTCTGGTGTCACAGGCACCAGAGCCCACCGACAGCTTATCAGTCACAGGCATGCAGGCATGCTGGGATATTCATACCCACCCATTCTCTCACACACATAATCCACCAAACTGGAACACATACAAGAGGAACGACAGAAGCAGCAGACAGGGAATTGCGGGACATTGATCCACATGTGGCCGTAGTCAGAAAGCTAATCGCCCAGCTCCTTCTAAGGCCCTCTTTACACCTGATATATTAACATCTGTCTCAGGTGATCCAATCACGAGTGGTCAACTGAGACGAATTGTTGTCTACACCTGGTGTAGAGTCTAAGAGTTAAAGTCTGGATCTTGCACTCTTGGTCTTGAGATCTCAAGAAATTACATACATTCTGCCTTGGTCATGATCTGGGGCTTGACTTGTGGCTGTCTGAGTTCCAGTGTTATCATTATAGGTAACAATTATATAACTCTTAAGTTGGCACGGTAGCTTTTAAAGTAGCTACAGAAAAGTTGCAAGAAGTTCATGGCCTTGACTGACTATATACAGTGGCACAGTGTTGGTTCATTGACAATTGGCGGCCTGGTTCTTAAGTGGCTGGGTCTTGGTTTGGGTTTGTGCTTTGAGAGGTTTAGTTATGATCTTGGTCTTGGGATCAAAACCTTTGAGATGGATGATATCAGGTGTAAACGAGGTCTGAGACCACGAAGAGCATTGGAGACAAATAAAAGTAGGTTCGATTCTGCTTCTCTCTTTCACACGCACACACACACGGCCGTGGTGCAATATCCCAAGGGTCTGAGATGCATTGGCATAAGTTGAGGGTGACAGGTGAGGTAGGTGAGGTAGGTGAGGTAGGCAAGAACGTATGAAGTGAGAAGGAATCCAATTCATGAAGTAAATGGCAGTGACTGCAGAGGAATCATAGTGTTGATTCTGTTCAAGCACGTTGCACCTATATGCGCCAGAAGCCTTTTTCATTCCAACAGAAAGGACATTGAACATAGCCCTGCTAAAAAGACCAGCTTCCACCAGCATGAATTTCAGGCTGGTTTATGCTAGGTATTGCTGTTTCGTTCTAGCTGGTGGACCAGCACAGGTCAACTAGCATGGTCATTCTGGTGATGCTGGCTGACGAACTGGTTTAGCTATTTTCACCAGCGTGTCATGCTGGGGCCCAGCATCCAAAAACACAATATACGGTCTTTTCAGTAGGGAAGCAAAAAACAAAGCCATCGTTAGAATCCAAACTTAAAAGCACTTTGTCAACATACAGATTTGAACAAAGAAAATTGTGCAAGCTGGTTTTATCCTCTCTTTCGCCCCCATTTCAAACACTGCGTCAGCGGCTTGCTTTTTTAAGCACATCATTATTACCAAACAATATGGCTTCTCGCAGAGAGAACGCATCCCATTAGAGTCAGAGACAATTAGGGTACCAGTGGGTTAGCGATGGTTTGTTTGTTCTGTGCTGAATGTATCCTCTCACCTCATCCTTTGTGCGATTGTTTTCCTCCTGAATCCCACTGATGGAATAACCGACAGCTGCTGGTTTAATTGCTCACATCCAAGTCATTTGAAAGAATGACCTTGGTTTTTGGTGAAACAAAACAATTACAAGCGATTGCTGTTTTACATGGGATGATGTTGTGAGCATTGATTTGAATTCCTCAGAGATGTATATTCGCCTTGCCAATTGGAGGCTGATGCTAAAGCTAACGTTGTTAACAGCGGGAGATGAAGTGATACGTCAGCAATGAGCAGTCCTCTGGTCAATGTAAAGTGGATCTGTGCAAAGGCCTCATTCATGGCCTTGCTCAAATACGCTTGTACTTTGCCAGAGGCAAACCATCGAACCCTTCTTTGGTGCGGTAAGCGTTAGCTTGCTGTTCTAGCTCATGTGTCATTGACCATTTACTTGATGAGTGGAAACAAGTCTTACCTACATATGCATTGAATGTCTACTTTGATGATGTCAATGTAAAACCATCATACCTAATGCCGTTATTGTGATGTCACTGCTACGACAGGCCACTGATATATGGAAAATCAAAATGCTTTGACACCCACACGAATACAGTTGAAACACTCATGCGCCGCTTTTCCTTGCGTTCGACTGTTTCAACGTGTAATGAGTGGATGGAAAGCAACACAAAAGAAATGTACTTCTACCCGCCCAGGACAGAATGTATCAATCTAGGAGTCAACACCATGACCCTGATGGGCAGAATATGCGACACGTTTAAAACGTCATGGAGCGTGTACCATAATAGTAGTGACCACAATTGTTCGGTTTTCCACTGAGGAGGAATCGTTGGTGAACTGCTGATCCATTATATTAACAAAGCGTTCAAACTCGTTCCAGTATCCGATCTGCAAAGGGAAAACGTTCATGTTATTATCAAACAGCAGATATTTTTACTGCACCAATGGTAAATAGCAACCCCCCCAGCCCAGCCCAGCCCCCCAGCCCATCCACAACGGCTAAGGAGCTGTTGTGGATGTGTGCTCTCATTAGATTGTGCTCATTAAAAAAGTATTAGGTCTCTGTGCTGCTGCGGTTATTGCATGGAGTTAAACAAAAAAGGCAAATTCTTGGCTGACATTTGTTAAATGGGAAAAAAAAATGCTTATGGTGAAATTTCCAGGGATGCAGAAGCTGGAAGTTACTCTTGGATGTAATTCTCTTCAGCTAAAACTCAACTGGGTTTTGCTTGCCGCATTCTGTTATCAAAAGGTGCAGTGCGTTTTCTCTTTGTTATATGCTTGAGTTGTTTAGTGGTTGAGTGGCATGTGTCAGAACCGTTAGCATAGCACTAGCCACTAGGGCATCACTGAGGTGACACTGCACAGGGGTCCAACACAGTCTTGTACATCACTTCTGACAGTCACTGTCAATGTACATCTCCTTATCAACCACGACCCCATCTAACCTTGGGCTAAACTACTCTTTTTCATGGAGATTGTTCCTGTTTTATAATGGTTGCTATTTTTGTTGCTATTAGCTCACAGGAAAGCTAATGAATACTGGTTATGTTGATTCAAGCTGCTGTAGGTCATTGGTTTGGTAAACAATTTTGTTTGGGAATAGTGGCCTTAAAGGAATAGTTCACCCAACAATTTTAATTATCCAATAATTTACTCACACTCAATCCATCCTAGGTGTACATGACTTTCTTCTTTCAGCCAAACACAATCGGAGTTATATTAAATAATATCTTGGCTCTTCCCCAGCTTTGTAATGGCTTTGAATAGTGCCTGAGTTTTTGAAGCTCCAGAAAGAGCCTCCATCCAGCATAGGTTTATTTATGGATTATATAGGCTGAAGCCTCGAAAGCGAGCCAAGACCTCTCGCTTTACAATCACTAAAACGCTGTCGCTTTGTCAGTACATCGCGATCTCACAAAGTTCCGTTATAATCAATGAAGCTGCCAACGACTGACCATAAACCTCCTACTTACATTGTGTCAAGTGTTGTCAAAAGTATCGACTTCGGTACCAAGTCGGTACTGAAATGTTAAAAATGTGACGATACCAGCATTCCCCCACAGTATTTTGAGCGCTGTTGAATGGATTCTTTAACGGATCTGATTGGCCATTGTGTTCTCGTGGTCAAAATATATGTCTGTGATTGGCCATTGTGTTTACGAGTTTAACATATATGTCTCTGATTGGCTACAATGATCAACGCTTCAAAAACATGTTGTCTTCACCGAGCGCTAACACAAATACACACGGGAGCGTTTGAAAGCAGGTGGATATATTTGGGATCTGCTTTCAAACGCTCCTGTGTGTATCTGTGTAAGTGCTCGGTGAAGAGCGTCAAAGACAACATGTTTTTAAAGCGTTGATCATTGTAGCCGACTTGGCACCGAAGTCGGTTCTTTTGACAACACTAATTGTGTCTACACTTTGTTTGTTAATGAGAGGTTTCAAAGGCCAGCATAACTCAGCGCTGAATAAAAATCACGTTTTGAGCGGTGAGTGGATTCTGACTAACTTAAACACCTCTGATTGGTCATTGCGTTTAAGAGATCAACAACTATGTCTGTGAGTGGCTACACTGCTCACTGCTGCAAAAACGTTTGACATTCTTCAGAGCACTAACACAAATATGCACTGGATTATTACATGCACATTATTAAAGTATCAAATGAGGGTGCTCTTGATTGTGATTGAGGGTGCTTAGCACCCCCGTAGAACCGGGCCTGGATGGATGGATGTGCTTTTTGGAGCTTCAAAAACTTGGGTGCTATTCAATGCCATTACAAAACTAGGAATTTTTTTATTATTTAATATAACTCTGATTGTGTTTGGCTGAGAGAAGTAAGTCATACGCCGAGGATGGCTTGAGGGGGAGTACATTTTTGGGTGAACTATCCCTTTAAACACCCCATGCAGTGGTTTGATGTTTTTATGTATTTCTTGTTGAAACTGGAAGTCAGGACAAATTGGAGGGCTTGTCCAAGCAACTTCTTTTGCAACCAGTTAAGGCAAGACACCACAGGCAAAAAGTAGCACTTTCATGCACCAAATTTATATTCTGAAGGGTTTTACAGAGGGATTTGTTCTTGATTTATACACCATTTTATTCCTAATGGTGAAAATGTTTTTGATTTATGGAGTGATAAAAAGAGATATCCAAAATCTAATATGTAAACAAAATGATGATTATTATTATTTATTTTTTTGAGATTGCTTTATCCAATGTTTAGGTTTCTATTCTGGAAATATATGCATATTAGAGCATTTTTGTATGAGATAATTTGCATATCAAAATGTATCATTTCTGAAAACTTTTTATACAGAATGTAATGTCTTAATGTACTGTGGTGTACAGCATAAACTGGAGAAGTATGGTGAAATCTATTTATGTGGTGTCTAGCCTGATGTCTAATCAAACATGAGTGTCAAGTTCAACATGCTATTTTTAGTTAGATAGTAGCATGGATGGAGTGCAAGTCATTCATATTTTTGGTCTATTTTCTCTGACTTTATTTCTATATATCTGTCAAAAGTTTATTTGGTCACACTTTAGGAGTAAACTAGCATATAGATAACCTCAAACCTAAGAAACAGAAGCCATTTTTGGAGGGTAATTTTGGTAACGAATCTGTTTCCCTTCCTAGATAAGACAGCTGTTGTTCCCCGAAGTGTGCAGCTTTTTCCCTTTTACAACTATAATGCTATTTATCATAAAAAATCAATTCGAGTGAATAGAAGTCTCGAAATGGACCATGGTTTGAGTTCTTACACTGATCTCAGTGAGCTTACACAGCAAATGGACTGCTGACTTACCTTTCTTGGTCCCCCTGATTTCATTTCATAAACATCGATAGTATAGTTTGATCTGCGACCAAAGCTGTCAAACTGGATATTGCCGGTCATCCCTGGCACCTGGACCTGCCAACAACAACAACAACAATAGGGTCATTCCTACAGTTTGGAGGATTTAATGTCCCCATGAAACAACACTGCATATTTTACATAAAATGTTAGTCAACTTTCATGCCACATGGTTTTTCAAAGGTCAAACAGCCACAAAACTCCTCCCCTCATTTATCTGATGGGGCGTTCGCAACTTCACAATGATTCCTGGGTAGGTAACTCGTGGAGAGGGTGCGAAAGTGCGGGCTTCGCTGAAGACCGCATCGAGAGCACAAAGGCGGTGCTCGTGAGCACACTTCTGAGCGCTGAAATGCCGAATGGGACACCCTACGGACCCGTACACCTGGCGAGCACGCGCAATTTAAGGCCACGAGACCGCGAGTCCACATGAAGTGTGCCATTTGGGATCCAGCCTTAGTTGAGTCAAGTTGAATTGTGGGATATAGAGCAGCTTGAAGTGTACATCAGAGCAGACTCGCTCCCTCAGTCAAAATCTGTCCATATAAACTTCCCTCGTCTACTTCACGAAGTGGAACGCACTTCAAAATGGCGGCAGGGATTGCTTAGGGTAGTTCGCGCGTGCATGTCTAAAAGTGGATTGGAACGCAGCCCATGAACAAAGCAAGAATCAGTCTGTTACACTTATTCAGTTGTGTTTATTCTTAGTTTCGTTTTCATGGACTTTTAGTTTGTTTTCATTAGTCACAGGTGTTCCTTTGTTTGTGTTTCCCGCCACTTATCAGTTCCCATGGAAACTAATCATCATCACAGCTGTGCGTCATTTAGTTCATCACCACGTGTATTTAAGTTCCTCACCTTCACTCAGTGTTTGTCTGGTCTGGTTAGGTTAGAGTTTATGTATAATCCTAATCATTTTTATCATCATCATCTGTCTGTCTGCACCTGCCTAACATACTGTAGTCATAATTTTTTCTCTATTTTCCTAATTTTTAGAAGACTTATTGCGTGATATTGCATATAATATGTCTGCCCTGTTGTATCAATTTATACTGGACATGAAATTGTTGTTAATATTTTCAAAAAATATATTATAAATGATCTAACTCTTCTGCTAGCATGTTGTTCTAGCTAATAATGGGCTTCATAAGCTTTAAACATCCACCCTGTTAAGTAAAAATGTCATGTAACAGGGTGGACGGACTCCACAAAATTTAAATCTGAAATCTGAAATATCTGGTCAGGATTATTTGGTTATACTAGCCTGAGCTTGACCAGTGTGTTTTCATGATAGATAGTCCAAAATCCACCAAACTGTAGGAATGACCCAAAAATAAAGAAACCCGTGAAATAACAATTCTGCTTTGAATCGTAAGAATACATTTGAATGTGTTGTAGTATCACGACTGAATCATACGGAGACATGACTCTGACCATCTGAATTAAACACTGAGAGATTACAAATAGTTATTGTCATTTTCGTAAAAGCTGAAAGACTCAAAGAAAGTGTACCATTTTGAGAGCTCGCTCGATGTCGATTCCTTGGCTCCAGGGGACGGCAGGGTTGGCCAGGCAGTCTCCGGCACTGCCCCGTCGGGACACGTCGACTCGCTGGCGGCGCAGGTACCGGAACGCCTCCGCGATCACCAGGATGGCGTCGTAAGACAGCGCTGAAGTGTACTGTACACAACAACCGGTAAGCACCTCACATTAACAACGCTTTAAAATAAGCAAACACATTATCGGTAAGTAAACACTTTGAAGAGGGTTAAAATAGGCTGCCCTCTTCCAGGTCCACATGTTGATGTACATAATGAAGGATAATTGCGATGCATTACTGCATGTAATCATAGTAGGCAAAGGGGTGTAGCTTGCACATTGTTTCTTGCTATGTAAAGAGTGTTAACCAGGTTTCTAATTACAGAGATATGTAAAATGTTTAGTTATGTGAGACTCTACAGGGTTTTGCTGCTATTGTTGTGCAACCAGTAATTACATCCCATTTCAACCAAGAAAAGAGAACAAGCTGGCATCTGCTCATTTGCTGTGAGCTACACTGTTGTATTGTTTTGTATCTCTTCAAAGCGACAATAGCAAGAAATTTAGCGACTAAAATTAATGCAATATAACAAAAGTAACATCAAAGGAGACATACATTGCACATTTACATTCTCAATTCAAAATGCCTTCTGATGCCTTCATTAAAATACTGTCTTGGAAAAGACTTTTCACACACAAGTAAAGTGTGTGTGGCTGAATGTGCACATTTCACGTTTTGAAAGATATTCATAATTTATGTTATAATGCATTATATATTTTCATAAATAATTGTAACTCAAGTTAAAATGCATTATAATATTTGCAGATTCATTGTTACTTCTGAAATTGGTTGTTTGTTATGTGCATTATACTAAAGGCGTAACATAAGTATTATAATGTATTATGACTGTGGTTACAATTATTCATGAGATCATGCAATGCATTACAAGGCATAAGAGAATTTTTTTTTATTTTTATAATGCATTATATATAAAGGCTTTAAGTAAAGTGTTACAGAATAAATCAAAATGTAATAATAAAATGACCCATTGAGGTGAAATAATTTTCATAAAAATAATGTCACAGTGCAAAATATAGTAGTGGTCCCCTAAAAAAAGCTTCATTTTATTTATGGAAAATATAATCTTTCGCTTTTTGGGTGACTTTTCTTTATAACATTCAGGTGTGTTTAAACACTTCTGTGCCAGCTCACTGGTTCGATGAAAGCACAGTCATTTCTTACCCAGCCATCCATAATAAAACCTTAATTAAATGGCATTTGAAATCTATTCATCTCATGATCATTGTTTAATTAGATGTAAATTGAGCCCCAGCTTTAATAGAACCCCGGGCTGAATGTCAATATATCGACTGATGCAAGGAAGGAAAAATGAAAGAAAACAGTCAAAGAAAGAGAAAGTCAAAGATCAGAAGCTCTAAAAAATGCTGGGTTGTTTTAACCCAATGTTGGGTCAAATATGGACTAACCCAACGTTGGGTTAAAAAAATGCAAATTGCATTTTGGACAAAATCAAAAATGGACAAAAATGCAATTAAAAAATGGACAAATTGCATTGGTTACATTAAAAATGTAACCCAACGGCTGGGTTTGTCCATTTTTAAATTGCATTTTTAACCCAACGTTGGGTTAGTCCATATTTGACCCAACATTGGGTTAAAACAACCCAGCATTCAATGATTTTATGTTGTTTAAAAAAAAAGAAAAAAAGACCTTCAGAGGTGTGTTTCTAGCTTCAGGAAACTCTCTTTCATCTAGACGGTCCCATCTCTGGAGAAACTGCTGTACCACTGAGTTTTCAGGATTGATTATCTGGAAGCCGCTAATGTTTGCTCCGCCGAGAAACACCTTGTCCAGACTGATGTTGGTGAAGCCCTGTGGAAAGAGATGAAAAAAAATGAAAAAAAGGAGAGTTAGGATATATATAACAAACATCATGTTTTTGTAGAAATTGAAGGTCTCGTGTGTATAGAGTGAATGTACAGTAAGTGGTCAAATCTCTGGATTAGCAACTTGATGTTTCTGGTTCAAAACCCAAAAGGGGAAAAGCGTAATATGGCCAATCACTGGGGTTTCTTGAGTATACACAGGTATTACATATATATCTCACTGCATATTATTACAAGTAGTAGTTTCCCATTGTGACCCCCACATGTGCGTCAAGGTAAGTGAGTATCAGATCATTTATGACATGTCAAGGTTGCCCACAAAAACTGACATTCATGATTTAAAGTTATTACTTCAAAAAATTGAAATGGAGGTTTTAAAATATTTACTGAGAAGTGTAAATGCACTTGCATCTAAGGTGTGTTGAAAAATATGGTAACACTATATTAGTGTCCTTGTTACATGTTACATTTACTTACCATAGTAATTACAGTAAATTATGCATAATTACATGCAACTAACCCTCAACCAAATCCTTATCCTACCCGGTAACACTATAGTAAGTACATTTTGTTAATTAATATTACTCCGTAATTAAATGTATAATTACACTGTAACAATGACACCTTAAAATAAAGTCTAACCAAAAAGATAATACCATTTTTTTTTTTGCATCCAACATTTTGTTGACAATAAAAATGTTCATTTTCTTGAACATTCTTATTTGCCAATGAACTTCCATTATTTCTCTCTTGTTTAGTTAGTGTGTGAAGCTGCTGAAACTCACCAGATTGGCAATAACGTAATGGTAACCCCGACTGTTCTTTCCGAGTGTCACAACCTACAGGAAAGAGAATCAATAACAGTTTACAATCCATGTAAGAAGAGCTCAGGGGCCGTATATCGTCCCTCAGGTGAGCTTCTCTCTCCATTTACTCTGTCTTAAGTGACAAAGACACTCCACAATGATGGATGTTTCCACATGAAGCGACTGGCAGTCTCTGATGTGCTTCCTACTGTACACATGGCCAAATCTCAACATAACTCTGCCCTCCTGGGCGTCTGTGATGCCTCTCTGGCCCTGCAACCTTCACCTCAGACCTCGGGTCTTAGTGGCCTTTAGTGAAGCGTGCAGACAGTGTTCACTTCAGGCAGGGGCGCAACGGCACATCAGCTGAGGGGTATGCAAGATCAGTGTCGGTGAATTTTGGGGTTTAAATATAATTTAGTCTGAAGCAATATTCTCATCAGTGTTCTGTCAGCTTTTACATACTTAAATCTGCATATTTGTGATATTTTCTATTATTCAGCATATTTATTTTCTAGTTATTTACCTTTATAAAGGTCCATTTTTATTTTTACTTTATTGAATGTATGCATATTTCATGTCAAATTCTTACATTTGATCAATAAATTCAGTTATAATAATAAAACGGGGCTATCATCAATCAAACTAAATAATTTACACTGCAAAATTGCAACTGCAATAAATAGCCAAATGTCATGAGATTAATGTTTTAAATAAATATTTGAATATACAAGAAAAAAAAAATGCAATGATAGTTTTAAACATGAAACTAAACCGCCAATAGGTGGCGGCAAGTGGCCATCTTAATAAGTGAATCATTGAGTCATTCATTCAAACGATTCGTTCAAAACGCTGAATCATAATAATTCAGTAAAACACCGCGATGATTGTTTTGAAAACTCAACATTTTGAATTTCTACCTCAGTATGTTTCTTCGGTGAGATTATCATGTGCTGTTGGGCTCTTTTTTTCCCGATTTCTTTCACTTGCCCCTTCAAAAAAAAAAAAAAAAAACTTTCCCCAAACAAGCAACAATGTCGAGCCCTGAAATGCAAAGTTGAACCAAAGTTAGGTTGTTTAACAAACAATTTTTGATTATTTATAAAGTTTTATTAAAGGAGTTTTTCAAATCATTATTTTGACACAATGGCGCCCCCCTCCCGTCTGGCGCCCCTCTGCACTGCACACACTGCATAACCCGTTTTTGCGCCATTGACATCAGGGACATAATTTTCTCATTTATGATCCTGAGTGATGAGTCCTCGTGATTCATTTTGAAATAAGGCAAGATCTCACACACTGTAAAAACTGATTTGTTTGAAGTTGTAAATGAAACTATTTCAATCTTTCTACTTTCTCATGGTCAGTTCAATGTGTCACTTGCCATTTCTTTGTAATTATTTGTGAAATTTAGGTAGCAATTTCTGAGTGAAAATTGTTTCAAAGAATCCTATTTCTAATTATTTTATTTTTTTATCAAGCTAACATTCTGTGGTTGAGACACAAGCACATGTAAGATACAGAAATGCTCTGCTTTTTGCTTCTTCTTTCTTTCTGCTCTGCCCTTGAAGTACCCCTGAGTTTTATCTCTTAAAACTCATCTTTGATTATCAAAATGACATATAAAAAACAACAAAAAAACTTGTAACCCCACACCTTTGCTTCATTTATTATACGCGGATGCATGGATATGCAAATTGCCCCCTGCCTCCACTCACTCACAGCAGCTCGATATAAAACCTCGTTTTTGAGAAAATTTAATTTAGTTAATGCAAATTGAAAAGACAATAAAGATTATCACCCTTTTTTCCATGTGTTGAAAATGTAGCACAAGAGAAGTATGCCTGCTTGCGCACACTGGTCAATTCTGACAGCAGCAACACTGCAAATTCAGAACATGCTATGAAATGGAAATACTATCACAGAGTTCCTGAGCAGAAGATCATGAAGGAAAGAGCAGAGAACAAGTGAGCAATAACACTATTCTAGACAGAACCACTTGTTCAGCCAAAAATGAAACTCTTGTCACCATTTATTAACTCTCATGTCTTCTGAAATGAGATGTTGTGCAGAACACCAGTAGACAGTGACTAGGCGCTGTCAAGCCCAAAAAAGAATGAAAAGAACCATAGCAGTAGTTTCCATGACTCATGCGTTACATGTTTTCTGCTGTTTTTTTTTGTGGAAAACAGAACAAAATTTCAGTTGTTAAAAAATATTCTAGTTATCAAAGGCCCTGCTTCCACCTGCTGTTAAGATGCGTTTTGGTCGATCGGATCACAAGTAGACGAGGGAGACACATTCCCATTGACTTTGTCCACTTTCATCCACTTCTGTCCTGACTTCCTCGAGGGGAGGGTCTATGGGAAAGGTAAATGTATGTGTTTTTTCAGATCTTTCATTCTAATGGACGTAATCAGCTGATGCAATTTACATATGAACGTGCCCAGAAATGATGGGAATACACACGGAGAGAAGCATCTTTGTTTCTGCTCTGACAGCCGCGAGACCAGCCGAACGCTGTGAGCGTATGTTAGAAATCAGGAAAGGTGAGAGAACGTTGTGTTTGGTACGTTCATCTTCAAACCAAACTTGGGTGTCCGGCCGATAAAGTTTAAATCCTGTCTGGCTAGAGCTAATGTTTACTCATTAGGTCAGTAGACAGAGAGCAGACGGTCTTCTTTGTCTTTTCGAACACAATCACAAGAGTGTTTCAACTACCTCTGGAAGTGGTGGAAACTGGACAAGCTCAAAACCCTTTAGACCCCATTTACACCAGTATTTAGTGTCGTCCACTTGTGATCCGATCGACCAAAAAGCATCTTAATACAGGTGTAAACAGGGCCAAACCATTGATTGGTCACAAGACACATGAGAACCAATGCCATTTGGCTACTCAAACCCAGCATGACGCATGTTCAAGTTTTAATCTAACACAAAGCTCTTACATGGCTTCAGGTTACAGGGAATACAGCACAGTCATACTCATGGTCATTTTAAGGACCCTTTTTGTCCTTTAACTAAATGCTTTCTATAGTGGATATTTTAAAGCATAAACAGTATATGTGTCTGTTTGTGTTCTGCATTAGAGAAACCCTCCTATGGATTTGGAACAACATAATTGTGTGTTGATAATGACAAAATTCTCATTGTTGTGTGAACCTTCAACGATTCCCCAAAACCTCATAGACTGCGACATGATGCATCCGTAGCTTTTGCCGTAATGCCCTTGACTCTTGGCTCCACTGAAGGTTTCTGGAGCCAGTAAGGTCATCAGTCCTGTCCCACAAACAAATACAGCCACGGGCTCCTCACACCTGAGCGAGAGCTGGCGGAAGAACAGAGATCTCCATGATCTTCACCGCCTGCGAGCCAGCAGGACGACTCTACAACCTTGATGGGGAAACAGCCAGAGCCTAATGACACGAATCCATTCACAGGGTCCAGGCCAAGACCTGATGCAGAGCACCACAGCTAACAGAGCACATCAAGGAGTTTACATGTGGACTGCACCAGTCCTTTAACTTCAAATAACCAGGGATATTCCTTTAACAGGGATTTTGCTGTATTCTACCTTTCCTTTAGTGTGCAATATAATAGTTTGTGATCTGCTAAGTTACGAATTTCAAGCCAAAGGGAGTGAGTCTCTTCAACAGAAAACAACTGCCTGAAACAGCTTGTTTGTTGTCTTGCCATTAGGGCTGAACGATTAATCGCACTTTCCATGCAATTTTTAAATCGCAAAGGCTGCGATTATTTTTTTAAGCGCAGCTTGTCATTGATGTACGGCTCTGTAAACGCTGCTCCACCTGAAAGCACTGTGAGTTTGAGTCACTTATAACGTGCATTTGAAAAAACAACAATGTGACGGTTGGTCTGTGTGGTACTTGTCCCGCCTCTTCTCCACTGTGATTGGATGGCTGGGTGAACAGTGACAGTGATGAATGCTGCGTTTTACTTAAAGTTGAACATTCTTCAACTCTCGTCGACTGATAAAAAATGCAGAACAATCAGCACTTCAGGGTGAAATAAATGCTCAGCGCCTCATTACACTCCTGGCGTTTTAAAAATGTGGCGCTCCTATTGAAAACAATTGGAAAAATACGCCAGCCGCGCCAGACGAAGGAAATGAAGGAAAGATTATTTGTACATTGGAACATTCTTGATCACTCGAGCGTTACTTCAAAGCGTCATCAGCTGCAAATGCCCTCGGGTGGGTCGCGAGACTTAAAAAATGGGTCGCCAGGATGATTTAAGGAAAATATAATTAAATTTAAAAACAAAATTTGTTTTCATAAAATCATAGTCTATAGGCCTATGTAAAAGAAACACGCGAAATATGGCTATTTAAACAATGAATAGATTAATAAAACGAAAGAAAAAACTGACAGCATGCTGCTGAGTTTGGTTCATTTCTGTGAGTCGCGGCACCTCACAAACAAGTTGACGGAAAGGAAACCGAGACGGCAGTTTGTTTGTTTTCTTTATTTTACGAAAGCACAATGTTGTGTTTTATTGCGAGTGTACACAAGTATAAATAAATACTTTGCAGTTTCGAATGATGTCCTGTATGAACAAAACAACGGAGTATATTTTTATGATTCCATCGCGCCGGCGCCTCACACACACACAACATATTCCAGCATTGCAATCTTGACATCGCAGCCGGTTCATTATCAAAATAAAATAGTCAACCTTACATAAAAATTACACTGCTCTGTGTAAATAGTCAGTAGCCTTCAATTCGTGCCATTCAGCGTAAGCACCGCTCCACTGTGATGTTTCCACATGTGAAGAGGGTGATTTTTTGAAGAGGGATCGATATTGGAACGTGAGTGAAGTACAAAGAAGCCCATGGGCGTAATTTCCTATGGGGACAGGGGGGACAAGTCCCTCCCACTTTTCAAAATCCCAAATCCCGTTTGCTATTTATTTATATAGTGTGCACACGATGTTCCCGGATGCGGACTCGCGCATCGACTCTGGGTCCTGCTCCTCCGTGGTATCGCGGTTGCGGGCGATGAAATGCCAGAAACAACAACAGGTGACTTTAAGCTATCGTTATATGATCCCGCTCTTATTCATGCAAATGCTTTTAAACCATTCATGCGCGACAAGACAAAAGAGAACGCGCTGTCAGTGAATGTCCTCCTGACACACACACACACGACCCACAGATAGACTCGCGCCAGTATCAAGAACAACACACATGCATGCCAAAATGTCCGTTTTGTCGAGTATCCTCACAAGAGCAGTCTTAAATGAGTTAAATAAAATCTTAAATGAAAGTAAAGAGTAGTGAGAGAATGGGATGCGTGAGATCGTCAGCAGCGGCTGGTCCTAAAGTGGCAGCAGCTAATTCTCTCTGTCAGTAACGTTAACCAAAGGACAAAGAAAACAGAGAAAATTACTAATGGTGCGTTCAAGTCCTCCTGGGAAGTTCGTACGTACGAGGTGGGAAGTCGTGCTTATAACGGCATGTGCGTTCAAGTCACTTTCGTCGGAGCAAAATGGCGGAGTACTTTCTCTTAATTAATTACACAAAAATACAGTAAGGTTCTTAAACTCTTGTTCTAGAAAATGAAGAACAAAGAAATGTGCATCAGGTGTACTTTGTATTTTTATGTTTTTAATTAATTTATGAAGCCACTGCCAACACATCGTTACATGTTGCATTGTTATATTATAATACTATCATATTCTGTGTTGGCGATTAGCTGTTAATAGAAAAGCCTGACAATATCACAGCTAAATACCTTTACGTATTGTGTATTCCGCCATGTTAATCACTGACACGCCCCCAACTCGTAAAGATCGGAGCTTAGAGAAAATCCCGAGCTCCCCACTGGTATTTACGACATTGTGGTGGCGTTCAAGTGCGTTCAACTCGTAAATACGATCTATACGAGATGACTTGAACGCACCATAACTGCTAGCTTTAATAAGGATTTATCTATATTTAGTTTAATTTATGCAGTGCTGAATGCTTTGATAACCTTATGCAATTGCTGTATATTTCATACCTGTTAGACAGGAAAGGCACAGGTAAATATGACATTTATAATGGGTTTATGTAAGGTTTGTTTTAAGTTCACTTAAATTAAAAGTTGTTATATTTTTTGAAGCCTAATAAATATTTAAAATTTGGGGGGATAATCATTTTCATTTTTTCTTAGAAGCCTATAATAAATAATAGTTTAGCATCCAAATAAATCGCGAATATGGAAAAAAAATGATTCGAATGAGAGAGTTACGTGAGCCCAACACCGCTACTTTCACTTTCGCTTTAAATGATTTCGTTTTGGCTTGTTTATAGATATTTTTTTCATTCTTGTTCTGTTCTGAATATCATTAAATTTAAAGGATTTGTTGTGGAATATTTTTAGCGAATTTTTTAAGCATACAGCAAACGATAGTAGGCTATTAATTGGTTAAAATTCTTACAATGGTTAATGGTTAACCGGTTAATTAGCATCCCTGTAGCTTTAGCTAGATCAAAAGAGTGCAGAATTAACTTTGCGTTGCGATCGCGTCACGGATAAGCCACTGCACGTGCATCATCAAAAGCGGTTGTTAAGAAAAGGCTTAAGAATAGGCCTATATATAGGCCTATGGGTCACGTCAAAAAAAAAAAAAGGGGTCGCTCTTGAAAAAGTTTGAAAACCACTGCAGTACATCATATGTTTCTGGCAGAGAATGAAAAATGAATGAGCTGCTGCAGCAATGTGCAGAATGAGAAAAATAATGTTTATAAAAATAATAATGTGACCTTGTAAATGAAAATAATACTGCATATGAGCACTTTAAATGATAATATTCAACAGCTATAATATTTCACAGTAGCAGATTACTGAAATCCCAGCGTGTAACATAGACGCTGAAGGTGGGCTGATTTCTGAGAGGCATTATGGGGCTGGATTACAGTTAATGTGAAGTAAATACCCGAAGATTCCTCGCTCACTTTGTAATATTCCTCCCCCGGCTGACACATCGATCCCACCTCTAGCACTGTCACCTTTGTCTTGGCCGGCTAGAGAGAGATTTGGTGTCCTTGAGGGAAGTTTTCACCCCCCCGCCGTGATGGGCAAAGACAGACCGGAGTGACCCAGCGCTCGCCCACAGGCAGAACCTATTACTCACACGGGTCTGACAGAGAGAGAGAGAGAGAGAGTGAGCCCAGTGCATGGGCAGAAATGAAAGCAATTGCAAAGCATTCAGTCCAGAGGTTCAATAAAAGCAGACTTCAGACTGCTGGGTCATTACAGCTCAGGCGTGACCTTTAGCTAAAACACGCAGAGCTGGGTTTAGGACTCATGCGCCATAAACAGTTTGACTGTTTTTGGAAAATGATGTTAAATGGCATTGCAGAGATTATATAATTGCTCTTCCCTGCAGTGAGCGCTTAGGGTTTCATCTCTTGGAGGTTGATGAAGAAAATGATATTGGATATTACCATGGAAGAAAACAAAATGAATGAGAAAAAATAAAAAAATAACTAGATTTGCATTTCCTAGAGGAAATATCAGCACTTGCAAATGAGCAGTGTGAACATTTTAGGTAAAATAATACAAAAAAGATAGCAATAGATGAAGAAATGGAGAGAAAGAAATATGCCAAACGAATGGCTAAATATATGTAAGAAAGAAAAAAAGCATTCACGATAACTCAATATGTAAATCAGTTTAAAAAGAAGACCAACCGCAATCTTGTTTCCAACAAATATTCCAATGACATCATCAGTGTTGGTTAGAAAATTTCTTTCTTTCTTTCTTTCTTTCTTTCTTTCTTTCTTTCTTTCTTTCTTTCTTTCTTTCTTTCTTTCTTTCTTTCTTTCTTTCTTTCTTTCTTTCTTTCTTTCTTTCTTTCTTTCTGTGCCTAAAAAATGGGTTTAAAAACAAATAAGTTTGCTCTTTTGACTATGGGCCAGATATGGGCCAGTGCAAACCCTCTTATGGCATTTAAAAACTACTGTCAAGATTTACTAAAGACATGCAGTGTAAAATTAGCGCTGAACGTGTGGACGGGGTTATTTTTGCGGCTGACCTTATTGCATATGCATTTGTAGGAGTTTTCCCTTTCAAATTTATGGGAGAAGAGAATGCAAGGTGATTTACTAAGGTTTGCACTCGTCGAGTTACTGGTATTCACACCATTATTTACCGCCCAAAAAAGCATGTCTTAAACCAGACGCAAATTGGTATATTGCGTTGGTCATTATGGAAATGATCCGCTGTGTCTGTCTTCTTTAATGTGTGTGTCGTCAGTAGATCATGAGCAGAACTTTCCTCTCCCATCTGTGCTTTTATAGGATCGCGCTATCACACTAATTTGCCGTTTAGTAAATCTGGCCCAATGTGTTAAATTAGTCCAGAATGGTATGGATTGAGGTTTATGATACCAAACTTTGACCGGAAAAAATGTAAATATCGATTTATTTATCAGTTTGATGTCACAGTTTTTTTTATATTTAAGTATAAGTTTATTTAAAAAAGTGACACACCTAAGGCTGCAAAACAAAGACTGAATGCAGTCTGTATGTTATGCGGTTTGTACAATTAATTACAGAATGGTATGGAGAAGAATAAAAAAAAGAATGAGGTTGTTCAATGCAGTGTTCGTAAGCACTGTGCCTAAAACAAATAATGAACAGTAGGAAGCGGGTATAAATGCGAGTCTTGTCTTATCTTACCCACAGCATGGGTGCAGCTCGGGTAACAAAAAAGCTGCAGCATCATCAATTCCTCCACCAACACTTACCTCATGGCATGACCAATCAATAAGCGTTCTTCAAACTCATTGAGGGTTGAGACTGGGGGAGGACAAATGGCCACAAACGCATCCCAAAAGCTCTCTCGAACACTCAGTTATCTTCATTTTTCCTCCCTCAGGCTAGCTTTTATGTGGGCAGGCCAGAAGCCGGAGTGATCCCGAGGGGATACATCCTAATTAACTGGCAGGAGCATCTGTACCTCTCCTGTCCTCTCGACTGCTTTGAATTTAAACCTCTGTGAGCTGAGCAGGTCTGGCCCTTTTCCAAAAGACAAACCAAACACACTAACCAATTTGAATCCAGGTATCATTCCTCTAAAACACCAGGACACTTTATAATATTGGTTTCCACTCAAATTACTATTGTTGCGTCGGGTGCACAGTGCAAAGCCTATTCTTATGTGCATTTAAGTGTAACACCTTCCAGAATTGTAACACTTTAGAATAATGGTCCATAATTAATAGGTAACTATATGGAAAAATGAGTACTTCTAAATGAACACTTCAGCTAATACTATTAGCTAATATGGAAACAAGGTTAACTAAACAGTAGGTAAAATCACCATTTACGACTGAGATAGTTCCTTATTAGGTAATCAATAATTACTGAGTGAGATTAGCCTCATTAAAAACTAATAACTATGACAAATTATAAAGAATTACCAATTATTTAATTAATTTAAATTACCAATTAAACCAATGTTTGATATGCGAGGAATTGTCAAACTGTAAATATGGTCATACAATGCATCATTAATCCCTCAAGTGTTACATAGTTACTCTTCAAGAACTACACGTGATATGGATGGATGGATGGATGGATGGATGGATGGATGGATGGATGGATGGATGGATGGATGGATGGATGGATGGATGGATGGATGGATGGATGGATGGATGGATGGATGGATGTTTTTTATATAAGCTCTGCAGAAAAAAAGATTCAGGTTTCATATTAGAAAGTCAGGTGATGATAACCTGAAGTATTTGATGGGAGTAAAGAAGAAGGAATTGGAAAAACTCTATGGTTATTAACACCCATAGTTTCTCGGTGGAAAGCCCTCAGAGGTCGTAATTATTGATTGTTTAAACAAACTGAGGAAATATAATAAGAAGAACACACATTTTCAAAAGGATCAAGTGGACCTTTTGTGGCTTTTCATCTAAGACCAAGTGGCTTTTCATCTAAGACATATGCTATGAAAAAGCTGTGAAAAATTCTAAGAAGCTCTCCGTATCAATGTTTTCCTGTTAAAGGTTGTAGAGTGAGATCCTGAGCTAAAAAAATCAATCCTGCTCTCTGGCTCTGTGATCATTTCGTCACCTCCTTTGACCTGAGAGATGACCCAGCAAATGGTGTCCGGATCCTGCTGAAACCAGCAACATCACTAGGGTGAACATCGGTCCAGTTTTAGGTCAGACCAGTGCTCATGTTGTCGGTACTCTGACCACACACAAGATACGTAGAATCAGGCTATTCATTAATTGCATACATCGTGCATTCTGAGCTTTTATAAGTTGTATGAACTGAACAGATCAATTATCTGTGCAATATGACTGAAGCCCAATTGTTTAATTGTGCATAAGTGAGCCGTTCATATCGCGATGCGACTCTGATGTGCAACCCATTTGAATTCTATTGAGAATTTACCGCTTTAAAACGCTAGGGAGAAAGTCAAACATGATCTAGAACAGCCACAAAAAAGACTGAGAAAACATCATCCTGCACCAACATTAAGCTTTTAAAACTCGTGACCACCTTTACTAGAATTGATCACATTCTATTGTATTTATTGGGGTAGATTTGGACTAACTAGAATTTATAATAGATAATCTGTTAAGAGATTTGACTTTTCACTAAGAATTGATATTATAACTGTGGCATGTAGTAGCTATAGTTTCTAAATGTGTAGCTTGCTATTTTTCATAACAAATGCTATAAATAAAAAAAGTCAACATTGGCCTTAGCATGGTAATGAGGAGCCTTCAGCGGTCTTATCTGTAATTATATCTTTATTGTAACAAATGCTATGGTTAAACATTTACAAGAACTATGTTACTTTTTCATAAGGCCAAGTACAAGTTAGAATCAAGAGCTTTAAATTCTGGACCTTCTTGAATTATTGATTAAACAATTGGTTTTCCCCATGAGTAAATTGTGTTCTGCTAATAATGACAGATATTATGAAAAACTGGTTCTCTTTCATAGAGATGCAATTTCCCTGGCTTATGAGGTGCGGAAGCTTCCTTCACCTCTGGGCGTCAAAGCTCACTCTACTTGGAGTATCGCGTCCTCCCAGGCTCTTTTCAAGGGAGTTCCTTTAGAGGATATTTGTGTGGCGGCAGGTTGGTCCTCTCCACACACTTTTATTAGGCTTTATAACTTGGATTTAGATGCGGCCCCAGGTTCCCGGGATCTTTCTGTATGAACTGGTTGCCTAGGTCCTAGTTGAGTCTGGCTTAGCAAAAAAAAAAAAAAAAAAGTTATAGGAAAGTTCCTTGTTGGCCCAGATCCGGCAGCGCTTAGCTTGGTGTGTGTGGTATATCTTTCCCATTGCATCATCGCTACGCAGCGTCGAGTGAACATATGAAAAAGAACGTCTCGGGTTACTCATGTAACCCATGTTTTCTGAATAGGGAACGAGACGCTGCGTTCGCTGCCAAGCTCCTTTTGCTGCCTAGGGGCTTCTTCTTCTTCATCATTGGAAAATCTGAAGAGCAGATGGCGTGTTCACTATGTAAAGGGTGAGGGACGTAGCGCCGCTGAGGAAGCGCCTATGCCATCAGGCCAATGAATTGCCGTGATTCTATATGGGTTCAGACAATCAGCACCGCCCTGAGGGCGCTCCCATTGCGTCATCGCTACGCAGCGTCTCGTTCCCTATTCAGAGAACATGGGTTACGCGAGTAACCCGAGACGCTTTCAGATATTCCAAGAAATGACAGGAAATTATCATGTTCCGTATAAGAAAATTTTAAAGTCCCCCTGTGGTGAAAATCTAGTTTTAATGTTGTTTATATGTCTATGTGGTGTTTTTAATATTCTTTATGACAAACCATGTGCAAATTCATAAGTCGACAGCATTGCTGAGTATTTTCTCCGTAAAACTGCAGTGAACCAAAGACAGTCTCAAAAACACGCTTTGAAATCGCTGGTGTTTCTGACGTCACAAACTACCTTGTAACCAATCAGATCAACATGCAGGCGGGCTTTAGCATATCCCCATAACTAGCAGGGGGGAGTCTCAAGAGATGCCAGGTTATCCTGGTATATTTTTGTTGACAGGAAAAATCAGGTACATTCAGCAATATAGTGGGTGAATTATGTATATGATGTAGATAGAATGTTATGATGAATCATATGTCTTTCTCCACTGACGTTCTGAGTTGTTCAAAGCGTTTCTAGAAGGCAGCTGCCTAAAACATGGTTTGTGTTACCAACAAATTATCAGTTGTTTGATAACAGTCAAGCAAAAGGCTAATCATATTAATTACCATTATGTGTCCAATGTTGTAGAGAGCGATACATAAAAAAAAAATAACACTTACATTTGTGTTTAAATATGAGTTTTCAGCAACAAAATGATTGACTACAGGGGGAGTTTAAGTAAAGAGAGTTTGATTTCCCATGGCACCTGTAAAACGGATCACACACTTAAAACCCCCAGGCCCATATTTTAATGATCTAAGCACATGGTCTAAAGCGCAGGACGCAAGTGCACTTAGGGTGTGTCCGAATCCACTTTTGCTAGTTTAACGACGGTCTAAAAGGGTTGTCCCTATTCTCTTAACGAGTAATGGGTGTGTTTTGAGTGTAACGTACAATAAACCAATCAGAGTCTCATCTCCCATTCCCTTTAAAAGCCAGTTGCCCTCACGGCATGGCGGATTCGCTATTTACATGACGGAATTTGCAAGTGGAAAGACTGAACGCGTCTCTAGAGAAAGGAGACCATCTACGGGACAAGCCAGATTCCACAATATCTTTATGTACACAATATTAATCTTTTACATTGTAATCCTTTTAATTTTAATGATTGCCATGTTTGTGTGCTGCTGTGCATCTCTGTGTATGTAATAAGCAGAGTGTGTGTGTAATAAGCAGAGTGTATGCGCGTAAAAAAAAAATATATATATATATACTGCACCATTGACTTTAGACCAGGTTTCAGTTAGTCAATGGCTATTTCAGTCTATTTCAGTTCCTCAAAATATCAACGCGCCAACAATGCGCCAGAACACACCTCGGTTTCAGACCAGCAGCCCATGGGCGAACAGATGGGCGCAAATGCATTTGCTATTTAAACAACGTGGTGCAGGACGTGAAAATGAAAACTGCGTCGAGCTGAAGCTAGCAAATAGCACTTGCGTCATGCCTGGCGCTGCATTGCTCCGGTTGTATGATAGGGCCCTTAATGTTCAAATCTTGCATTTGACTATCAAAAGTAGAAACACAAAGAGTGTGTGGATTACTGTTAGTGTATTTTAATTAAGATTTTGGATTACCCTCTTTACTGTGTTTGACTATTGCCTGTTCCTGAATCCTGTTTCTTTCCGTCTCACTCTGTTTGCCTCCTGCAGTACAACTCTAACCCCCTAATCCCATTAGATTGTTAAAGTGACACGTTAAACGCTCTCCAGAGCCTGTGAGCTTTTAAGAGATTTTAAGGCCTCGGTCTTTAGGATTTACCTCAGATGACTCGAGCTTTGTTTTATTTTTGAGTCTTACTTTTTCAGCCTGCTTCTGTTGTGGGTCTAATGGGGTAGTTTACTCAAAATCGACTTCTGTCAGGACATGAGGGCAAGAGAATGATGAGAAAATGTTCATTTTCGGATGAACTATCCCTTTAAGTCTGTTATTAGCCTTTTATACACAGACCTTCAGTTCAACATTCAACCCTGAAACATTTCTTTGTAAAACAAGGTAGCCACAAATTATGTTTTAAATGACTAAAATGATTCATGGATAATGATGCTTATCTTTAATCTTTTAATTTTAATGTGTAAGTCTAAAACTGAGTTATACTACCAGAATTTATTCATTTAAAGTAGTTGGGTTGTATTCTGGGTTAGGCTGGTTTGTAAGCTTTTCATTCAAAATTTGTTTTATTGATTGAATAAATTATTATAGGATCTTCACTATAAAGCAAACTGAAAGTGAGGAGAGTTATGAGAACATTAGGAATAAGTGACAGACTAAGGGTACGTTTACACGACAACGATCCAAGTAAAACTGAGAAGTTTTTCCTTTGAGTTTTCCGCGCACAGACATTGCCAAAACGATCTCCACTTTCAAAAACTTGCACATAAAAAAACCTGCTTTCAAAAGTTTGCGTTTTCAGGCACCCAAAACGGCATTGTCGTGTAAACGAACGGCCAAAACACATACAAAGTTTTACGTTCTTGGTTGAAAACGGTGTCGTGTAAACAGCCCCTTAATCTCCCTGTGTCCTCTGTCCTGTGCCAGTTTGTCATCAATTGTTGCCCTGTAAATGGTGTTCTCCTGTTATGTCCTGACCTGCCGCGTCCCGTCCCATCCAGTCCTGCCATGCTGGTCTGTTTTCCCCTACAGGGTGTTTTTTTTTTCTCTCTTTTTTTGAATTGATAAAGGCCCACATTGCTCCGCGTCTTTGAGTCCTCGCTCATCTTTCACCTCAACTCTGACACGTTCCCTCTTAATCGATTAACAGAAGTGTTCGCTTTCCTTTGTGACCATTACAAAATCAATCAACAAACTTGCCAACTAATATTGCACTGGGAGTATATTTTTCTCAATTTTCTATTCTATTTTATTTGATAAATATATTTTGTATTATATCAAACACATGTAATTATAACTATTGGTTTACATATTAATTTGATGGATTTGTAAAATATTTGTATACTTATTTCCTGCTTGGCCTTCTACTGTAAAAACAAATTTTAGCCAGGCATATCTGAATGAATTCAAAGGTGCAACTCCATCCTGAAAGAGACCTATTCTTTATGCTCCATGGTGGCAGATCTAGCAAGGCTTCAGTGAAGCATTGGCTCTCAATGCATTGCATTTTAATAATTTTCCTCCCACGCTCCCGTCACATCCTGGCTCTCTGGTAAGTGCTGCATATTGTATCTTACAGTTAGTCCCAGATGTCATTTATTCATCCCACCATAACCCCGAGGTTATGATGGACAGATTGATGCCTTCACGCAAACTTCAGCACAGAAAGTCCAGGTAGAGCCAATGCCCCGCCAAAGACCCTCTGAGACTCATCAAAGAATGTGTGCATTCATATGCAATCATAACAGAGAGACACAAATCCTCCTGGGAATTGCATCAAATCCTTTCCAAAGCAGATATTGGCTCTTTGTAGCACTATTTACCATATTCACACATACAGAAGATCGACACATGAGATGTAGCACTGCCTCATGACAGGCCGTCACGCTCTCACGTGGTAAAATGACACATCCTGAGTGTAAACCCCAGATCACAAGCTAGTTTTCCTCTTGAAAAGGCACAAGCCCCTCCGTGCTTCCACTGCAGGGCCACTGCTTATAAATTATTGCGATGGGTTGACATACTCAGTATAGCAGGGCAGTAAAAGCTGTCACCATTGCTCTTCGCGAAGCTTAACTCAGCTGTTGAAACCCTCTGGAGGCCGGCTCCCATTCCCAGTCTGTGCCGAGCAGCTCGAGATCACAAAATTCAGATGGATTACGGCGAGCAGAAGTCTATAGCGCGGTTCTCCTGTCTGGGATCAGCTCTCGCTGCTGGTCTCTGAAGAACCGCAGTCCAGAAACTTATCTCGGCTATCAGTGTCAGCAGGGCCGGGGAGATTAGTTCAATTAGATCCAGTTTAGCCAATACATGCTGAGTTCGGAAAAGGGATTAAAAAACATGTGTGCTCCAGGGGGCAATAACACGGGATTCCCACTGTAATTTCCCTAATTCCTCTCCTGCCTACACGTTTTCACCCTTAAATCAGCTGCAATATTTAGGAGAGGTACAGATGGAGGCAAAGACGAGGTAAAGCGCAGCATTTCATTGGCTCTTTGTAAAGACATAGATTAAGTTTTGGAGGACGACTCTTGAATAAATGCAGATCATAGAGTGCTGCAGGGATGAGGTCTTTTTCATGAATGATTCAAAATGAATCAAACATGCCCCTCTCAGATATCAACAGCAATATTTTGGTCAATAACACAAAATGCATTTGAATTATAATTAATATATGCGTACAAAACAGTAATGAATCACTTGAAAGTTGCAAAATTTGGATTTGCCATCATACAGTCTGAGATATCGTTGTGTGTTGCTGTGGTTTGCATCTTTCTGCAGTAATACAAAAGCAACTGAAATAAATCCTATTAGGTTTTTGGGTAACACTTTAGAATACTGTTCCTTCATTAATGAATAACTACACAGGAACAAATGAGTAACGCACTATTAACATTGTAGTTAACTAACAAGAAACTCTGATTAACGAATTAGTAAGTCATAGTGTTCAGTCGAATGTGGTAGTTCACTATTAGCTAATCAGTAACTACTATTTTTCATACCTCACTGAAGACTATAAGAACTACTATATACAGGTTCATAATTAATATTAATAATGCATAATATATAATAAGGTAATGGTAACTCATTAGTAATTAATCAAGTGTTACTACATCCTTCTAAAGGAACTACTAATAATTTGGATCAGTATTCTAAAGTGAAAAACATGATAAATACCTAATATTGACTGAAGTCATTGTAAGTTTTGAGGTTTTTGTAAGGTTTTGGATAGTAATGAATCAAGTGTTACTACATCTTTCTAAAGGAACTACTAATTATTTGGATCAGTATTCTAAAGTGAAGATCATGGGAACACACTAGTAATGACTAAAGTGTTACCAAATCCATTGGAAGGAATTACTATTCAAAAGCTTACAAAAATCTCAAAAGCTTACAATGACTTCAGTCAATATTAGGTAGTTATCATGTTTTTCACTTTAGAATACTGATCCAAATAATTAGTAGTTCCTTTAGAATGATGTAGTAATACTTGAGTCATTACTAGTGGGTTACCATTACCTTTTATTATAAATTATGCATTATTCATGTTAATTATGAACCTGTAGATAGTAGTTCTCTGGGAGGTATGAAAAAAATAGTAGTTATTGATTAGCTAATAATGAACTACTACATTCATCTGAGCGCTATTACTTACTAATTTGTTAATCAGAGTTTCTTGTTAGTTAATAGTAGTTACTAGAATGTTAATAGTGCGTTACTCGTTTGTTCCTGTGTAATTATTCATTAATGAAGGAACAGTATTCTAAAGTGTTACCGGTTTTTGTTGAGGAAACCAGGCTGATTTGACCAATAGGTTTCCAATCATTTTTCAAAGAAAAATGAGCTAACCTGAGCAGAGAAACGGTATTTTTTCTGTTGATGCCACAGTGGGACAGCTATATGTAATCATATCAATTGTCTCATTCAATTCGACATGAAAATATATGTAAGAATGTTTTTACGAAGGATATACATAAGGAAATATAAATTCGCACTGTTCATGTTTTATGAATGTGGCCCAGTGTTGATCCCAGCGAACAACAGCACAATCATGAAGAGAGAAACACCAATCAGAATAGTAATTATTACAATTGAAACAACAATCTTAAACCCCACAATTACTGACAACAAGCCAAATGTCTTTACCTTTATGACTCTCCAAAATTATGTAAACATGTTGGGGCTGAGTAGAAACCCTACATTTGATCTTATGATCATTTCTCAAATGTGCGTACGTGTGATTCAGAGAACGAACACACGCACAAAAAAATATGCGTCCGCCTCTCTTCCAGATGTGAAATTATCAATTGCAAATGAGCTTGAAATTGTGCGTAGCTGAATGGTTTCAGATCTCCGTTTTGTAAACGCCGCCTAATTAATATCATTAACATATAAAAGAGCTCCAGTCAACGTCCAGTGCTTTACTTGAGAACGACGAGCGGCAAGAATTGCTTAGATTTCCAAACTCCTGCAGGTCTCCGACTCTCTGGCACGAGGAAAAGTGTGTGTGTCTGCTCAGACTCTGCAAATCACTTTCCACGTCAACGTTCTATAAATATGAAAGCTGGCGTGGATTTAGCGTACGCACACTCTAAGATCAAATGTGTGTATGCACGGTTTACAAATGATGCCCGTGAACTTCGGTTTCATACTTTTTGACATATTTGATTAATTTATAAAAGTATATTTTGCACTATACTTAGATGCTATTTTACACTTATAATTAATTCTAAATTCTAAATAGATGAATATCAATAAAACATGTTATTTATTCAGTCTTGGACCCTTGTTTTCTTCAACTCATACATTGCCTAGCCAAAAAAAAAAAAAAGTGACTCTCGACTCTTGATCAAAAATGTATGCACCTCTTGATGGAAATAACATTTATTTCCATCAAGAGGTGCATACATTTTTGGTTTAAGTTCTTGTATTGTCAATGCAAGAGTCCAGCACTCTGTAAAGTCTCCTCCAGCACATCCCAAAGACTCTCAATGAATTTAAGCTCTGGATTCATGTGTGGAAATGATTCTTCATGTTCCTCCCAACCATTCCCTCATAATCTGAGCCTGATGAATCTCGACATTGTCATCCTGGAATATGAACACGATGTGTCTTCCTACATGGTTGTTTAAGAAATGAAAAGCTACACACTCCATCAGTTAGGGTTAGAAGAACTGTTGCCAAACATATAACATGCAAGAAACATAATAATCACTGCAATAATGATCCAGTCATAGACTCTTAAGCATTTGCCTATTTAAATCCAAACAGCCACTTTTTTATTTTTTTTGTCTCTTTTTTTGTCTCTCTCAAAGCCGGCTGGTTTGGTTTGAGGCTTAGAGTTCTATTGAAAGATTCTCAAAAATCCCTATGGAGAAAATGAATGGGAAAAATACTTTCAGAACCCAGGCTGCTGAAAAAGTGGGTAGTTAGTGTTGCACTCTATTGATTTATAGTAGCCATTTTGGGCTTTTTCAATAAAACAGAGCAATGACAACATAAATTGTGCGTAAAGAAAACTGAATCATGCTGCCCATGGTAAATGAAAGCTAAATATATATTATGGATTAAATTTAGTGGCAGAACAGATTCATAAAAAGCAGGCGAAACAAAAAAAAATTCTATGATGAGGTATTGTGCTATTGGAGCTAATACATTTAAATTAGCGCTAACGAGGACATTCCACTTCAGGGGCTGATTACCCTTCACAGACACACATCAAAGAGCCGCGCAGATCCATTAGAGAACAAAGAGAACGGGACAGTTGTGCTTAAATATCCGCTTAGCCATTCAGTCTACAGATCTGTCAGGTCATCCATGTGAAAAAGACACGGGTAGAGTGATGGACTTCAGGAATATTAATAAAACAGGGACTAGATTCCCGCCAAATGAACGAGTCTTTCGGATGCCGGGGTTTATGGGTAGGGAAGAGACGTCAAACCAGCCAGACCGAGCATGAAACAGAGAGGAGGAGATGCAGACTTTACCTGCTCCAAGATGACATTGATTCTGTCCACTTCACAGTCGATGAGGAAGCGCTTCTCCTGTCTCCTGTCCATTTCCTCAATGATGCGCCGAAACTCTTGCGGGTCGGTTATGCTGCCCACCGAGCGCGCTGTAACTTGCCAGTTGTTTGCCACCGCTGCCTCCATTATGGCTTGAAGAATGGAAAATCCTGGCAGGAAAACAATCATTTTTGTGTTAGCTCACACTCCAGAGCTTCATGGGTGTTGACATGCTGTCACATAAAATACATTCAGAGTGCGTATTCAATTTTACACAAATGAAGTGTTATGTATATGCACAAAGAGAATTAATGTGACTTTGTCACTTTGGATTAGATCTCTAGGTTGTCCTACAGCAGTTTAAAAACAACCGTGCAAAGCGCAAAAAATATTCGCAAAAAATATCTGCAATGCAACCTGAGTTGAATATAAAACAGATAGCGTCGGCCCCGCATTATGATTGGTCGATACAGCATTCCAGCGGTGTTCAGATACACATATAGTAACAGCTGTGAAACATCTGCATCACGCATCACTGTGCAGAACTCATAATACACAACAAAATCCAGAAATTTAAATTAACTGGTTTTAGTCAAGTCAATTTTTTTTTTATACATTTATGAATCAAATGTATATATAAAAAAGTTGGATTAATTGTATTATTATTAATAGAGAGTGCAAATATAGTTAAATACACATTACTCTAAGTGCAAATAGCGAATGATGCTATTTATACTATGTAAAAATAGTGGCAGACACTTACAGTACATTTAAAAATATATTAAAACAGTGTTTATGATTATATTTATTAAAATCATAAATGGATGCTGCACCCAATCTAACCCGTTAGCACTATTAATTACCCGTTAGGCACTTTATTTCCACTTTTTGAATATTTCTTTGATTTTTCTTTAAAATGAGCAGTGGGAAAAGAGAGAAGAATGAGTTTGGGAAAAGGGTGAGTATGTGTATTTGAGTAAATGTAATTAGTTACTTTATTTAAGTATCTTTTTGGCCAATTTGTACTTTTACTTACTATCAAAGATATTAGCGACTTTTACACTCTACTTGACATTTTTGAATAAGTATATGCAATCTTTACTCCAATACATTTGTGATGAGTTATACTTACTCGTTACATTACAGAATAATTAGTTACTCGTTACAGAATAATTACTCGTTACATTTTGCATGGCACCTAACTTTTTCTGCAGCAGTTTATTTCTAGTGGTCGATGAAAATTCTGTCGGTAGTTACTCACCCCTCATGTTGTTCCAACCCCGTAAGACTTTCGTTCGATTTTTTTTATTAAATCTGACAGCTGGATCACTCCTCCATAGGCTGCTAGGTAATTGATATCTGCTGGTCCAGAAAAGTTAGTAAAGACATTGTTAAAATAGTCCAAGTGACTACAACCATAATTTTATCAAGAGATGAGAATACTTTTTGTGCGCAAAAAACGAAACAAAAATAACGACTTTATTCAACTATTCATGTTCTTCTGTGTGGGCTTCGAGTTAGTTTACGTAGTGTAACAGCACAGCGCTTCTGGGTTGTACGTGAATTCACTCAGGCCCACACAGAACAAAAAGAATAGTTGAATAAAGTCGTTATTTTTTGGGGGTTTTGCACACAAAAAGTATTCTCATCGCTTGATAAAATGATGGTTGAGCCACTGTAGTCACTTGGACTATTTTAACAATGTCTTTACTAACTTTTCTGGGCCGTTTCGATCCCGTAGAAGCCTATGGAGGAGTGAGACAGCTCTCAGATTTCATCAAAAATATCTTAATTTGTGTTACGAAGATGAACGAAGGTATTACGGGGTTGGAACAACATGAGGGTGAGTAACTACTGACAGAATAAAAAAAAAATTGTGAGAATTAACCCTTTAAAGTCCACCTGTTGTCAATAATTGTATCCCTAAAAATCATCTTTGATCACCAAAATGACATTTAAATGTTTTTTTCCTTGAAGAAAAATTCTTCATGCCTTAGCTTGAATGTAACTCGACACCTTTGCCTAATTTAGTATACGCGGTTCTATGAATATGCAAATGAGCCCCGCCTCCACTCACTCACTCAGCTCAGAGATCCACTGGTTGACGATCACACGTTGATCTGATTGGTTACAAGGTAGTTTGTGACGTCAGAAACACCAGCGATTTCAAAGCGTGTGTTTGAGACTGTCTTTGGTTCACTGCAGTTTTAAGGAGGAAATACTCAGCAATGGTGTCGACTTATGAACTTACACATGGTTTGAGTTAAAGCATATTAAAAACACCACATAGACATATAAAGAAAATTAAAAGCTTGATTTTCACCACAGGGGGATTTTAAGCTGTTTTTGAGCACTTGAGCATAACTGAGACTTGAGTTTGCGTCGACCTTGATTTAGTCTATTGCAACATTAAGGTGTTCAGTTTTATCTCAATTTTAGAAAATAAATCAACTGTTTCATGTTTTTCACTGGCATGTCTCTTAGGGATTGAGGAATAAAGCATCTTTAAGCCTACATTAAGTATGTTAACTTAAAACTCTAAGACATTTACTCAAGACGTATTGGAATTGGTGACTTGTAACGTGTTAAGGAGTCATTTTCGCTGCACTGAAGTATGGTTTAGTCTTTACACCTCTGGTTTTGTCTGGCTTAAGCAAGCATCGGTGAGTGGAGTTATCGTAAAGAGCCTCTGACAAGAAGGCAGGCTTATTTGCACTTGGTCATTATGTAGAATAGCACCCCTGGATCTTTTGAATATACCAAATTGACATTGACCAGCGGTGACTGACAGGTCTAAATTGGTTTGTATAGGATTTGCTAAAAGGATTAACTTAGTTCCTGTACACAAACCACAACACATAATAAATAGCCATGAGCGCCAGCAAATACAGTTTAAGCATGTCATTATAAAGAAGACAAAATCCTTATTTGTGAATGCATTAGTGTGCTGTGATTAACTTTCGAAATAATATTGTTGTCACAGTTGTTGAAAAGACCAACAGTACTTCGTGGCATTTTTTTAAAACTTTTTTTAGATATAAACATGCATTTTAAAAAATGCTGATTTTAAAAGATGATATCCAGAGCAATTCACTGCGGATTATGCAAATGCGTTCATTCATGGCCGAGATCACGTGCCGTCGCCCCTCTAAAGCCTTATCTCGGGCGCTGAACACAGGCACGAATGCAACAAAGTCAACAGTTTTTGGCAACTCCTCTATACTGCAGATTGCTTGAACTTCTCCTTGGACTTCCTCTATTCAGGCTTTGCACGGCTCAGTTGCTCTGCCCGGCCCAGGTGGCGTGAAAAGCCCTGTGTCTGCTCTCCCAGCATGCAGCTGTCATCCTACCGCACCGCACCACATTAAATGACTTTTCAGAAAAACGCTGCGCAAATGGCTGAAAAAAAAAAAAGAAGCACTTAATGACCCTCCTGCGACAGAAGAGCAAGACTCCCAAAGAAGAGACATGTCAGGCATCACAGGAGCGCTCCGGATGAATCGATGCGATGCTCGGCACGTCTCATCCCCTTCTGAACAATGTGTCCGGTTCATAATATACGAGCGGCTGCACGTGTGTTTGCTCAGAGCCGGGAAGAGCTGCTTTTTCTGTGACTTGATAACGTCTTAAAAATTAAGAATTATGGTTTGTAATGTGCATTTACATGCGCTCCCTAGCGCTCTGATGGGAGAATGAACTTGAGAAATGGGTTCTCAGCGTTTCATTATTTTTTTGCCTATACGCCACGGTAGGGAATACTCAGTTCGGTTTAATTCATTTACAGTCAACATGATGTATGCCTGTGGAAGAGGCTTTAATATAAACTAATACGGTCCTACGGCAGTGTATCGTAAGACCTCTAAAAGCCATGAGAATGTCTTTGAAGATTCTGTTATCCAGGTAAAAGTAGAATGTTTTAGTACAGGGATTTTCAATACATGGTCCCCAACATAAGGAACCCCATCCTAAAATATATGGCAGCATTTATAAAGGCCTATACTTTAGATACTGTTTAGGAATCATATAATAATTGAATATCATTTTCATGATTATTTTTTATATTGCCACAACACAAAGGCTAAAGCCCCCAAAGAAGCCTTTCAGTGACCAAATTTCTGTTGGCATCCAGATAGTTGATTGACCCCATTGACTTTTCTTACTATGGAAGTCAATAGGTCCATTCTTCAGAATATCTTCTTTTGTGTTCAGCAGAAGAAAGAAACTCATACAGGTTTGGAGAGTAAATGATGACAGAATGTTCATTTTTGGGTGAAATATCCCTTGAATTTTTTTTTTTTTCGTTACATTTTAAACTTCTAAAGAAATATTTTCCGCTATACAAGAAAAAAAAAGAAAAAATTATACCTTTTATATATCTTTTGTGGAATGGAAAGTTTCCATTGTTTTTAAAGGTTCTTCATTGAACCACAGATGCCAATAAATAACCTATATTTTTAAGAGTTTAGCAAAAAAAAAAAAAAAAAAAAACCTTGTCATCCCCTAGATGGCTGGAATATTTAAGCAAGTATCCAGGACCTTCAACAAACACAACACACATTTCAAACGGGCTAAAGCACTCATAAACCTGAAGAGCAAAGCGAGCAACGTCACACATGCAGCAGTGTGATGAGGACGATACACCAGCAAACCAAACCACCTCTGTGAGCGCATGTCAACACACAGAAGGGCAAAGCCCTCGGGACACACACAGCAGTGCATCTGCATCTAAAGGACAAGGACCGCACGTTTCAGGACAGTGAGGTGAAGATTTTGGACAGAAAGCATATATGGTTTCAGGAAGGAGGCCACCTGTGTGAAAGGGGAACAGCCGACAGCGACACCGTTTCACAGAACGCACCCTGTCAGATTCATACCTGTGATCCTGTGACTTCACCATTAATGAGCCGTTATTTCATATCTTTATGTGACTATATATCAGTGGCGAGCGGTGACTTTTGCGGTGAACCGGGTGCGCTTTATCACAAATGCAGCTGGTGCAGATGTGTTGGATTGGGTTTGCGTTCGCGTTCACTGCTTAGTTGCTTAACCTGCTCATGACACATAGCAACACAGCTAAAGTTTTATATATAATATATTTGACCTTTAATTGAGAGTAGCCCACATTTACCTGTTGAGGCCTTCACAAGCACCCTTAAAAGCAGTTGTGGTTGATTTGAGTCAGGCTCGACGCGCAAAAGGGACAAAATATGCTGTATTTTTGTGATTCTCTAGTTGACACTAATGTCGCAGAAACGGCATGCTTCAGCTTTAAAACGGTACAGCGCATCGGCTGAGGACACCCATCTAAATCAGAGATGACACACAAGAAACATCATGGCAGGTTTCAATTTAAATGTGTTTTATTGAGATAAAAATAAGCATAAAATAATACATTTTAGAAGCCTATTATACATTAAATGTAAGTAAAAGTATTTAGAATAAATCTAAGTAGGCCTAGCCTATAGGCTAATAAGAAATATAAGCATTCTTTAAAAATATGTTGAAATAATGCAAACTGATGACTTTAACGCATGCGCAAACGCATATACTATGATTAACAGCCTCAGATAGTTACAGCCGGTCTACTTACAGTAGTTATATCTTTAACAGTTTATACGTTTTCGTTAACAATAACTATTCTTAATGGAGAAATGAAAATGGTTTCAGTTATCAATTTTTTCCCACTTGATTTAGTCTATTTCGTTTTGTATCAAATACAATGCGACTTTCGTGATCGAGATCTAGCAGCAACGGCACAGTTTTCCTCTTGGGCGAGCGATCCGCGGACAGCTTTCCCTGCGCATTAAATCCCCCATAGGCGAGCAAGCCAATGAGAACGCGGGACAGTGATGACGACACATAACAACAGAGCGTACGCGGCTGTGCCTGAACTATCAGTGAGAGTGGCATTTGAAAAAAATTACCGTCATTTGGCACATACGTATAATTGCCAACATTTTATTGTGTAAGCTTTATGGTACACCTCAAACAAGGGGATTTATAGTAATTTATAGTGTTAATGTTAATAAGCAAGTCCACAAATGGCTTGGGTATGCAGAGCATTCATAGCTTATATGGGCCGCACGCCACTGATATATAAGTTTGGGATTGGTACGTTTTTTAGGATTTTAAAAGAAGTCTATTCTGCTCATCAAGGCTGCATTTATTTGATAAAAAAAGAAAGAAAAAAAAAACAGTAATATATTATGACAACTTAAAATAACTGTTTTCTATATGAATATATCGTAAAGTGTAATTTATTCCTGTGATCAAAGCTGAATTTTCAGCATCATTACTCCAGTCTGCAAGTGTCACATGATCCTTCAGAAATCATTCTAAAATGATGATTTAATGATCAAGAAACATTTATGATTATTATCAATGTTGAAAACAGTCATGTAATTTTTTTTTCAGGAACAACATTCGAATCAACCAATCAGATTTGAGGGACAAGATTACAGTTTATGTCAAGTTTAGGTTTAAAACCAGGGTTAGGTGCTTCTGCATCAGTGTTATTCACTGTTAATCGTTTCAGTCTTATTTTAGGAGAAGTTATGAGTAGGGTTGAGTTTAGGGGTAGGACTACATTTTCAGACAGGAATGTTAATCCAGGAACATGTTTTACTTGGCAAAATCATGGTGACCTTCTTTCTAAATAAAACAATTTATTAAAAAAATAAAATAAAATAAAACCTTGACCCTAAAGTTTGAACAGTGAGGTATATAAAGAAGTCTGCTTTACAACTAGTCCATCATTTAGAATTATATAATAATGGTGTGGGGTTTGACCTGACTTGCAAAAAAAAAAAAAAAAAAACCTGTCTTGGTCACCTGCTCTGAACAATGTATTTCTATTCAAGTGCAATATGGCAGATCAAGTGAGATTTTTGAGAACTCTTGAAGAGTTGTTAAAACTCACTAGACTGTAAAGAGCAACAGGAGGATTTCAAGAGACGGTCACATTACAAGGGGAAGAAATTCTGCTTGTCAGTCCCTGGGGAGATCTCCAAATATCAGTGCTGGAATACCATCAAATCCTCAAAGAAACAACAAAGAACCCTCGGGGAACCGCCAAGGATCCGCAGACCTCTTCTTCTATTGATAATGTCTTTGATCATGCGTCACCATCAGTGGCATTCATGGGTTTTGACTATAAAGGTCCTGACTACAAAAATGCAGTCCTTTTAAACACCATACTGGTTTTTGCACAGCATTAACCGAACAGAAGCTTCAGGATTGAATTAAATAGCGTTACGCTATAGTGATGCTTTTCGCGGCTTAATCTTAAAGGCTGATTTATACTTCTGCTTTGGACCTACGCTAGAGCCTTTACGCTGTAGGCAACGTGTAGGTTTTCATTTATACTTCTGCGTTGTTGTCTGCATGCAGAGGGAGCATGTGAAACCTGAGGGAGGGGTTCTAGCAGACCAATCACAGCGCTTGCATCCGCATAGAATTGAGAGGTGCACGTCAGGAAACGCCGAAGTGCTACACACAGCCTACGACGTAGCCACGACTTGAGTTTGACGCAGAACTGAGCTTAACCTTATACACTGTAAAAAATAAATCCATATTAAAAGGGAAAGGACATTATCCATTAAGTTTACAGACATTTCCTTCAACCCTAAAACACAATGCAATGCGTATGGGTGAAACACCTGTGTAAAATCAAAAAAGTCCTTCATTTAGGGAACTTCTTGAAGTGTGCATGTGGAAAGTTGCATGTTTGCTACATAAGACTATCCTGACACAGTCAAATGAAAGTCAATTCAGATGTCAGGAGCCATTCATACTGAAAACCAGATAATTGTCACACAACCGTACATCTTTTATTGTGAAAAACACGATTAATAGGAGCACTATCTCTCATTGGCTGCCAGACAGAATCTGAACGAGTACAATGGAATTCACTGAAGATTCATCAAAAGATTCCATGCCGGTCTGGATCCACATTTGTATGGAAATTAATAGATGAAATCTGACTAAACATTCTGCAAAGAATTAGTCGGGTTGTACTTTTCACTTCTTCAAAGTCAGCACAAAAAGTTTCCCGCCGACATTAAAACCCAAGACGGACAAACTCTGACAGGTCTGATAAAGCTGTATGCACCTATAAACAGAGACCCAGCTGAGCAGAGCGCAGTTATCAATACACATAATGGCTTATTCACTCTTTTAGCTGTTTTTGACAGTTAATTAGAGTGGCAAAGTTAATTGACATTGAGACTGAATTGGAATGATTCTATGACTCGCCTGCTGGATTTGCATATGCATCCTGTAGTGAGTCATTCCCCCCAAAAAACCCAAAAGTCCCTGTCCTTGCCAATGATAATTCCATCCACCCTTGCCAGTCGCCATCCAGGGCATTAGTGGACCAGAAGAACTGCATCTGCTCGAGCTGAACAGGCACTGGTATCGTTGGCACAGTCGTTGTGTTTTATTGATATCTCTCTGACCTCTATCTGCACCCCCATAAACTACATCCGCTTCTTTTGGTAAATAAGCCACAGCTGAGTGGGATTGCGGCAAAAGTAATACTGGCGAGAACATAAATTCTGACGACAAGACTTCCGTATTGTGATCTATAAATTTGTTGCCTGGTGAAATGTGGGTGGTGTGGGCAGTTTCTGATTGCTCTGCTAAGTGCTAATCATCGCTTTGAGTCTGGTTCATTTTAATACGCTGTAAAAACCTTGGGCATAGTGGCACTGGAGAGCAAGCGGTCGTACGGCCGTCTGCTGATTCACAGGCTGAGGACTGAAACCTCTCACTCAGAGTTTGCCATTACTCTGTTTTTAAAAAAAACGTCTTCCCCAACAGGATTGAGCCGGTTTCACGTGATTTCTCCCTGATGTTAATGAGATTAAGTGGGAAACAATCTATGAGGCAATTTCATAGGGGTCTCCTCTATAGTTTCAGAAGGGATGTGTCAAATTCAGATTTTCTAATGTCAAATTATTTCAATGTGAACACATTTCCAAATAATCTCAGCTATGCTATTTACATTTTCTTTTTTTTTTTAAAGTAATCAATCCAGTATTTTAAATAGAATTTTACATAAAACACCAAATAATTTAATTTAATTTATTTTTCAAATCTTTAATTACATTATTGCTTTGGATTAAAATAATTATAATAAAATTTAAAAGATCGTTGCCTTTTTAAGTATACATTTATTGAAGTCTTGGATGATGAACTAATACTGTTTTACAGGGGAAAAACAATACATGCATTCATAAAAGCATAAATAAATGTAAAAAAAATAATAGTAACACAAAGCACATACACTGCCTGGCCAAAAAAAAAAAAAAAAAAAAAAAAATTGCTGTTTGGATTTAAATAGACAAAGATCCTGACAAAAAACTGATGCACCTCATGATGGAAATAAATGTTGTGATGTTATTTCCATCAAGAGGTTCATCATTTTTTGGTCAAGATCTTGTATTGTCAGTGCAAGAGTCCAGCACTCTGTAAAGTCTCCTCCAGCACATCCCAAAGACTCTCAATGAATTTAAGCTCTGGATTCATGTGTGAAACCAACCTCCCAACCATTCTTTCACAATCTGAGCCTGATGAATCTTGACATTGTCATCCTGGAATATGGCCATGATGTGTCTTCCTACATGGTTGTTTAAGAAATGAAAAGCTACACACTCCATCAGTTAGGGTTAGAAGAACTGTTGCCAAACATATAACATGCTAGAAACATAATAATCACTGCAATATTGATCCAGTCATAGACTCTTAAGCATTTGCCAATTTAAATCCAAACATCACTTATTTCTTTTGGCCCAGCAGTGTATATATGTGCTATTTTTTGTTCAAATCTTTAATTAAATCCTTGATAAGTGCAACACTGTTGATCAAAACGTTTTTTAGAGCATCAGTTAATGTCACTTAATGTATTGATTCATGTCATTGTAGTGTTTATAGTAACTATAGTTCACTCTTCTGTGACTGAGAAGCATTTACATTGATTTTGATTCACAGTTTCTAATCATGTTACTGTGCAATTTAACAGTTCCGTTAAAGAAACACTAGATAAAAGCAATTCACAATGTCATAATTCATTCCAGGTCATGTTTTTACTATTTTAAGAGCACATTTGACTGAAAATCCTGAATAAAGCTTAACCAAAGGCAGTGGAGATTAGCGAAGGGTTACTTGTCTCCAAATGCTCTTAAGGAGAAACATCTGAGACAAAGTTAGCTGAGAAGTCTTGTGAGCTGTGAATGAGCAATACAAGGGACAGGATTCAAACAGAGCTCCTGTGTTTGTTTGTTGTTTTGATGTTGTTTGTACTGGTCTATGCTTATTCATTCAAATCTCCCAGTAAACAGCGCGCTGTGACTCTGAAATGTCCTGATGTCTCACTGTAGGACAGACGCAGAAATCCGAGTGTGGGAATCCAGCGGTAAGTAAGCGTCCTTTCCTCTGTACTCTTAACTAGATCTTAACAAGATGAAGTTTGAAGCATTACCCATGGAGGCTTAGCTGTAATTGAATTTAGTTGTTTCTAATCTCTTCTCTGCTCTTGTGCTGCTCGCGGTGGCTAATTGAAACGCCACGGCCGGTATGGGCCGCTTGTGATGCGAGCCGTGACGGCTCTGCCACCTCCAGAGCGCCGTTTCAGAGAGGTTGCTTAGCATCCGTTCTGTGACGAGACAACTGAGAGATTTCGCTACCGGCTCTGAATGCATGATGAAGATGAAATCATTCACGGCTCCAGGCTAAAGACATGACTGAACTGATCTGCCATGCTGCAGAAAGTGCTAGATTTAGCAATGCCATTTCCTGTTTGGTCAAACTTACTTAGCATAGATTCACAGTGATGTGTATATGAAGACTTCAGTTGCAAAAGCCTCTAAGTGCCATCTGAAAATTTCTTCTAAAATGAGCATTTTTATCAAGCTCATATATTTAGGTTCAGTAATTTCACTTTAATGACAATTAATAGGTCATTTCCATTGCCATTAAAGTGAAATAACTGAACATAAACATACAAGCTTGATAAAAATGATAATTTTAGAAGAAAATTTCAGACGACACTTAGAGGCATCTTTTGCATCTGAAGTCTTCATATGCAGTTTTTAAAGGTTTTGAGAAAAAAAAAAAATGAAGGTATTTTATGGATGTGTTTCTGAGTGAAGCACTGATTAAGTGATTACATGAGAGATGATACATTTCAGTAAGTTGTACTGTATCTTTCAACATACTTTCTGATGTTCATTCTTAATTATTTTGTGATATACAGTAACTAGTAGTAAAGTGGAAGAGATGACTCTGCTACAGTGATCTGTCACACCACATTTAAGAGCGTCATAACATTTATTGTTTGAATTTCATGATAAAATGGACAGAATTTGAAAGCTAAGACATGGCATCTTATCAAAAGTAACAAAGCTCCTTGTGATTATTGGATGAAAGTGGTGCTAAAAGGGAAGGGATACAATCGGCCCTGACCATCGGCTGATCCGACCGTTTCTTTCAGGCAATAACGATTATTGGCCGTTACATTGGTGCATCCCTATATATATATATATATATATATATATATATATTACAATAATGACAACTCTCTAAATAATTTTAATGTTAATGTATTTGGCTTGGCGGACTAGATGTGCTAACAGATACTCAGACACACCACTGTGAGCATGTTAGATATGCTGCTGCTGCTGGATGAATAGACATACATCAGTCCTGCAGCAGATCTAGGCAGGTGGAGCTGGGGAGGTGGAGGGATTCAGAGGAACTCTGAAAGCTGCTGCAGGACAACTTTACAGCAAACACTGAACAGGATAACTTTACAGCAAACACTGAACAGGATAACTTTACAGCAAACACTGAACAGGATAACTTTACAGCAAACACTGAACCAGACTATTTAAATGTTGAGCAAGCAATCTCATGATCAGCAGAGCTTGTGCAATGCGGCGATGATGTGATTGCTTGCAGACTGCATGTGAAGGACCATCAGCCGGCGAGAGTTTCATTACTAAACTATATATAGTACTGTGCAAAAGTCTTAGGCATTTTAGCATTTTCACCTAAATATTTAGCCAGCAATCCGCCATTATCTAGGCCTATATCTTTTGCTGTAGTGTCTCAGTAGGAAATATCAGTTTATATTTCCAAACTTTCCTTTTGCCATTAATTGTAATAATCCAGTTATTGAGTCTGACAACAGCCGGTATGATTTGATCTCACCATTAGAGTCTGTGTTTACGTGAAGAAACAGAAAAAAACATAGACAGACTAAATCCAGAAGAACTGCGGCAATGTCTTATGAAAAAACCTTCCTGCAAAGCTACCTGAACAACTATGTGCAAGTGTACCAAAAGAGCGGTCACACCAAATATTGTTTTGATTTAGTTAATAGAAGTTTAATGATATTGATTATTTTTGATAGCATCCTCACTTTAAATAATTTTTACACGAGTGCCTAAAACTCTTCACAGTACGGTAGTTTTGCAGGAAGGTTTCTTCATAAGACATTGCTGCAGTTCTTCTGGATTTAGTCTGTCTACGTTTTTTCAGACAGACTCGATGATGGTGAGATCAGATCAGCCCGGCTGTTGTCAGACTCCAGCATACAAAAATCTCACTGGATTATTACAAGTAATGGCAACAGGAATGTTTGGAAATGTAAACTAAACAAACACTTTGGCAAAAGATATAAATAACTAGCTTAAAACCATTTTTTGGGGGGGGTGAAAATACTAACGTGCCTAAGACTTTTGCACAGTACTGTTGATCCAGAATATCACTTGAAGATTTATTTAGCAACCCCCAAAACACCTACCAACCCCCTTGAATAATGGATACAATAATTTTGTACAGGCATAACATTTTCATGAGAAATAATCATATAAAAATAAAAGTCTAGTTATGTATGCGATTACCATCATTAGTGTCACAGAAATGACAGACAACGTGCATCATTTAACATTAATTGGCTGTGTGCTCCATAATTCGTACGTAGCTCTGGATAAAAGCATCTGCTAAATGCGCAAATGTAAATATCGGCTGCTGTCCGTGGCGCTGAATCACCACTCCAATGAACAGAATCCATCACAAAAGGAGCACTACAGATTTACCGTTGGATTTTATGCTCCGCAATATGGAAAGTTCCTGAATTTACCCCAGCTATCTCATTGGATTTGTGAGAGAGATAGTTCTGGACACAACAAAGCGTGCTTCATTGATGTTCGGTTGCACCACAAAAAACAGAAAAAGACAATGTCATTGACTTTCAGTTAGTTTACTCATACTTCATGTTTCATTAGGCAGATATTGCCTTCTCCCGAGAACACTCGCTCCCTGGGTTGTTGCTGGGAATGAGCGCACATTAATGAGCAACCGCTTCTTGGATACTTAATCTTCATAGTCCTCTGCCACAGCCAAAATAAATACCATCTTAACGTTTGATGAGTGTTTGCTTCTGCTCACCTCACGCTAAGAGCGGACGAGCGCATCTTTAATAATGCACAGCTATCAGCACGAAATATCTCCGAAATTCCCCACCTCTCGGTGAATGTGTTGTATTGTGTAATAAAGAAGATAGATTGGAAGTGTGCTTCGCAGAAACCGTTGAGGGGGGAGCGAGCGAGTCTTTGATGTGGTATGTTTATTCCAATTAAAACCATCTCGAGCCAAGCACAGTTCTAATCGGCCAGACAGCCGATGCGAAAATCAAAATGCAAAGCAGCATGTCAAGCATATCTATAAAAGAGCATGCATGCAGCGAGTGTAGGGGCTCTCAGCGCTGTTTTTCATTTGCACAGCCTACAGACTGCTGGAGCCAGTGGGTGCACACACACACACACACACACGGTAAACACCTCCGCAAGAACACATAGCCCACACTTGTGGATGGATGCTATTCAATTATCTGTTACATCAGCCATATGACTCATACAATGATGTGAGCACACTTTTATTCTGGATAAGAAAAATATCAATAGTCAATATCTAATCCACCTTAGTGTACCATTCGCCACCCCGCCAACATCAGAAGTTTAAAAATGAACGAGACGAGGGAGTTTAAGGCCCTCCTCGCAGCAACTGGAGCAAGATAATGCTTTTAATTTCTGATTTACATGATTCCTGGAGTGTAATGTTTCAGAAGGGTAATGGGAAAATATTCCATTAGGGAGGAATACACATGACAAAACACACAAAACCAGCCTGTGCTCAACAAAATGTTAATATCATGCTGGGTTATCATTACCATCGCACTTCAGTGAGAAAAAAACGTACAAATGATGGCCTTGTTTCCCGTCATCCAAGGCTTCGCTGATCTAGCTTCAGCTCATATAAAAGCAGACATATAAAGTCAGTGCTAACGCAGTCCTACTGTATACAGCAGGTGTCTTAGCAGAATCAGCACAGGCGAAGTGCATCGCATTACCTACAGACATTTATTTGCTTTTAAACAAATGTCACTCGCTTTGAAATTTTGTTGTCTAATGCAGTGACATTCACACTTGTTAAGTGTGACTATCCTGTTGCTATTAATAACCAGAGTCTTATGATATACATATGATCGGTAACTTAGGTAAATGGCATCCGTTAAGCCACGATAAATAAATGAAATCGCATATTTGCTTTTTCAAGTAAACCCCCATGCCGCAAATTAATTATACAGTAACTAAATGTCATTGTCGAGAGAAGGGAGGGCTTCGGGATCTAAAATGCAAAACAAAACCTAATAAAATATTGTTTGCCCAGTGTGTGATGTGAGCAAATGTCAACACTAATTCAACCAATGTGTTTGTTCGGTCTCATTAATCTCTGGTTCTCATGTTAATTATGCCAGATTGATGCATGTCTCCTCATGCTGATGTCATATTAAGCAATCGCTCCTCATAATTTCAGCCGTTACCTTATAATGTTCTCGGCATGTTGCATGTTTGCTCGCATGCATTTCACGTTTGCTTGTTACATACGGCAACATCACAGTGATCTATGGAAGCTTGTTTCCGCCACAGAAAAAAAAAAAAAAAGGTAATTACGAGTTTGTATCTCGCAATTCTGACTTTATATCTTGCAAGTCAGAATTGTGAGATGTAAACTCGCAATTGTGAGATAAAAAGTCGCAATTATAATGTTTTCTTGTGTGGCAGAAACAAGCTTCCGTGTTACTGGCTGTTTAAAGCAAACAGAAGGTCATTTTGTCTTGTGTAACATTTCTAATGAAATAAAAAAGCTCCCAGCAGTAATTTCATGGCTGCCAGAGCTGGTCGTGTGTAGGTGAGCGAATGGCCTTACTCTAGCTTCAGTTAGCAGTGGACATTACAAAGCAATCCGGCTCTTTATAGTTACCACTATACATCTCTAAACATGCTTCTGACAAGAGACACCTTGGAATAGCTCTGAGCAGCTTTTCCACCTGGAAAGTAGGAAATTAGCTATTTGTCCTCTGAGGCGATATAACACATCAGTGCATTGAGTTGATCAGGACCGCTGTGGTGCCGCAGAGCAAAATAAAGGGCCTGTTTTTCTACAGTCCTTTTTAAAAATAAGCTTCTCTATGTCCTCAGGCCTTGTCTCAAGTGTCCTGAGCTGTCATTGTGTCACAGCTGATTAATTCCACCTCGTGCATAATTTATTCTCTGATGCAGTGAGACAGGAGATGCTGGTGTAAAAGATCTTCTGTACAGCTGATCATTTTTGGACTGTCACATCAGTGGACTCGACAATCAGTTACAGACTTGATCTTTAAAGGGTACTTATCTGTAACTTTTTTTTTGTTCAAAATGGACAAAATTTCAATACATCATCAATACTTCTTCCAAAACCTTCTTCCGTTTTTTTTGTCTTATATCACTACGGTAAGCCAATTAGCGATTATATTTTAGAACGGGTGGGATAGTTTTGGCGGGAAATTGCGTACATGCATCACTCGCCCGTGTGAGTCTCGTCATATCTGTAAATAGAGAGAAGCAGCACTGGCTACTTGTATGGCGTGGGAGCGGCAGAGGTTAGTTGTGTGTGTGTGTGTGTCTGGTGTGGGAGCGGCAGAGGTTAGTTGTGTGTGTGTGTGTCTGGTGGGGGATTGGCAGAGGTTAGTTGAGTGTGTGTGTGTATGTGTGTGTGTGTGTGTGTGTGTGTGCAGGGGCATTCCCGGGCAGTCCTGATGGGCCCCCATTTTCCTCAACAGATATAGATATAGTTAGATATTATAGCCTATTTATTTTAAAATTAGGCTATTATAATGGTGTGTTGTATGCAAACAGCATTGTTAGTGTACAGTTTATTTATTTAGCCTTTACCTCAGACTGCATGTATAACCAAATTATCATCTGAAAGTGTATGTTCTGCTCTTTCAGTGGGTTGTCTCAGTTCATTTTTAGCACTAATGATCGCGAAGATATTCAAACAGTTTAGCACTATAGATTTTGTGTTCTAGTCTGTGCTCACCTTTCTTTGAAAAGAAGTCAGTTACCAATTGTTTCCCCTCATTTTGTTTTCTTTCCTTCTCCTGTCTTTCCTTTCTTTTTTGGTGGTCTGATTTGGCTTTCTTTGAGAAAGACATTTCTACAGTATAAGTTTGCGCTCCACCAGATGCTCAACTAACTAACATAAACAAAATGCGTGGACTAAACCATTTGGCGCATTAGCAAGGGGTGGGACCGTGAGACCTTAGGTAGTCTTTACTTTTTTGTATACAAAATGTAGTCAATCAACCAAGTTATTCAGACAATACACTACCTTTACATTTCATCTGACATTCGTTATGACATTTAATTAGGAAATTAAAATATATAGGTAAAATAGAATATATTCCAGACTTTTCAAGGGCCCTTCTCTCCCCTTGGGGCCCTGGTAGTCAGTACTGGTTTTACCCCCAGTCTGACGCCCCTGTGTGTGTGTGTGTGTGTGTGTGTGTGTGTGTGTGTGTGTGTTTGTGTGTCTGGTGTGGGACAGCAGAGGTTAGTTGAGTGTGCGTGTGTGTGTATCTGGGAGTGGCAGAGGTTAGTTTAGTGTGTGTATCTGGTGTGGGAGTGGCAGAGGTTAGTTGAGTGTGTGTGTGTGTGTGTGTGTGAACAGAGGAGAGTCTGCTGGAGAGAAGAGAACAAGCCCGAGCTCGTAATAAAACTATAATCGACATTTCTGAGTGAAACAATGAAAACAACACGGATTGGCACTGGATTCTATATTTATGTGTATTCCATGTGTTATGCTAGAAAGTAACACAAAGTCACACAAATCAGTGGTTTAAACTGTATTCAAATAGACAGTAACATGGTATGTTAGTCCCATTCTATAATATTTCATTTCTAAGAGAAAAGGGAACAGGCAGAAAACTCTTAGTTAATTCAGGAGAGTGCCAGAGTACTCTAGAGAAGCACACGTGAACAGGGAAGTTAAAAATAGAAAGGGCAAGGGTTAAATAGGCCGTCCCTTTAAAAGCCGTTCATTGACCGTGTGAACATGATATAGCCATTTCCTCTTCCCTAGGTTGACTAATGAAATAGAGTGATGATCTAACTAAGTGTGGTCATCTAATCATCCCATTCACAGGCGCCTTGGCCCCTGTGCCGCCCATCTCTGCCAACTGTGCCAGGCGGCATTCATCCCCTGCGTTACACTGAAAGCCGCTAAACAGGCTCATTATTGTGAATTATGGTAGTTTAATGCAGAGCCAATGGCCGTCATTTAGAGCATCCTTTTGATATTCTTCAATGAGCTGCAGGGAAGGTCTCTGTGTGTCTCAACATTAAACCCATTCAGCGGCTTCCTTCCATTCACAGCATTCACAAGCACGTTCATCACTCCGCATTGTGCCTTCCCATTGATTTTGTCCGACACTGGACGCACTATGAAGTGCATGAAGTGACTCAAGGGTACTGCGGCAGCATAACGCACATTAAAGGAGGCTATAAAATATGCATCTTTATATGTAGTTCATGTTGGGGTTGTCTGACCTGTCTCCACGGTATAGGTCGCTAAACTTAGCACACATCAGGAATAATTCAGAAACATAAGAAACTGTCAGTAAGGATGCAAATGAACAATGTTACTGTTACAACGGCTGACGATCATTTACTGCCGTGGCATCTGCTGTTAAACAGTGTGCACTATGTCAAAGGTGTGTGAATGACCAATCGAGATGTGTGAACAAATCACTTCCAAAAATAGAGAATAGTGAATTGCAATGCATGCTGCAGTTAACCGACTCTCCAGGGTTGTTATGAGCAACTAAATCTATTAAAAACATTTGTATTCATTTAAATAATGCTGAAATAAAGTATACATATCAGATTAAAAGTGTAAACTAAAATAAATAAATAAAAATTAAATAGAAAAGCATTAAAAGTAATATATGGAAATGTATAAAAACTAAAACTGAACTAAAATAATAATGCATATCTGAATATCTGCTGATACCCACTATAGGGGGACCTATATATTAGAGGTTAAAATTAACAACAGAGCCCAAACTATTCCATTTATTTCCAGAAATAATAATTACACTCAAATAAACACTGAAATGTTTGTAATTTTTATAATTCATACTTTTTCAAAATGTCACAAACACCAGCTGGAGTACACATGATCTCCACCAGAGGGCACTCCTTCCATCTGCTTTATCTCACCATGAAATACATTTCCCAGAACCCATTGCCTGGACTAATCACGTTCTGATTACTTCCACCTGTGTGTTATTATCTCGTTTACTCTCGTCTTTGAAGTCCTGTGTATTCACTCTTTCTTTGCGAAGTCTTGTATGTTGTTACACCGCATTTCTGAGTGTTATCCTGGTTTCCTGTGTCTTGTTTTGTTTTTTTATTCTCTGCCTGTATTCTGGATTACCCTTTTTGCTTGTGTTTTCTGCTCTGTTGCTTATTTGGATTGTTTAGCCGTGTGTTTGAACCTTTGCTCATTATATGAATTACAATTCTGGATTGTCCCAATAAAGCTGCATTTGCCTCTTAAATCCAAGTCTAGGAGCAGTTTATAACAAAAACATGCATATGTAATTAACAGTAAATAAGCTCCTTGCTAGTGTTTTTATATAGCAAACTAACAAACTGTGAACATTGGATAAATTTCCTGAGGCAAATGTAACATTACGTGACACATTGTTCATAAGCTGTTTTATTGACATCTTTCCACTAAACACTGAGCGATTACATGTTAAATGACACATGATACAGCAGATTTCGTTAAGTTGTGCTGTATATTTCAACGTACCTTTAGCATCAACTCCATGATGCAATGCTGAGATTCATGATGTCAGGTTATGACTGTAACCATGGTTTCCTGAGAAAGGGAACGAGACACTGCATCGCACTGCCATACTTCCGGCATGCCTGTATGTCTTCCTTCATTCAGACAATACAAAGTTGATGATCTTCTCTTCAGGCACCCTTTAATATACTGCCGGCGCACCTGTGACGTCACCTGGTGGTGGTAGCCAATCAAGATATTCGTGCTTCACACACTGGCTCACGCGAAGAGTTCCTATATAGTCAACTCCATGACGTCTCATTCCCCTTCTTAGGGAACCATGGTTACAGTCGTAACCTGAGACATTTTCCCAGCACCGTACTCAGCCTTCTGTAAATATTCATTCTGTGAGCAAACAGAGAAGAGAAGAAGTGGCGGGATCTGCACACAATGCTCCGCATATACGACATTTCATGTGGACGAGAGGTCGTACAACCCACGCACGCTGGAAGCCGCACACTCACACAAAGACAGGACGTACATGAGTGTCAGGGCTCGGCCACCAGACTAAGAATAAAGGCCCGTTCACACCAATGACGATAACTTTAAAGATATAGTTCTAAAAAAAAATCTCAATATTTAAGAATAGCAGAGCTCACACCACAGCTATAACGATAACGGCACAAAGAAATGATATAGTTGGAATCACTTTGAACGATTTTATCCAGCTGATGAACGACAACATTTTTTTTTCAGAATCCATCCTGCTGTAATAAACTCGAGCATTTAAAGCGGCAGACAAGCACGCGCTTAGAATAAACAGAACGATATCGTGGCGTGGACGCTAATATAGTTATCTTGGTTACACTTCACAATAAGGTTCATTAGTTAACATTAGTTAATGTATTAACTAACATGAACTAACCATGAGCAATACTGGTACTGTATCTTTGTCAACGTTAGTCAATAAAAAATAATTCCAATCAATGAATTGTTTGTTCATGTTAGTTCACAGTGCATTAACTAATGTCAACAAGATTTAAATAATGTATTAGTAAATGCTGAAATTAACATTAACAATGATGAATAAATGCGGTATACTGTGAGTGCAGTTCATTATTAGTTCATACTAATTAATGTAGTTAACTAATGCTAACTAATGAACCTTATTGTAAAGTGTTACCGTAATCTTTATAGTTATCGTTCTAGGTGTGAACGGGCCTTTAACTCGACTAAACTGACAGAAGCCTGACAACAGTCTCCTAATACTGGAGATATAATATATATAGTAATTTTCAAGATAATAGAGTTAGTTGACATGTAGTTGCAAAGTTACTTATAGTTAGTAGCGTGTCGAAACTGGACCATCGAATTAAAGTGTTACCAAAATGACTATATTTATTAATTTATTAAATATATATTGAGTAGGTTTCCCACTTTAATGTAAGATAATAAATGATATTCCTGCCATCACAGGACATCTGGTCTCGGGGGAGTGCAGACAATCACCAGACGCAATAATACGTTTGAAAAATATGTGGCAAACTGTGTCCTGAAACGGACCACTGACAAACCCAACCCCCAAAGCTCTTATATATGCAATGCAGCTCAGCTCTGCCATTGTTGTTGTTTTTCTTGTGAATAAATAAAGCTCTGCCATAGTCAGGTCATTGATTACCCAGACTCAGGAGTTGCACATGTATTGATTTGTGGCGTGTTGAAATCTTCACGGGTGGTTGGGTCATTTGAAGGACACGGCAATTTGGGGCCAATTCGTCTCTAATTATTATGCGCATATGAAACAAATCATACGCTGTTATATTGCTCGTGTCATTAGAGTACGAGAGTATCTTACCCCTGGTAAGAATAAAAGTGAATACAACAATCCCACCAGTGAGACAAAAACAAAGAAATATCATCTGCTTGATGTATTTCCCCTCTGTACATCTTTTTTATATACAAAATAATGATTTGTTGTTCAACATTTGTGATGTTTTTTCTTCCCCAACTGTGAAATATGGATTTTAATTGTATGCTGCAGTGGGTGGAAAAAGCTCTCATGGTGGGAGGACTTGGCTTCTCTGTTTTATTTACCCTAATGAAAAGCTTTTAGTCAATAAAGGAAAGATATTGCTGGATTTAGTCTGACACACATCACAAACCATCTTCACTTACAAGTCCTGCCATGCAGTATTGAGTGTTGTTGTCTTGGGCCCGGTAATGGTTCATCGCACAAGGCTTCTAAGGAAAACGCTGGCCATTTAAATGCAAGTTCTCTCTGCCTGACCAGCATTTACATTTAAATGATAGCGTTAAAGGGATAGTTTACCAAAAAAACAAAACAACAACAGCAAACCCGAAGAACATTTTGCCATCATCTACTTTTTGTTACATACTGTATTTCACCTATATAGTAGGAAAGTATGCAATTTCGGATTCAGTCGTTGTTTCAGTATTTTCCTCAAACTAAGCTATCGTATGTGAAAGACTTATGGATTTTTTTTATATATTTTTTATGTTCTTCAAAAATTCAACTTTTGTGTTGAAGGATGTCAGAATTCTGAGTACTCATAAAAGAGTTTGGCAAAAAGTACCAGGATGACCTACTACTTCCGGTGAGATTCTCAAGTGTTCATACGATGGTCACTTTACTTTGCCTTCCCATGAGGCCACAGGAGAGGATTTATGAATGACAGTGAAGCGATGCAACTAATGCTGGTAGGTCACATGATAATGACAACATTGCGAATGTAGTACGTGCAGATTACATTCATGCTACACACATTCATACTACATAACATACTTTTTTACTGCTCACAAAGTAAGCACTTATTTAAAATAAGTACCTTCTCAAGATAGTATGCGATTTCAGATGCAGCCATCAAGTTGTTATGTTCTAGTTTGCAGCTTAATGGAGTGATAACATGGCCTGCGCACTAGTCATTCTGACTCGTTTATGATATTTTATATTTTATTTTGAAAGCTCCATCGTAACTGCATAGGAGGGAGAGACATTATCTATGTCTCTTTTTATGTTTCATAGAAGAATGAATTTACATTTTTGTTTGAACTATTCCTTTAAAACAAAGCTAAACACTGTTCATTTCTGCGCAGATATACGTTCTAGAATATTTTGTATGTAAAGCTTCAAATGTATTCCCTTCCAAACAAACAGATTCCGATCCCAGCTCAGTGGATAATGTGGAGTGAATGATCTGTTTATCAAGACGTTTCACATTTGGTTGTGCGTGTATCAGTCATTTGTTTAACAGTTAATCAGTGTGGACATGGTTTAGCACGGGCCAGTGAAATATTATTTCTCCATAGCTGCTGCAAAGGGAAAAATGATAAATTAGTTTTTTCATTGAACAAGCCTTGTATTGACAGTTGAGGCAGTGCACAGTAGTTGTGTATGTGCGCATTATGCAGATTAGTGTTTTCTTGCACATCACACACACACACATTTAGTAATGGATTGCAGTCATTACACTGAAGATGTTTTCATGCCAGCTGTATTGCTCGCAAACACCACACAGCCTCATAACACAGACATTACGGGAGTTGTTTATGTGAGGGGTAGTGTAAATTCATTAAAAGTGAGAAAACAATCACATGAAATCATGACGGATGTTATATATAACCCGAATGTGGATATGCAGATCTTTCACATTTAGTATAACCAGAGGCGCAACCACCCATTTTATTGCAGACCCAAAATGCAAAAGACACATCAAACATGTTTAAAATATTATATATAATACTACAGGTTTGGGTCGGTATGTTTTTTTAATGCTTTTGAAAGAAGTCCCCTCTGCTATTCAGCATTTTTTCCCTTGCTGTTGACCCTGTAAGAACATATCATTTTGTGTGTCCATGTTCTTGGTTGAAATTATTGATGTTACTTTCAGAACTGAAAATGTAGTCATGCCCTGATTAGCCTGCATATCACTGATTGGACTGTGTGATACGCAAGCATTGATCAGGGTGTCTCTCCCTCACTACAGAGAGTAGGAGACTGCAAAAAATGGCTTTCTTGAAACAAGCAGGATGCTCTTAAATCTAGGTAAAGTGTATTAAAATCAAGCAAAAAAAAAAAAAACTGCCAATGGGGTAAGCAAAACGTCTAGGTTACGGCTGTAACCTCTGTTCCCTGAGAATAGGGATCAAGACACTGTGTCGATGACGCTATGGGAAACGCCCTCCACGTGAACCGGTGTCTGAAAAACTATCACGGCAATCGAAATTGACCGGCGACAGCCTATGACGTCACTACTAGTGCGACCCGGAAGTATAAAAGGGGCGCCTAGAGAACATGTCATCCACTTATCGTCTGAAGGGACTGTTCAGAAGGCATCCCCGAGGCATGGCTAACAACGCAGTGTTTCGTTCCATGTTCTCAGGGGACAGAGGTTACAGTCGTAACCTAGACGTTCCCTTTCGAAAGGGAACTCGCACTGCATCAATGACGCTATGGGGAACGATATACAATCCCACCATGCTGATGGGAGTGCATGCCAATTATGGCTCATGGCAGAAACGTCAGAACTGGCAGTTTCACCCTGAAATGAGAAACACTCCACCTTCGGGTCACATACATTATTCCCTACGGTCACTGCCAAAGCTATAAGCCTCAAAGAGGCCTCCTAACAAGGAAAAGCCTACCCAGGCCGCTCAAAGGCTTGGAACCAACAGCTTCCATGGAAGGGGTTCCTTTAAGGGAATATGGCTAGGGGGTCCGAAAGGAGTCCCGTCCAGTCACTTTCTGAGGGGGACATAAAGTCAACCCCACATGCCACCAGGGAGGCTGACCTGATCAAATCTACTGACCTAGTCTTGGCAACAACCTGTCTGTTTCCTAAACAGAGTCTCTCACAAAAACCAAAGTGAAACTGGATCATAGAGACGGGCATCCTGGAGAGTAGAACACAGCACAGCACAGCACTTTATAACCCTTGCAAACAAGCGGAGTAACTCTACTCGATCCTGGATCTACACAGTGCTTTGAAACATTGTGGAGGCTGGGCGCTCTAAGGGAGTGTAGTCAGACCCGTCCCAAATGGGAGGGAGTACTAAAGTGAGTCCCAATGGTGCAGGGCGAATAAACTAAAGCTGTGGGTAGCAAAAAAACATTAACCCCAAGGGAAAGGGAGGCCTCAGCTGTGAGGCCAATGACATTTTAACCTTATGACTTTCAAGGGAAAAAAATATTTTTTTATTCAATTCAAGGGGCCTAGATAACCAACTTAAAGTCTAGCTGGGAAATTCTAGCTACAATTTATACAGCTCTGAATCTAACTCTCTCTTCCCAGCTCTGCTTCTAACTCTCTCTTCCCAGAGAGAGACAGGTCTGACAACGCCCAGAATATACCCGCATGGGAGGCTTAGGAATATCCTGCTACCTATCCTGCGATTTATTCTACCCTTAACATCCACTAGCATTATCGCCTAATGCAAAGGCTGGCCTAGGCTCTCGTAGAAAGAGGAGGCCAGTACCAGGGAAAAACTAGACCTTACAGAGATAAACTGCACACAATCTAACTAGCCTACTAGCCTACGCTCAGAGACTGAGGGACTCGGGACGAAAAAGCTGCTAGCAGATCGACTCCAACAAACTTCTAGTACACATGCCTAAGCCAGAAATGAAGGCAGCCCCCGTGGGGATGGCACTTGAATATCATATGTCTGTAGTTTAAAGCTATAGTCTCATAAACAACTCTCAAAAGTGAGAGGAGACCTGCCATGCAAATACAAGGTGGCTATCCAGGTGGCCCGACGAGGGCCAGTGCTTGGTTGGTCTATCTGGAGGTTTATACAAAGCGGTGGCCTCAGAAAAAAAAAAAAAAAAAAAAAAAAATGGGAGGAAGCCATCTCACGCTGAACAGAATCTGTTTGAAGCTCCCGTGCATGGTGGCCTCATTAGAGATTTCTCTATAAGATGAAGCCAACCTGTACACCTAGTGACCAAGATTGGCACCACCTACTACATAAAACTGATGACTCTAACACAAGAGGAGGCCTATGACAAGGTATGAAAGCCTACCTATAAAAATAATAATGAAAACTTCATATCAAACATACCCCTTAACACTTTCTAAACAGGGAACCGAGGTCTAAAGTTTAACAACCTTATAATAAAAGACCTACCAAGATCATCCTGTTGCTCGTAGAGTGGCAGCCTAAACTTTATTCTCAGAATGAAGGCCTACCACCCAAAACCTAGAAAGGACGCGCTCACTACCAAGCCCGACTCCAGACCTTCAGAAGGATTCCGTTTTAATGGGAAAATATCATCATCAGTCCAGGCCTCAGGCCTGATGTAAGAAGTGCCTGGGGTAAAGAAAATTGGGGGAGAGGAAGAAGAGAGGAGAGTGTGGTTGTTATTCACCCTCAGAGGAAGGGGATCCTTCACTGACGTTGGGAGTGCCTTTGTTGGATCACCTCTCTCAGATCCCTCTTCTTTCTTGAGTCGCGCCTCCTCTGCGACCTTCTCCTTGGACGAGGAGGGACACGAGGGGCGGCGCTGAACCTCTGGCCCTGTTTCTGATCCTCGAACTGGGATGGGCCAGGACTCCCTGGCTGTCTGGGCATGGATTCGGACCTCAGTGGAATGAATGATTTAAATGCAGCCAAGCGTGTGTTCGCCTCTCTGAACTTTTCCACCACAGTCTCAACGGAGGTGCCGAAAAGTTCAGATGGCGAAACCAGGGCATCGAGGAAAAAACCCTTTTCTTTCTCCCCGAGGTCAGCCAGGTTCAGCCACAGATGTCTCTTTGTGGCCACTATCGCCACCATTGACCTTCCAAATCGAGTAAGTGGTTTGTCTGGTGGCCCGAAGAGCCAGATCTGTGGTGCGGAGCAGCTCGTCCACTGCGTCAGGGCTCTCCCTTGATGCAATGTAGCCTGACCCTGATCCAAATCCTTCAGCAGGTTGGCTTGGTATCCTTGTAACACAGACATCGTAGCAGCCCCAGCCTGACCTGCTGACATTCAAGCGAGATGTCATCTTGAGTGGCTTGGAAGGCAGGGCCGAAGCTTTCAGTGCCAATGCTTCTCCAGAGGTGAGATAGTTCGCGAACGTCTCGTCGATTGGGATCATCGACACATACCCATATTCACGCATCCCCTCGACATCAGCGTAGTTTGCTTGCTGCTGACGATGGATGTGTGCAGAATATGGGTTCTTCCATGCCTTCTTTATCTCAGTATGCAGATCAGGAAGGAAGGGAAGGCTCACAGGAGCTGGGGAGTTATGGCCAGAAAGGAACCGCTCATCCAGCCTGCCGCGAACGGCTCCTTCCTTCACGCGCTCCCAAGGCAGCTGAAGCCTCGCTGAAGTGTGCTCCATAACACCCAACAGCTCATCATACGCGGGGCAGGGAGGTTGTGAGGGTTCAGGTAGTACCTCTTCTTCACCCTCATTAACCATCTCCTGCTCTTTTGGGCTAGGTGCCAGCAGAGCACTTGCTGCTTGATCAGAGGATATAAGAGATAACACATCGTCTTCCAGCAGCTCACCCTCACGAGCTTCTGACGGGCGTGAGAGAGAAACACCTCTCTCAAACTCATCAGCGAGCTCCATCTGGGAACCCCATGAGCCGAGTCTCCGAGGAACCGAACCACTGGGCCCAGATGCCCAGGGCCAGACGAGAGTGGAGTTTTCTTAGCGGAAAACTCTCACATTCTGCACAATATTTCTCTCAAACAGTAAACGCACAAGTTGTGTGTGTCATCTGGTGTCAGATACCTGAGACACGGATCCACACACTTCTTGAAACGCTTATCACTTGCCATAATTGTTTCTTACCTTTTTCAGGTGATTGCAAATCAGACAAAACAGTCCCTGAAGATGATAAGTGGATGACATGTTCTCTCGACGCCCCTTTTATACTTCCGGGTCACACTAGTGACGCCACAGGCTGTCGCCGGTCAATTTTGATTTCCGTGATTGGACAGCTTTTCAGACACCGGTTCACGCTGAGGGCGTTGCCCATAGCGTCATCGACACAGGGCGAGTTCCCTTTCGAAAGGGAACTGACTTGATAAGAATCTTTGAAAATAGCATAAATATCTAGTCACTAGTAAATGCTATTGGATCTTAAAACTAGACAAAAATGCTTTTCATAAGAATTGAATAATAAATAAATTAAGTGAAAATTGCATTAAAAATATGCAGTTTTCACTTTTTATAAGCATTAAATAATAAATTATTTTAGTTAAGATTGCATTAACTAGAAAATGTAACCTTAAATTTAGCTTATTTAAATTATAAAAATGCTCAAATTAAATGCTTAATTAAGATTCTTGAAATTATAATTTTTAGGAGTGATATTATTCTTAAAATTACTATTCTTATTACAACAATCTAATTGAACATGCACAATAACTTGCACTTTATAGCTGTTACTTGTTTCGGGTAAAAATCTACCTCATTTTGAAATTGAATTGAATTGAACTAAAGACTAAAGAAGTACCCTGGAAATCCAGAGTTCTCGCGAGAATTTGCTTAGCGAGTCACTCTGGCATTGAGTAATGATGCTCATTAGCTATGCCCTTGTAGCTGAGCTGCACCAATCACATTGGGTTATCTGATATAGGCGGGCCAGAGGCGAGCTAAACAGATGACGACAGCGCTGTGACGTCGAAGTCATTAGTAAACATTGCAAGTTGGCGATGGATGAATACCAGTTGTTTGAAACGGCTTTGGCCGCTACAATGAACGAGTTAGACTTGGCTTTTTATCTAAAAGAGGAACAGAAGACTGCGCTCGAATCGTTCCTTTGCAAGAAGGACGTTTTTGCTGTTTTGCCGACCGGATTCGGCAAGAGTCTAATCTACCAGTTAGCTCCGTTGTGATTGGTCGTAGTGTTATCCAATTGCGTGCAGTAAGATTTTCAAATGCATGCCGCTCCTCGAGTTGGGCGATTTTCATTAGTCGATGCCAGACCCTTAATCTTTCGAATTTGGGTCTGGATTTCCAGGCTACTGAAGAAGACGTGAAAAAATAATATTTATAGTCTAGTGTGCAATGTATTTCATAAGACTTTTTCTTATCTTTCATGGCAAAAAAACTAAATATTTTCTAGAAATACGATTTTTTTTACTTTCTTAGATTTCAGTTTTTGCAGTGCATGCAGTTGGCGAGGTCAAGATAGTCAAGGTCCTGCTGGGATAAATGTTGTTCTGTACATAAATAGATGGCTGGTGGGTCTCTTCCATGCAATGTCACTTCTTTTCTAAAATTGCCAGTCACAAATGTCAAATGAAAGAAAAAATGCTTTCAAACAGTCAGAGTTGCACCCTGGGCTGCTTTTCTCTTCTGTTTCTAGAAGAGATTCACAGTTTGTGAAATGGACCTGAATTTGAATTGAATTGGCCACAGGACAGAATGACTGGAAGAGGAATTTACTGATGTCAATTGAAAGAAATTTAGCTTTGTAAGTGCAACCAGTGATATTAAAGGGGCTGTTTACACAACACTGTTTTTAACTAACATATGACATCTTTTTATGTGCTTTGGTCATTCATTTACACGATAAAGGCGTTTTGGGGGCCTGAAAAACACGTTTCAAAACTATACCATTATAACCTCTGTGGAAACACCGCGAATTTGTGAAAAATGTGGGGTATTACGAACGCATTACGTGTTCAGTCTATAGGCACGTAGTGTTTCTTTATAAAGAGACATCACCATCTACTGGCCTGGGAGCAGAATACAGCATTCATAATCGTTTTCATGGATCCATGTGAACGCGGATCGTTTTGACAATGTTGTTGTTCCGTTTTGCACATCGTTGTCATGTAAACGTGCCCTTAGTATCATTGAGATATTATTATATTTGTTTATCAATTTATCAAACTTTTTATTTTTGTTTTCTGTTTTTATTTCAATTTTAGTCAAAGTTTTTATAACTTTGTAGTGTTGTTTGTCTATATATTTTTTATTAATTATTATTTCAGTTTTAACTATTTTAAAACATAAACTTAAAGGTGCATTGCGCAACATTTCATGTTAAAAATACCCGTTTTTCTAACCCATACATGCTTAAACAATTGCCTGATGGGCTGAATGAGCCCTTCTATGATCACTGCGATTGCCTCTATAATCCTGTACAGTAAAATAAATAAGAGGGATTCGGGACGGAATCGACTGGGCGTGACGTCATGCGCGTTCACGCTCACCTGGCTATGTCTGGCAGGTTTGTGTATTCGCCGCCATTATCCGCATCAGCGAAGACAACTCGAGTGACTTTTGCAAAAGTAGAAGATGGATTCAAAGAGACCGACTTCTAGTTCATCCCAAACCCCAACGTAAACTCCACGTAACTGCGTGCACAACTCTGGTTGCAGTTTCGCGTGTCGCCAGAAGGGGGCATAGTTCTGCAAAAACTCAGAGACTTGCGCAATGCACCTTTAAAGGAATAGCTCACTTAAAAATGAAAATTCTGTAATTATTAACTCTCCCTCAAGTTGTTTCAAACCTGTATGAATTTCTTTCTTCTACTGAATACGAACAAAGATATTTTGAAGAATGTTAGTAAACAAACAGTTGATGGACCCCGTTGACTTTTTCCTACTGTGGAGGTCAATGAGGTCCATCAACTGTCTGGTTACCGACATTCTTCAAAATATCTTCCTTTATGTTCAGAAACTCATACAGGTTTGAAACAACTTGGGGGTGAGTATGACAGAATATTCATTTTTAAGTGAACTACCCCTTTAAACTAAATAAAAATGAGAAATGTTGCCTTGGAAACTAGCTGAAATAAAATAAGGTCATAAGGTTTTTAGATTTTAAATTATTGAAGTTAATATGCCTTTTATTTCAAGTGGAAAGAGGTTGGGATGGTTTAGTTTTAGTTAATTATTTAGTTAACCCTACCTGCAACCCAATCTCATGAGAATTCTTAAGTATTGTACGGGTTGGCGATTTCATTTGAATTTGTATGACCTGACATGTACAAAGAAAAATATGATGTCTAGGCAAACATCACGAATGTCCAAAACCCTTTTAGCTAAGGTAATATCAAATCAGGCCTTGTGCATGACCCTGTGTCCAGCAGAGATGGACCTATATCTGCACCAGATCGACAACGAGAAATACAGTGATGGAAGAAAAAAGAAAGTGTATAGGAGAAAGAATTCAACAATATAGCAGCCATGATGAAGCCTGAGCGAGGGAGAGAGAGCCACCGAAGCCCATAAATCAAGTGGCAGTGAGTGTGCTGAATCAGGGACATGAGGTAAGGTTGATTGTGCCTGCGAGAGACAATAAACCCTGTAATCATCCGTCTCTGCTGCACAAGCCCCGCAATTATCTGCCCATACCTGACCGCCACTTCAGAAAGGGCAAAATCCATCTCACTTCTTCCCAGTGCTCCCACACACACAGCTTCTTCTCTTTTACTTGCATGCATACTGTGGATAAATGTATTCACTCCTCAACTTATGTCAAGGAGAAACTCAAAGTCTGCAGAAATAAAGAAGACTTCAACCGCCGTTTGATTTGTTTCTTTTTAAGGCCACAAACAGTATGCAGATGCTGACGTGAATGCCTGGCCAATGTATTGCAAGGCCATTGCAATGCCATTCCTGGCATAAAGTCTTCTTTATATATATATTATATCATTCCAATAGCCGACTATTTGGATATGAAGAGAGTGTCTGCTGACATGTTCAGCGACCTGCCAGTTTGTTTATAGAAAGAAAGAAAGAAAGAAAGAAAGAAAGAAAGAAAGAAAGAAAGAAAGAAAGAAAGAAAGAAAGAAAGAAAGAAAGATAGAAAGACAGATAATTAATATACTCAGTGAAACACCACCCTACATCATATTTGAAATGTAATACTTATTTCTGACTAATTTTGAAATGCTTATTTCCTATCATGTCATTCTCATATGATGTGTATTTCGTAGCATTTTTGCTTTCGACATCCATTTTTAAGGTGAAGAAGTCTTGATCATCAGATAAACTGCCACAAAGACATGATTCCCATCTTCTAGGATGCAACTTTGCTCAATTCTCAGCTGGTTTTCACATGTATGACATTATTTATGCTGATTTCAAGGTTAGAATTATGACCAGTGACAGAAGAAATGCAAACATGACCCCGATGTTTGTGGGTGTTTTACTGCATCCAATCAGTGACAGAAAATGACAGAATTTGGGGAGAAAAAGCTTATAAACTTGTATTTATGTAAAGTCACAGCTTCGTTGATAGTAGAGATAGACGCTGCACAGACACATGTGATTCACTCACACACACACCTCTCTCGATAATTAATTCAAATAAATTATATACTTCATTAATTCAAATAAATGTAATCTTGCCACATTACTTTATATCTGTCTGATTCAAACGTTTTTATTGATATTTTTTAACTCAGCATCATCAAATTATGTAATATTAGGCCTTTTTTGCAAATCAACATAATCTATTTATATGCAGGGCTGTGTAATTTCTGTTCTGCCCAAAATTTTTGTATAATTTCACGAGTACAGATTATTTCAGAGACATAACTCAAATAAAGCGGTAGCCTACTGTTCTGCTCATCTGTAGTTTACTTACTACTAAGTGCCAGATGCAAAGCTACCCCTAAACCTAGCAAACAGTGATTAGTTAGACTTTCAGCTTAGGACCTTGTAAAACATGACTTTGAACTGTTGCACAGGCACAACAGTAGTTCACCTGAAAGAGAAAACCATTGAACCAAGAACTGCAGAATCAAGCTGGCTTTGCTAGATGCATTATAGATGCATTTATCTGTCCTTTGCATGGGACAAATAATTGCTTTTATTGAGCTGATGGGTGCCGGGGGGCAGATTGGGGTTTGCTATTATCCTACATGAATGAACTAGAAATGGTCCTGTAGCAGTAAAACAGACACATTCCTAGCAGATTCAAAGCTAAAAGCAGGTTTACAGAATTAAATATTTCAGTGTACAGACCCATAATATTGTGTTGACTAAGATCTTGTCAAGTAGGACATGTTCAGTGCCATGTGGCAGATTTTTTTTTTTCTTGTATGTTTATATAAAAATAATTTTGTATGTTTTATATTAACACTATTTATTAAAACTAAGTCAAAATTGAATCAAGTTTGCACATTTTTATTGTCTTTACATTGCAAGGTGTCATGATGATCACAGGCACAAAGTTGCAGCTTTAATTTAACCTGGCTAATAACTAGCTAAAACAAGCTTGCATGCAGATCATCATTTCAAGTCATTTTAAGTTGATTGAAAGTGTTGATATCCGAGTGGGTGAGTTGTTTACTTTGTAATTATTCTGTCCATCTCCACCAGTTTGACCCATCCAGAATGATCTGTGGACCGAGTGCGCGCACGAGAAGTGGGCATTATCACCTCGACAGGGTCGAACTGAGATGTTCCAGAGTATCTGTATCTGGTCTTTCCCCCTCGCACTCACTTCACACTGCTTGAGCTCAATGAGAACATAATGTGCTCAAGGGAGGTTTGGGTGTTTCACATACGATCTGATCTCATATTGTGTAATATTCCTTCCCCCGGTATCACAGGCAAGGCTTAAGCTAGTCCCAGACTAAAATGCATGTTTGAGCTGTTTTAACTGAAAGCAAATTGCACTGACAGATCTTAAAATATATCAGATCCATTGTTTTGTCTCAAGATGCACCAGTAATGTGTTTTATAAGGCACGTTTAGAAAAGCTACTTAACGGCCTAATTGAACTAAGGCCTAATCCTGGCTTAATCTAAGCCCTGTCTGTGAAACCGGGCCCTTATGTTTTGTCTTTGCAAACTGTTTATTTTCTTTTTTAGGAAGCGCCTTCCTTGCCTCCTCAAATAAAACATCCCTGGATGTGTTCCTGGATCAACATCTTTTGTTGGTATTGAGATAATATTTCTGTCAAAGAAACACTAAGCCTATCCAACATCCTGCCCTGACTCCAGCGTTTCCCATTAATTACCTAGACTCTGCTGGCCCGCCCTAGTCGAATATGTGCTGCCACAGTTTCATTATGAACTGAAAATATTTGAAATGATATTGATGTTTTGGACCATTGCTTTTGCAAAGTATCTTAAAAAAAAAAAAATCTAAAGCGGGATATGGCTTTGCGCCCTCGTCAAATCGCAAAAGACATGCGTTTTAAGTATATAGTCTGTTTGCGCTGCATGTTTTGAAAGTGAAACGCTCACTTTGCTCACGCGATCAGCTTGTGATCCGGTGTTTTCCGCATCTCGGAACGGTTTAGATCACAATGAGTGAATGCAGTGAACTCAATCTCTGCATGCGCTGTGAGTTTAGTGTGCATTTGGGAACGTAATGGGCACCATTTTATTTTATTTGATTTTACAGTGCATTTGTTTTATAATATATTTGGCTATTACAGTCATAATAATAATAATAATAATATATAATAATATAAAATGTTTAGGTCCACCCCCCATAATCTCACAAAATCCTGTGGGAAACACCACTAGCGGCGCCAGGATTTTGATTGTAGTTGGGCCCCCAGAAAACTGGATGGGCCAGTTAAAATAAACCAAAAAAAACGGGTTCCCCTTCATCTCCGTTTCAGCGCTTTTCTGCGGCACTGAGGACAGCAGGGCCGCGGGAAGAGGAAGAGGTTTTATGTTGGGGGTGCTGGGGGGGGGGGGCATCAACACTTTTGAATAAGAAACAATATCAAGACTATAAAACTCGCCAAAAAACGCGCACACACTCAAACCACCTGACTGCACATCACATTTTTGACTTTATTGATTCTGCTTTTATTCGTAATGCAATGGACCGGTCAACGGGGCATAAATTAATCCTTAAAGGATGGGACTTTATGGGACATTTGCACAAAAAGAATAAATAACTTACCGTAGCCTATTTTATAAGTCGCTCCAGAGTCGCATATCAGCCAAAAATGCGTCACGAGGAAGAAAAAAAAACGTGGCATTTTTTGTTATAAATGTATTTCACATTAAAAAAGTTACACACAGTTCTCCGCTACGGACGTGAGCGCTCTAAAGCAGCACTAAAATAATGTTTTAAAACTTTCACAGAGACCTCAAACTGAAAGCACAAATCCTGTCTTTAAATTTAATTTCGTTTTGTATTAATTGTATCTTAATTTTAATCGATGTTTCATCAACAAATTATCTGGATTTAATAAATAAGTAGTAAATATAGGCTATTAGAAAATAGATAATCAGGACACGGAGGCGCTGGCGAACTTCGAGCTCATCTCATAAATGAACCGAAACTCAGCGTAGGCCTATAAGGTAGCCTATTGCCTCACAGACCTGAGACATATAGATAGCTTGAAATGTCTACTTTTAAGCAGAACAACTCAAAACGAAAGAAAACAGACTGCGCTGCGTATGTAATTTGTATGAAATGAAATGTGCATTTCTCTCTGGCGCTGCGAAGATCGCGAGTCGTCAACTTCATCTGTCTAGCCGACACTGACATAAAAAATAACTGTTTTATTAGTTAACAATTAAAATGTCTCCATATTGAACGTATTTGCCTGTTCCTTACAAAACACTGACAGTGTGGTTTTTGCCTGTTTTTTCAAATTCTTTCGACACACACACACACAGGTTTTTTTTGTTGTTTTTTTTTGTTGCTTTTTTAATACAATTAAAATTTCATTTAATTTATTGTTTAATAAAATTATAAGCCTATTATTTTTAGTTTATTAATAGCAACAACACCTGTAAAGATGAAGTTGACGATAGCCATCTCCGTAGTAGTGAACGCGCCTATAGAGAGAAATGCACATCATTACATAATCAGAGAGTAGCCTATTTCTTTTCGTTTTAAATTGTTAAAAAGACATTTCAAGCTTTCTTAAGATATATTTCATGTCTGTGAGGTATATGCTGCTGAGTTTCGTTAAGTTAGGATGAGATGCGCTCCTGTTTACGAGCAGTGAAGTGACCGCGCGGGCGCCTCTATGATTGTGTTGTCTGCTATATTTGGTATTTGGCAATTGGTTGATAAAAAAAATAAAAATAAATTAAGATACAATTTATACAAAACGAAATTCACTTAAAAAAATCGTTTTCTGCAAAACAAAACTTAATTAAGTGGTCAAAATCATGTCTGACCCGCTCCATGTCTCTCGATATTGCGTACTCGTGTGTGCGGTTCACTTTTCATAATCAACATAGATGAAAAAATAACATTATTATATTTTAACAAATATGAAACTAAATGAGCTTAATTAATGGTAACAACACAGTAGGCCTACAGACTCTGTATTTGTACAAATTGCTGCACATTCATTTTATTCTGAATTTTGCACACATAAGTTGAAAGGCATTTGTGCATGCATGTAAAACATATCTGCAACATTTATCAAGTTCACTGATAATTATGCGTGCATTTATTAATTATTATCTTAATGAATAATGTAACTAGGACAAAGCATGTAAACTGCGTTGTTTGTTTAGAATGGAATGGATCGCAAATAGATCCGAATGAAGAAACGTACAAAACCATAGTAGAAAATGGGTGGGCCCGGACCTAAAATGGGTGGGCCCAGGCCCACCCGGGCCCAATGGTAGCGCCGCGGCTGGGAAACACTGTAACCCTAACTATAAACTAACAACAACAATCAAAATGACAGATTGATGAGAATATAAGCACCCTAACCTTACCCCAAATTAGCGATCCATGCCAAAAACTGAATAAGCACTCTTGGCCAGCAACTCTGTGCCACACCCGTCCATGTCGCGTCAGGGTCACGCCATTTGATGTACGTGTCCATGTGATGTGCCAAGTGTCAACTTGACTTAAGGTTCCTGATGAAGTGCTTTAATAAACTCAGTTAATCCTCTCCTGGGGTTCCAGTAATAAGGATTACATTTCACTGCTGCCTTTGAGGGAGGGATGCTGGACGGGCACGAGGCTTAAATCTGAGCCAATAATCCGAGCGAGAAGCTATAGTGTTTTAATGCAACATAATTGCTGCATTATTTAGTTTGGCTGTATACTTGCATTAGATGCATGTGTCTGCTGTAATTAGTAATAATTTGGGATGTCAATTTAACACATTGATTTAGTTAAAATATTAATGCATTTAATCGTGCCCCTTAACCTATTCATATATTCCTTAATAAGCCACTGAGCAAATCCAACACCTAAACTCGACACAAAAGCCTTTAAATTTAAAGCTTTACTTGTCTGACATATTAATGTAATGTCGTCATAATTTTGGGTCTTTTTCAGCAAATACTGTTATGTGGTACTGTTATGTCAAATACTATTTACTGTTTTTGGTCAATAGCTGTCAGAACCGTAGCGTCACCCAACGGTTCAATGTATCACTACACAACACCCCTAGCAACCACTCTTAGCAACGTGAACATACATTCTCATTGATATTGTTCATTGAAGCTTATAGAGTATTGTGAAAGATCGAGCAAGCGAGAGTACCTGCATTTACAGTAGATATAGCATTTCCCTTCAGCTCAGTCATATATTCATAATAAAAATCTGTTTGAATGTCCGCTGCGATATCTTGAACTTTTAACAGTCATGGGGTTTTCCCGTGCCCTGACACGCAAGCCATTTGCCAGTTGCGTCTTGCTTCTCCGTGTTCACAAGTTTCAGTCCTTTCAATATAGAAGTCTTCTCTACTGACTGACTCGCTCATAAAGTATTTGCCGCCATCTAATGGCGAAATAATGTAATGCAAAAAACTGTTTGCTGTTTACAGTCAGGGACTATTTTTTCCAGGGGAAGGAAGGCTTTTAGTGATTTTACTTCATGAAAGTTGCATTGATACATATTGATTTTTTTTTTTTTGGCTTTAATATTTGTATTGTGTGGTAACCGTTATATAAAAGCAATAAGGTACTCGAGGCTAGTGCTGTATCGTGAATATATCATGGCTGAAGGGGTTGCAGCACTGATCTATATAATGACTGGATAGCTCATGACGTTCTGAACTGCCAGCAGGCAGTGAAGCCACCGGAAGTGTTCGAGCGGCCATCTTACGATTCCCTACCGGCAGAGGGCTCCAACGCCCGTTATACAGAGATTGGTGGCTCCGACGGCACTTTTAAGATGACCCGCTGTACAGCATACAAGTGGAAAATGACGTTCACAAAAGGATGTAGAAAAACTGCCCACAGGCTGTAATTCAAGCCCTGTAAGTAGTAACATTAAAACAGTCAACAGTAGCCTATAAGAAACCTCAGAGCAGCAATAATCACAATTAAGTGTCCAATAGCGACACCATTTGACAGCTTCAAAAGAGCTTAGTGCACCGTTACTTACATTAACCCATACAATTTGTATTATGCATTTTCTGAACATGTACTTGCTAACTAATCAAACACTTTATTCGAACAAACTACTGATCTATAAAACACAATCGGTCTTCCGACCTTTTACTATCGTGTCAATAGATTATGATATGCGCGAGGGAGAGAGAGCAATACAGCGCCCGTGTTGTCTGAAGACGGTGAGTCTTCACGGCTTCTCTCTCTCTCTCTCTCTCTCTGCTCGTTCTTTAGCATTCACTAATTAATAGTATCAAACTGTTTTTCTTACCTGTGAAGATAGCTCTTCAGTGAAGGCCGACTATAGTGTTCTCGTACAGCTTTTTTATTCCTTTAGCTAAGAAATTGCCATTTTTTAATAAGCAGGAACAATTTCCGACTTTAAACAAATACCCATTTAAATGTTTAGGATGTTTGCGTTGTAAGAATGTACAGGGATGCTTTAGATTTAAAAACGGTGACTCCTGAGGCAATGTTTTCACAGTCAAATCATAAAATGTCCCATTGATTCAACAGAACGCGTGAGCTCACTAGGGAATACAAATATGGCGGCGCGGTGGCTTCACTGTTTATGACATCATGAGCTATCCAGTCATTCTGTAGAGATCAGTGGCAGAATTTATCTTTAATTTAGCAAAGATTAAATACTATTTTACATTAAAAGATATTATTGTGTATTATGAAAACAAAGTTAACAAAGGTCTAGAAATACATTGTTAATTTATTTATACTGTTGACAAAATGTTATATTCATAAACAAAGATATTTAAATTCATCCCTAATATTTAAAAGTTTAAATTAGAATTTGATTGTTTCATGTCTTCACTGAAATTGTTAAAAAAACAAAAAGTCATTAACGTGTTTAAAATATTTTGATATTATTCTTGGATCCCCTGCTACCAATTAATGTCACTCTTTGTTTTGTAATATTGTATGCTATGCTATGTTTGTTAGCATAAAGATCAGTGAGTTGCAGACACTTGTGATACAGCACAGCCTCGATTACCTTATTGCTTACTTATATCATATTAGGGGTGTCACAATATTTAGCAATTTTGTAAACAATCCAGCAACGTCTTACTAAAACTCCACTTCCACTGATTCATTTTCCCAAAAAAGATAAAACAAAATCAACAAAGTTAATAATCTAATGCCGTGACAGCCCTACATGATATTATGTATGTTAATGTGATTTAATTAAAATGCCAGTCAATTTACATAGTGTCATTGGTTGCATGTCCTGGAGTTTGAGATATGCTAAAACTGCTCTTTGCATTGTCTTTTACTGAACTGAGAAGCTCCTTGGCAACTTACAGGAAAATGACCTTTAAATCGCAGTGAAACAAATCCAGGCGGAAGCTGCTAGGAAGGACACTTTGGGATGGGAAGAAGGGGGAAAGACTCGCTGAGCTTTTTGAGCTAGCTCTGTGTCTCATCTAATTAGAGATGCTTTTTTGTAGGAAAAACCATTGTGAACTCAAGCGCAGGATGCTAGCAGGCTTTAATGGGACCCGAAATGCCAGTGTCACCGCCTCAAGCTTGTGAGACGCTTTGACTCATCGCAGATATTCCTCAACAGAAAGCACTTGAGTTTAATTAATTGCTCAATCCGTCTGAGATGAGCGATGGGAAATGATGATTTGCTCGCGAGTAAAATGAATGGTTAAACGGGACGAATAGTGGAACGGCAGCGCGGCGTCCGCACCAAAACAACAGCACAGATGTTGAAACTAGACGAGTGCGGCAGAGAAGCCGACTGCAGTGCCATCTATACTGTGATCATCGGCCAGGTGTCTTCTGGGTCAAACGGAGATTGTGACCTCTTGATGATTAGTAAACACAAACCATGGCCCAAGAACAGGTGCGCTCGGGGGAGGGAGTGATGAGGCATTGACGGTGTTGTGGCTCTGAATTTTAATTGGGTCACAAAGACATTTTAGGCTGCTGTTATTTTACTGCCTCTTCTTCTCATATTATTCATTGTACAAAATTTTAATTATGTCATTATTTACTCATCCTAATTCTATCCAAAACCTGCATGGATTCCTTACTTCGGTGTAGAAAAAAAAAAAATATTCACACTACTCTGTCCTATAATAAAAGTGATTGAGAACAGACTCACTCCTAAAATGACAATTACATCATAGTAAAGCACTATAAAGGACTACATTCTAACACTGTGTCCTAACCAGACTCAAGATAAAAGGGATCTTTTCCATGTTAAACTTTTCCATTTCTGCAATGCTGTGGCTGACAGCTCAGTTACTGATTGTGTTTTGTATGATACTAAAATGGTTTCATTTGGATTTGAATATCATTGTGCATGACTTTAATTATCCACAATGAAAAATTTACATCAGATCTGGAAAAAAAAAGAAAAAAGAGATTGTTTAAACTGTGATCTTTGAGTATATATCTTGAGAAAAAACTGTTTTGGTTACTAATTATGTGTTTTGAATAATGCTAATCTGGGTTAATTTTTGTGCATTTTGATTAAGTACCCATCCATTTCGTAGCGAGTGCGAGACAGTAGAGAGCCCGCCCACACACTCTTCTGATTGGCTGTGATCTGTGATTCACTGAAATCTTATCACATGGTGTCTGGTTAGGACAAGGCGTTAGTCTTCTGAAGCCAGCAGTATTTTTTTCTTTCTTTTTTGAGTAGCTGATATTTAAGCCATTACTTACTGATAATCTTGCTGTATCTCCTAAATATCAGTTGTACTTTCAGAATGGTACGGCATAAATACATTTTCAATGAATATCAACTTATTTTTCTGTTACTTGCATAAACCTATTGTATGGCTTCAGAAATCTTTGAATATATAGGGTGCAAGTTGTATGGACTACCTTTATGGTGTTTTATGGTCACTAACTCATGGCAGTTCATTTCTATTGTACATTTAGTGACTATTTTGTATGAATTCGAAGAATCTCATTTGTACATTTTCCTACAATCTTACGACAAAGTGATGGTTATGTTTAGGCGTGGACCTTCATGCTCACTCTTCATCCGTATGAATCATACAAATTCATACGGAACTGCACCTCGTAAAATAGTAATGTTTTCCTGTGAGACGGTTCATTTTATGCTTTCACTGTATGGACAAGAGCAATGTTAACCTTCTTTAGAACATCTCTCCCTTGAGTTCCTTTAGGAAAAGAGTGACTTGTGGGTGAGAAGGAACAGTTTTCTTATTTTGGGTGAATCATTCTTATAAATAGCTTGATGTGTTTATATGAACTGTTTGAAATCAATACCCCTGTGCAGTGTTAATGCAGACGAACTGTATTAGGAAAGTAAGGTGAGCTATTTAATAAGTATTTTAGGGGCCCCAAATTCGTCTATGCAGCTCAGAACTGGGGCACATCAGTTCTAAATTCATCATGTATCCAGAGATATCTGGACCTTTGCACCAGTACTGCAGGCGCTCTATCTAGACCCTAAGGACCCAAATGGGGCATCCATCCTCCACCATGCCCTGCTGCTTATGTGCTACAAACCCAGCAAAAACAATACAAATCAGCACTAACTAATGTAGGCCAGCCATTTTGCTTGGAGTTCCACAGGAAACTAAGAGGACTTACCTCTGTCTGTGTCATAGAGGTAGACAAACTTGTCCCACTTGTAGTGAGACAGGAGACTCAGGACGGCGCCCTTTAGAGGAGGGCGCATCTGGATGACGAACTGCACGTCTGAGTCGATGGGGTAGCTGGGAGTGACGAAGGAGGTGTGGAGAGCCCCGCAGAAGGAGGTCAGCGTGTTCATGGACTTCTTGTCATAGAAGCCGAAGATGGCGTACACCCCTCTGGAGAACTGCGAACAAACTGGAATCAGAACAAGACGAGGTTTAGTTTGTTTATGACCAAGTTACAGTACAAACAACTTCATAATTCTATATCAGTCCTACAAAATGGAATCGGATGATCTTGGCATGTGAGTAATTGCAATAATAGGAAAATCTGTACAAACATGGAAATTTGTTTTGACTGCATGAATATGAGCAGAGAAATAATTGCATTATTTCCAGCAGATGAAAGTGCTGTGTTGCGTCTGACAGCGAGAACCCATCAATACACTCTTGCCCTAAACAAAACACTGTCTGATTGGCTGTTCCTTATTCTCCCAAAACACTTGAAGCAAATGAAGCATAATTATGCACATCTCTATGAACCAAGAACAATCTCATTACTGACACGGATACAAAGCAGTTTTGCGGAAAACCTCTGCTCATCTGTGTTACAATATTTAGCCAAGGGCAACAACATGGGTAGTTTTGTATGCAAGAAATCAAATTAATTTATGATCGATATATCACCCCTTAAATGATATTTACAAATGTTCACTGTAACAACAGATTTAGACTTTTATAAACAAATCGTGAAATCTGTGGCTAAATTAACAATGTTATCAAGACATTTTCAAGATAGTGAAGAACCCTGGCCAGGAAACCAGCATCCAAACTGGTTGACCAGCAATTTCAATCTTTTCAGCATTTCTATGTTCATACTTCACTGTTGGCTGGTCTCCTACAAAACACTAACATCTCTGCACACTGCTTACTTAAACAATGGTGTGATTGGTAATGTTGTAAAAGTACCTCTAAAAAGCCTATTAAATGGGTGGTTGATTATGATTTGACTTTTCTAACTGTAGTTAGTGTGTAATGTTGCTGTTTGAGCATAAACAACATCTGCAAAGTTACAAAGCTCAAAGTTCAAAGCAAAGGGAGATATTTTATTTTAAAGAAATTCCTTTTTAAGGACTACAACAAACGGCTGGTAGGGACTACACAACATTCCTTCCGGGTTAGTGACATCACCGACCCTAACATTTACATAAACCCGCCCCCTCAACACGATTCATAGATTATCAAGACAGAATATGCTAATCAATGACTAGAAGATAACTACACCTAAGCTACATAAATTCATCAAATAACCATTCAGAAATGTCCTGTTACATTCTACATGTTGTCACTTCTTTTTGAGTCTCTCCATCATTGTCTGAAGCCGGTTTGAACATAAAAGGCTGAAATTTTCAGTGCATGTTTGTGTGAGTGCACGCTGTTGAAGCTCCGCCCCCTGTGCTGGGAGCAGCAGCTCATTTGCATTTAAAGGAACAGACACAAGACGGTGCGTTTGTCAAAAATTGACAATTTTAACACGCTATATAAAAATATCTGTTGGGTATTTTGAGCTAAAACTTCACATACACACTCTGGGGACATCAAAGACTTATTTTACATTTTGTGAAAAGGCCATTATACCACCCCTTTAAACAATTTCTAAAGATAGCAGTTAAAGGTGTTTTAAGCTATTTCAGCCATTTTGCTGACTCCCACCAGACTGAACTTCTGAATTAGACCGCTACCGTTCTTTCAACCTCTCTCTAAAGCTCCGCTCTCCACAGACATGTCAGTCAACCAGAATGCGCAAAATTATTCAAGAGTGTTTCAGAAAAGCTTCTCTCTCTCTCTCTCTCTCTCTCTCAGAATTAATTCGTTAGCCATTTGAAGAGATGTGAAAAGTTTTTATGTTCTGCTAACACTTTGGACGTGCAACTAAACTCTCTGAACAGCGGAGCTCTGATGTCTTGGTAATGGTTGAGGGGAGTAGTGCTTGATCTCAGACAGACCCCTCACTGCTGTTCAATGGCTGTCTGATACACGCTGCACGCAAAAGCTCAAGCTCCAACCTGATTGGTCCATTAGAATCAGATGGTGTAGTTGAGGGATCAGCCATCAGGAGCTAACAGGCTCAGCAGTCAAACCGAGACCACTTATTAGTCCAGCAGGTCAATCACTCTATTGGTATCAAGGATTTCATATTTACCCAAAGCCCAAACATAACATATAAACTGCCTGTCCTTGGCTTGAATAAGTTACTAAATGGACCAGATCTTATGCTGATATCAAAGTCTAACTAGGCCAGAGTCCAAAATCCCTTTCTGGTCTATTGCTCTAGAAGATGGCATCTCAACAGCTGGACATCCATGCAGCTGCATTACTCTGGCATGTATGTGTGATAACAGGCCTGCAGCGGAGTGACAATTACCCGTTGAAGGGGCTAGGTAAGTTGCCCGTCTCCTCACTGGCTCTGCTGGTTTGCAGGATTTCTTTCCTTTAGTTTACTCCTAATTTGGGCCAGTTCTGACACAGCCTTTGTCCTCAGGGATAGGAGCTGGCTGCTTCCCTTCCATCAGTTGTCCTGGACTTATTAGGACAGGCTTTGAACAAACTCAAACCAAATACATAAATTTTGTCAGATGCCTTTGCTTACTCATTTCAGGCCTGGCACCTTTCTCTTCCTGAATATCTCAATCTCAGTTGGTTTTAAGACTAAGGCCGTTTTTTTTAAAAAGCACACAAGTAGTTTAATCTCTAAATCGCTTTGCCAAAAGCATCATTATCTAAGCAGTACATAAATTGTGCTACTTAATTAAATTAGCAGCATTGGACTCCACATTAAACCACATTACTTGCAATTTAATCCGGTTTCACAATTAAAGACAAGATAACCAGTTGGACAATATGTATGTGGTCGACAATATTAATGTATGATATATTCCAGAATTCACTCATGATAGGCTTGAATTTACATAATGATGAATGACAATAATTGACAATTGATTATAACTATGAATATGAGACCATGAATGAACTTTCTGAGGTGGAAAAGACGTTTTGATGGAATAGACTTTTAATGGAGGGACATAAATCTCTCAGGTTTTATTAAAATATATGTTCTTCTGACTTTTGAAGATGAACAAAAGTCTTATGGGTTTGGAACAACTTAAAGGTTGGGTGAGAATTTAAATTTTTAGGTGAACTGTCCCTTTAGGATTATCCAAAGGGAAGGATTTGCAACATTTGAGTGTAAAGGTCCTTGCACACTGAAATTTTCGCATGTTGAAAAATAAACACGACCTCATGTTGTGTCAATCACATTTACACACTGCCTCCGAAACTTTCGTCCGTAATCGGATCGGGTTCGATTTTCTGCTTTTTCCGCATCCGTAGCAAGCATTTTGAAAGGTGTTTTGACCATTCAGAGCCACCGTACAGGCGAAAGCCAAAATCCAGAACTGTTCAGGATCAATTCAAAGCATCAAACTGAGCCATTGATATCCTGAAGTAATCTTTGAATCGCTCGGGATAATCCCGCAGAGGCGGAACTCTCCGAACTCTCCACGCAATCTCAGGATTGGATGGACCCAATATTTCCTCTTTCTTTTTCTATTTTTAAGAAGAGAGAGGACAACAAACTCATCCTCACTGCTTGAAGACTCCATTTTGTATTGTTTTGCGGATTTTTAGCAACGGATTAATTAATACGCAGCGGACTCAGTGTGTTTTTTAGGATGACGAATACGAAAAAACGCGTACGAAATTTTTGACTCAGTGTTCAAGGACCTTGACAGTTGATTGATTGAGGCCCTTCTTGAACATTCTTGAACATTTTGTTTTATCAACGTGAAGTACAATGTTCGTACTACTGGCCTTGCCAAATAGTAATTCCATGACATTAAGACGAATCTCAGCGCTTGGAGTCACTATAAACCCTGTTTTGAAGTGCGAGCATCGCCTCATTGCTTTTCATTATGCAGAGAGTCCTGGCATGTCACGTCACATCTTGATAACATGTTTACTCTGGTGGGCGCGGGGCAATGTTATCCACAGCTCGCTCAATGGCTGAAGGATCCTTCCTCAGCCCCTCCATCTTTACCTTCTCACCCCCGAGCAACTAGCGGTCTCATTACCGGGTGTTTGTCAAAACGTGCCTTCGTTCTGCTAATCAGGATGCTCTCTGCACTGCAGCAGTAACAATGCATTTCCACATGCCTGGCTGCTCCGAATGACCGTGAGGCCACTGGTGTTGAAACGATAAGAGCCATTAGAAAAGGCTCCGTCCCGACGGCTGCGTTTCGGACTGAAATAATTTAACCACAGTGTCATGCACTTGAAGCCATCTTTCACCACCATGATTGTACATGGCCCAGAGACCTAGAACACATCGCTGCAAATGTCAGAGTCGATCATCCAGCTTTCGGTATTCACTGTCCTCTTCTGTCCTTAGTCCTCTCTCTCTCTCTTCTCGTTCCGCCGCTTCTGCTATCCAGCCACCCCTACAAACACCTCCCCCCAAACACAACGCTCACAGGATGATAGTCCTCTGGGGGTTTGAGCAAGTAATTGTATCTGCTCTTGTGAGGAGACATGTGAAGTCCTTCAAACTGTTACTGAAAACAAGAATCCCCGTCCTCCTAAAGAAGCGTGTAATTGTGATGTGCCTATGAAAGGCAAATACTTTCAGATTCCACATCCTCTTGCATGCACACATTGCACAGATATGTATTTTTGAGCCGAATTTATCGAACTGACCACAAAACAGTATTGCTGCCTCCTATAAGCAGAAAACAAAGTTTGCATCTGCATCAAAGTTTGTGAAAAAATCATCTGCGGGATGTTTTATGCTGTAAAGCTTGTAAATAATTACAATTTATGTTCTAAATATTTCACTGTTCTATTCTGACCCCCTATAACAATACAACACTGCTTAGGGCACTCATTTGGCCAGCAGCAGCCCTGCATAAAACTAATGGCCATTTCATAATGTATCCTCTGTCCTTTGGCCATTTCAGATCTGGAGCATCAGTTAGCCTTCAGATGGCATTGTGGCTGTTTATGGGTTACACTACAACACATGAGTAGCAATTTGCACTGCATACTGTACATAGGCAGCATTCCAGCCAAATTAAAACCCCATACTTGACTGATTTATAATGTCTACATAGAGCATGAAAAACCTGAAACTCCATAGAACACTGGAACTCCTTACAGTCACTCACGCACAGGACACAAACAGTAGGGTAAGGTGGGGTAAGAAGATATTTCTTGTGTATGGAGGACAAGGACCAAAAGTAATGGGGTAAGAAAGCTTCTTTGAATCATTTTATATTTTTGTGCTATGACAACTAAATTAGCAAATGTTTCTGTTTATTTCCCTTAATAACACTTTAGCTGATGTATCATCAACCTGCACGTGCTTAACTCATATCTATATATGTTAAAAAGTAAAATGCTAATTTTTCTTAAAGAGGATATCTTCCCCCGTCTTTTTTGTTTCTCATAGGAGACTAATGCTTACAGCTGTATGCAACAAAGTTTAACATTAGTACATATTGCACAAAAATATCTTGGACGAAACAATATGTAGTTTACATTTAATTGTTTTCAACAGCCTCTGCGTCAGGAGTGTGCCTAGCTGAACAATGCAATGAAGGAATGTATCTCACCAAGGTTTAGAATAGAGTCATCATGTCTTGCTCCCCTGTCCAAGGGTCATGACTCACCGCACCAACACCAACCCCCCATACACACACACACACACACATAATATGCCATAACTCGCCACTAGACCCTTCAACCTCACGTGACATCAGCAGCTGGTGTAGTCCATGACTAATCAGCTGGTCAATATCATGATTATGTCTCCTGATCTTTGTGAAAAATCATAACCCAAATGCAATCATTTCAGCCTTTGTGTGTTTCAGAGAGAGACCACATTTTAACCTTATTCCAATTTGTGGTGAATTAATTACAAGAACTGTTTGAGATAGCAGTTGTTGGAGACATTTACTAGGTCATTATGACAACTACATTGCATATTCCATAAAAAAAAGCCATTGCATATATGAAGTATACAAAAATACAAGATTTAAGAAAGTGATTTCCACAATGTTTTCTAAACTCACACATTCATGTCATTCCAAACTCAGATGACTTCCTTCCTTCTGTGGAACACTAAAAGAGATGTTTTTTAAGTATACTCACACTGTTATTTTTCATTCAATGAAAGTGAACGGTTACCTGGGGCTATCAAGCTTAAAAAATGGCAAAGCATCATAAAAGTACTAAACTGCCCTTCAAAACATGACAGCTAATGCAGCTTGATGGTAACATAAATCTGAATCCAATTATTAAAGGTGAACTGCGTAATTTCACCCCAAGCTTGTGGTTAACCCAGAGGTCGAGAGGTCGACATGTCGAGCAACTCAAGCAAAACAGAGCAATGTTTTGAAAGAATAAATCCATAGTGCCACAGTGTCTACTCTCTTAAGTCAACCTACGAATGACTTACTTACAGTTGTCTCTGCACTTTAAACAAGGATAGAACAAAGTATTCTGACTTCCAAAGACTGCATGCATAACTAATATCTTTCCCCGTTAGAAATAAAACAGTCTCCACATAAAATAACATAGAAGTAATGACCAACAATTCCAGCAAATAATAATTGTGAACAAACTGTTAATTCACTTAAGCATTTTCTGCAATCCACTGTTGTCGCAGTATTTTGTTGTTCCTGCTAGAATATCCAACAAATCATCCATTCTCCACAGAGGAAATGTATTACAAGGGCAATGGTTGCAACAATCTCCTTCTACTTCTTCTCCCCCTTGGGGGTTTATGACTGGGGTTGATGCATGTACAGCTTATGATATTCTGTAATTGGATTTTCAGAAAGCTGTTGACAAAGTCTCCCACAACTGCCTAATCCCCAATCAGCAGTGCAGCACTGAGCATGTTCCTATAGCGGGGTAGAGAGCAATGGAAGCATGCAGCCCAGAGATGCCATTGTAATACGGCATGAGGGGGTGCTGTGGATTTACTGTAGCATTTGACAAAACACAGCGCATTTTACAGGGCATGCAATAAAAACAGCTAATCTCAAGGAAGCACTCGGGAGAACATGCTATCATGTAACCTAACTCACATCTACTAGACAGTGTATCAGGTAATGAAGCCAGTGAAAGTCCACTGACATTGAGAACCAATTACTCTTTCTCATAGACCGATGACAATTATCAAGAAGCTATACTAAACTTACCTAACAAAACACATGTTAGTAGTATCATGGTGTCAGATGGCAATATTATGGTACTGAATAATTATATTCATGTATTTATATGGTAATCCAAGGTACTTTAAATTGTACCAAATAATTGCACAGAAATCATGGTATCAGCACTGCACAGTTTCAAAACTATGCTACCATTTAGCTATGCTTAGACATGCTTAATATGTGTAGCTATATACCAAACAATGTGCTAATTCACTCTAAAGAATCATAAACAGGGCTTGACATTAACATGTTATTAACAATTTTATATGTAATATACATTTTTTTCAGTTGTAGTCTTTTAAAAAGGCATCTGAAATAATAAACTAAGCGCTATTAGTGTTGTAAAAATATAGATTTTTCGATACATATTGATCCTGAAATATCTGAAATGCTTCCAATACTCAATTTCTCTCAGTACTAAATTGAGTTCTTCCTTGGCGAGTATTCACGTAAACACAGTCAGTTATGTTTTAAGTGAATGTAAACAGTTGAGAAAGAAAACGCACGTGTAACAGTATAATGGATCCGTGCATCAGGAATTAAAGTGACAACAGCCTAATATATCTGCCGCCAAATTATGAGATAATATTAAAAATATGGCAGGTTTTCCCCATGGTATCCCAATGTAAAAATTGTGTCCAGTGAAAATACTGAGTGGCTAGTAACTTTGGAAAACCACAAGCCACAGTGGCTAGTGTCAAGCCCTTTTTTAAAACTACTGTATTAAAAAAAAATATATATATTACACCTTCAAAAAATGCTGCGTGAAAATGTACATTTTCAATAAGCAAGTGCTTCCTTACTGATCAGAAGCTGTCTGAAATCACAGAATGACGCACTCTTACATGCTTGTTTGTTGCAGAAAAAAAAAAAAAAGTTTTCTGTCACTTACACAAAAAGCAGAGACCTTGGACTCAGTATTTCTAGCATATCATGCTAGTCGCCCCCATAGCAGGAGCTGGAGTGGGCAGCGAGCCTCGTTGAGGAGAGAGAGCTCAGGGGAAGTCGTCAAGGAGGCCATTTGCAAATCGCCTCTTCCTCTGGGTAACTTAGCTGCAGTTTCCAAGAGAGGCCATTTTCAAAGGGGAGAGACGAGAACTGTGGGTGGTATGTGTTTCAACTGGGTTTCTTGTAAAGCAGGATGAAAAAATGGCAGCTCAGATGCACCATTCAGCCTCTCTCTTTCTGTGCTTTTCTCTTTTTCAGCCTCTCTGAATTCTTCGAGTCAGCTCACTCATATCACCCACATATCTATCCATCACGGCCTCCTCCACATCACCGATACTAACCTGCAAACCACTGACCAGCTCTTGTAATATAGCTTTCACCAAAGAGGTGTTCTCAAATGATATATAGGAATTCATGACAAGCAATGCCTGATAAAAACTCAATCCCAGCAAGAAAGGGATTTGCATTGTTTGCTTGATTACTGGCATGAATTTAAAGCAAGTCTCCCAAGGCACTCTCTTTCAGCTCTGGCGTTACTGTCCAGAATAACTAAACAGGCCACGGGTGGGAGGGGAGAGGACTCTTTAACCTTGAAGCTATCATGTAAAGCACGCTCTATGCTCCTCTCTGCCTCGCTCTCAAGCCTACTTTCGGTCTTAAAGAGTGAAGAGTCCACTTTCCTATCTCAGTTTTCAGGAGTCCTTGCTGAGGTTGTAATGCTGGAGCAAAGAGAGTCTACTTCATTACAGGCTAAGCCTCAGAATCCCTTTATTTCAGTGCTTGGCAGTATGAATATATCTCTGCATTTCTTATGCCTCGCCTGCAGGCAGCCCGCAGATGTGTCTTCTAGGAGCGGCTCAGTGATTTGAGGTAAAGTACCCAAATTCCATGAAAGAGATGGTACACACTAAAGTACTTTGCTGATGATGGGAACATACATGCCCTACCCTGACTGTTAACTAGCCTTAAATTTGAGAGACAGACTCCAGCCCTAATCCAACCAATCAGAACCAACGAGGATGTCCTACTTGTTGAAAACCACTGCAAGCAGAAATTCACACTCTTTGAAACAATTCTCCCAGCCAATCTATCTCAGTGCTATATGGGCCACTCTACAGAACTGGTGCAAACTGCTGTCCAACAACCAAAAAAACACATTTAAAAAGCATTTAAGTATTCAAATTTTAGATGTTTACTAAGATCCTTCTATTATTTATTGAATCCCACAATAATAATAACAAAAAACATTTATAGATATTTTATTTTTAAATCATGAAACTATGTAAAAAAATGTGTCCCGTATTTTCATGTCACTACCAAAACAGTGTGTGTTTTAGTCCATTGGCTGAGACTGATTTTAACCACACCCCTACATTTTTGATCAGGAAATATTCCTGTGTCCCTCTCTCTCATTATAGATAGGTACCATAATTTTGAGGGAAATGTGTTCAAAAATCTGAAAATCTCTTTGTAACTTTAAGGGACGTCACTACCAAACACCTTTTTTCTGCAATTAAGCAAATTCCATAAAATTTAGTTTTTATGTGTGCACAACTGTTCAGGGGTGCATTTCCCAAAAGCATCGTTAGCCAACTATGGTCGCAAGTTCCGTCGTTATCAGCATAGTTCAACGATTTGGTGTTTCCCGAAACCATCGTTCCAACGAACGTTCGCAAACAGCATCGCAAATGTGTGTGGTTGGAACGACAGCTCTCGAGCTGTGGTTAGAAGCATAGTTTCTAGTTTACATGAGATGTAGACTGAATAAATCCTTATCTTTGGCAAAATAAGCAAGCTGACATTCAGTACAACCCGTGTTATTTATTTAGAATACATACAAATGTAATTTACGTCTTTTAGTTTGTCAAGAGATTTAAAGCACCATTTTTTGAAGACTGCGCATGTGCAAACGTGCTCTACTATGTAAGAACGAGCCAAATATTGAGTCTGGTAATAAAGCAAAATAACTGAGAAAATTAGAAATGGTCTTCAGATGCCATGTCTGTAACTTATATGACAAAATCTAGTGTTAATTCGATCTCAAACAGATTAATTAAAATAAGTTATTAGTCCAACACGTGCGAGACGTCATAAACCAACGTGGTTGAACGATACTTTGCGACATACGGTTTCGGGAAACAGTCGTGACTAGCTAGTTTATTTCTCCAACGATGCATCGTACTATGGTAGTTAAGCAGCGAGTTATATAGCTGTACGGGAAACGCACCCCAGAACTGTGCTAGGTAATCATGTGCTGGCTATCATCTTTGAACTAGGCTCAAAAGTATCTAAAATTGTCACTACCGAAACAGTCATGACCGAAATATGTCATCATTGTTTTGGTAGTGACAAAGGGGAACACATAATCATTTATTTGGGGGAAATAAACACAATTTTTGTACAGTTATGCAAATCATTAGTATCTTAGTAGTGTTTTAGAATGTGAGTTAAAATTCTGTAATGTGATGTGATCGCTACCAAAACATTACTGTCACTACCGAAGATGTGCCGTCACGACCGAAACATGCATGTTTTGTCTAAAATAAAGTATGCTGAAGTATCAGCTAAGATGTTATTATAGTGTTTGGTTCAATGTATATTCAAACTAATGAATCCTTAACTTTGAAATCAGTATGATTAACTTAATGCCTTTTACAAAGAAAGATTGGGTTCAAAATACAACAAATCTTATAAATTAAACTTGAAATATTGTTAAAATTGTAATTATTATTGATTTACCTACGATTTTTTTTTAATTCTTTTTTTATAGCAAAACATATATTTACAAGGTAGATGTAAACAAAATATTAATAGGTCAATATAAGGCTTCTTATTAAATCATTTATTCTTGTGTTTCGGTAGTGACAAATTTGGGGAGAGGAAAAATATTCCAAAACTTTCTGAAAATACAATATGATAATTAACTGCACAATTACTAGACATGTGTACCTTGGTTATGATACAATTTGCATACATCCAAAATTTGTGGAAAAATACACCTTTTTTTCCAAGACGTTTCCAACTCTGACTTTGAACCAGTTCTGTAGAATGGCCCATATATAGCGCTAATGGTATGTAAATTGGGAAGTCGAAGTCATCGGTGGGGTGAGGATGCAGTCGGCAGAGCTCTGAATCCTCTCATCACTGACACTGGCCTTCATTAAATGCTCGCACATCCAGCAGATCCTAGAGCCTGTGATACCAGTGGGCTGCACAGGGAGGAACGAAAGACAGTAATAGAGATAGAGGAGGCGGTGTGTTCACAAGAAGCTGCAGTCCAGCGTGAACAGAATTGGAGACAAGGAAAGAAACACACAATGCCAATGAAAGGCCCAACTATTACCAGAGGTGCCGTCGGGTTAACGCAGAGCCAGGGTCAGGGCCACAACACAGGTGACGGAAGCGGTGGCTTCTCGAGCGCTGAGACAGCCAGAGTTTCAGAGCCGCTGACTTGAACAGAAGGGAGAGTCTGTGCTGCTTATTTTGCGCAACCAAGTTTCCAGGTCGCCCAAGCCAGCACAAAAAGCACAATGACAGGCTTAGGAGCCATTGTCCCTTTTCAAATGTCTTTAAACAGTGCTTCACTTCTGACAGATCACATTTTTTCCCCTTTCTTTTGCTTTTCCAAAAAGAGGACATCTGAGGCAAACGCACCATCGGGAGGTTCAAGCATGGAATCGCTCCAGATTGTCTTTTCAGTCTGCAGCTGGACGGGATTAGGGCTCATCTCTGCCTGGGGTGAACTTTCTGATCCACATGCAAGCCTAACAAGAAAACAATCCAGCTGAGGAACTTGGGGAAAAGCAGCGAGAGCCCACACAAAGGAAGAGAGAGAGAGAGAGAGTTATAAATAGGAGCCATGTGTCAGGCCTTGCATTTGCAGATTGACTTGAGAGTGACTTAATATTTCATTGCTTGTCACACAAACAGCCACGGACACACAACGGCAAGCTGAGAAGTCTTCCTATTGAATCATCTACCCACAGCTTTTGCTTGCTGATGCGTGAACTAGGGAGAACAACTGCTCAAATGAACCATTTCCAAAGTAACATGGAAAGAACATGGATGAGAGAGCAGAAATCATGATTGTTTAACTCACGGAATTGGTTAGGGTCAGTGCAGCACTACCACAAACTCCAACAAGCAGTAAGAAAAGGATATAATCGCAAAATAAAACTAGACAGGGTGATCTGGAAGTAGCACCATCATGTAATCAAACATGTTCTTTGTTAGATTCAGCTAGATAACTGCCTACAATAATGCAACACTGTTGTAAGCAGTATTATTCCACTCCATTTCTTCAACTGACACAGGAATCAATAGAAATGTTTTCAAAATTACAACACAGTTGGGCTGGGGGTTCTATAATTGTGAAAATGTCAATAAAGAGCTAGAATATTAAAATGCTGGATGTTATTGATGTTCTGCTTTCTTTTTCAGAAACTTCAGCAAGCGAATCTTGATCAATTTGACCAGTCTATATGACACCTCAGTTAAAGATCAATGCGAAACGATGATACCACTACACTTGGATAACACTCCTCTGTCCAGCCCTACTCTGAGTCAAAGTACTGCCGGCTGCATGTGCCTGTGTTATTGTGCTTTAAACCATTTAAGCATTTTATGGTTTGCTGTATGTACTGTAACTGAGAACAGTGGGGACACTGCATCTTAAAGCAAGACTTCAGAGGATCTTAGCATAAAAGGATAAACATCAACATCAAAAATATACATTTAGGCCCGGTTTCACAGACAAGGCTTAGATTAAGCCAGGATTAGGCCTTAGTTTAATAGGGACATTTAAGCATCTTTTATAAACATGTCTTAGAAAGGGCTGTGGCTTACTCACCGTGGCACTCACATTTTACTCTAAATTGTAATGTGGACAAATGCATTTTCTGTAAAGCTGCTTTGAAACGATGTGTATTGTGAAAAGCGCTATACAAATGAATGTGAATGTGAATTGAACTGAATTGAATATTGAAACAAAACAACCCAGACAGCAACATAGTGTCGGCCCAGATGCGGTCCACATCTGGTACACGTGGATTCGGGCCGTATCTGGCCCGACACTTGCTGTCTGGGAATGGCACTGATATATTTTAAAGCTGCATTCAGTAACTTCGGGATTTCTACGCTGTATTCTCGCTTTTTGCTCGCAGGTTTCTCTCTAGAGCTCCCCCCACAGCTTCGGAATAGATATTTGACAACACTGTTGTAAAAACTCATTGGTGATTCTCAGACACCAGAGGCTAGCAGATCAACGACATCAAAGCAGACGGGACATTCTTTAAAACGTCTTCTTCATTCGGGTTCGAACAGCGTGAGGGAGCACAATAATGACGGCATTTTAGCAGATTTCTTTTGGCTGTAAAGCAATTGTTTACATCGCGAGACCTGATATCACGCGAGACTTCCCGACGCGGCGGCCGGCGGCCCGCCGGCCCGCCGGCTCAAAGTTGCAAGTGCGCATTTTCCGCTCAGGGGCACCAGGGGGGTGCGAAACGACCACCATTCAACCCGAAATAAGTAATATAACCATTCCAATGACTCCGAAGCTGTTCAGTTAAGGTAAAAAAAGTTACTTAGTTCACCTTTAAAGGAGAACTTGGTAACTTTTTTAACTTAATAAAACTGTCTAGAAATCATTTGGATGGTTAAACAACCTGTTCTGGTGATATTGGTGACTTTCCCCGCTCCCCCCAGCGTTCCCAGGTGGAAAACCAACCTTGCAACTTGGGCACTACCGTCCCGGCAAGATAGAAATTGGAAGTCTCGTGAGAAGCGAGAACTAGAACGAGAACGAGCGCGAAACACAAATTGCTTTACGGCAATTCGACATAAACACACACGCATGTATGATGTATTACCAGATTACCCACCTCGGTAGACATAGCTCCACACGATACAGTTGGCTTGCTTCGATCAAAACAAACGCACATGAGCAGCGGTAGAGAGGGGGAGGAGGCCGCCGCAAGTGAGTTTTTTACGACAGTGTTGTGAAATATACGCCCCACAGCTGTAGGGGGAGCTCGTGGGGAAAACATGCGACAACGAAAGGGAAAATCAGCGAAGAAGTGACTAGAGTTCGCTAGAGTTGCCGAGTTCTGCTTTAAGATATGTCAGTGCAAGTTGCTTTCAGTTAAAACAGCTCAAACATGCATTTTAGTCTGGGACTAGCTTAATCCTTGTCTGTGAAACCGGGGTTTATCTTCTATTTGTAGTTAGCTGGTGGAAGGCTGCCTTCTATGCATGGGTCATGAATTATCATACATCATATTTCTGGCCTCTGTATGTACGATCTTGGCAGGTGTTGCTGCAGACACAGGAAATGTGCTAAGCTCGTCCATTTCAGCACATTATATCCTTGGAAAGCTAGTAGATTTATATGGTTACGCTAGACCAAATGTTCGCTTCCTCCCTAATGATGTCATCTTTCCTGCAGGGCAATGGTTTAAATGCTCTCAGTGGCCTTGGGATCGGTGGGATCAGTTCTCAGTCCTGGGATCTTCATTAATCTTGACAGGGTCTGGAGACGTATGTGTGTTCTCCACACTGAGGCTGCTGAAAGCTTGCCAAAATCATGTTCCATGAGAAACTTGGGATGGGAACCATCTGAAAGCCTGTGCTAGTTCTGCGCGCTCCATTCAAATGAGACTTTTGTCATCTTTTGTGCCTTTCCTCAATACATGCTCCACAAAGCCATAGCAATGAACAATAGTGGTGGTCCTGGTGCACCAGAGTAGATTATAGAAAAATATGCACACAGTTAACTGATTTCCATTATTCCCGGAGAGCAGCTGAATGCCAAGGAGTGTTAAATGTAGTTGAAGACATCACTCTGACCTTCAGAAGCACAACAGAGCTGAAACACCGGCCTAACAGCTTGCTGGGAGAGAAGAAAATACAGAACAGGCCGAAGATACATCAGAAAAAAAAGATGTGCGCAACAAAATCCCCAATTCTGTAATTACTGATATTCTAAAGTATGGGAACGTCTCAAACGAAGCGAGATTTCAAATGTTTTTAAACAGACTAGGAATAGGACAGGTAGGGGAGAGTGGCTTGAATGTGTCCAAACATTAAAGTTTGAAATACATAATATATCCCTAAACTGTGTAAATTAGTGCCAAGTACAAAGAGTGCTGTTGTCCCAACCGAACAACAGCAGGATAAGTTATAACATCAAAACATGGGCACGATTTTACTTAACAATTATACTTATTACACGGCTCTGTGGAAGACTTCCAATCCAGAGGGATGCTATTATACCCCAATAACAACCGGTAAAAACTTATAACGCAGGCTCATCAGGGTAACTCACAGAAGTCTGTGCTTTAAGCTTGATGGGAACAGTTTTTCTCTGTGGAAGTTTTGCGTTTGGTGAGCTAATAAAATATTAAAACTCAAATCAATATTTTGTGTACAGTTATTTAATTAAGTCATCTTTTGTTTCATGCTAACACAGCTGCTGGCATTTTGCAATGATTGTTTTGTACACTGAAATGGATTATAAGATAACAAACTGGAAATATTTTAAAACATTTTTTTTTTTTTTTTTTACAACAATTATTTATGTTGTGAAATGCTGTGCTGTACGTGATATGACTGTACCGTACCCCTTAAATGACCGTCTAGTTTGAACTTGCTGCTTACTAGCAACTGCTCTCTCCATTTAAAGAGCTAATAAAATATTTCAACTCAAGTCAATATTTTGTGTCTAATTATTTACTTATGTGGCAAGTAGCCGTGTAGTAAGCAGGATCACCCATCTGGCTGTGTTCTGCGATAACTACCGGCTGGATGTACATGATCCCTTACTTAATGTTGTGCCAACACCCATCACCCCATTTTAACCAAAACTGTAGTCAGATAGTAAACATTTAACTCAAAAGAGCAAATAAAATGTAAATTGTCATGCTGGAGTGCTCAGAAATGAAAGCCAGAGGAATAAACTGCAGTTTTTAATTAACATAATAGCAAACACAAACAACACATGGAAACCAGGAAACCATGGAATAGAACTGAGTAAACCGATAAAACACACCAGGACAAGACCTGACAAACACCACAAGGGCTTAAATACACACACACTAATAAGGGTAAAATGGAGGAATAAGGGAATCACATGGGAATAACATGACAGAAATGCATACATAAAGCAAGATGTGTTTAGCTCTTTACATTTAGATGAAATGGTGTGTGGGTAGAGTACAGCGGGGCTAAAGGACAGCTTAAGAAAACATGGTGTATGATTGCAGAAAAAATATATATGCTTTTGAGCAACACATTTTGTGCGAAAATAAATCATTAAAGTGGTTGGTTTTGTCTAAAAATCGTATAAATGTATGGTGTGGCGAGGATGGCCTTTTACCCCACAGACACATGGGGTAAAACCAGCACGGGGCAAAACACACACAGTATTTTAGCTTAAATAATATGTTTTCAATAATGTTAATACTTGTTCAAAACAATCACTTTAGCACTATTTTCTGTTTATTTTAATAAATAAAATAATTAATTTTTGTTCAATAAATATACTGTCATTAAAATATGTTCATATAAAAAATTATATTTCAAAAAAAAATATTTTGAAAAGTAAAAATTCTGAAAGCATTGAAGGAGATCCCATAGTAATGTAATGTAGATTTACAGTATTTAGAATACATTATATTTTGCAATATGATATGATTAATATCATAATTTTAAACATGATGGTTTCATTATAAATATGGTGATTATCTCTAAGGTGGACACCCAACTTAATATATTATATTTACCAACTGAATAGAACCATGTCAACATATGGAAAAGTCAGACGGCTACATATTCTTCCGTTATTGAAAAAACTGTTGCTTTAATTACCTTAAAAAAAAAAATATATATATATATATATAGTCAATTTTAGCGATGCTTATTTGCTACTAAAATCTACTAAACTTCAAATATTAGATCAAATTAGCGCAGAATCAACTTTGCGCTGCTGCCCGCGATCCCGTCAAGAATCAGACACATTTCCACAGAAAGTGTGCGGCAAGTTTTTGTGCATCTAGTGGTTCAGAGGAAAATCAAATCAAAGGCGCCTTTTACCCTGTTGTACCCTACATATCAAATGAAGCAAACAAATCTGCTGATTCAGATGAAACCACTTCTGTCATTTAACGTTCAGAAGTATAAATCAAATTTTCCTTCAAATCCATTCCATGGTTTAAAACTTCTAGAGTCACTCGAGGAGCTTTGAGCTCAAGTATGATAAAGATTTTTCCCCTTAAGCTCATTTTTAAATGGTTCAGCTAATGAATAGGTCGAAGACTCCCCGGTCTCTGCTTTGGTTTACTCTCTCTATGAATCTTTGAAAGAACGCCGTATGCTGTTTTTCCCCATCAGTGTTTGTCCTAGCCCTACCGCTGGTTCGTCACAATCACAAAGGCCATTTTTCCCTCCACAGCTGTGACGCATGAGTGATAAGCAGTCCATAATAACAAGTCATTTTCATTTGTGTGATTGTGCACACCAGGAGCGTGTCATAAGGTTCACCATAAACCATCTGCAGCTTTGTGCTGCAGATAAACGTTTTCAAAGCATAAATGAGATTTTATGAGTGTCTGGGAATATTTACTCTTATACTTATTTCCCCCTTCTGTTTACTGGTGATGTTTTATGGTCAGCTGTGCATTCTTGTCAAATCATCATGTTGATATCATCTTCAATAACAACAAGGGCAAGATCTGTTGGTTTCTGCCTCAAAGTGATTTATGGGAAAAGAACGTCTGGAAATACGGTCCCAGGAAAACAACAGGCAGATAAGAACAGCGCTCTGTCTAATAAGAGCTCAGCGCCAGACCGGCGCCATCGTTGTCAAAACGTCCCCTTGGTTTTGAAAATGGTCAAAGCGCTACTTCAGCTGGATGGCTAACATACGCAGCACCTGAAACAACTAGAGACTTGAAAGCTACAGTTTTATCAAACAACATCTGCGAGCACCAGTGATACCAGGATAAATAAGACACCGCTACTATACTCCTCAGGTTCCCTTTGATATTCCCATTAAAAATTCATTGTGTTTTATTTGCCTTCAAGTGAGCGAAGTGTTTGTTGCCCCCTGTCTTCCCCAAGCTATCTCGCAGGATCTCTCCAGAGCTCGATTCTTGGCGTGTTTTGTACTGTTCTTTGAGAAATAAAGCCTTAATTAAACTGGATTTCATAACACTGGCCTGACTCCACAGGATGATGTCATTGTCCTGGTGTAACGGCGAGGCCTGTGGGATCAAGTCTCTTTGGCAAGGGCAGTCGTTCAGGACCAAGGACAGCGGCAACACAACACAACAGTGCTAAAACTGTTTTGTTGGAGGGATAGGGCATGGAGTAACGCTGTGCCCTTTACTGACAAGAATCACATGGGTCCATCCCACACCATGTGACCGACCCGCTGCCTCTTTGGGACCTCAAATCTGAACCTGCCTGCATAGCATGGAAACGGCCTTGGAAACCCCCAACAACTTCACTGACTGACCACCAGCCCCTGATGACTGCGAACTAAGACCGTCTCTGTGGGACCTTTTCAGCATAATGCTCTGCATATTTCTGCATATATTTCCTGCCACATGGTGCCAGCATATTGATTCAGTTTATTTATTTATTTTTTTAAATGTGCTGACTTTTCTTTATCGCATGAGGTACATATAATGAAAAACTAGATCTTTACCAGGCCATGCACAACTTGCCACCGGTGCTTTGCTAACTGAACAGGGTTTAACCGGTTTTTGTTTGGGTTTTGTAGTTGCAAATCAAAAGCTCCTCCATCAATGTAAGTCTACAGGATTTTTTTTTATTTTATATTTTTAAGCCTAGTCACTTATAACAGGGCTATTCTTACTGGAACTTGACATAAACATAGACTCACCAAACAATGGGTTATATGGACAAAGCTAGACAAGATACAATGGGAACATGAGGGGTATTTATACAACAAGACTACTGACTAACAAGAAACACCTGTGAACAATAAAGATGATCAACCAATCATAACATGACAAGGTCACATGAGGGCAACGAAGTCACATGACAAGAAACCAGGAAACATGACTGAGAATTTCTAAATAAAAGACATGAAACGTGAACCAAAAACCAATTGTGACAAATGGTATGATATTATTTTAAATATAATAATTGTTTTATGCTGCTTTAGTCGAAATCATGAAATTACTTAATTAATTATTGTATTTACATTACTGTTGGGCTCATTTGAATGCATTATTCATTACTCGTTATTCCATTAAAAAGTAATATCATTACTTATTTCTTCCTGGCAACAGTAATTCTGTTACACTACTAGTTATATTACTTTTCCATTTCACCCCACAGAAGTGGTAATTGACTTTGCATGTGCGCCTCTTTGTAAATGTTAGGGTATATTTAAATGAAGTTTGTATGTCTTTAGACAGAATAAAAATTTATATTAATTTTCCACTGAATTATATGATCTGGTGAACATATTAGCTTCCAGTGCTGTCTCCCTCACTGCATCTGAAATCTAATAGTCAAGTCAAGTCAAGTCAAGTATATTTGTATAGCGCTTTTCACAATACAGATTGTATCAAAGCAGCTTCACAGTATTAAATTAAAATAATACAACAAGGTTTGTTTCTAGTGGAATTTATTGATTGATAAAATCAAATTAAATATCCCCAGAATATCCCCAACTGAGCAAGCCAAAGGCAACAGTGGCAAGGAACCGAAAAACTCCATCAAGTGACCTAATAGTGTCCTAAAACTCCATCAGGTGACCCAATGGAGGAAAAAAACTTTGGGAGAACCCAGGCTCAGTCGGGGGCCAGTTCTCCTCTGGCGTTTATTAACTAGAGGCCGGATTGTAATTTGAACTGTAAGATTAAAAATATTATATGAATGCCTGGCTGAAGAGATGCGACTTTAATCTAGTTTTAAACTGGGAGAGCGAGTCTGAGCAACGAACAGTATCAGGAAGGCTATTCCAGAGTTTTGGAGCTAAATGTGAAAATGCTCTCCCTCCTTTGGTGGATCTGGATATCCTAGGTATGACCAAAAGCCTTGAATTTAGTGATCTTAAAGAGCGCGATGGATTATAGGGCGATAGAAGATCCATTAAATAGACTGGAGCTAAGCCGTTTAGGGCTTTATAAGTCAGTAGCAATACCTTGTAATTAATACGGAACATTATAGGTAACCAATGCAGTGATGATAAAATCGGTGTTATATGATCATATTTTCTTCCATATACTCTCATATACATATACTCCCCTACTTATACAGTAGGTGAACAACAGAGTAGTGTGTCCGAATACATAGTATTAAAAAAACAGTATAGGCGAAAAGTCCCCGGATGACCTACTACTTCCGGTGAGATTCTGAAGTTTCCGAGACACTTTCCTATCCCATGAGGCCACGGGAGATAGTACCTACTCAGACATTCGCTGCTCATATGTCACTCATAATACGTGTTCATAACCCGCCCTGTTCCTCTACACTTCCACATTCTGTTCCGTACATAACAAATCCAGAGAAACATTTCTACAAGCCAAACATGAAGCTCCATATGATTACAACAGCATATGATCCGTTTATGATTTTCATGTGATTTGGGCTATTTTTATAAGAATGAAGGATGCTTATGCTAAGCAGGTGTAGCGATTAGCTTATTGTAAAATGCTACAAACAACATATTTCTGCCTCATCATATGACCAAAATCCACATTAGATCGCAATCGGAAGCTATTACAAAACACTCAACGGTGGTTTACAGTTAGTTTTTGAGTAAAAGCATGGTATTATTCTCTTTACTAATTTTGTAATAAATGAATCTGTATACATCAACAATGTCACGATTCCCTGTATCTCTGTGTTAAATTACTTTTAATTTGATGTTCTTTTGTCTTGAAGTTTCTGGTTTCAGTTTCCATTGTCATCTTGTTTGTTTCCATGTCAACTATTAACCATGGACCAGATTTTCCCCTGAAAAAGGGAACCAATCACAGAACGGGTAGGGAGCAGCAAGACGATGACGACACCGAAGCAGTCTGTTTATATCTATGAATCCAACATGGCATCAGACTCGACGTTACCTTCTACCCTCATGTTTGTCTTGCACAAACGGTAATATTCGCTAAACGCCATCGTGCACAAATAAATCTTTGACCCATCGTCTTTTTCCTCTTTGAATTTCTGTCACTCTACATACGTCATCTGGTATAATTGAAACGATTGGTTATGAGCTACATACAGGCGCATTTGATAGACATTCATAGCGCCCAATAAACGGCTCTGGGCATTCGTAAACCACGCCTCAAATACGAGAAAATGAACACGTGGTTCCCAGACCAAGTCTCAAATGAGACTTGGTCTGACGTTAGCCAGGCTAATAACAAGGCATCCTTGGCATAAAAAAAAAAGTTTTTTAGACTTAGAAACACCTCTCATCAGCACGGCACTTGAGGTTTCATCCATGTCTGTATTACGAATGATTCAGAAGTTCTGTGTGGAAGTATGAGTCGTCGTGATGCTTGCCCTAGAAATCGTTCAATAATTAGTAGATGTAGTGCTATATATTAAACAGTTGATTTACTCTCATTTTGTGCCTTCAATCTTCATATACAGCTTTTTTTTTTTTTTTTTACATGTTCTGTCTATATCCTCTTTCAAAGCACATTATTTTTACCCTTGACCGTTCTGAGTTGAAGATTTCATCCCTCTTAAAGCATACAAATGAATTGCCAATCGCCCTGGGCCCTTGATCCATCCTGTTTTCTCTCAGCTGAATATCAAATGCACTTGTCAGCATAGCCTTCTTTCAAATCTCTTCAAGCACATCCATGGAGATGAGGACAGATGAAGGTCTTTTCTATCATCTCCTGATGGCTATGATTTGATCAGCACATGTAAGATTGAATGAAGCCTCAATACACAGGTAAGCAAGTGTGATGTGATTATTGTGGCCAGATAATCACACTGAATGGTTCACTCTATTTGCTTTGTTTGTGTATGAAGACCGTGCTTATAATAAATTATAGCTCCATTTTATACTTATTTATAAGTAGTACTATTTTATAAAGACTCATTAAGACATTATAAAAACAGTTCTAGTTACATTTATACTATTTTTATAATTGTTTATAAGTCACGCATTTAGTTTTTCAATGCGCATGCTCATAATCCATTATACACTGATTTATGAGTATTAATAAGTCAGTCGTATGGTTCCATGAATGTAGTTATGAAGATGCAGCCTACATTGCTATAATGTTATTATATTACTTTTTAATAATTCAGATTTATTTCTGTCAAATAAGTGAATATATTGTTATTAATAGCCTTGTTGTGATCTTATAAATACCTATTGTGAGTGAACGTCTCTATGCATCATTGATGGCTTTAAGTAAAGTGAAAACATAAGGATGCAATTTTCTGAAAGCAAATGTTAAGAAATCATGAAGATGTGCTTATTATACATTTTTACGTTAACACTTTATTTTACAGTGCCCTTGTTACATTATGTTACATGTACTTACCATAGTTACAGTAAATTATGCATAATTGCAACTAACCCTCAACCAAATCCTAATCCTACCCAAACCCTATAGTAAGTACATGTTGTTAATTATTACTCAGTCCTTACATTTATAATTACACTGTAACAATGACACCTCAAAATAAAGTGTAAGCTTTTTACTTGTAAATGTAACTAAGTAACAATAATTCCTGTAATATTCCTATTAATACAAATAGTTGAGCTAAAACAAATAAAATAATCTTTTTTAATATTACATTCTAGCAAAACTTTTTTAGAGTATAATTCCAAACTGCTATAAGCAATACATGCATATGGCTGAAGAGATATTGATTTAACAAATCAAAATGTCCATTTATGACCTCTAATGCATAATTGATAACTAATTGGTACAGCAAATGTAATGACCAACGCAATCTACCAAGAGCAGAACAAATTAGCGTCTGGTTTAAGAAGTGCTTTTACGAGTGCAAACCATAGTAAATCACCTTGTGTGATTCATTGAAATTCTCTCCTCCAATAAAATTAGTGTCTGAAAGGGAAACTCCTACAAATGCATATAAGATCAGCCGCAAAAATAACCCTGTCCACGCCTGTTCAGCGCTAACTTTTCACTGCGTCTTTCCTGACGGTAGTTTTTTAACGCTAAAAGAGGGTTAAGTAAATCTGGCTCTTAGTATCATAATACATGCCTGCCGATTCCATGATGTGGTAAAGTTTAATATATCATGCTCACTTTACGTAGAATGCTGAAGACATTTACAATTTATTATTAATTCAGTGTTTATAGAGGTCTATTGTTGAATGTATATTTTGGTGGGGCTCTGCCTCACCTGCCCTTACAGACGAGTAAAGATCTTACTGTGAAATCTATACTTTAAGTAGATACATTTTCAACAAAAAAGAAGCAGAGGAGAAACGTTCTCCCCAGTAGATGAACAGTATGTGTGTATATGTTTGAGAAGCATTCTCTGTCCTAGGAGTAGCTCTTCCTTCATAATGCTGGAACAGTTGATCCATGGTGGGACAGCAACTGTCCACTTGCCCTGAAGACATCCTCCCTCTCATTTGACAGATCTCCCCCGACTCCAGCAATGCTGGACACCACCGTTCTGACGGCAGACCCAGGCAGAAGTTGCTTTTTTTGGCTTTAGATTGCGAGGGGCAGAATGACCTGACAAAACGCCTCCAGTGGACCGATGCTCTGGCTAATGAGAACAGTGCTGGGCCAAGACCATACCATGGACTGTCAAGGGCATCTGTCAGAGAAAGTCATACATGACTTCACAATTTCATGTAAAAGCGAGAGACAGCTAGAAAGAAAAAGGCAGAACAAGTCGAGTCTTTCATCTTTCAACCTGTCATTATATATGCTCTTTGCAGCTGAGAGTTTGATCGTCGTACAAGCTGTGCTGTCCTGCCGACTGACAGTGAAGGAACATCTTGCCACTCATGAGAGATTAAGAGTTTGTCAAACAGTCTTAAAAATCACACCTTTCACGCCACAAATAATGTGTGTTCCTGTAGCGCTAGTGGCAGAGCATGGCACTGGCAACCGTTTGATTTCCAGGAAACACGCAAGCTAGCAAAAATATTTCGCTTCATATCACTTGAAAGAAACAGCAAAGCTATCTCGCACAAAGTTCTGCTCAGATTCGCCCCTGCAGGTAGAGACTGTAACTACACCATCTGGTTCCAAAAAGCAGATTTTGTCTTGTTCTACCAGAAAGACTCGGGAGATAAAATGATATAACAAGAGTACATTTATTAATAGCTCAGCAAGCATAAATTTTATAAGTCTTTGGCGTAGGCCCCGTCCTGAGCAAGCAATGCGAGGGTAACGGAATCTGCAAATCCAGCCTGAAGATGAAGGCAGGGGCGCAGCCGACCCCCTGGAGGTAAAGGAAGGGACCATCCTGGTGGTGGTGGTGGGGAGGATGGAGGGAAGGGACCATCCTGGTGGTGGTGGTGGGGAGGATGGAGGGAAAGGACCATCTTGGAGGTGGTTGGGGAGGATGGAGGTAATTGGCGCCGTCAGTATCTGCGAACTCAGACGGATGTAAGTACCATTCTTTTATACTGAGAGTGTTAACACATGATTGGTTAGGAGTGAGTTAATTCATGACGCGCCGATTGAGTCTTCCTGGCAGAACTTAACGCTAAGCTTACATTTCCAGTGTTGTCCTCGCTTGGAGTCGCTTGGAGTTATTGCAGAATGAGGAGGGAAAATGGCTGTCACTCCACTGACATACTCTGTTCCGCACCGGCTTTCAGTGTGTGTGTTACTTGGTAACACAAAGCTTTATGGTTTGGATTCTTTTGGAACTATTTTTGTTAAATAGTAGCATTCTAGTTTGATTATCTTGGTTCGACCAAAAAAGAAAATGATACGCTTAGTTCGGTAACGCTTTACAGTAAGGTTTTGTTAGTTAACATTAGTTAAATACATTAGTTAACATGAACTAATAATTAACAATAATTCTGCATTTATATTGTTAGTCTCAACATTTACTAATACATTATTTAAATCAAAACTTGTATTTGTTAACATTAGTTAATGCATTGTGAACTAACATGAACAAACAATGAACAGCTGGAGTTTTATTAACTAACATTACCAAAGAATAATAAATACTGTAACAAAGTATTGCTCATTGTTAGTTCATGTTAGTTAACACATTAACTAATGTTAACGAATTAAACCTTATTGTAAAGTGTTACCCTTAGTTCTGGTTCGCATAGTGTTCACACTGTCATTATTAACACCAGACCTAAAGATAAAAAAAATAAAAATAAACGCTTATATGATTTAATTTTGCAGCAGAACTTACAGAACATCCAAATGCTGTGTGCTGGACTAAATGCGCTCGTTGTTTGTGTGTACATATGATGGTATTTTTTAGAGAACTCAAGAAAGGCTTGTAAAATGTCTACACCTTTATTGGCATTGATGGACCATGAAGAACCTTTAACATCCATTGAACATTTCTATTGTACAAACTTCTTTATAGTGAAAAAAGTTAATTAGATTATATATATACATAAAAAAATAACTAATCACTGAAAGGTTTTTTGGGGAACCAAAATTGGTTCTTCAATGCCATCACTGTGAAAACCACCAAGTATGCTTGAGAATTCTGTCCTTTTATCCGTGGTCTGTTGCATTTATATTTCATTCAAACCTTACCAGAGTTCATTTCGAAATGGTCCACTTGTTTGATGCGCACCAATGTTGGAATGGCAGCATTTATACTTATGCAAATGAACAAGAGCACTAACAGAGCAATCGCACCAGAGTTTGTTTTAATCGAACAAAGCCTGCCAATCCTGCTGGTAGGTACATGAGGTATGTTCAGATGCTGGTTGCTGGTTTTAAAGGTCCCCAGCACTGGAAGCAGGAGCGCCCGGAGAGTTTTGCTTGAGAACAGCGTGACTTTGCTGGTCCACCAGCTAGACCAGCATAAACCAGCATACTGGTTTATGCTGGATTTTTCAGGAAGGAAGGGTGAACACTCCCTTAAACTTTGAGAAGCTAATGTGAATAATATAAAACCAAGCTTAGTTTTAGTTTTTTTCCCCCCGTTTTCTTCAAAAAGTAAAACAGCAGACTGCAAAGCGACGTGGCCAAATAACCCATCTGCTAGCAGGGTGTGTACGAAACTGGTGGGTCCCATAAAAAAGGGGCTAGGCACATGTAAAATCTTGGCAGAGGAGATGCACACCATTAGCCTAATGACAGAATGAAAGATGGGCAACTTTGTGCAGACAGAGAGACGAGATTAAAGGGCCTAGGAATGCAAATTCTTTCTTCAACAAAAATCAAGAAAAGTAAGCTCATGAAGAGAACAAAAACCTGCTTTGGTCTCACTGTTCTACCGTGCTGCGAGGAGGAAGACATACTCAGCTTTAATTCAGCTGTGGCCATCAGAAAAGAAACGCTGCACCCACGGTCTTTTCATGTTGCTTCTCTGGCTTTGAACTGCTCGTCTAAATGTACCTGCGACTTCAAGCCTTGAATGGCATAATGGGAAAACAGAAGTAATTAGGGAGCTACCACCATCCCCTCCCCTTTCACCCCAACCATACTTCAAAGTAGCACATCTGTCATAGTCCTGGACAAGAAAACGTATTGAACATTCAAAGTCCTGCCTGGAGGATTAGCATGCTCAAATATTGTTTAGCTAGTGTCACTAATTAATTTAACAGAGTGGCTTCAAAATCACTTTATTGTGCAATGTTGTAAGTCACAGTAATGCAGGGAAGAAGGAATAAACTTCTAAAGACCGATGTTCTGAAATTAATTGAAGTGTGAAATTTATGTGCATCACCAAAACAGAACTGCTAAATTCATTTTCAAACCAAAATTTGTGTTTAGAACAGTCTTCCTAAACACATCCTCATTCTGCCATTGGTCGGTCAAAAAAACTCATGCCCTTGGATGCACTGCAGAGTCACAGGCTGCATCTGAAATCGCATACTTCCCTACTATATAGTAGACGAAAAACAGAGTGAGACAAAACAAGTATGTCCGAATTCACGGCATTTTGATTTGATGCTGACTTTAAGAAAAAATATTTTAGCATCAAAAACGAGAGACTCGCCGACAGCAGCGTGACACAAACAAAGCTAAACAAGGCACTAAGGAAACACGAGGGCTATCACGCCATGCCGTAGTTACCGTTATTCCGAGATGACATCATGTGATGTTCTACTCAGAACTGTTCACGTTCTTCGACTGGGAATTATGCATTTCTATGCCAACACTATCAATGCCGATATGAATCTGCAGAGTTGAAATCTCGTAACTACAGGAATAATGACGTGGAGTGAATGCACCTTAAATATGAATGGTCTGAGCTGTCGACACGACAGATCTCGTCCTACGATGTGAATAGAGGCCGATCCTTGACGCACATGGTCGGCCACAGGCGTCGCACGCAAACTGGCTGGATGTTGCTATAGATGTTGTTGAGGCATTGTGCTTTCTGCGTCTTCGTTTGTCTACTGCAGTAGTGATGCGGCTGAACTCAAAGGAGTGTATGGCACTGTGCTCGCCATGATGTCCTGTCTGCAAGCATCTCTTCAAGGTCATTTGGGTCCATGTTGCATAGTTTCAAACTGGCTTCGAGGCTGTCCTTGTAGCGTTTTAGTTGCCCTCCTTGAGAGCGCATGCCGCTCTGGAGCTGGCCATAAAGAACCTGCTTCGGCAGGCGTGAATCTGCCATGCGTACAACATGTCCAGACCAGCGATTCTGCGCAGCAAACAGGAAGGCCACAGGTCTGAAGTACCTCAGTATTTGGGTCTTTATCTGCCGGCGATAAATGGTCCAGGACTCAGGTCCATACAACAGCACTGTGAGGATGACTGCCTTATATACTGCCACTTTTGTGTCCAGCCGAATGCCGTGCTCATCCCATATTCTCTTGGACAGTCGACCGATGGCAAAACTAGCTTTTGCGATGCGGGCACTGATGTCTGCAGTCATATCAGCTGCGAGAATGCTAGCAGAATTTGTCAATGGCCGTCAGCACTGCCTCACCTGCAATAATTTCCGGTGGATTGGATTTTAACTTGTTCACCGCTTGAAGCATGACTTCTGTCTTCTTTAGACTGACAGTGAGCCCAAACCTAGAAGCTGCAGTTTGAAAACAATCGAATCGTGACTGAGCTTCGGTAAGGGTGTGCGCCATCGGTGCGCAATCATCTGCATACAGGAGGTCACGCAGAATTGCTGAATGTATGAGCCTGAAGACACAGCCATCACAGAACTGGATTGGAATGCCCATGTCACAGTCCTTAAAAGCCACGGACAGCATCATGGAAAAAAGCACCTTAAATACACAAAGGCTGCATCCAAAATCGCATACTTCCCTACTATATAGTAGGCGAAAAACAGTATGAGACAAAAGTATATCCGAAATCACGGTACTCCCAGTAGGAAAACAGTACCACAACTCAGCAACACAACTGACGCCGGTAGGTCATGTGATAATGACAACAAGGCGGTTGTTGTATGTTCAGATTACATTCATACTACACACACTCATACTATAGAACATACTCATGAAGTAATTACTTGTTCAAAATAAGTACCTACTCAAGAGAGTATGTGATTACGGACGCAGTCAATAACTAATGCCTAACAAGATACACCTGAGGGTAATTAAGATGATAAACCAATGACAAGGAGAATCACCTGACAAGACAAACCAATGAAAACATAACCACTTGAGGGAAACAGGGAATCACATGACATGAACATTAACCAATAAACAGGAACTAAAACCCAAACAGACATGACAGAAAAATGTCTCTTTTTTTCCTGCAAAATACCACAAGTTTAGCTAGGCTAATTGACTAAACAAAACTCAAATGGACTCTGACTCAGTCAAACGTACCAGAGGCTATTAGCTCTGTCTTATCACAAACAGTGCCGGCCCAGACATGATAAGCAAAACATTTTTGCCAAATAGAAAACGCACATCTCATAAAATTCCAATCTCAGTGATCCTGTGTGTTTATTTACTCAGAGAAGAACAAGGCATAACAAGGCACAGCAATTTGAAATCAGTTTGGCTTTATTGATCCCATCACAGAATGGCAATTTTATAAGCAGTGGTAGGACAACTTGATTCATATTCCAATCAAGAGAATGGATTCCACCTCATGATTTAGCTACATGTCTAATTTCAAGCTAAAAGAGTTTTCTGAGGTAGTGCAGCTGTTAACAATGCCCCGCTACACAACGAGAAATCGAAATCTCAGTGAAATAGCATTCAGAGTTAGTTTTACGTTCTCAGGGAAGTTATTTTTGGAGGGTAAAAATCTCTCTTTATCTGACATGTAAACACATTTTAAAGCGATTTCTGCTACACACATCCAGAGAAAACCACATTTAAAACCCGAAAGTGCTGCACAAAAACTACGAGGTACAAAAGCGAAACCATGTCCCAAACGCAAAACAGCGACTGGGAGGAAAATTCATGCGTCTTGGCAGATACATCCACCATGAGCAGCACAAAACAAAGCAAAACACTCCAAATTTTTCCATAGCTCCGGTGCAAAACTGAGGCTCGCTTAAGACTCAAATTGGCAGCAAACAAGCAAAGGATTAGATTCACCGTGGCAAAACAAACACAAACTTGTGACTGGCCAAAACACAAGATAAAATCTTCTAAGACAAAATGTAAATATTTGCAATTGCAACAGATGTGGTCTATTAAGTGCAATATGTTAAAATCTCAAATATGCTGCACTCTGCAAATATAAAGACGTTCCGCTCTCCCGGAAATAATGTATGCTGTCTGGGAAGATTCATATCTCATTACCGGGAGGAGTGACAGAATGCGGAATGTACTCGGGTACTGAATTAATGCAAACAAAACATGCTTAAATGTGCTGTTTGCTTTGCCGTCGCAGTTGCCATATTGCGCATACTGTCTTCACAGTACACATCACAGCTGATTCCCTATGGCAAATATGCCTCTTATCTCGGGCTCTAGCAATCTCTGTACTTTGTTGTGCTCAACGCACTTCAGTGACTCCGTCAATAGGCGGTAGAGGTGAAATGTCATTTTGAGTCTATTTATTCTATTATTTTTGTGAGCCCTGCATTTCTGCCAGAACATTTTGCAGCGGATGGCCATTTCATTGTGCTTGTGTGGCAGACAGTTCTGACAGGGCTGTCTTTGGTGTACAAGCAGCTCTATTTGACCATTGCCTTGCTGGTTCAAAAGTATATTCTTCTGTTCATGTATAATTACACTGTCACAAGGACACCTTAATATACTGTGTAAAATAAGATACAAGAGAGGACTGTACAGTCACAATGAATGACAGTTTCTTTCTTTGTCAATCTGTTTTTCAAGTTTCACTACAAATAAGAAACTATATATGCATTGCCCAGCCAAAATAAAATAAAATAAAAAAGTGGCTGTTTGGATTTAAATAGGCAAATGCTTAAGAGTCTATGACTGGATCAATATTGCAGTGATTATTATGTTTCTTGCATGTTATATGTTTGGCAACAGTTCTTCTAACCCTAACTGATGGAGTGTGTAGCTTTTCATTTCTTAAACAACCATGTAGGAAGACACATCATGGCCATATTCCAGGATGATAATGTCAAGATTCATCAGGCTCAGATTATGAGAGAATGGTTGGGAGGAACATGAAGAATCATTTTCACACATGAATCCAGAGCTTAAATTCATTGAGAGTCTTTGGGATGTGCTGGAGGAGACTTTACAGAGTGCTGGACTCTTGCTCTGACAATACAAGATCTTGACCAAAAAAATGATGAACCTCTTGATGGAAATAAATGTTAATTCCAGTTTTTGGTCAAGATCTTGTATTGACAAAGCTATACACTCCATCAATTAGGGTTAGAAGAACTGTTGCCAAACATGTAACAATCTAGAAACATAATGATCCAATCATAGACTCTTAAGCGTTTGCCTATTTAAATCCAAACAGACACTTTCTTGGCTGGGCATTGTGTTTGCCACTTTCAAAGTCACTTGAATTACCTTTCTTCCCCATTCTGATGCTCAGATTGAACTTCAGCAGATCGTCTTGATCATGTCTACATGCCTAGATGCATTGAGTTGCTGCCATGTGATTCTCTGATTAGATATTTGCATTAAAAAGCAGTGTACCTAATAAAGTTAGTATATATATAAAGTTTTTTTTTTTTTGTATGTTAATGAGAATTTGGGGAGACATGCACTTTTCTGTCATGAAAATAAAATAACAGTCATAATACTAAAATATCAAGGGTACTAAAAATGTACTTTCTATATATTACATTATGCAAAATAATTTTCTTTTGGTTTTGTGGTGAAACATGACCTATCCCAGAATGATATTTCTTCCAAGATAAAGAAACTGGAAATCTCATCAAAACGTCCCCAGACTATATATAACTTCAACATCATTAGAGGCAAAACCAATTGTACGGCCAAATATGTAATCTCAGAGTACAATCAACTTGAACAATTTGAGAAGCAGTCTCATTACTTTGCTCAGTCATTCAGAAACATTGCTTTCCTTCATTGTCACTTTGTAAACAGCAATTACCTAAATTATCGATTGATAACCTGACAGCAAAGCAGTTGAACAACAAAATTGCTTTTCAATGCCAGTACTCATATCAGATAGACAAAAGTCTATTTTTAATTGATAAAAACCCAAAACAACAACTTCTTCCCATGCATTCCTTTTCCACTTTGATTGTCCAAGTGTATTGAATTTACAGTAAAGAGAAGCTCTTTGGGGCGACATCCGATCAACCGAATAGGCAGAAAGATGCTGGCAAGGTCTTGTTTACTTGAATCCAAGCTAGTAACAAGGAAAGAACAAATGATTTTGTGTTGAAAGTTTGTTTGCGTTCCAGGCCTGCTGTGAATGTGGGCTGCTGGGCTGCTGTTCCTAATGAAGGTTTACAGGGAGAGACATGTGACGCTTCTTCAGCCTTGGAGGAACATCGCTTCCCTTAAATAGATTCACCTTAAAAGACATCTACTCCCATGTGACGAAATTAAATTAATATGCGCTGATTTTATATAGAGCAACCAGCATGAAAAGCAAGGCGAAAAATGAAATATTGAAACATGTTTCATGGAGTCTAAAGAAATGTTCCACTGATTTGCTATTCGTAAAGCTTTATGTCTCACTGTGGATCTTTATTACACATATTTCCAATTCAGTATCACATTAAAGACAAGTGAACCAAGAAATTATACTAGGAACCTATTATGCATGAAACTAGGTACGGCATTTTTTGAGAAGAATAGATGGCGAATACATTGCAAGCTTCTGCTCCTCATGTGAAGGCAAGAGCAAAAATAATTCACACTGATAATTAGTTAAAGCAAGCATTACTGCTGCTCATATAACACGGGGGCCTTCTAGCTTACCACCAAGTAACCACCCAGAACACCCTAGCAACTGCATACTAATGCATTTTTCTTTGGAAAATGTACAAACCTAGTCGCCATTGCACTAATTCAGCTGAATATGACACATTTTGGAAGCAGCATTTCAACTTTTCCCATCCATAAAGGGCCATTTCTCCGTGCTTCCTCAGTGCATTTTTGATTTGCTGTTAAACAAATCTCCACAAGGGTAAAAGGAAAACACTTAGAAACGACTGTGACAGCTTTAGCACATGGCGTCATCTAAACACACTCAGCGCCGCAACGATTTGAAGATTTTATTCAGCGTGCTTCAGATCTTTCATGCCGCTTTTGAAATGCAAAACGAAAAGTGTAGCTGTCACGTTTGAGGAGTAATGGAAACACTTCTTCACTCTGCACAGTTTCTCAGTGGTTGTAGAAAATAATTTGGGTAGCACTTTATTTCAATGGTCCACTTTACACATTCTTCTAACTGTAAGTAATTTTGCGACTACATTTCATCCGTCATTAGAGTGTTAGTTTGTCTGCTTAAAGGGAACCTATTATGCCCCTTTTTACAAGATGTACTGTAATATCAGTCTCAGATGTCCCCAGAATGTGTCTGTGTAGTTTCAGGTCAAAATACCCCACAGATCATTTTTGAGTGGAAGGAAAAACATGCTGTTTTCGTGCTTGTATCTTTAAATGCAAATGAGCTGCTGCTCCCCGCGCCCCATTTCCAGAAGAGGGCGGAGCCTGTACAGCTCATGCCTCAGATACTCCACACCAAAAACTAAGCATCTGTTTGGTTTTGATTATTATCTCTCTCACGTGACATTGCAGTTCTTCATCATCATGAAAGTTTATTATATGTATGTGTTTTTATCAGTCTAAACTTCTGATATATGGATTTCTGAGCGCTGAAGCAAGTTCTCTTTCACGTCTTATTGTGCTTAAACTATCAAATATTCCCAAGGTTATTTCAAAAACACACAAAGTTCACATAAACACAGTCACATAAACACTCACTGCTCTGAATAACCTTAGTAGCTTTTATAAGAAGACATTCTTACTTGAGTGCTGCTGTTAAATGCTCTGGCGAGGAGATAAACATGGCGGACTGTGTACAGCTCACTGAGGGCGGGGTCTATGCTAATAGGGCGGAGTCTGTCAGCCGTTGTGGGCGGGGCCTGGGCAATGTGACGTCACATTGAATAGAATCTGCAAACACTTATTCTGAGAAACTGCATATGATTTATGGGGATAAAAAAAAAAAAAAGGAGTGGGTGGATTTTTACCATTATAGGGTGGTTGTGTACACACACTGCCAACACACATTTATGTTGAAACACCATGTAAAAGTGAATTTTGCTAACACTTATAATATCTGCTAACACCTTTATTTTGATGCTACCTAACAGATATTCTACTGACTATAAGTCACTTTGCAACTACGTCAACTTATTCTACTAACCCGAACCCTAACACCTAACAGTCTACTAATACTCTAATTTGAGTTAGTTGACATGTACTGTAGATCCAAAGTTACTTATAGTTAGTAGAATGTCTAAAGGGATATATCAAAATAAGCTGTAACCATCAGTTGTTCTAACAATAAATAATAATTTGTGTTACATTTTTCCATCTAAAATGTCATCATGGATACCTCTAATTAAGAGCACTGACATTTACAAAAACACAACTACTAACATTTACAGTGACTACAGGGCATGTGCTTTTGTATGAGGCTAATAATCATTAAAGGAACACGCCGACTTTTTGGGACTTTGGCTTATTCACAGTATCCCCCAGAGTTAGATAAGTCCATACATACCATTTTCATCTCCGTGCGTGCCGTAACTCTGTCTGACTCTAGAGCCCTGCACGGGGCAAAACATCCAGCCCTAACCGAGACCTGGCCCATGGTGTTCAAGCCCTAATCCGGCCCCAGCCCGAAAACGTCTGCAATTTTTCAGCCCGAACCCGACCCGAGACCAACATCAATATCACTTTGAGCTCTCTCTGACGCGCACTGTCTCTGCTAGACGCACACACAAGATGCACACACATACACACACACACGCTACTAGGTAAAATTTTATTATCGGCCTCAAACATAACTACCACCACCGACAATTATGCCCACAAATATTAATACAGACTGTCCATTACAGAGAAGCATAAGCATGCAGTAAAGAATATTATATAGCCAAATGTGATCCAGCAGTAAATAAAGATTTACAGTATACCTTTTTTTGATGTCAAGTAACTTTACTGAAGAACAGCGTTTCAAAGAACTCTTCGCCAACTGGCTAACGTTAAATAATAATAAAAATATAATAAAGAAAAAAAAATCTGTTGAACTGAGTATAGGCTCATTCACTGTTTATTCGCGATCATTGTGAAGAAAAAGAATAGCATCCACTGTTGAAGGCTTCAGGCTCGGTAATCAAATCAAAACTCTTTCAAAATGCAGCTTTTCCTGAAGTATTGGGAACTTTTAGTAAATCCTTACGCTCTAACTTCTCCCTGATGCTCTGCATGGTCAACTGTCACCTAATGCATTGCACTCGCTTGATCGCATATTGCGTCGCATATTTATAATATTATCAATATAACAATATTTCATACAGTAGCCTGCGCTCTGCGCGCATATTATGGTCACGATGAAAGGAGAAAAGCTAAATGAGCCCGAGTCCGACCCAATCTGTAAAAAAATAAAATAAAAATTGACCCGACTGCTCCCAATAAGTGACAAAATAACGCCAACATTTTCCTATTTACATGTTGTGATTTGTATAGTCACAGCGTGTACGAATAACATGGTCACATATTCTCAGAAGGTGAAGCACTGCTACTTGGGCGGAGGGATTTGCTCACAGCGCCTGAGAAGCCCCGTGGTGAGGAGCAGAGTTCGCTCAGAGTTGAAGTAAATCACTCCACAGAAGTAGCAGTGCTTCGCCTTCTGAGAATATAGTTCCCAGTATGTATACGGTTAGAAGATGGTTGTCTCATGTGACCTTGTTATTCGTACACACTGTGACTATACAAATCACAACATGTAAATAGGAAAATGTTGGCGTTATTTTGTCACTTATTGGGAGCAGTATGCTAGCTGGAGCCATTTACCTCCAGTCTTTGTGCTAAGCTAGGCTAGCGGTGGGTGCGTCAGGCAGAATTACGGCACGCACGGAGATGAAAAAGGTATGTATGGACTTATCTAACTCTGGGGGATACAGTGAATAAGCTAAAGTCCCAAAAAGTCGGCGTGTTCTTTTAACCAAACAGTCAATGTCAATGATTATCCAATAGGTCAACTGGTTATATTTTTTTTTTGTGAAAAAAAAAACGTAAGATGCTGTGCTGCATCAATTGATATTCAGTCAAACATAAAACAATGGCAGCCTAAAAAAAGCCTAAATCTAAATTATTTGGTTTTAAGTCATTGCTAAATCAACCAAAATACATTCATTTATAACAACACTCAAACTCATCTTTATGCATTTTTCTCTTGTTGAGAAGGTTTTTATTTTTATTTTTTTGTAAAATCAAAATGGCAGCTAACACCTTTACATGTTTGAAAATGACACTGTAATTTGCATATGACATTATAGACAGTCTTGAATAATTTTCTAGATGCTTTGTAAGGGATTCTCTTAGGACTACTGTGCCCCTCGATTTATTAGGATTGCTAAAATCCATCTTCTTTCTCCCCCAACACTATGCATCTTCAATGCAGGGTTGAAGAAATGAAGTGCTGTTGCTAGAACGATGTAATCTATTATTTATTTATTCACTCATTTTCTTAACGCCTGTGCTCTTATCAGTGCAGACACCTCATTAGTACGTGATCGCCGCTAACGTAACACCGTAACGCAGAGATTCGTGCCTCCTTTACCACAAACCCACCCCACCTTGACACTTGGGTTTGATTGGCTGCCTATGTGTAGATCCCAATGGCAGTCAGTGCAGTGAAGCAATATGAGGTCTGTTTGTTAATGAGACCACACTGCAGAGGTTGAGGAGAGCTTTAGAAATCCACACGGCTGCTGAGGTTACCACATCACAACAGCACTGAAGTCAACGCGTGAGAAAAGCAAATGCTGGAGTATATGTGAGTATTTGTGTTCAGACAAGTAAAAATGTTACATATATACATTCACAGTATAAGGGCTTGCTGGATATCACGGTCAGTTGTCAGACGGCAGACATCTGTATTTCTTATCTACTTAGTTCGCCCAAAAATTAAGATTCTGTCATAATTTCTATATCTTACATACTTAGTTCACCCAAAAATGAAAATTATGTTATAATTTACTAACCCTCAAGTTGTTGCCGCCCGTTCTCATCCCAAGGCGTCATATACTGACGCTTTTGACATTTCGTCTACATCGAACGCACATGGCACCCTTTAGCGTCAATATGAGACGCCGATAGATATGGGCCAGAAGGCGCCTCCTAGCGGTCTAACCCTACCCCAGACCTAAACCTACCCATAACCGAACAAAGCTCTGTGCGTGTCATATTGACGCTAAAGGGTGCCATGTGCGTTCGATGTAGACGAAATGTCAAAAGCGTCAGTATATGACGCCCTAGGATGAGAATGCGTTGGTTGTTCCAAACCCAAAAGAAGGTATTTTGAAGAATGTCAGTAACCAAGCAGTTGATGGACACATTTTTTTTTTTCATACTATGGAAGTCGATGGGGTCCAACTGTTTGTTTTCCAACATTCTTCAAAATATCATCTTTTGTGTTCAGCAGAAGAAAGAAACTCATTTTTAGATGAACTGTTCCTTTAAAGCTCATATACTACAAAGTGTGATTTTGGTCGATCTGACATTTGTAGACCTTGCCTATTAACAAAGAAAATCCTTGAAAATTGGTTGTGTATGTATAGCTATTTCTAAATGTATTAGCCAACGGAAATGACTAGCCAATGGAAATGGTCATTTCACCTAAGAGTGGTCATTTGTCCTCCTTTTAAGATCATCACAATTTTAAACTTTATCCAATGATATATAATTAATAAATATATGAATAAATATGTAGGCTAATATTAAGTGATGAACATTTTATACAAAATATTGTCAATGTAAACTGTTTTTGCTCAATTTTACCCACAAAAAAAACAGTTGCCCATCCAATCAACAGACTTGTGTTTTGTTCCTCAATAAATCAGCCGTTTAGAACGAATAAATTGAATGAATAAATCAATGACTCAACAGTGGCTTGCTGCCACTTACTGGTGGTTTTAGTTTCATTTTTAAAGTATCTTTTTTTTTTTTCAAGTTTCATATTTTCCAATATTTTCATATTTAAAAACTTAATTGCGTATTATTATTTATGCGGCTGTAATTGCTCTGTAAATGCATTCATAGTTCAACAGTCTGTGTAAATACTTCTAAAAATCATCCCTTAATGGAAAAGTTCATTTGTGTCACTGCTTATGTTTTTGGGATTATTTTCATCCTGTTTTTATCCTGGCTTCCTTTTTGGTGTTATAGAAACGCCCATCCTATTTCACATAGAGTCAGTTCCAACCACTTTGCCAGAAATAATTCTGTGCATACTGAATTCCATTACTATATATATATATATATATATATACAGGTGCTGGTCATAAAATTAGAATATCATCACAAAGTTGATTTATTTCAAGAATTCAATTTAACAGGTGAAACTAATATATTATATAGACTCATTACATGCAAAGTGAGATATTTCAAGCCTTTATTTGTTATAATTTTGATGATTATGGCTTACAGCTTATGAAACCCACGAAATCAAAATCCCAGAAAATTAGAATATTACATGAAATCACACAGTAATTACACAGTGATACCATGGTCATTGAGCCAGGTTTTGGTTCTTTTGGCAGTGTGGGCAGGTGCAAATCCTGCTGGAAAATGAAGGAAGCATGAAGTGCTCTGAAAATGTCCTGGTAGACGGCTGCGTTGACTCTGGATTTAATAAAGCACAGTGGACCAAAGTCCTCTTTTCTGATGAGAGCAAATTTTGCATTTCATTTGGAAACCAAGGTCTCAGAGTCTGGAGGAAGAATGGAGAGGCACACAATCCAAGATGCTTGAAGTCCAGTGTGAAGTTTCCACAGTCTGTGTTGGTCATCGGCTGGTGTTGGTCCACTGTGCTGTCCACTCAACGCAGCCGTCTACCAGGACATGTTCAGAGCACTTCATGCTTCCTTCAGCAGACAAGCTTTATGGAGATGCTGACTTTATTTTCCAGCAGGATTTGCACCTGCCCACACTGCCAAAAGAACCAAAACCTGGTTCAATGACCATGGTATCACTGTGTAATCACTGTGTGATTTCATGTAATATTCAAATTTTATTCGTGGGTTTCATAAGCTGTAAGCCATAATCATCAAAATAATAACAAATAAAGGCTTGAAATATCTCACTTTGCATGTAATGAGTCTATATAATATATTAGTTTCACCTGTTAATAAGTTGAAAACTTTTTGATGATATTCTAATTTTATGACCAGCACCTATATATATATATATATATATATATATATATATATATACATATATATATATAATTGTTAGTATATATAATAGTGAGTGTTGAAAGTCTGGTGGGAAATATTAATAACAAAAGTCTCAAATAACAAAATATTTTGTTTCTGTCTCTCCAACAATTCCATGAAAATCTCAGGTTGTGTAATCTTGCATGCCATCTTTCTCACACCTATCTGTACTTCTACAGTGCTGGGGTTATTCAGCGTTGCCAAGGGAACTTGCTTTTGAATTCAAAGTGATTTTGACTCAGAAATACTGACAGACTGTGCCCACAAAGCACTTCTATCACCGAATGCTCATCCTCTTATTGCAACACTTTCACTCGCAAATCAGACTGGACAAGCATGGATGCCGCAAAAGAACTGTCATAATTACAAAGCGATTCGATCACAAAAACATCAAAGCAGAAACACAAAACGACTTGTCATGTACTAAGCAAGCGTAACGGCGAATCCATCCACGGCAACTGAGGGGAAAAGCAAGAATTTTGACAAATATCAGAAGTTTCTGTTGCTTATAAGGACCTGAAACTATGAAATCCTCTCCCACGGTCCCTCCCTGACCTCTCCACCCTATCCCAACTCCAAACCCCGGTCAAAACACATCTCTGAGTGTTAACACACACTCTGGCTTCTGAATCTAACCCTGTCTGTTCTGTTCTTGAATTTTTGTTTTGCTCTTATATTGTCTGTCACCGTATGCCTCGCTCTGTGCTACTGTATGTTATTATATCATTATTAAGCTATTCCATCAGTACCGATACATTTCATTTGAGCTCCACGGTGAGGCATGATGTTAGTAGGTTGTGCACTAACTGGATCATTACAGTAAAGATTATGAGATAATATATGGGGTAATAGAAACTCTTCACTGCAGAACACCCTATTAGATACAGTGGTTCTCCACTAGATCTAATGCTGCATTGAGCTGAAATCTATCACAGTAGTGACTGGTTTATTACCAATGGACAAGGATGATAATTAACACGGAATTTCCACCAACGGACAATTATTCCTCTCCGTCTCGTTCAGTTCAGTGATATGTTGCAGCGTTGAAGCAATAAAGCTCATAGTACTCACATGCATGAGTGACAGAGAAACTGTTGGATGACTCCAGGTTATCTACGTTGTAATTGAGATGGAAGGGTTTCTCAGTCGTGTTCTGGTTGGTGTTGTAGAGCTGCACAGCGAATCTGAAAGCGCTGTGTTCTTGCACGGTGGAACGCATGAAGAGTCCACCTTTATGAAGACCAAAACAGCAATGAATCAAAGATGATGCACAGATTTCATGCATACAAAGACTGTATGAATATAAAACAGCTGGTTTAAATCAGCACTATAGAGTGTCAAATCCTTTTAGACACATTCGTGGACTCAGTTTGATTCGCATCCATTCGTAGGAAGGAACTTTCTCTCAAGTTTATGAGAAGAGATTGATAGCTGACATGCATGCAGATTAATATAAACCTAAACATTTCACGTAAACAATCATAATCGTTTTATTAGTTATGCCTATTGTGTTTGGTATCATTTGTGATGATTCCTTAGATTGTATTAGTGGTGCAACTCAATACAGCAAGCAATACGTCTTCGTTTAACCCATGTATACATGCATATACGCATATTCATCGAAACCAGACATCGACACAGAAATAGCGATAAAAGAAGGCAAGCATATCCGGACGGACTCACCGATGTTGATCTGATTGGGAAAGCCAGCGAGAGATGTGCCGAATAGCCATAACAAAAAAAGCAGCGCGCTTTGAGCCATTTTATCTCCTGCCTCAAAAAAAAATCAAGCCTCATAAAACGAACTGTTTGAGGAGAATCATAAACGCACAAATCCAGCCGTGAGTGAAGCGGAGCGACTCATGGAGAACAATTCTTCTGCATGTGGGGAGAGAGAGAGAGAAAGACAGACTGAGAGAAAGAGAGCGAGAGAGGGGGAGATGGAGAGAGAGAGAGAGATGGAGAGGGACTGGTGCTGAAGATGGTCGAGGCGACTGAGAGCATCATATTCAGAGTGAGCGCGAGCGGCTCCTCCAATTGGACCAGCAGGGCGATATTGATCAAACTTGAACTGACGTTGAAGAAGAAGGAGATTTGGTAACACTTTCTATGAAGCCTGTATACAATTAGTGCATGCATTATAAAGCTTATTAAAATGCATTATAATACGTTTTTTTCATGAATGACCGTAACCACATTTATAATGCATTATAATACTTAAACATGAATAAAATAAAGGAAATGCGTTTTAATGCGCATTATACACAATTTCAGAAACGTTGTAACCGTAAGGTTGATATGTTATTGTATACTCACCGACTGACGCAAACTTTTAAAGAATATGATGAATTGTGATGTAACCCATCTGGTGTTGGTCATGTGTTGCAGAATTATGCTGTACTGTTTAAAGATAAAAACCATGACTAGGTAAGAAATGTAATAAATTCTAGGTCAGGTTATCTATTCATGAGAATATGCATCATGATTATGACATGATCAAAAGGAAGCGGCGGAAAACCACCAGCCTCAAGGCGACCAATGTCATGATAAATGACCTCAGCAGCTGCATGTCAATGGTTCATGCGGTTTATTTAACACATGCAATTACCTTAATTAAAAACACAACGTTTTGATATATTAGGTGTGTTCATTTCCTAACGCTCAATGTAATCTATATAGCCAGTGACGCGACCGACACTGCAGTTCTGCGCTCTCGCGAACTCAAAGTTTGTTTCATTGAACTGCAGATCAGGTGTCGCGTGGAAGGAAGACTGTATGCTATTGTTTTTGGGAGGCGATGACGCGTAACATGAAACCCCTTAAATGTAGCTCCATCGATCGCTTTGTTATAGCGTCATTGAAAGCGATTGGATGAACAACGGCGTGAGATCATATTTGATTCGCACGCGTTATTCCGTTTAAATAAATAACACGGCGGTTTCGATGAGTGTTTTTAAAAGTTGAGCTGTGGACACGCCGTCTTAAAACGCGACACCGACGCGCAAACCACAGAGACGCAACGCAACGGCCGTTTGACGCGTGTTTGCACAGATCACTCGTTTCTTTCAACCCCAATTAAAACACGGCAGACGCGTACTGTGAACGCCACTTTAGGAGAAACTACTAAACATAATCCCGAATTAAGTGAATGCACGAATGCATATGGACTCAGCAGAGAGAGAGAGAAAGAGAGAGAGAGCCGTATATTGTTACGTTGACCCTTTTACACTGCAGCTATTATTGAGCAGGGCTGCTGTCCATGGTGCTGAATTACTGTCAAATGAAATGCGATTTCCTATAGGCTATTGTTGATTAATGAAGTGAACAGTTCCCCAACTTTAAGTATTACTGTGTTCAATACTGTGTATTTACTTGAGTGAGTGACTGCTGTGTAAGTCTGTGTAACTGCATGCGACTTTGCCCTGTCCCAACCAATAAATAAAGAACTAAACATTGCAAAGCTATATTTAAACATTCATCTAATATAGAATTACAATATCATTTATATTCTATAAACATTATTTGAGACTCTTTGAGATTTTTAACTAAAGGCACGTACAGCCTTGCATTGCCTATCCTCCGTGTATTTTTGTCAGTCGGAAGAACAATTCAAGGATGACAGTTCCATTTATCGTGGGCTGTAAAGCTCTACCAAAATTGAGTTTTTAATTGCACTGCAGACAGACAAGGCTTTAGCTATTGACACTAAAATTGGCTTGTGCCCCCAGTGCAGCATTGCAAGGGAAACGTCATTGCAAGTTCCCTTCAACAGCAATTCTGCAATCAGTGTGCTCACCAAAACGAGTATAAAGAAGATGATAGTTAATTTCAAAGCAGAGAAGTTAATTCCCCAACATCTCCTAAGACCATGTACAGTTTTACAAAATGGTTCAATAAAACGAATAAAAAATAAAAATAAAACTACAGTATGTAGAGATTCTTTTGTCTGTGTGAAAACAAATCGTGAAGCTTCTGAACCTGGCTGGTTGTTTATTGAATGAGATGCATTTGACAGGTGATGTCTTGTGTGGTCATGAAGGTGAGGGTCCAGCACACACTCTTTCATACATTAATGTGTCGCGTGGAGAAGCAAATGAGACCCCTGCATTGATTTTTCTGGGACTGTCATCATTGTCATCTACTTAATGAACACTAGGTCATTCGCCTTACCATCCTCATCATATAAAAACTGATCCCATAATCATTAAAGGTTAGAGTTTCATTGCTGCACTAAGGCAATAAAGAACAATTGATTAGATTTGAAGATATAGAAATACATGTGTTTTATGAATTATTTACAGTCTAATGAAAAGAACTGGGAATCATAAAAGAAAAGTTCTGTCGACCAATGAAGAATACCTGTAATTCATCTAGTGGGAAATGCTATTTTATTATGATGTTATAATAAAATAGCATATTATAATAGCATGTTATTTTAAAATAACTCCAGTTGGGTTCCTAATATTGTTTCGAAGGTCTACAATAGGTTTACATGCATTACCTCTTTTCTCACAGTGTCTGAAACGGTTCAATCAAGGATTTGGTTTCTCTTAACCCCTCCTTTCAAAGAGCCTGCTCTGCTCTGATTGGTCAGATGGCCCAGTCTGTTGTGATTGTGATACACAGTGACACGAACATTAACGATGGCGTCGGTTTTACCGTTTCAATTCCAGCGCAAATCCTCATCCTTTTGAAATGCATGCGCAGGAAACAGCATCTTCTTGACATGATCAACATGAACCAAACTCTTCCAGTTTCAGCTACAACTTCAGTGTTTGAGGATCAAAGTAGACGTTGTTCACGGACAGCCAATGAAAACTATAGGCAGCCATTATGCAAATTTGTTACAAACCTACATATGTTTGGAACAGGAAGTGAGACTGGAATTCCTGACGACTTGTTTCAGGCAGTTCGGAATCAATTCTTTATGTAGGGAGACAGTAACTCCATTTATCTGTACTTTAATCTTTAAATCTTTGCAGACATTTTACCTTTTGCAAACAGCTTTATTACACACTGCATGAAAGCTAATATCTGAAAAGCAGAATAGGGTTACTTTAAACAATTTACAATACACATTGTTTCAAAGCAGCTTCGTAAAAATAAGCAAATAGTGGTATTGGACAGTGTACATTTGGAAATTATCTAAACAATCAACCAGTTGAGATTTTCTAAAGTCTTTACCACTTTATGTGAGTGTATGTAAAGTCGTGTAATTGCTCAAAATAAGAAAAATAAAGCAATTAGTAAACGTGAAAATCTTATGACAATTTCCTTTCTTAAGTCAGCTCTGTTTACCCTTGCACAGTATGTGCTTGATAAGATTATTGAACACAAGGTATTAAACATCATCTTTCACAAAGACCAAAACATGATGCTGAATTAACCGGTTACATTCACTCAGACTCAAAGATGAAGAAGATTCTGAATTTCCAAAACAAAAGTATTTAATAATCAATTTACACACAAAGACAATAACAGCGTAACGTAACAGCAACGTAACAGCGTGTCTAGCACAAGCTCAAACACAAATGAAGAGTTCAGATGCAAAAGCCTCTAAGTGCCATCTGAAATTTTCTTCTAGAATTATCATTTTTATCAAGCTTGTATATTTAAGATCAATAATTTCACTTAAATGGCAATCCAAATACCTATTAATTGTCATTTAAGTGAAACTACTTAACTTAAATATACAAGCTTTATAAAAAATGATCATTCTAGAAGAAATTTTCAGATGGCACTTAGAGGCTTTTGCATTTGAACTCTTCAAATAATAACCAACTCTGAAGGCAGGGAAATGAGGTTAACATAATATAACATAATATAACTGTATTATAAATATTAAAATATTGTTGTCATGTGACAAGAAAACCATAAAACAGGAAATTATGTCACAGAGAAGATAATATTTTGACTTTTTTATGACATGGCAACAAAATGTATTTTTTTTCAGCATTGTCATTAAACAACGATTTTAAACATCAGTGTTTAAAAACAATTTCGAAATGTACAAGGAAAATACATTTATTTCCTAATGTTCATGCCACGTGCTATTTTTTGGAGTCATTTAAGGGATCTTCAATGACTCCAAAAATACCAAGTGGCATGAACATTAGGAAATACATTTATTTTCCTTGTACATTTCTGCACCACTAGCGTCACCAAATTAAATTGTCAATTTGCCGATCTGGGGTGCGTTTCCCAAAAGCATCGTTAGCCAACTATGTTCGCAATTTCCATCGTTATCAGCATAGTTCAACGAGTCCGTGTTTCCCGAAACCATCGTTCTAACGAACATTCGCAAACAGCATCGCAAAGTTGTGTAGTTGGAACGACAGCACGCCACCTGCGGTTAGAAGCAGAGTTTCTAGTTTGCATGACATGTGGACTTAATAAATCCTTATCTTGAGCAAAATAAGCAAGCTGGCATTCAGTACAACCCGTGTTATTTATTTAAAATACATACACGTGTCATTTACGTCTTTTAGTTTTAGATTTAGATTTAAAGCACCGTTTCTGAAGAGTGCGCATGTGTGAACGTGCTCTACTATGTAAGAACGAGCCTATGATTGAATCTGGAAATAAAGCAAAATAACTGAGAAAAATGAGAAATAGTCCTCAGATGTCATGTCTGTAATTTATAGCAAACCATCTAGCGTTAATTCGATCTCAAACAGATTAATTAAAATAAGTTATTACTCCACCACGTGCGCGACGTCATAAACCAACGTGGTTGAACGACCACTTTGCGACAATACAGCTTCGGGAAACAGTCGTGACTAGCTAGTTGATTTCTTCAATGATGCATCGTACTATGGTAGTTAAGCAGCGAGTTACGTCGTTGTTCGGGAAACGCACCCCTGGTTGGGACATTTAAACAGTGTTTTAATTGAATTGAATTGAATTGTGCCACAGAGTCGCAGTATTTACACTCTGTAGGAAGTTAACATCTAAATGGCTTGGACAGTAGTTCTGCATACTAAACCTGTGACAAGAGGTAATATTGTATAATAAAATTATATCCCATTGCAATTTCCTTTCCACGTTTTTATTTTTTTTTCTCTTCAATTTCCAAGTTATGCACCTCTTTATATGTCATTAACCCATTTAGTACTATTACCTAATGTATATTTATGGTAGTTTATGGACCAATGTGGTTGGGTTGGATGATAGAAAGTAACACTGATGTTTATGTTGCCAACATCCTATGAAAAGGTGAGACTTTTTAATCTTTGCTTGTCGTGGTGATGGCCCAGATGTGTCAGGACCATTCATTCACATTACCCCACATCTTGAGTTGAAAAACATGCTCTGGAAAACTGTGGGATGTAATGACAGGGGCAAAACAGCATCATTCAAAGAGACAGTTGGCTCAAGCCCCTCTACATCAGCGGAGCCCAGTGACATTTAACAAGGGAAAGAGCCAATTACTCCTTTTTTTCCCTCTACCAGGCCGGTAAGGTTGATGTCAAGTGCTCGGCTACACGCACAAGAGCAAGTTTCCTGAAGAGTTTGTTTACCCATGACATCGAAAGCCATGCAATTGCACACCATCAACTAAATTGCAACTTCCTGAAGTGAGCACTGAACTTCCTAAATCGTGTTGTGTTATCTGCTGCATACAAAATGGCATTATAGAGAAATACTGTGAGATTATAGTTATTGAAATATGTCAGGACGCTAGAGTAGCCGTGACACACTTACAGAAATAACCGCTTGGACAGTCTTTAAACGCCACACTGAGGTCTGTCACAACGCTCCTCATGCGATTTGGTTTCATTGCAAACGCTCTTTGCAGAAGTGTGACAGAGGCTTCTGTGTTATCAGCTGAGCAGACTGACACACTTACAGGCCCCCAGGGCCAACACAGGCTTGGTCATGTGACTGCACTCCTCAGTATGACAGCATGAATCTCCAGAACTGATTAAGGAATGGTGGGTACACACGCATGCTTTGCGTTTCATGCTGTACGAGGGAGGGGTACAGTTTGAAGTCTATGTTAAACTGCGTTCACAACTCTATATATGTCAGAGTGAAATGGAATATTCAGCAAGGAAACTTGTAGGGTGGGACTTAATTTTATCCAATGAGAATGAATGGGATTCTGAAAACTGGGTGTTGCACACTAGAATAGAGCCACTTAAACAAGTTTTTTGGGAGGGATTTGCGATGTGAATTATAATTCTTTCTAAATACGACCAGGAATGAACATATAGAAAGTAAATACAGTCATTTTAATTTCCTTTTGGCATTACTTAGCTATTCAGATGGGATGAGTGGTGAAATGATGAGAACCACCATAAATGACATTGACAATTTCTTGCAGGTTAACATCTAAACTCTTTGTCACTTTAACAACAAAATGTAACCTTGATTCACATGATTCAGTAAAGTGATAAATGAAAAAATTTCCTTTAGAGAGTGACTTAAAAAAACAATGCCTGATATTCACCTCGCTCAACTTTACACAACTGTGCGGAAAAAAAGTTCGGAACATTGATGCTATATTATTGTGTTGACACTATGGGAACGCCTTCAGTGTGAACCGGTGTCTGGTGATATCATTCCACTCTTATTGGACTACAGATGTCAGGTGACGAAGCACGTCAACAAGACCATAAAAGGGCACCTACGTCACAGAATCTCCAGCTTATTTGTCTTCAGAGCTTTCACAATAAGAAAGCTTATTGTGTCTCTCTTTTCAAAGGGTGAGAGTCAGACATCTGCGCCTCATGGTTCGGGTTCCACATTTGCTTAAGGCAGTGTGACAGCTTTGATCATGGGGACTGCAGGCTGAGTTGATTAAGGCCCTGTCCCAAATGGCACACTTAGCAGTCGTGGTCTTCCTACGAGTCCACACTTTCGTGATGTAACGCTGCTTTGACTGTCAGGAAGAAGTCTGCTGTCGAGCTCGCATCAGTGCGGGCTCGGCAAAAGTGCGCATCGAGGGCACATACCATAAGGGTTGCGCGCAGATGCTTCGCGTGTTGGTCTGTTTGGACAACATATTGGTAATCTCAAGGGTGGGCTGTGTTTGCGCCCCCTATTCAGGCTTGCACAGCAGATCCTGCTCTAGATCCAGCAAGAACAGACTGCTCTTATTGGGTGCAGTCTATATTCCAGGGTGTTTTGAATATGCGGTGCAATTGAATTGGCAGAGGTACGACAGACCAGAAGTGGACCTGATCGCCTCAGCAGAGTCGACCCACTATCCCCCTCTGGTTCACCCTCACACCTCCAGCTCCATTTGGGCTAGATGCTTTAGTAAAGACGTGGCCAAGGCGGCATCTGTATGCTTTTCCCTGATCACTCTGCTCCTGGGAGTTTTAGAGAGGGTTCGTCAGCACAAAGGTCACCTGTTATTAGTGGCTCCATTCTGGCTGGCCTGAATCTGGTTCTTGGATTTAATGTCTCTCTTGGAAGGTTCTCCTTTTGAGAATCCAACCAGGAGGGACCTTTTGTCCCAGGGGCGGGAGCGAATCTCCACCCCTGGCTCGAGATTTGTAAGCTGTGTGTCTGACCCCTATAAGGTACCAGCTCATAGATTCCAGTCTCCCAACTAAGATTGTTGAGACCATCCTAAATGCTAGAGCTCTCTCCAAAAGGAAACTTTATGTCCTGAGGTGGCATCTCTTGACCCAGTACACTGCCCGGTTCAGTGCTGGAGTTCTTGCAGGAGCATCTTTCAGCAGGACTATCAACTGCTACTCTTAATGTGTATGCGACCAGTGTTTTGACTTGTCGTATTCACATTGATGGAGCTTCTGAGGGGAAGCATCCCCTAGTATCTTGTTTTCTATGCGGTGACAGGCGGCTTAGGCCCATCTGTAGACCACAAGTTCCTTCTTGGGATCGTTCTGTAGTCCTGAAAGGTTAATTAGAGGCTCCATTTGAGCCCTTGGAGTCAGCCTCAGAGACATTTCTGACTCTCAAGTTGGCTCTGTCACTGGCATTAACTTTGCTTAAAAGAGTAGGAGATTTGCAGGCCTGTCAGTTGTTCCATGCTTAGATTGTGCCCTTGGACTGGTCAAAATTTATTTTGCACCAAGCACACATAAGGCACGTTCCGAAGGTGCATTTGTCAATCATTCATCTGGTTATTCTTCAAGCCTTCTTCCCACCACTGTTTAACTTGCCAGAGCAGGAGAGGCTTCACCTCTTATGTCCAGTCAGGGACTAAGGATTCATGCTGACCACTCGGAAGTGTGGAGTAAATCTGATCAAATGTTCCTTTCCTTTCCATTGTATTGATGATGCAATTGTTTTGTCTATGAGGTGCTTGGTATGCTTCACCTCTATCAGTGTGCTGATTCTTAGGCGCTAACTATGGTTCACCTTTGCAAGATGTTTGTGCTGCGACAGGCTGGTCCGGAACATCTCAGGGTTAACCCGGTTCCCTGAAATGGGAACGAGACACTTCAAGTATGCCTGTACGGTTTCTTCAGACAATTATAATCTGAGGTTCCTATGAAGAAGGTGCCCTTTAATGGTCTTGATGATGCACTATTCTTTGCCACCTGACCTCCGTCGTCTAAAAGGGTTGGAGTGATTTCACAGTGCTTCAGACACTGAATCATGCTGAAGGCAATTTCATAGCATCAACTTAATGACGCAGCATCTCATTCTCATCTCAGGGAACAGGGTTACATGTGTAAATAAATAAATGAATAAATACATACATACATAACAAAGAGAAGAAAAGACAGCACATATGTAACCGGGGGGAAGAATGATCTGATATGTAAATGTGTAAACATTATGACACTGACCCTTTAAGATTTCCGTGAGTAAGATCTCATCTGAGAGGCACACATGCGTGTGCAAGCAGCGCGGTTAACAGAGTGTATAGCTTGTTTGATTTTCATGGGTGTAAAGGCCACTACCATTGATACCATATTGATAGTTTTTTCTTGTTTGGTAGTTTTATAATTTCCCAGATTTTTTCAACAAAAAAAAAAAAAAAAGGAAAAAAGCCAAAGCTATTTTTAATGCTGTGTACCTACGATCACAGTCGGAAATAAATAAACAAATTTAAGTTTGTCCGTGTTTTGGACCTTCTTTCCTCTGACAGGCTGTTAGCCCGGCAACACATATAACACAATAATATAATATAATATAATATAATATAATATAATATAATATAATATAAATGTAGTTGTGAGGAAGTTGATTCAGGCTAATTAAGGTATAATTATTACTATTACTAATTATTTATTTTTTATACCAACACCCTTTAATTTAAGCATTATTGTGGAGATGTAATACGTGTGCTAAGATCAGCCCCCTTTTTAAGGGTAAAATCAAATTCTTGATATTCACCTCGGTCAGTGCCACAACTTTACTTGACAAAATGCTAATTTTATATCTAGTCAGATGGCAAATTCTGCTAAATAGTTTGATCAATTTGCACTGATTCAGGTTTACACAGTTGGTCACGATTTGGCTGGTCAGCTTTAGCTCTTAGTCTACTGGAAGATGCTGTAACCAGGGGATGGAAATGAGGAATGTTGATGAGTTTACTAAGGTTCTCTATCTCTCTCTCATTAACCATTACAGTTGCATCCGGCTATTAGTGATTCTATGCGCGAGAGACTGTCCATGAATTTTCTTGGCAATGTTTTTTTCTGGGGTTGGTTGCCAGGTCTTTTCCCAACCCTCCCCATTGCATGGTTTTGGACTCTCTCTCACACACACACACACACACACACATTTACACCTACAGCCAATTTGGCATGTCCAATCCAGCTACCATGCATGTATTCAGACTATGGGGGGGGGGGGGGGGGGGGGGGGGGGAGCATGCAAACCCCATGCAGAAAGGACTCCTGGAGTCTTGATCCGGGAACCTTCTTGCTTTGAGGAGAGCCACCATACCAGTGACCAGTTTATTTGGAGGGAAATGGATTTTCCCTGAATGAAAATTTTCCTCTGTCTCCTGTCATTGCTGTCCTTAGCTCATTTGCTAGCCTAGAGCGAAGAGTTCTAACACAGCAGCAGTGGAGTGTTTTTGGCTGTGCTCATTCTTGCAGTGCCATCAGCCAATCAGCATTGTCGGGACATAATTTCCCTGCGACTTCAGAGAGATGAGTCACATGCCTCAAAAAAAGTGTTGAGTGTTGATCTACTGTATGCTCCGTACTTCAAGGCCCGAGTGAACCAGTCAAACAACTACTGCTGAGATTAATAGGAACGTTAGCGGATAGCTTTTGTCCATGGTTTAGATTGCATTATATTTCTTTTGGTAAAAGGCAAAAGCTTGTAGCTAAACCTTTGTGCTAGCTCCTTCTGATTAAATCAACATGATTCATCAGACACTTGTGATCTCCACTATTTCACCATTCAAATGGACCTGTCTGTGTAAAGCAGCAGTGCTCTGACCCTTCTCCTCTGCTCCTTGCTCTCTATTACAATCAATTATGCATCTGAGTCATCCCTTCAAAACAGATCAAGCCAGCCGCCATGATCTAAGATTAGTATTATAAGCATTACACCTCCATCTGATCACCATGGATATCACACCTACAGGCTGGCTGGTTCTGTGGGTAGAGTCGAGCGCCTGCGAGGTGACAAGCACTCGTGTGTTCTCCGTGGGCCCTCGGGTCCGTCCAGCGACGTGGGTATTGTCAGATACGGCGTGGTTAATTGAGGGGAAGAAAGAGGTTGTCATGGCTAATGAAAGAGGTGAGGTGGTATGTCATTTAGACGTCGCTTCTTTTCAATCATCACTCGTTCGCATGTGTCGTAAGGGGATGTAATCTCTCCACTACAAGTAGAAGCGCCAGGGAGTATTAAACTAAAGCACTGTATTATTACAATTTTAAATGCTTTTAATTGTTTGTAGAATAACAATGACTCTAGTGACATAGCTGTTTGCATAACCTAACTTTGCAATTATAAAGGCCTAAATATGGTCAGATATATAGCAGTTTGCGTCTTAGTGCCAATTAGGAATTGCACTGTGTGTCCCTTCAGTCTGATTGGCACACATTGCTCCAAACCTATTAGCAAATCAGCATTCAACAGACAGCTCTAAAATAGCTGCAGACATCTTGCAATGGCAGTTAATGATATTGGATTCTTACATAAATACAGCTTATGTGTGAAATGGTTTGATACATTGACTATGTGTTGTATTTAATGACAAAAAAAAAGTGGAAAGGATGGATTGTTATGCTTGGATGAACAAAAAATTAATAGGAATAATGTATTAAATACTGTATATATATATATATATATATATATATATATATATATATATATATACATATATATATTGCATGCTGTTTTTATTCATTAATTCATTATTGATTGATTAATTCCTTAAAGAGCAAACATTTATCAGGAGTGCTCTCTATAAAAATGGGGCAATTCTTGGCACACCTATAAATATACACACACAAGAGAGCACTCTGATGTAAAGACCGCATTGTATGCATGCAAGCTTGGTTTGAGTGATTTAATCATGAATAAATCACTTTTCGTCGAGAAACAACGGCTTGAATTGTGTATTGCACGCTGGAGCAGAAGGTTTGGTCACTGCTGTCATCTCATAACTTCTCGAAAGAAAGAATAAACAGAGTTTCTCCTTTGTGATGTGGACCATGAGCTTGTGTACCAGGGTCTGGATGGGAGTCAAACAATCTCTGCTGGATCCATATATGGCTTTCTGGTATATTAAATGCATTATAAAGTTACACATAGTTCCTTAAAATGCATATTGCAATACATTATATTTCTTCATGAATACACAGTTGTAACATCAGCAATAATCATTTATACCTTTAAAGATTATGACGCATTATTGTAGGATATAGAACATGAAATTTAATGTTGTGTATAACCAATAACATGCATTATGAGATAAGATATTCATGCAGGAAACCTTCACCCACTCAATTGGAATCTGTTGTTGAGGCAGTAGGTGGTTCTTACACACATTGCAGGAAAGACAAATTTGTTGTCCTGTACATTCTGACATGATGTGATGGATTGATGTTGATGCACACAAGCACTTCATTTACCTGAATCAATGTCTAGGTTTAGTCATTTCTGAACCACTTCTCCACACACAGATGTGCTCTAACGGAGGGCCCTGTCGGTGTGTCTGTGGTTTGTGTTGTTGTGAGGTGCTGCATGGTGGATGATGCATGAATCTGGGGACCGACAGGTTTGGATCGTCTTAAGTGAGGTTGTGTTTGAGCCCCTAATTATCGCTCGAACCCCCACAATGGACAGACGTTTGTTTGGGTGGTTAAATGCTACACTATTTGAAATCTTTATATTGTATAAGAAGAATTTTTTTTGGTATTGTTTCAAACATGCAGCACTAAATATGACATAATTTCTTTTATTTCATAACAGTACATTACTGGTAAAATGTTTACAATAAATATTTTTGATTGAAATATTATTAAAATATCAAGCAGCAAAAACTGTTTACAACATTGATAATAATAAGAGCTATTATAAAAAATTGAACAGCAATAACTAAGCAGCAATTAATCATCATATTAGAATGATTTCTGAATGATCATGTGACACTGAAGACTGGAGTAATGATGCTGAAAATTCAGCTTTGCTCACAGGAATAAATTACATTTTTTAAATATAAAACAGTTCATTTTAATTGTAATAATATTTCACAATATTATTCTATTTTTCATCAAATAAATGAAGCCTTAGTCAGCAGAAGAAAACAAATCTGGTACTAAACAATTAGTTAACATTATTTAATGCATTAACTAACATGAACTAACGATGAACAATATATATTTTTCCAGTGTCCAGTTCCAGTTGTTCCAGTCCCGTCATCTAGTCAAAGATTACATTTCCCAGCATCCCACCTGTTCATCACCCACACAGTTTCCCATCAGAAGTCCAATCTGCATCAGGTTAAAAGCACACACACCTCACAGTTCCTCTTGTTCTGGTCTTCAGTGTGGTTAACACACTCCTTACTGGCTCTATTTATCTGAGAAATCTCCTTGCGAGACTCCAGCGATCTCCAGTTTAATTCAGTCAAGAGGATCCTCACCACACTCCACTAAGAGATGTGTGCGTTCCTCTCCAGTCCTCCAATATACTCCTGCACCCTGGTAAAGAAAGAGAAGACTCAGTTATTCAGTGTTCATCTGCTCCACACCAACCTGACTTCTGCTTTGTTGTTGTTCACCTATGTGCCTATAATACCTGTTTGGGTTCAACTAACTCGCTTTCTCCGAGTCTGCTATTCCTTGAGAGCTAGTTAATAAAAATACAACTGTTCCTGTTAGTGCAGGTCCATCAAACAATATTAGCAGATGCAGTAAACCCCAGGTTTAATAATCTGAGCTGCAGAATACTAGAGGTGAGCTCCGGATGTTGGCGCCTGTGGTCTCAGGCTACGTCTACATTATTCCGGTCTCCGCGTTTCCATGTGCTTCCTGATGTTTCAGTGTGGATGAGAAACTTTCGGGAAACGCCGAAAACTGCATCACAAAACTCCATCCGCACCAACGTTTTTGGCCAATTTTCAAAACCGCCCGCCACCCGGCCGAATTTAATTAAAATATAATTTTTCGCGGTTTATCCGCGGCTGTAACCGCCAACCTGTTATGTGCTATAAATCTATAGCACATAACAGGTACAATACCAGTATAAACATGAATATCTATTGGTACAATATGCGTCACATGACTAAACGTCATCGTTTTTAATTACCTCCGGTTTCACAGTTCACACTACAACACAAAAGGGACGTTTTCAAATTGATCTACTTTGGAGAGCGTTTTCAAAAAGCTTTGTTTTAACGAAAACGCCGTCTCAGTGTGGACGGAAGGCCAAAACTGAGAGAAAAAGATGCGTTTTCAAACGAAGTCCTCAGTTTGCATTTGTGGTCTCCTTTCATACGTAGGTGGTGGTGTGGCGCAATGGATAAGACACATGCCTTTGGTGTGAGAGACCCGGGTTCGAATCCACTGTGAGACACCAATGTGTCCCTGAGCAAGACACTCCTAGTTGCTCCAGAGGCGTGCGACCTCTGACATATATAGCAATTGTAAGTCGCTTTGGATAAAAGCGTCAGATAAATGTAAATGTTCATACTGCTACTCTACACATTTTTATTACACTTAAATTCTGTTGCAAACATTTGAAAAATCAAAGCAGCGACATTAAGCAGCTTTGAGTTGTAATCCTAGTGTTCACACTATCCTAATGAAATTGCTGGTCAAATATATCAGAGTATTTTGACACTCAGGTGCTTTCAGGGTCCATCTGGCACTGCACACAGATCTCTGCAGTCAGCAGGTTTGTTTAGAGCTTGACTTGTGCATATTCAGCAATAATGACTGTGAGCGTTTGACACAAGGATGCCTATGATGGCAGGGACGGCAGGGGACGGGATCTAGGCCATGATGTTCCTAATGTCCCCGACACTTGTAAATTCTTTACTCTCAGGTTAATGCAATGACTGGCAGAACCCGGAGAGATGTGCGGTCGCCTGCTGTTTAATAAAAGTGCGCGGAGAAGATCCTCGGCATTGGAAGTAGGACAAATGCTGTCTTAATGTGGATGTTCTGAGTTTCTGGACAGGACTGGAAATGAGGCCACCTGAATTTGGAAAAATCTAAAGTTCATGATCATTCTTGAGACACTCAAAGCTCCCAAAACGCAAGGTTCCCATGCAACCAGATTGTCTTACATATTTTATCTATGGTACTATTTACTGTATAATTTATGACAAAATGCTGTCATTTGTGCCATTTTTAAGTAGATTTTCCTTCAATAGGATTGAACAGAATTTTAACAGGGTTGAATAGAATTTTCTCAAAAAAATGAATAATATATATAGATATATATATATATATATATATACACACACACACATACACACATATATATATATATATATATATATATATACTGTATATATACACATATATATATATATACTGTATATATACACATATTTATTTATTTTATAATTATTCATAATTAAATTATAATTATATATATATATATATATATATATATATATATATATATATATACACACACACACATACAGTATCTCTCTCTATATATATATTATCATTTAATTATGAATAATTATTAAATAAATAAATATATATTTGTAAAATATAAAACAAATAAAATATGGCTGGTTACATGCATATTTTCTGACCTTTTATTTTATTTCTATTTTTTGCATTACACTAATTGATCTAGCAACAAGATTAAATTCAGTAACTTAGCCATAGTAAGTCATAGGAACACACATAGCACACAATCTCACTGCCAGCTTTGCTTTCAGCGAACATTTTCATAATTACAAAATACATGGTCAATTTCTAGGCAACCCTTTTCAAAGCATTATAAAACAGAATCCAATAAAAATGTATATTATAATGCCACTAACCGTACAAAAATTCTGCTGCTGTTGGTGTATTAAAAAAAGAGCTTGGCTTGTATTTAGCATGTGCATATATCATCCAGTCACCTCAGTACTCGAGTTTGTGACTAATAAAATCACAAACAAGCCTTTGGCCAAATGACAAGGTTCATTTTTCAGCTTGTGTGCTGAGTTAAGTAGCCTCTAATATGTGAGTGTATAAAGAGAGGGGAAGGGACCACTGACAAATGTCTAGCCATAACAGTCATGAGAGGGAAACGGTGTCGTTCTGAGAGGTGATATCTCACTGCCGATGCTGGATGAGAGGTCTTATTGACACTTGAGCAGGTGGCCTGACCCGAGTAACATTTGTAACAGAGTTGCAATATATCTCTCGGATAACGTCGATAAGTGATCCCAGCCTGTTCAGTCGCCGTCAAGCTTGGCCAATTACGTTGTGAGTGTGGTCCTGCACCTTTCATATTCCCGAGCGGTCACATATGAGCAAAGGTTCAATTGTCTGGCGATCACGCACCTCACATTCCCGTGCGGCTGCAAGTGTTGAAACGCCAGAAATTCACCCCTAATTGTTTTACATTCAATCAATAAAATCTACAATGTGCAAACATTTTTAGCATACAAAGTAAAGAAGTTTTTTTTACTGTACTGTAAAAATTTTGTTTACAATGGGATACACCAACTGTATCTGAGATATCTTGTTTGAATGTCATTGGTCTTCTCTCATTTATTTTGATATTTTAGTTGTCACTGTTTTGCTAATATATATAAAACAAATCATAACCTTGCATTTAAACTAGTATGCAGGGCTTGATATTAACACCCGCCCACCCCCCAAATCCGGGTGTATTTCAGCAGTGGCGTGTAACGCAGTCACTCCTACTATCCACTTTGGAGGGGTTGAACTTTATATATAATATATACATTTTTCAATTGTAGTCTTTTAAAAAGGCATCTGAAATAATAAACTAAGTGCAATGAAGTGTTGTCAAAAATATTGATTTTTCAATACAGACACTAAAATATCTGAAACGCTTCCAATACTCATTTCCTGCAGAATAGATACAGGAGACCAGTGTCTCTCTCTCTGTCTCTCTGTCTCTCTGTCTCTCTGTCTCTGTCTCTGTCTCTGTCTCTGTCTCTGTCTCTCTCTCTCTCTCTCTCTCTCTCTCTCTCTCTCTCTCTCTCTCTCTCTCTCTCTCTCTGAATATTGTTGCTGTTACGTGAGATTGCGCATACTGAGCATAATTTGACACATTCCTGCAGATTTTGTCCTCACACCCAAAGTGCGGCACATAAAGCCATCTTCAGTTCTTTACTGTTTATTGCACTTAAACGGTCAAATACACACTAAACAATGTCAAAATGCTGGTCTTGGCGAGTATTCACGTAAACACAGTCAGTTATGTTTTAAGTGAACATAAACAGCTGAGAAAGAAAACGCACGTGTAACAGTATAATGGATCCGTGCGTCAAATTATGAGATAATATTAACCATTCCGGTAACACTTTATAATAACTGCAAGCTATGAGTCATTAGTTAAGCATTAGTAAATAGGAGTTTTCAGTGTGTCATAAGATGATTTAGAAAGGTGCATTTATACATCTTATTATTTAGACATATAGTAACAGTTACTCTGTGTGTTAATTAATGCTTTATTAACATGCATTCTTACTGTAATTCATGATTTGTTCAGATAGTTCTAAAACATAGTTGTCAGTTAACTATTTGTGACTATTTATGCCTCGTAAATCTTTTATATATATAGTGGCGCTCCTGTAATCCAGTATTGGCAATGGTAATTTTTTATTCAGCAATGTTTGCACTTTACAGAAATGTATATTTATATCAGATTGCAGAGCCTTGGTTTCATATTACAGCACAGTTATGTTTTCTGGAGGACTGCAGGAATTCTTATTTTCTATGGCATTGAAGAGGTTTACTTTTCATTTTATATCAAGTAACCAGTTGTACAGTTTAATTTTTTTTTTGCATCTTGAAATAAATATTTCTATGTTCTGTATCAGTGTGTTGTGTTTGTTTCCTTTTTCTGTTTAGAAGATAACTGAGCCTTTACATCTCTTTTGTAAAAGCTTTACGAGGCACGAAAAGTCCTCAGTTTAGATGAGCTCACAACAAATAACTGACAACTACTAAATGTTTTGAATTAATCATGAATTACAGTAAGAATACATGTTAATAAAGCATTTATTAACAGTAACTATTACGAGATGTCTAAATAATATCTATAAATGTACATTTAAATAGTTTATAAATCATTTACTTGCACTTCTAAATGATCTTTTGAACAACTGAAAACTCCTAAATAACTGGTTTGTAAATAATGTAAAACTTTATTAATGTTCAATTTATTATTTTTAATTTATGAAAATACAACTATTAAACACATAATAGATATGCTTATAAATAAAGCATGTATAGTTGTATTTAGAAACTGCTTATTAACGTCTATTAATGCTTTATAAAAGATGAATTAACTATTTACTAATGCTTAACTAATGATTCATAGCATGCAGTTATTATAAAGTGTTACCAAAACACAGTGGAAATAACTTTGTAAAACCACTAGCCACAGTGGCTGGCGTGCAAACAAGTTAATGTCAAGCCCTGCTAGTATGTATGTATCAAGAAGGTAAAAACAACCTTGAAATCTCTCTATTCGCATTCCCGTTCGTCTCAATGACAGTTGCTCAGCTGGTGCAGGAGGTGGACAATCTCCTCGCTGCCATCTTTCACTCAGTTTCAGGTACTTTTGGTTCCAGCAATCACATGTGATGTGAAAATGCCGTGCAACAAATCACTCTGGAGAAGCAGGAAAAGGATGTCACGATGATTCTGATTGGCTGATGGCACCACAAGCTAACACACTCAGTCCCAAACCTTTAACAATTGTCTATAGCGCGTACGTATGTGAATTGGGCTCCAACAAATGAATTGGGCTTATTATTATGAGTTCAAATGTGTAATTTCTCCAGCACTACTGGAACCAAACAGAACTGCAAAAATAACTCTGAAGAAGATGTGAGTGTTGCTTGCCAAACGCACCGCCACGATGATAGGGTGTTGTGGGTGGGTGGCAAGACATTGCTTTACAGCTGCTAAGGTGTTCTGAGCATCCTGTGTGTTTAATACTTAGCATTATTGTTCAAATGTCTAATCTTAAGCAAGATGAAAAAAGCTACACTATAGGCACTACATTCAATTCAGTTACTCACACTGTCTAATACTTGTCTTTAATCTGCAGAAATCTAAAGAAAAGATCAACGCATTCTCATCCTTGGACGTCACATACTGACCCTTGTGACATTTCGTCTACATCGAACGCACATGGCACCCTTTAGCGTCAATATGACACGTACAGGAAATGGGTAGGTTTAGTTCTGGGGTAGGTTTAGGGTTAGACCACTAGGAGGCGCCTTCTGGCTCATATCTATCTGCGTCTCATATTGACGATAAAGGGTGCCATGTGCGTTTGATGCAGACGAAATGTCAACAGCGTCAGTATTATGACGCCTTGGGATGAGAACGGGCTGAAAAGATGGCTTAGCTAATAAACAAACTCAGGTAACAATGAAGTCCTCTCTGTCCCAGAATACTCCTCAGTACGATCACACAATTATCTTCACATTCGTCGCCAACAGCAACCCTGTTATCTGCACGGGTTCGGCTCTGCCATGGCTCCCAATTAAAGCAAACATAGCATTAATAATGAGCTTTTAATCAATTCCTCACCCTTCATGCTGTGAATGCCCTGACTGGCGCAATCAAGATAGAGATTGTTCCAGCTGACACGAGAGAGTGTTTTCGAGAGAAGTTCTCAGAGCGCCTGTATAATGCGAGCGGGGATTTTAGCAGCGCTTCACATCTGCATCTTACAGGAGTTAAAAGCACCTGGGGAAGTGGTGCGGAGGTCCACGCCGATGTTCTCGGCGAGATGTGTGGGAGGAGGTGCCGCGTTTATTTGTGTTTTCTGAGGTACAGCGTTCGGGATGGAGTAGCCTGGATATTCAGCATGAGCGCTGGCCTTGAGGTGCAGGAGTGTATTGTAAATAAAAGAGCCCTTGTGTAGCTTGCAGACAGAAAGTGTGCACTCGCTGGAGAAGAGATGTTCTGAATAACCTTTTGATGCTGTCAAAAGAGAGGCAGGAGAGAGCTGTGTGCTCCAAGGCATGAGTGGGTGTTTCGATGAAGCAGTCGGAATACATTTCTGTCCTTTTTCTCTCATTTTAAGCTGCACATATACCATTTGCAGATTTAGTTCAGTGTTTACTTACCCAGGCACTAATAGCTGAATGCTAATGAGAATCTTACTTAAGGGAGTGCTTACTTGATAGCAATAAGAAGCATGCATTAAATATAAGAAGTAGGGATGCTAATGATTAATCTGTGATTGATTAATCGTCAATAATAATTTAATCAATAAAACTTTGGTAGAATAAGCAAGGTCATCATTAGAGTGTGTAGTTTTGAGGTGCGTGCGGCAGACACGCAAGGAAAAAATGAAGCGAGCACGCCGTACTTATATATAGTCTCCTGAAATGTGATGATGTCTTCAAGCCATGCAATGAATTAGGTAGGCTAGCCATTTATTTCAAAACATAATTAACCAATCAAAAAAGTGATTTTCCCGAACAAAAGGACTACTTGTGTAAACGCCACAATATAAGCGATATTTCAGCTGTGCGCTCCTATTCTATGGCGCATGGTAAATCAAGACCTGTCAATCTGGGGTGTGTTTCCCGTAAAACGACGTAACTCGCTGCTTAACTACCGGGTGGTGTGGCGCAATGGATAAGACACATGCCTTTGGTGTGAGAGACCCGGGTTCGAATCCACTGTGAGACACCAATGTGTCCTTGAGCAAGACACTTAACCCCTAGTTGCTCCAGAGGCGTGCGACCTCTGACATATATAGCAATTGTAAGTCGCTTTGGATAAAAGCGTCAGCTAAATGTAAATGTAAATGTAAAAAATGTACCATAGTGCGATGCATCGTTGAAGAAATCCACTAGCTAGTCACGACTGTTTCCCGAAACTATATTGTTGCAAATGGGTCGTTCAACCACGTTGGTTTATGACGTCACGCACGTGGTGGAGTAATACCTTCTTTTAATGAATCTGTTTGAGATCGAATTACGGACATGACATCTGAGGACTATTTCTCATTTTTCTCAGTTATTTTACTTTATTTCCAGATTCAATCACAGGCTCGTTCTTACATAGTAGAGCACGTTCACACATGCGCACTCTTCAGAAACGGTGCTTTAAATCTCTTGACAAACTAACAGACGTAAATGACATTTGTATGTATTCTAAATTACAGACACAGATTGCACTGAATGTCAGCTTGCTTATTTTGCTCAAGACAAGGATTTATTAAGTCCACATGTAATGCAAACTAGAAACTCTGCTTCTAACCGCAGGTCGAGAGCTGTTGTTCTAACCACACAACTTTGCAATGCTGTTTGCGAATGTTCGTTAGAACGATGGTTTCGGGAAACACAGACTTGTTGAACTATGCTGATAACGACGGAACTTGCGAACAGTTGACTAACGATGCTTTTGGGAAACGCACCCCTGAACGATCAAACCAGTGCAAGTGCGCTTCAGCTGTCTGATTGGTCTCTGCACATCATGCTTACCCACTATACCCACACACACCTGAGATCCAGTTTCCATTGGTTGAATTTTCACGTGAGGTTGGAAAAAATGACATCAAGATCGCGACGCAATCAGATCCTGGAAGCTTTAGCCAAACAGCATGTCATGTCACTCAGTGATCTTCGCATTGTGTTATTTTGCTCAATCGAGACCACCTGCTCTAAATTAAGATATGCGATCTACAATGGTTACAAAAGTTACAAATAAAAACATGGTGCAAAAGCATCATTTGTTAAACTGTTGACACGTTCATCTGCAGTGCATTTTCATACACATGCTTGGTATATAGTTTGGTCTCTAATTGAAATAAATGTGCTTGTTGTATTCTACTTGTTGAGGACTTATGACGATATCGTTATGTACGATGATTATACAGATCACATTTTCAGATAAAGCAGTTATTTGTCAAGCTATGAAAATAGAGCACTTCTAATATGTCACTTGTTAAGTTAACTTGTTAATTAATCGAGTAATTGATTGTTAATTTAATAATCGATTATGCAAATTTATGTAAATCGACATCCCTAATAAGAAGAAAAACAATAAAAATTTAGCTGTCAATCGATTGTAATCATACTACTTAATCAGTCATTCAGTCACATATCAAGCTGGCAGTTATTAAGCATCTCATGATATATATATAAAAAAAAAAAAACTAGATCCAAATGAATTAGCAAATTCGTCACAAACTGCTCTGAGACAAGAAGGTTGAGGATCCAAACGCAGTGTTTATTGAACGGGGTAATCCAAAGACGTAATCCAAATCCAGGCAAGGGTCATACACAAACAATCCAAACAATAACAGATCAGGGCTGAGGCAAGGAGAGAAATCCGAGGGAACAGGCAGAGAATCAAGGTAACCAGGACACAGGAGAAACAGGACACAAACACACTCAGAATTGCTGTACAAACGCTAAACAAGACTTCGCATGGAATGAGTGTGAAAACCCAACATGATCTCACGACCAATTCGTACCAATTCGTTCGAGTGATAAAAAGGTGGCTAATTCGTATGACCTCACTCGTACAAATTTGCACGATTTGTCTAAACCCCCGTGATGGGTAGGTTTAAGGGCGGGGTCAGTATGAATTCATACGAATGTAGCAAAAATCTTACTAATTCGTACGAGTGAGGTCGTATGAATTCGTACGATTTAGCCACCTCGTAGAATTCATACGAATTGCCGTGAGATCAGGCTGGAAAACCAGGCTTATATGGGGTGAGCTAAACAAGGTAATGACATAGAGTGAATGTGATCATGCTGATTAGTCTTGGCAAAGGATTATGGGAAATGTAGTCTGCTGATGTGTGGTGATTGTCCGGGTTGGAGTGCCCTCTGATGGTTACACTCTCACTGGTGATCGTTACAAAATTACAGACCAATTTCAAATCTTCCATTTATGTCTAAAATACTATAAAAAGTTGTGTCCGCTCAATTGTGCTCCTTACTGCAAAACAATGATATCTATGAAACCGTTCAGCCTGGATTCAGGCCGCATCATAGCACAGAAACTGCACTCGCTAAAATTACAAATACTTTCAATACTAGTTTTACTTGATCTTAGTGCTGCGTTCGACACTATAGATAATAAAATACTCTCAGATCGACTACAACATTACGCTGGTATTCAGGGACAGGCATTAAGGTGGTTTGGATCGTACATATCAGACCGTTACCTTTTTGTCTATTTAAATGGGAAAAAATATAAGTTAACGTCAGTAAATTATGGAGTGCTGCACGGATCTGTGTTATGTACAGTGTTGGGAAGGTTACTTTGGAAATGTAATAGGTTACAGATTACAAATTACCCTATTTAAAATGTAATAAGTAGTGTAACTATTAAAGTAAAGTAACTGATTACTTTTGATTACTTTTTTAAATGTCTAACGAATGTTTTCAACGGTAAATCATTTTCAAATATTTAAACCAGGCAAGGTTAACCTTACAGTAGCACTCAACACTGATTACTGTCAGACTTTCAAAATCCTTCATCACTTGAATTAAGGTTATAGTAATTTAATTTTAAAGCACAGCCACCACAAAATCAGACTTTTATGACCACAAAAGGACCTCTTTTTACCTTGAGATCGTTCTGAGGTTAAATACAGATTTCTGGATGAAATGATTTTTAAATTTCAGGCACTGGAACCCTTTTTTTATCTTACCCCAAGGGTCTAATTTTATCTTTTTACTTAAAAAAATAAAATAAATAACTTTTACTCCACAAATCTAAAAACATGAATGTGTCCAAAAACCCTCATTAACAAAAGACAAAAAAAGAAAATGAAAAAAAAACATAGATTTTCAACATAATATAACGTCATAGATCACTATTTTCCAGAGACATAAAATTAGACCAAATAACTGCAATTTGGCTGAATAAATCTCACGAATGTTGATATTCCGATGAAGTGACAAAATTAAAAATAGCGTAGCCATTCATCAAAAGTGCAGATTTAAAAGATTTTGCCTCATCTATGGTCAGGAGAAAAAATTAAGATGGGGAGAGGAGGGCCATCTTACCCTATGTATTTGTGTAATTTACTGTGAACTTACAAAACTGTTAGCCTGGAAATCCAGACCCAAATCTGAAAGATTAATGGTCTGGCGTCGACTAATGAAAATCGGCCAGCTGGAGGGGCGGCACCAAGCATGCTTTTGAAAATCTCACTGCACGCAACTGGATAACACTACGACCAATCACAATGGAGCTAACTGGTAGATTAGACTCAGCAAAACAGCAAAAAGGTCCTTCTTGCAAAGGAAGGATTCGAGCGGCGTCTTCTGTTCCTCTTTTAGATAAAAAGCCAAGTTTAACTCGTTCATTGTAGCGGCCAAAGCCGTTTCAAACAACTGGTGTTCATCCATAGGCATCTTGCAATGTTTATTAATGACTTTGACGTCACAGCGCTGTCGTCATCTCGCCTCTGGCCCGCCTATATCAGATAACCCGATGTGATTGGTGCAGCTCGGATACAGGGGCATTTTTAATGAGCATCATTACTCGACGCCAGAGTAACTCGCTGAGCAAATTCAATTTGTGCTCTCGCGAGAACTCTGGGTTTCCAGGGTACAAAACTGTATTATATTTGTGGGAAGCTTTGATGCTTTTAACAATGAGAGCAAAATAAAACTGAATCAGAAGCCGTTTCCGTGTTGTCGATCTCCCGTTTCCCCCATCCACTCCACAGCTCGCGACGCCCACTTTTGTAGCATTTTTTAAAACCGCGGTGAGAGAACTGGAGCTGAACGGGGGTTTCATGACCCTTTAAAGCAAGATAGATTCTGAAAGGCAGTCCATGTTTTTATCATTCATCAGCTGGTTAAAAATGAGTTCTGAAAGTGATTCCAACGATATGGTTTCGAATAACGACAAGCGACGAGCAACTGGATGTATTGTTGGTCACTTAAATGGGTGATTATGATTTCACTTTTTTAACTTTAGTTAGTGTGCAATGTTGCTGTTTGAGCATAAACAACATCTGCAAAGTTACGACGTTCAAAGCAACGGGAGATATTTTCTTTTACAGAAATCACTTTTTAAGGACTACAACCAACGGCTGGTAGGGACTTCAATGAGCTTCTTCCTGGGTTAGTGACATCACTAACCATAACATTTACATAAACCCTGTCCCCGGGAATGCGTTTAATAGATTGTCATGACAGAATATGCTAATCAATGACTAGAAGATAGTTAACTCCACATCAGCTACATAAATCCATCAACTTATCCATTCAGAAACGTCCTGTTGCATTCAACATGTTGTCACTTCTTCTTAAGTCTCTCCATCTTTGTCCGACTCCAGTTTGAACATAAAAGGCTAAACGTTTTTGAAATTCTCAGTGTGTGTCTGCATGAGGTAATCTGAGCTTCTAACACACATGAGCTCTTGAAGCTCCGCCCCCTGAGCAGAAGCTTATTTGCATTTAAAGGGACACTCTCAAAAAGTGACAATTTTAACATGCTATAAAAAATATCTGTGGTATTTTGAGCTAAGACTTTTATTTTACATCTTGTGAAAAGGGCATTATAGGACATTCTGCAGCGTTGCACTTAGACATGTTCTGGGTGTTTTTTAAGTATACTATAATGGAAACACTCTGTGACTGCTGCACTTTCAGTTCTAATAGTACGAGTTCCTTTAACCGACTGTCACTTCAAATATGAACTGAGTTGTGCCTGCTTTTCATTTTCTCTCTGTCTTTTTTACCTTCAGACAACGCTCACCCAAACCACAGAGCACCTATTGTTTTGTGTGCTGTAATGAGCTCTTTTTGCTCAGTGGACTGTGTGAATATGCAGTTTTATATTTAGCAGCACACCCCCACCACAGCACTTTTCAAAGATGCATGTGGCTAACCCTGAATCCCCTATCGAGCCTTAAAGAAACATAAAGAGGCGAGATACAAAGGCCTCGGCGCTGGAGAATGAATTTTCATTCGCATGCAGCTGGAGGAAGTCACAAAATGTTGACTGGCCTTACAAAAACAGGAGGAATCATCACAAAATCACGTCAGAGAGTAGGATATGCTCCATTACCCTGCTGACTACAGAGAAGAAGAGTAATGTTTGTTTGGTTTTGACCAATACATTCTGGAAAGTGCATGCGTGAGTCAATTTTCATGATGCAAATTTTTTTTTTTTCTTCTTCGAATTGGACTGTAATCCTGTCATTTTAATGTTAGCCTGCAGCTTATAGTCAAGTCAAGTCAAGTCATTTTCATTTATATAGCGCTTTTAACAATGTAGATTGTCTCAAAGCAGCTTTACAGAGATAAATGTATAATTTAACGTAAGATTGTTTTGGCTTTATAGCGGTTCTTTAATAAAGTTATTTTCCGGCTAAAGTTAGTTTTGATTGATTCGCTTCCGTCGCAACGATCATTTGTTTTTAAATTAGGGGCCGCCAAGACGACACCATTCTCTCTACACAGACTTTAAACGCGAACCTGTGAGAAACGCTGATGGCGTTCAGATGCGCATTAAGAACGGGTTCTATAGTTATGTGCGTTTGAATATATGTGTGCAGGTTTGGAATTCCCTACAAACCAAACCTAAACAAATTACTGGTGTTTCCTTATAGTTTTGATTCAGAATTTTATTTTATTTTATCAATTCGGGGTAGATACGCAAATTGAGTTTTCCCGACGACGCGTTATCTGTAGAGTGGGAAAGGGATCCTCCATAGGGAGAGACTAGTTGGCACTTCAGCACTGCGTTGACACCGGGTCCAGGCGAAGGTCCTTCATCAGATCTGGAAACGGCCTGGATCCGGCAGGCTGCGGGAAAACCTTGGGATAAACAAAGACACTAAAATTAGCGTAGATGCCATTCTTCTCATGATGTAACAAGTACATCAGGATTTATGGGAAGTGTTCCCGGTTCCAGCTGACCTAATCTATGCAGCCTAACATTGAATTATAGAAGTCTATAATGTATTATGTGAACGCTATGTCAAAGAGATGTGTCTTTAATCTAGATTTGAACTGACAGAGTGTGTCTGCTTCCCGGACAATGGTAGGAAGGCTGTTCCAAAGTTTTGGTGCTAAATAGGAAAAGGATCTACCGCCAGCAGTCGATTTAGATATTCTAGGTATTATCAACTGGCCGGAATTTTGAGATCGCAATAGACGTGAAGGAGTATAATGCGTTAAGAGCTCGCTCAAGTACTGCGGAGCTAAACCATTTAGTGCTTTGTAAGTAATCAGCAATATTTTAAAATTGATGCGATGTTTAATAGGGAGCCAGTGCAGTTTTGACAGAACCGGGCTAATATGGTCATACTTCCTGGTTCTGGTAAGAACTCGAGCTGCTGCGTTTTGAACTAGCTGTAGTTTGTTTATTAAGCGTGCAGGGCAACCACCCAGTAGAGCATTACAATAATCTAGCCTTGAGGTCATGAACGCATGGACTAATTGTTCCGCATTTGTCAATGAGAGCATATGACGTAATTTAGATATATTTTTAAGATGGAAAAATGCGGTTTTACAGATACTAGACACGTGACTTTCAAATGAAAGATTGGTATCAAAGAGCACACCCAGGTTCCTAACCGACGACGAAGACTTAACAGAGCAGCCATCAAGTGTTAGACAGTATTCTAGGTTATTACGTGAGGAAGTTTTTTGTCCAATAATTAGAATCTCTGTTTTTTCAGAATTTAGAAGTAGGAAATTACGAGTCATCCAATTTTTTATATCAGCTATGCATTCTGTTAATTTAGTGAATTGGTAAGTTTCGTTAGGTTTTGAAGAAATATACAGCTGAGTATCATCAGCATAACAGTGGAAGCTAATTCCATGCTTCCTAATGATATCTCCAAATGGCAGCATGTACAGAGTGAACAGCAGCGGTCCTAGTACTGAGCCCTGTGGTACGCCATACTGAACTTGTGATTGATAAGACATCTCTTCATTTACTGCTACAAACTGATAACGGTCAGATAAGTATGATTTAAACCATGCTAGTGCAATTCCACTAATGCCAACATAGTTTTCTAGTCTATTTAAAAGAATGTTGTGGTCAATGGTGTCAAACGCAGCACTAAGATCGAGTAACACTAATAGAGAGACACAACCACGATCGGATGATAAGAGCAAATCATTTGTTACTCTAACGAGAGCAGTCTCAGTACTATGGTACGGTCTAAATCCAGACTGAAAATCCTCGCAGATATCATTTCTTTCTAGAAAGGAACATAGTTGTGAAGATACTGCCTTTTCTAGTATCTTTGACAGAAAAGGTAGATTCGAGATCGGCCTGTAATTGACTAATTCTGAAGGATCAAGTTGCATTTTTTTAACAAGCGGTTTAATCATAGCCAGCTTAAAGTTTTTTGGTACGTATCCTAGAGACAAAGAGGAATTAATGATATTAAGAAGAGGATCTATGACCTCTGGAAGCATCTCTTTCAGTAGCTTAGTCGGTATAGGGTCTAACATACATGTTGTAGATTTAGATGATTTAACGAGTTTAGTAAATTCTTCCTCTCCTATAGCAATGAATGAATCAAATTTTTCCTCAGGGAGACTACAATGCACTGCCTGATGCGATACTGTAGTAGACGGTTGCATAGTTATAATTTTATCCCTGATATTATCAATCTTATAAGTGAAGAAGTTCATAAAGTCATTACTGCTGTGCTGCTTGGAACCTTCTGTGTTTGAAGCTTTCTTTTTCGTTAGTTTAGCCACTGTTTCAAATAAATACCTAGGATTATGTTTATTTTCTTCTAATAGGTTTGAAAAATAAGCAGATCTAGCAGCTTTTAAAGCCTCTCTGTAAGCAATCGAGCTCTCTTTCCATGAAATGCGAAATACCTCTAATTTTGTTTTCTTCCAGTTGCGCTCCATTTTTCTGGCTGCTCTCTTAAGGGCCCGAGTGTGCTCGTTGTACCACGGCGTTGGATTATTTTCTTTAATCTTCTTTAAGCGCAAAGGAGCAACTGTGTCTAAAGTGCTGGAAAAGAGAGAGTTAAAAGTTTCTGTTGCAATATCAAGTTTTTCTAAGCTATCCGGGATGCTGAGATGATGAAACTGATCAGGAAGATTATTAATAAAGCAATCTTTAGTAGCAGAAGTGATAGGTCTAACATATTTGTAACACGGAGTCGGCTTTGCAGCCTTGGCTAAATGTAATTTACACGAGACTAGATAATGATCTGAGATGTCATCGCTCTGCTGCAGAATTTCAACGGCATCAACATCTATTCCATGTGATAATATTAGATCTAGAGTATGATTACGACGATGAGTAGGTCCTGACACGTGTTGTCTAACTCCAATTGAGTTTACAATGTCTTTAAATGCCAAACCCAATGCATCTTTTTCATTATCGATGTGTATATTAAAATCACCAACAATTAGTACTTTATCTGCAGCCAATACTAACTCTGATAGAAAGTCCGCAAATTCTTTGATAAAGTCTGTATGGTGCCCTGGTGGCCTGTATACAGTAGCCAGCACAAATCTCAAACGTGATTTATCATTTTTACTATATATTTTTACATTAAGCACTAACACTTCAAAAGAATTATATTCGAAACTTGATTTCTTAGTGGTTTTGAAAATATTACTATAAATTACAGCAACACCACCCCCTTTGCGTTTAAGACGAGGTTCATGTTTATAACAGTAATCTTGCGGGGTGGACTCATTTAAAGTAATGTAATCGCTTGGTTTTAGCCAGGTTTCTGTCAAACACAGCACATCTAGGTTATTATCTGAAATCATATCATTAACAATGAGTGCTTTTGAAGTAAGCGATCGAATATTCAGCAACCCAAGCTTTAGCATTTGCTCATCTGTATTATAGCTGTTTTTTATTTGTTGAACATCAATTAAATTTTTAACCTTAGATGGGTTTAAACATTTTTTGGATTTCCAAAATCGGGGAACAGACACAGTCTCTATATGATGATAGCTAGGTGAAAGAGGCTCTATGTGATAGGATTTATCTGACCTGGGTGACGCGAGGCCGCTAGCAGACGGTTGGTTTAGCCAGTCTGTCTGCTTCCTGACCTGGTGCCCAATTTGTCATGTTTGAGCTCTAAGACTATGAGCCATATTACTAGATAGAAGAGCAGCACCATCCCAGGAGGGATGAATACCATCTCTTTTCAACAGGTCAGGTTTGCCCCAAAAACTTTTCCAATTGTCTATGAATTCTATATTATTACACGGACACCACTCAGACAGCCAGCGATTCAGTGAACACAATCTACTAACTATCTCATCACTCCTGCGAACAGGAAGGGGGCCAGAGCAGATTACAGTGCCTGACATCGTACTTGCAAGTTCACACACCTCTTTAATATTAATTTTGGTGATCTCCGACTGGCGGAGTCGAACATCATTAGTGCCGACATGAATAATGATCTTAGAGAATTTACGATTAGCATTAGCCAGCACTTTTAAATTTGCTTTGATGTCAGGCGCTCTGGCTCCCGGCAAACATGTGACTATGTTCGCTGGTGTCTCTATTTTCACGTTCCGTGTGATCGAATCACCAATTACTAGGGCACAATCAACAGAATTCTCAGTGGGTGTTTCACTGAGCGGGGCAAATCGATTTGTTGTGGTAATCGGAACGGAAGAGTGGTTTTTTGATCCGCGACTAGAGCGATCCCTCACTGTCACCCATTTGCCCGGCTGCACAGGCTCTACTTCAGCTGGAACCGAATCATGTAAAGAGTTCACTATGCTAGGCGCATCCAAAATAGTATCTAAAGCTCTAGCACTCTTACTATCCTCAATTAAAGTTTGGATGCGTGTCTCTAATTCTGAAATCTTCTCTGTCAGCCTAACTGTCTCCTTACATTTATCACATATAAATCCTACATTGCCAACAGAGAAGTCTATGCTAAACATGTGACATGAAGTGCAGGTGACAATAACAGGACAAGACATTACTCACCGTGTTTGTTGACTGATTATTACTTACCTGAGCTTTTGAACTCAAAGGCGCGAGCGCGCGAGAGAAAAATAAATAAATAAAACAGCTGAGCGCACGGGTGGCGCGTTAACAGGCTAGCAGTAGCGAATTAGCGTGTTGTGTTAGTAGTAAGTTAACGGAAGCTAGCGATGTCAATCTGAGATGTTGGGTAAGCTGTATTTAGTATAAACAACTACAAATTGTAGTAAATGATGGTTCAAAACAAAGAAATACGAGGCTAAGACGGAGCTTACAGCACCGAAGCAAACACACCTGACGGTGTGGGGAAGGAAGGGGGCTTATACATTTCATCCTGTTTCATTCTGTTGTATCGTGCATTAAAGATCCAAATCAATATGATGCTAATTTCAACAAACATATTATATAACGAACCTTGAATGCAACATGTTCATATTTAACATTTTATTTTATTTTAAAGCAAACAGTTACACAGTTTTTTGTGTGTGGTTCAGTCAAGGGGGGGTGGTCATCTTTTTATGAACAAATGCCAGTATCACTGAGATTAATATAGCTAATGATGTCTCAATTTTTTAACATTTATCAGGCTTCAAGAATATAACAGCTTTTGATTTAAGTGAACTTTAAACAATCCTCACATAAACCCATAATAAATGTCATATTTACCTGTGCCCTTCCTGTCTAACAAGTACAAAATATTCAGAAATTGAAGAAGGTTATCAAATAGTCTGCACTGCATAAATTATAAATTAAATATAGATTAATCCTTATGAAAGCTACAAACGTTCTTTAGTCAAGATCAGTGAGTGATTTGTTCTGTTCCCTTTGTTCTGTGGTTAACTTAACGGACAGACAGAATTAGTGGCTGCTGTCACTTTAAGATCTGCTGCTGCTGACAGGATCTCACGCATCTCATTTTCTCATTTACTCTTGACTTTCAATTACGATTTTTATTTAACTCATTTAAGATTGTGAAGATACTCGACAAAATGGACATTTTGGCATGAATGTGCGTGTTATTGTTCGTTTAAGCGCGAAAGAGAACTGGAACATTTACTCACTTGCACAAAAACACATTCAGTCTTGCTCAAAATGAATAAAAGCAGTGACATCCTTCCCCTTGTGCAGGACTGTATAGTGGGACATATGCTACAAAAAGTTTGAGTTTGTTGTGTCCTTGTTTGTGTGTGAGAGCAATCTAAGGCTGCACGTTAATCAAAATTAAACCGAAATTGCGATTTGGCTTAGTGGGATTATGAAATCGCAAAGTTTCCATTAAATTAATACATGCGCCGCGTGTATCATAATGAAGCGCAGCACTGTGATCAGAGCGGATCCATCGGTTCACAGTAAATGCTGCTCCATCTCTGCAAGCGCTGTGAGTTTGACTCAGTTATAATGTTCATTTGAAAAAATGAACTCAAAATTCAAATTCAAAAATCTTTCCAAACATGTAATGACAAGTGTTGGCAAACATGTTGTCCAACAAAAGAGAACACTCCACTTTTACTCATAACATCAGTTTAGTGTCTGAAATAACTTCCTTTTATGATCTGACATGGCTTCATATCATACAATTTTATAGTTTTCTCTACAGTGATAAGGACGATTAGCATTGCATTATAAAAATACTTTATTCTAATAAACATACCTGAGAGAGGAACACACATAAACCATTTATTGTCACAATTGCATTTTATTGGTTCAGGAGTTTTGTATTTACTAGTTGTGGGAACAGACACAGTCTCTATATGATGATGTCTATGTGAAAGAGTCTCTCTGTGTTGGGATTTATCTGACTTCTGTGACTGTGACCCGGTTGCCCTTCTGCGGGGGCTCTGAAACTGGAACTGTACGGGGTTCCCTAAGATGACTTCCTAAATGACAACGTCTATGTCCATTAAACCTTTAACAAAGGTTTCACACATGCAGGGAACATTTGCATCTGCGTTGGTGATGCCAGTAGCCACGTTTACACACATGGAAACTTTTTGTTGATTCTGAACATAGTGTTTTCATGAATACTAAATAAATAGGCCGCATTGATGTGTGCGATTATGTCGCAAGCGTCTAATCGGATTTAATATTTTGACATGCGTACACTGCATGAATATACAGAGTCTCCCGCTGTTGTCGCATACTAACCAGCCTCCTTTACTTTGTTTTAAAAAGCAAATTTAATATCTATCTTTTTCGAGACGATAAGCACACAGAGCTTTGTGCTGTGCTGCTTATATTAATCAAGCAGTAGAAACACCCCTTCCCGAGCTTAAAACATTGTGTCTGCAGACAGGATGGGACTGATGGGACAACGCTGTCCTGCAACACTTCACAGACGATTCGTCATTGAATCATTCATTCAAGAGATTCTATCAAAAACGCTGATTCATCAAGTAATGAAACAAGTATTTGAGTTATTTAATCATTCGTTCAAACCATTTTCTTAAATTCATTCAAGATTAAACATTTTATATTGACTGCAGCAATTAACATTTTGTCAAACCCTCTAGTAATAATAAAAAAAAAAAAAAAAAAAAAAAATTATTACACATTATTTTGTCAGTCCATTCCATCCATGTCAGAGAATCTGAACATGAGAAACTACCTAATAGTAAAATGCTAAAAATGTCTTGAGACAAAATTATTATAATTATAATTATAATTATTTTTATTCATATTTCATATCAATGGATGAATTGATGCTTTAAAACACATTGCATATGCATTATAAACTGATTTTATCATTACAAAATTAAATCAGAATTGTTTGATTAAATAAACAGTAATTCTCTATTAATTTCCCTAATGCCCTTCCAGTGACATTCCAATATCTTGACCATTCCAATTGATTTTTTGTCTGTTTGTTTGTTTTTTATCCTGAGTAAAAGTTGTTTAAAAAAAAAAAAAAAAATAGTACAGAAGTGCTATTTGTAATGTTATATATATATATATATACATACATACACACACACACACACACACACACACACACACACACACACACACACACACACACACACACACACACTCAGAATATAGCATAAAATTATGGGTAGTTTCAATAAAACAATTGAAAAGATTTCAGTGTCACCATGTGCTGTATTGCTTTAAAAAAATATTTATGTGGTGCTGCTACTCGAATGGAACGAAAACCTGCAGTTGGACTGGACCCCTGAAATTGAAACAAATTTTTTTTTTTTTTTTTTTTTTTGAAATGGGCCGTTTCTGAATTATCCATATTTTCTAGTTGGGCCTGCCCTAAAACCCAGTTTCCGGCTTGAAATTATAAATAAACTTATTCTTATAAAAATACCTGAGATGTCTAGAAGAACACAGATAAACCATATATTGTATGTTTATTGTCTTCATGTTTCATCAGTCGCTACGTCTCTATCTGTGTTTTATTCTGCTACTGTGATAGCTGGATGCCTTTGTCTATCCACTTTATTTAGACTTATTTAGACTCAAGTAACGTAATCGTCTGGTTTTAGCAGGTTATCTAGGTTATGATCTGTGATCATATCGGTTACAAAAAGTGCTTTTGTAGAAAAAAGGGATCTAATATTTAGCAAGCCGAACTTTATTATTTATTATCTCTTTTTTTGCACATCAATTAAATTATTACCGTTTAATTGTTTCGGGAGTTTTTTTGTATTTCCTAATTCGGGGAACAGACACAGTCTCTATATGATGATATCTAGGTGAAAGAGATTTATCTGACCTGGGTGACGCGAGGCCGCTAGCAGACGGTCGGTTTAGCCAGTCTGTCTGCTTCCTGACCTGAGCCCCAGATTGTCATGTTTGAGCTCTAAGACTATGTGCTATATTACTAGAGAGAAGAGCAGCACCAACCCGGGATCTCTTTTCAACAGGTCAGGTTTTCCCTAAAAACTTTTGTCAATTATCCAATTGTCTATGAATTCTGTATTATTCTGCGGACACCACTTAGACAGCCAGCCATTGAGTGAGGACAGTCTATTAAGTATCTCATCACTCCATTGAACAGGAAGGGGTCCAGAGCATATTACACACATCACATCATATTTGTGAGTTCAAACACCTCTTTAATGCTATTTTTAGTGATCTCCTACTTGCAAAGTCAAACATCATGTGAATAATAATCTTAGAATATTTACATTTAGCTTTAGCCAGCAATTGTCAATTTGCTTCGATCTCAGCCACTCTGGCTCCCTGCAAACATGTGACTATGGTGTATATTTTCACATTCAGTAATATAGAAGTGCTAATAAATAGGGCACTTTGTCCTGTGACTATGCCGTCTCACAGTCACCCAGCAGCCCTGTTGCAGGGGCTCTGCAACCGTAACTGTACGGGGTTCGCTAAGCTAGTAGCATCCAAAACTGTGTCTAAAAATTACCATCACAGATTTTTATCATACACTCTAAAAATGCTGGGATGTTTCAATCCATGGTTAGGTTAAATATGGACAAACCCAATCGTTGGTTTCAATTTTTGTTATTTGGGTTTGGGTTGGGTTCGTTCCTAAATTTTTCAACCCAAACATGTTTAGGGGTTAGGGGATATACTGTGCAATATAAAAAGCATTATGTCTAAGGGAATTTCCCCATAAAACATGAAATCCCAAATTGTGTGTGTGTGTGTGTGACACACTGACTGAACATTTCAGTATATTTCCAAGAGAGAGAAACAAATGCATCCTCAAATTGAAGACAGTACACTTGAAATTTTAATTGATGGGGGGAAAAAACATTAGGCAGAATGTTAATGCAGGCATAATTGAACAGTCAGTATTATTTTAGACATTAAAAGACGATCTTCTAAGGTTTAGTGGCAGTCTGAAAAGCCATGCTTTGTTTAACACATCAGTGAGAAATATTGTTTCATCAGTAAGGGTAATTTGCTGCACACCTCGATAAGTATGTGCTGAAGAAAAGACAAAAAAAAAAAAAAAAAGACTCAGCTTTATACAATGTGTATCTCACACTCACTTTCAAAACAAAAGCAAAACAGTTCTGACTTCAGTCCTAATGTAATTAGTGTGGTTAATACGTGTCCCTCTCTGAAGTCCATGGAGAGAAAACACTGTATTTCCCATGAGTGCTTGCACTGAAGTACTGTGGCTCAACCTGTGCTGTGTTCTCTGGGGAACGTGTCTATTAATGATACATCCTTATCTTTAATCACACGGCACCAGTACTGAACATCAACACTAGCAGAATGCACACAAATACATTAAACAATACATTAAGCTTATGTTAAACTTTTACTGATAGATCACCCAAAAATAAGAAGTCTGTAATCATTTACTCACCCTCAGGTTGTACCAAATCCGTATTACTTCCGTGGAAAACAAACCAAAAGGAAGGGTTTAGCAGAAAGTCAAAGTTGCTCTTTACCATACAAAGCAGTAGGCAGACAGTCACCAGATACGTCAAGGTCATGACTTATTTGTCATTATTCATCCACCATAGCTCTCGAATCTCTTTCACACTTGTTCACATTTAGACAAAGCGCCTCAAAACGCTCAATTCATGTCAGCATGGAGAGTAGCAGATATGCATCTTTTCACAGCAATAGTAACGGGTTAAATAGACGGCATGTCTAATTCGTGACCCTTTTAAAATCAGTCAGTTATGCACTGCTGTAACAACCATCCCACTATTGTTTAATTTAATGATTGTACAGTTCTATTCAAACCGTAATCCCAGAGTGCACGTAGAAAGCAGCGCGCCACAAGATGAATCTGAGCATTGTGTATCACTAGAGCCCATTTAGGCCTACACATTTCTGGAAAAGACAAGAATTAAAGGATTGCTGTTCTCAGTACAGGCTAATGACTGGATTGGACAGCTATAAATATTATATGAGCGATTATTTGGGAAGAAGAGCGCTGACAGTTATTGTGACAAAGCTTTACTGTAAATTTATATTTACATGACAAGCAGTGCAGGATTTGAATATTTAGGCTCAAAATCCCTCAATTTGCAGCCCGTCATTTTGTTATCCTGTCCCACTGCTTTCAAATAATTTACAGGACTTTGAGTGGCTACACAAAAGACGTCTTCCAGATTTAAACCTCTAACACGCCATTTGAAATTCAAAAGAGAAGGAATGAATTAGGCCTTTCCTCCCATTTCTGGGTAGGACAACAGCTGCTGTAGTCGTAGCGCTGATTGAAGATGAGGATGCGGGATCCTCCAGGGCACGGGACGTCCATGTCTCAAGTATGTTCAGGATGGAGACAGCGGTTTATGATACATCTCTCATCTGACTGCATTCAGTGGTGCCATGAAGCTGTCTGATAGCGGCACTAAAATTCCCGTCTTTGCAAATGAGATTTTAATCTGTGTTTCCCCAGGGATGTGCTGAAGTACTTCCGCTCATGCTGTGGCTCCCAGCAGCACTCTTGTCTGCCACAGACAGATTGCACTGCTTGAAACAATCTTACACCTAAGAAACACAGCAATAAGGTCTGCTATGCAAAGGGTGCTTAAGAAACCAACTGAATTTCGAATACACGAATACTGAACCTTATGGAGGTACACACACACGTTTTATGTTACTTACACTGGGCAGAAACTGTGAAATACACCAGCAGGATTGTGCTCACATTATAAATTGGCAGTTTGCAAGAGTAGGAGAAAATTATACACTTTAGGCTCTATTGGTCTATATAAGGGTCTCCAACCCTGTTCCTGGAGAGCTCAGCTTCCCTGATCAAACACACCTTAACCAGCTAAACATGGTCTTCGGGGTTACTTGGATATAACAGGCAGGTTTGTTGGAGCAGGTTGGAACTGTAGTCTGCAGGAAAATAGATCTCCAGGAACTGGGTTGGAGACAACTGATGTACAGTCTACAGAATCTAGAACAGGTCTCAACTCTGGCCCTTGAGATCTACTTTCCTGCAGAGTTTAGCTCCAAACCTGATCAAAACTTACCAGCCTGTGACTTTCTAGTAAACCTGAAGATAGGGATGCACCGATACCAGTATCGGTATTGGGCCCGACACTGTGCTCATGTACTCATACTCATTAAAATGCTCAGATACCAACAACTGATACCACACAGCGTGTACAATACAGTGCTTGGGACAAAGAAACAGACAACGGAGCAAATGAGAAGCAAATATATCGGAGAAGAATGTCTATAAAGTAGCCTAAATGTATCAAATTAATAGAATGTTAAACAAAGAAATATTTACGCCTGCATAGCTGCTGTGCGCAGGAGTAGATTGAGCAAGCGAGCTTGTCGAGCGCACATCCCTTTTTCACAGACATCCCTGGGGAGGAGCAAAATGAGGAGCATATTACTAACGTTAACTGACCGTATAGAGAGAGAGAAAGAGTACCTCTGTTGCATGTTCTTGATTGAGGATCGTTCACTTAGCAGACATGCGTCATTTAAATGAAAACTAAATCATATTTACAAGTAAAAACATGAACTGTTTCATGATTTATGTATAACAAGTGGTTCCCTACATTATTACAGCAAGGCGGTACACAGTAATCATCTGACGTTTTCAAGAAGCCTCTCAGACAGCGCGCAATTAGCCTATTAAATCGTGTTCTCTTTCATGTCTTCTTGTGCTTTAACAGACAAATTCATACAAAATTATGTAAAAATGCCTGTATGTACAAGTGTCCGTGTGAAACATAGTCGGTTAAATGAACTTAACAGTAGGCTATGTTAGATACGTGCAGCTCTTAAAGTGACAGCAGCCTAATAAACATACTGCTGTCTTTGTCCTCAGTGTTATTCGAACAACAAAAGACAAAATCACTCACTGGTCTTGACTAGTTGAGCCCTGCTGGATCAGCTCTAAATATTCTCTAAATAATATGAACAGTGAAAGTAACAGTAGCTCCTACAAGACATCAAAACAGTCATAATTAGCCATGGAAATAACTGAAGGAAATATCTATTTGCTAAGTCAGCTAATTTGATTCGTATTCTTTTGGTTTCTCTACCCAATATTTAAAACAATTAAAACATGCAATGAAAATACAGGTATCGGTGCTCTGTATCGGCAAAGTACTAAAAATAAAAGTATTGGTATCGGACTCGTTCTGGAAAGTGTGGTTTCAGTGCATCCCTACCTGAAGACCTTGATTATAGCTTGTTCAGGTGTGTTTTATTAGGTTTGGAGCTAAACTCAGCAGGGAATGGGATTGTGAGGTCCAAGACCAGCCCTGATTTAAAATAGTAATTTTCTACACTTATTTAGGAGGAGAATCTGTATTGACATGTACAGCACAGGTGACTGGCTCAAAAATGTCTGGGCCATAGGTCCTCAACCCTGCTCCTGGAGACCCATTATCATGCTTAGTTTAGTTCCAACCTGCTCCAATACACATGCTTGCAATTTTAAACAATCCTTGCCATCTTAGGCTGAGACAAATGCCCCATCACAGGACTAGGTACTTCTTCTTGGACATTTAACCAGAAGTCTTCACAGCACCATCTGCCCTCCTGCTGTCAGTGGATAAATTGTGAGAAGTTGCACTGTGGCATAAGCAGCATAATCAGCAGGAGACCTTTTCCTTGACATAAACTGATTACCGTTTCCCCATTCCAATAGCTACGGGACAATCAAACACCTCTTTGAACTTATCATCAAATGACTTGTAAGCATGTGTTCCTTTGAACCGCAAGAGGGAAATGTTCAATCCCGCCGTGATGTCTGCTCTAGAACGGTACGTTTTCTGTGCTCGAGTGTAGGACAAAATGATTCTTCATGCAGGGGTCACTCAATTTAATACGCTCCCAGTTGGAAAGAAAGTAAATGGCATAAGCATAAAAAAAAAACCAGAAGGTTTCAGTGCAAAATGAATAGAAAAATATTTTACCTGGTTAAGGTAAGCGTTGTGCATCTTATAGTAGGTAGAATGAGGGCTGTATGTTGTTTTATCATTACAACTGAACTAATTGTTGTTTTATGTATTTGGATTTCATTTCTTCAGTTGATTGATCATGTATGGTGATGACCATACCAAAAATTATATGTAGCTACAGTATAGTGGATACGAGACTTGCTAATCTAAATTCAGTGCAGTTAGTCAAATTGGTTTGCAAATGAAGAAAAACTAGGAATAAGAATTGTGTGCAGAATTTATGAAAACCCATTAATCAATAATAATAAACTAGCCCAATTTAGAGCAGAGCAGAGATGTGTTTCACAATTTAATGCCATTAAAAACAAAGATTATCTAGACAAAGAGCCTTAAAGAACAGGTTCATTTGTCATTGTTGCATGGAAACACATGATCAGTACATTGTGACAGAAGCACGTGGTCAACCAGCGTAGTTTAAGACCGAAACACTGATGAGACAGAAACACTCTGCCTTTACCTTTCTAAACCCTTTCACCTTTGTGATTTCAGCTACTATAGTTTCTGGAAAAATAAATCTATATTATTGTCCAGGAAAATATTAAAGGGTGGCTTACTCTAAAGACCTCAGGAAGAACATACAGGAAGGAGCTAGGTGTCAGCAGTGCAAAGGAGATTAGATCAGTCTACTACATCATCGTCAGACCTTGTGAACATAACTGCACATAAGTATGACACAGTTCTCCGAAATGTCCAATGAGCAACTCCTAATTCTTGTATAAAACATTTGGCTTCTTTGTTGAATGTTACCGAAACAGTCTAAAATAGAATGTATCTGTTCCTTGCTAAAAGACTCCTTGCTCCATGCAAACAACCCCTTCAGGTCAATGCACTTAAAAGTCAACCCCCTGGGTACGACTGGATTTTATAATTGATAGTTAAAAAAAAAAAAATGAAAGGTTGGACTTTGGAAATCTCCCATGAACCTCATTTCTCTATGTTTTGGGTTTCCCTTGGCTATTCTACTCTAATCCCACAATCTCCTGAGGAGCTGGAGAATTAGTCCTGAAAATCCTTTTGATGTGTAGTCAAACAAATATTCCTACTGGGTATAGTGATCTATCTACAGCATGCAGTAAAGTTAAAGCCCCCTGTGTGCCTCCACATAGACCCCGGGACTGTGTAATCGATTATCTCCATGCTGTGACTTCCCCAGATAATCGATCCAGCCACTGTCTATCCCTGAGTCACTGACTGTGAAGGATTACATTAAGAAGACATTAGAATAAGGTCTGCATTTTATTGATCACCAAAGTTTTTAAAAAAGCAGCTGTAAACACTGCTAGTTTCTTCTATTACCTCCTGTTTCCTTGGAGTAAAAAAATAAATAAAATAGAGGAAACAATATTCACTGATCTGGTTATTTCAAACAATGGCCTTTATGAATACTTGGTGATGCTGAATGGACTGATGAATGTTCCTGGTTCTGAATAATGATTTATCCTTAACTAATTATCTTTGCAATGCAATACTTAATTTACTAATATATTAAAAAATTATTAGTATTACAATTTCTCAATCGCTTTGGCCAATTTTTCGAAACAGTCTTAACATTCACTACACTGTAAGCTCAATTGTCACAACTGTTTGCTTGAACATCAGAACTCTATTGCATGTCTGCAAAACGTAGTAACTCACCCAAAACATTTAATTCAATCTTCAAAACCTAGTTATTGTCACTAAATTGGCCTATGCCACCAAACTAAACTGGTCAAAATGTTTGTTTTTTTCACCATGGGAATATTTGTTTTATATACTGTAAATTAAAGTTTTTTTCTTTTTCAGTTTTCATGTAACAAAAGTAATTTTTAAGTAATTAAAAGTAAAGATATACACAGACATACACACGTCCAAACTTGATTGGTTGATTGATAAGATTGCGATTCCTATTTCATTACAGCGACAGGCCATTTGCCAATTTACATTACAAGATTACAAACATAACAATTATTCCATGTCATAAATATGTATGGAATATATCATGTCTGACAGATTTTGATCACTGAATGGCTCATTTTGCATGTGAAGAGTTGACAGTTTCACTGAGAATCAACTAATCAGTTTTGATCAACAAGCCATGTGCATTTAGTCATTGTGCAAATTGTAGACAATTGTACTTATTATTTTGCACACATGTGCCAAAACTAATGCAATTTGCTTAAATCCAAAGTTTAAATCTGATATGAACAAGAAACTAATTGTTCTGAGATCTGAACTTATTGCTTTGAGAGAAAAAAGCAATAAGTCACATTTAAGAATTGAGCAAAAGCGATTGAGAAAAACCGTAAACATCTTACACAAGTAAACCGTTTGTGTATACCAGCGTTGTGTATACCAGCGTCCAACAATCCTGTTCCTGGAGATCTACCTACCTGCAGGATTCAGATCCAACCCTGATCCAACACACCTGTCTGTAATTATCAAGTGCTCCTGAAGATCTTAATTAGCTGGTTCAGTTGTGTAATGATCAGCCAGTTATGCTGGGTTACAGTAGCTAAAATGGGGTCAGATTTTACTGTGTGAGGAATCAGGTGTTTAAAGAACGAGATATGAAACAGAGGTTAAAGAGGATAAGAACGGTGTATTTACTAGAGATGGGACGATTGATACCGGGACTCTGACACAGTTTTCAAAGCACTATTGTATCACAAACTGTGCCGATGCTTTTATCGAAATGGCAATGCCACGTGATTGATGACGTTTGTCGAACGTCATTCAGTATCCGAAGGTTGAGATAGCTGGTTTGAAAAAAATTGGCCCTTCGCGACCTCATCTGATGCATAAAAAGGGAAATGATTATGGAGGAGGCATTATTTATTTAAATTATTTAACACTACCCTTCCCTATAACATAATTAAAAAACAGAACACCCCAAATATTTTTTTTTCTATTACAATTAGCCTACTATATGCCTAATTATGATCACATACTTATATATTTTATATTATTGATCAATATGTGAATCCGTTGACCAGGCTACACGAGTTGTGGTCTCATTGGCACAAATTAATTTAAATGAGATTAGATCAATGGTATTGATCCCATAGTTGTATGTCACGGACTTCCGAAGTTTTGTTTGGTCACATGCTTTTTCTGCTCTGCAGTGATTTGTTGGATATGGTGGAGAAAACAAATCTGACCACCAGATGTCACTAATGCACATTGTGTTAAAAGCTTCGAGTAATGAGCCTTTTTTCGGCACAATTTGATGAAAGCCTCAAATGCTTCAGAAAGCCTCACTTTCCCATCACTAGTATTTACAATCTTCACATGAGACTTTACAACAACACAATAAAACCAGGAAAACTCAGGCTGTTAAAAGCATAGATTCCATATACTAAAAGAGTCCATAAGAATCCCAATCCAAATGAGGTGTTAATGAAAAAGACTTTGGGCTTTTGTGACTGGAAGGGAAAGTCCACAAGATAGAAACTCCTCAATCCAGTTTTGGTGATCCCCGATGCAGTGGATGCATGTTGTGACTATGGGTGCTTCTCAATTCTTATTTGTGCATCCTCGCTTCCTTTCCTCGCTTCCTTTCCTCGCGTCTCAGCTCCTCCCCCTGTAGGATGTGAGGGAAGGCTGCAAGGAAAGAAAATGAGGACGGAGGGATCGAATGAAAGCTTTTTTATACACTGGAATACTTGATCACTCGAGCGTCACTTCACAGCGTCATCATCAGCACTCAAAGGATCTGCCCTTATGTTGTTGAAGTTTGGTTATTTAAGAAATTCATAATAAATAATAATAAAGCAAGATACCCTGTAATATGTCAGATGTGTGGTTTATATAAACTGCAAAGGTAAAGTATAAATTAAAATGATTGTGACCGATGTGAAGGGGGAAGAGAATTTATACGTGCGTCACGTTTAGTCAATAAAGCTCTTCCGCAAAGGATACACCTGTGTATCCTCGCTCATGACTCCTCAGGAAGCCTCCTCACTCCTCGATCCTCGACTCCTCGCAGTGCAATTAGAGAATTGAGATGTCCTTCAAGATGGCTGAGCTCGATCGGTTTCCGGGTCATAGGATGGAGGACGGAGGAGAGAGGAGACGAGGAGGGATATTGAGAAGCACCCTGTTCCTTTATTTGCCATGCTGCTCTCTTTATACAGGTGTATTTCCTGCTTACTGTCATGTGATCGCTCACATGACAGGCCAACCACACATTTCTGAAAGACACACAAACTTAAAATGTTAATAGGAATAAGAAAATATGAAGACTTCAGATGCAAACGCCTCTAAGTCCGTCTACAGTTTTTGTTTAATATTAAAAATTTTATCAGGCTCCTATGTATAGGTTTCTACCCAAGTACCGGCATTTCTGAATGGGCTGAGGCTGGGATTTAGTGAGTTTGAAGTGAAAGTATTTGATGAATGTATACTATGTGCGGAGAACATTCGCTCAATATTATTATCTCATTTTTGACAGAGGTGGCTTTTAGAGGCTTTTGCATCAGAGGTCTTCATATGTAAACCAATTCAAACCCTATTATACATAAAATCATTGTAATTACAGCGGTAAAACATGTCTCTTATGTGAAAGTGTCACAGTTGTGCTTGATCACGGTTGGAGCTGAACTTTGCAGGAAGGTACAGTGGGGGTAATAATTATTTAATCCCCTGCTGATTTTGTAAGTTCGCCCACTTACAAAGAAATGAAGGGTCTATAATTTTTATGTTAGGTTTATTTTAACGGATAGAGACAGATAATTAACCAAAAAATCCAGAAAAAAAACACACATTATATAAAGGTTATACATTGATTTGCATTTCAGTAAGTGAAATAAGTATTTGATCCCCAAGCAATGCCTTAGTACTGGGTAGAGAAACCTTTGTTGGCAAGCACAGAGGTAAGACGTTTCTAGTTGGTCACCAGGTTTGCACACATCTCAGGAGGGATTTTGGTCCATTCCTTTTTACAGATCCTCTCAAAATCCTTAAGGTTTCTTGGCTGTTGCTTTGCATCTCGAAGTTTCAGCTCCCTCAACAAATGTTCTATAGGATTAAGGTCTGGAGACTGGCTAGGCCACTCCAAGACCTTAAAGTGCTTCTTCTTGAGCCACTCCTTTGTTGCCTTGGCGGTATGTTTTGGGTCATTGTCATGCTGGAAGACCCATCCACGACCCATCTTCAGTGTTCTGGCTGAGGGAAGAGTTTACGGTACATGGCCCCATCCATTGGCCCCTCAATACGGTGAACTCGTCTTGTACCCTTAGCAGAGAAACAGCCCCTGAGTATAATATTTCCACCTCCGTGCTTTGACTGTAGGGATGGTGTTCTTGGGGTCATAGTCAGCATTTCTCTTCCTCCAAACACGGCGAGTTGAGTTGATGCCAAAGAGCTCAATTTTGGTCTCATCTGACCACAGCACTTTCTCCCAAGCCTTCTCTGAATCATTAAATGTTCATTGGCAAACTTCAGACGGGCGTACATGTGCCTTCTTGAGCAGAGGACCTTGCAGGCACTGCATGATTTCAATCCATTGCGGCGTAGTGTGTTACCAAAGGTTTGCTTAGTGACTGTGGTCCCAACTGCCTTGAGATCATTGACAAGCTCCTCCCGTGTAGTTCTGGGCTGATCCCTCACCTTTCTCATGATCATCCTTTACCCCATGAGACCAGATCTTGCATGGAGCGATTGATTTTTCATTTTGTATTTCTTCCATTTTCGAATAATCACACCACCAAAAGTCTCCTTCTAACCAAGCTTTTTGCTGATGGTCCTGTAGCCCATTCCAGCCTTGTGCAGGTCTACAATCTTGACCCTGATCTCGTTTGACAGCTCTTTGGTCTTGCCCATGGTGGTGGAGAGGTTGAAATGGAAGATACAGATTCTGTGGACAGGTTTTTACTAGCTGACATTAGGTGTACTTTCTTAAAGTGACAGGACTATTCTATGTTCGACATGGGCACATAACCAATCTGTGGGAGGCAGAATTCTTGCTGGTTGGTAGGGGATCAAATACTTATTTCTCTCGATCAAATGCTAATCAATTTACAACCGTTATATAATGTGTTTTTCTAGATTTTTTTTGGTTGATATTCTGTCTCTGTCCATTAAAATAAACCTACCATAACAATTATAGACCCTTCATTTCTTTGTAAGTGGGCGAAATGACAAAATCAGCAGGGGATCAAATAATTATTTCCCCCACTGTAGATCTCTAGGATATTTTATTATTTTATTTCAAGTTGTCTTTCCAGAAAAAGCATGGTTCCACTGCAGAGTCTCGCTGCTCTCAATGTTTTTCTCCCTCATCTGTCTACACAGGGATTCCCCCCTTCAACTTTTTATAGTCACCTCTGGCTTTCTCAGTGAGGGAATTTGTATTGCAGTATTTTCTGTATAGCTGTTTTGAAACAATGTATTGTAGAAAGCGCTATACAAATAATACATTTGACTACATGTGCATGGCATTTGGGTATATTACACCTCTCTGAAAAAAATACTAAATGACAAAACTATGAATGGAATTGCTGAAGAAGTTTTATTAATGCAGTCCCTTTTCCTAGCTCAAGGTCACTATACAACAAAAGTCATTTGAGTCATTATATAATCTTGATTCATTCCATAATTAAAAAATAAAAGTGGTGATTAGTGACTTAGTGGTGATTGATAAACAAAACAATATAATGGAGGACAAACTTTCATTTTGTCTCAAAATTCTTGTCTTAAAATACGTAGCTCTACACATTTTAAGACAAGTGTTTTTAATCGAAAGTGTAATGAAACAGACATCTGGTGGGAATCATTTTTTTTTTTTTAAATGTTTCAATACTTTAAAAGGTTAGCATGACATTTTTATTCAATGGCTTCGCCATTCATGTCTTTTCTGAATTAGTCTCACTGCAACTCACACTGAAGCCGCTACCTAAACTTTCATTGATTTTCAACAACACTTTTCCACCGTAGTTGATGCAAGATTCACCTTGCATTTTAATGCTAGAGTAATCACACCAGACTCCTTAGATTTTTCAAATGAAACTAATCCATCAGATTTTAGAATTATGAGGCAGTATTAAAAATCAAACTAGCTGGCAATATGCATCAGACAGTCTCTGAACAGTTAATTTTGTCTAAAGCTGAGACTAATGCCACATTAGAATCGAAGACAGGCTGATCGTGACTTGCATGAAGGTGACCATGTTAACCACAATCAAGATTGCATCAGAAATATATTAGAATAAGGCTTGCATTGCATTAGTCGCTTTAAAATATTGTCAAATTCTATTAGATCCTACTGCATTAGAATGGGTAAAATGTACACTAAACCTGTCCTTCATAGTGCCTACAACCTGTCTCAGTTTTTTTTTTTACTTTAGAGTTGATGGAATCCATCATCCATGTCTTGTACAGATTGGCACAGACACAGAAACCTAGAGTACATCCACTCACCCAGAGGCTGAACACATGGCAGGTCTGTTGGATTTTTTTTTTCTTCTCCATGTTTTGGTTCACTCTAAGATTCAGACCAGGTTCTGAGAATACCAAACGTTGGTTCTTTATTTCAAGCAAGACAGTATAGATCACATCCAACAGTGTCAGTGTTCTATGTTTTAGGCTGTTTTCAGGCTCATCTGGAGCATTTGTTTTGGAACCGGGCAAGTTTTCTCCCTTAGTTTGGGTTGTTTAGGCATATATGAACATGCTGATCGTGCTCGGATCTACACCAAAAGAATTGGTCCGAGATTGCCTGAACTGATCAATTGCCAACATTTTTTAAAATGAGTTCTCTCTACTTTTTCCCCTTCTTAAAGGGATAGTTCACTTTGAAATTAATTTTTGATATGTTTTAGCTTACCTCAAGGGCATCCAAGATGTAGGTGTCTTTGTTTCCGCAGTAGTTTCAATTTTGATATTTTTAGGTCAAACCGTTCTTGTCTGTCAGTCATATAATGCAGGTCGATGGTCACTGTCTCAAAACACAAGCACAGAGTCCAAATTAAAACAATTCCCCATCGTCCAAATTAAACAATTCCCCATCATAAGTACACATTGATGGCCTAAGACACGAAACGAGCGGTTTGTGTGAGAAAACGAACAGTATTTATATCGTTGTTATCTCTTGAAAACAGCACACATCCAAATGATCTGACGGCGCGGGCGGGTATAGATATATACATAGATGTCGCCTTGGCTACGGTTTCGTTCCAATGAACTGCAGTAGCCAAGGCGACATCTATGTATATATCTATACCCGCCCGCGCCGTCAGATCATTTGGACGTGTGCTGTGTTCAAGAGATAACAACGATATAAATACTGTTCGTTTTCTCACACAAACCGCTCGTTTCGTGTCTTAGGCCATCAATGTGTACTTATGATGGGGAATTGTTTCATTTGGACGATGGGGAATTGTTTTAATTTGGACTCTGTGCTTGTGTTTTGAGACAGTGACCATCGACCTGCATTATATGACTGACAGACAAGAACGGTTTGACCTAAAAATATCAAAATTGAAACTACTGCGGAAACAAAGACACCTACATCTTGGATGCCCTTGAGGTAAGCTAAAACATATCAAAAATTAATTTCAAAGTGAACTATCCCTTTAAACACATTCTTAGTACAATGTTAATATCTTGCATTTTCTCAATAATTTGGCAGTAGTTTTACACATTGCATTGATATCAGATATTTAAAAATGATACTTGTCAACAAATGTGTATATCTGTTCACTGGTATCACACCTGGGGCCAGTTTCACAAAGCTAATTTAGACCGGTCTATAGTGTTAGACAAGTCTAAAATTTGCTCATAGACTAGTCTAATGCAAGTTAGACTGTTTCACAAAAATAAAGACTGACTTAATTTAGACCAAAAAAATTAGACCCCTTACCCCCAGGCTAACTTATGTTATCTTGGCAACCAGCAGTAACAATCAGTTACATTACAAACAGCCAAAAGAAAAGGGAAAATGGCTCACAATTTAAACATTTCTTCTTGTTCCTACATTCTCCGCTAAATTTCCCAAGTAAAATGTCCTTGTAACTGTTATACTCCTCCAACAAACACATATTTTCCGCTGGGGGTAAAGTGCACTGAGCGGTTGAATGCGCTTACTCGATCCGTCATGTTTTTTTTGTTTTGAAAAGTGTCTTATTTTACCCAGAATGCATTGCAGTGTAGTCCTACTTAAGATAGTCAGAGTCTTAAGTGCTTTGTGCAACGGTCTGTATCTGAAGTCTGACTATCTACTATATCTAAGCCATAGTCAAAGTCTATCTTTGTGAAACCGGCCCCTGGTTCAGGCAATGTACAGTGGATTCAGTATCTATTTAAATTCTGTCCCAGTTCAAGGTAAGTATATATACTCCAGCCTATGCACTGCACTGACCCTCTCACATAGTCATACATTTCTTAACACACCTGGAACCATCATTGGAATATCACCATTGTGGCGTTCATACAGTAGGAATCAGCTCCTAGGATCAGCAGAATCAGCTTCCTCGTCAGCTTTTCCATCATTGTGACAACCATCCTAGGCGATTAACACATGGTCAGAAGAATATTCTGATGTTCCAGCTGTTGAGGATGTGTCATAGCAAAGCGCTCTGGCAAGATGCCCTTATCAGACGTGCCATCTGCCACCAAAAGACTCATGCAGGCGTTCAATGTCATCCAGTGCACCAATTTGGACCATATAGGAGATCATAGACAACTAGGGCCAGCAGGCAGTATACTATTCTGACCATTACACCCATAATGCTCTTCCTCACCTGCAATTTAGCCAAACCTATGGCATTTACTTATAAAGCTAATATTTGTAACTGACTTGTATCTTCATTTTTCTAGTGTGAGCTATTTTTGATTACTTATTGTAAGTGCACTTGTCTACTACATTCATTCGGTTTCAGAAACTCATAAAGTATTACTGTTCCATCTTTTGCTGTCAAACCGCTGAAGATGTTCTACTGTAAGGCAATCTGCAGGATAGGACAGCAAACAAACAGGCACAAGCATGTCCAATGTATCTGGTTTATAGACAATTTGAAATAGACTATTCACTAGAGTGGATCGTCAGATAGATAACTAGCTCAGAATGCATGTCAAAACATAAAATAGGCTTCTGATTCCAGAAACATGACCATCTGTATATATGATTATTATTATTATTATTAAAGTCTGTTAGAACCATTCAATAAATATTCATAAAGTAACACTGCAAGAAAATTGTAAAAATTGTATCATGTTAAAAATACATTTGGGGAAATTCCTTGAAAATATCACTTGTCTGCAGTGACATTTTATATGCAAATCGGCTGCCCATCAGTTTTACCAAAAACTATTTTTTTTGTGTGTGTTTGTGGATTTGATTTGTATCACATTTGGTAAATAGTCCACAGAAAACCTATGGTAAATAGTCGCCACAAACCTAATCCTATGAAAATTTATTTTCACAGAGAGGAATGTATTTTGTGAAAGCCAGTGCCATTTGGACAGATGGGTTTCATTTCACGGTTCACACTCTCAATGTGATTAAAAAGTTAAATGCTGTTGAGAAAAGAGAAAAAAGGCATCACACACACACATTCTGCCAATAAAGCATGTAAGGACATGGCTGCTCATAGCATATGTGGCAGCTGCCAATCCAATTGACACAATGGTCTCTCTCTCTCTCTCTCTCTCTCTCTCTCTCTCTCTCCTGACAGCCGGACAAAATCTGGACTAAGTCGCATTTTTAAATAAGACCACACAGTTTACATACACACAGTTTATTTTAAGAATAGTAGTGAAATAAGATTTTAATGGCGATAAAAAACGATTATAAACATACTGAATGATGATTGAAGAATGTTTGATGTTTATATGACACAGAGTTGGCACTGCCTTGACTTCAAAAAAATCATCTTTCAATTAAAGTTTCAAGGACAATCAGAATGCCTTATGGTTCATATTTTTATGCAAAACCATGTCGTAACAAGCAATGAAAACCTGGCCTGCTGTCCTTTATCACCCCTTATTGCAAGGCATTTGTTTTGTCAGTGCACATCCCCATATTATCAATGGAAATTGGCAAACTCTCTTTATTTCCCAGCCCTCATCGCTGCTTAATACTATATGTCTGCGGATACCTGGAGGAGTCTGTGATGCGGTATGCAGACCATTATTCACTCTTGTATGTAGTTTTGTGTGTTGATTCTGTGAATCGTACAATTTCCTCCAGGCATCACAGAATGTTTGTCAGTGAAAAATGCCTTCACTGCATTGAACGAGGCCACTTTCCCAGAGAAAATAAATGCTCACCATATAGCATGTATCCAAAGGGCCAATAGATCTGATAAAATATAGCTGGAAGAATTATATCCGTCTTGTTTCACGAGGTGGCCTCCATCACTCCATATTGTTATTCCTGGCTGAGGAGGATGTCCTGTCATTTTCCTGTCACCTTTAAAGTCGAGACTGAAGTGCTACAAGATTTATGAAATTAAATTACAATTTTAACACTGGCACAGTTGAGGGCTGTGCAAACGGGCCCTCCCAAAGACCTTCACCCTGTCAATAACAAGTCCCATAATCACTTATCTGTGAGTAACGCCTGTTGCTAGTGCTCTTAAGCTAATGCAAATGGTTAATAAATATATATATAGTGTGTAAGTGTTGCCACACTGATATCTATAATATCAGACATGACTGCATTGGGCCAATAAAGCATATCACTGGCAATGAAAATGTGGTGTATAGGATTCAAAGGCCTCATCGTGATATATTCTCCATCTTTAATAAACTGATGTGACTGTGGTCATGTGTTCTACAATCCTGCATCACAGGGAAAAGTGCCTTCTGAATATGGTTGCCATTGAAATGTTGTTGACTGTTATTCTTCAAGTTGGCACATTCCCTTTTTTTTCCCTTTTTTTTTTTTTTTTTTAAGTCTGAGTGTTGCCCTGCATCTCAATGTCTATCCTATTTATCCTAAATAGTATGTGAGTGTTACGTCTCATTTTGGTTCTGTTTCATGTCAGTCATGTTTCATGCACCTGAGACCCATCTCTCTGTAGGCAAGGGCGCGGTGAGCTGGTACCCTCTTACATCATAGGGCACCACAACTTCAAATAGGACAATTCAACTGCAGTAGCCACCGTTCAACCTGAAGAGGGCAGCACTCAGACGTTTTTACACCATATATTGTAGAATTAAAACACTTTATACCCAAATGTCAAAAAAAAAATTACTTGAATCAATGAACAGCATAAATAAAGCCCCAGTTTTACAGATCATCAACTAAAAAAGTTGTTTTAGGGTTTAGTTACCCTTTGACGTGTAGTGTTATTAAAGTTATAAATCTTTGCCTGTAACCTGTCTCTGTCCCTTTAAGTTCAAGATGGTACCAAAAGAAATGTGGATGGATGGATGGATAGATAGATTACTGTTAATTAATGGAGATTAAATGGAGATTATAATAAATGGAAATTAAAGATGGGTAATACATCACTTTCTCTCCTCTTGGTAGAGTAATGTATTCAAAATATCAAAATCATATCATCTGACTGATGCACAACACAAAGAACTGTATAATGGGGTTTCTCTCACTGGTGAGCGGGGAGATAGAAATGAAAAACCTGGAGTGGAGTTCGGAGTGATTGCAGGATGTTTTTATCGGGAAGGGAAACGGTCCACACACATGGTCTCTCAAAGATATGAGTGAAAGAGAGGTTTTGCGGTTTATACATGTTGACATCTCCACTGCCTCCGTTGCTGTTTTCATCTGTCCCAACTGTGCACATTGCCACAGGCTTCCGAAAAAAAAGCTGTATTTCCTTTGGGAGACGGAGAGTGGACAGGTCCAACTTAGGCCACCATTAAATGTATACCACAAAACATGCCACAGTCTCTCAATGTGATAGCAGGAAGTAAATGGTATTGGTTAGAGCACCACAAGGTATGAGCCATGAGCTGTTATCATTGTGGCCTTGAGCGAGGCACTTAACCCCAGGTTGCTCAAGGGTGATCGTCCCTGTAAATGTACTATAAGTCACTTCTGAAGTAAAGCTTCTGCTAAATGGCTACTACCAACAATTGGCTAAATATGTGCAAAATGTAAGAAACTCTCCATACGTTCAGGCTTTTTGACCAAAATAAATCAATCAATACACTTAAAAGAAATTTCCCCTTGCAGCAACCTGAAATTAAGTAGTTTACCCAAGAGAGGTATGATAGGTTGCACAATAACTTATTTAGTTTCTGACTTACAATGACCATCATCGAGCCTTTTCAGTTCAGAGGTACTACTGGACCACCAACCCTTTATTAAAATATGTTGATTCAATGAGGTAAAAAAAAAAACTTAAAAAGTCTTAAATTAGAAAACATTTTAAGTGAGAAAAAAAATGAGTCGTCATAATAAGAAGGTAGCTCTGGGAGGCCGTTTAGATACTCCTAGAAAAGGGTAAAAAAAAAAAAAAAAAAAAAAAAGGCTGGATATATAAAATGTTTAGTCACCATATATTGTACCAACAAACCGAGACTCAAAATGTGATATTTTAAGCATAGTTGCTGAAAGTCAAGTGGTATAGAGTGGATCAGTAATTAAATAATTGATCCAAATGACTAATGATGCTATTTACGAGTTTTGCAAAATTGGAGGTAACGGCATGTTTTTCCAATGAGCCTATAGCTTGATCTTCAGTCAGCATTGTTAGCACTTACAATGTGATCTCACAAGACACCAAAGCTATTTTATGAGGAGTCCATCATTTTGTGTGAATTCGTATGATGCGAAATGTATGGTTTTTAGATAAAGAGTTGACATGACCGTCCACCCCTAAACGAAAATGTACGAATGAGTTTGTATGAATCCATATGAATTAGCAATAATTCCCCACAACATAAAATAGTTATGGATTTCCATAAGACATAAGAGTTGAAACTGAGTGTATCAAACTATGTTTCATATGGGTCCCTTGACTGTCGTTTAATTTGAGTTTTTTAATTGGCAAAACTCACAGAAGTGAATTTTTTTGTGTGTTTCAGTATCTTTCAGCATCATTCTCCTTGAAATTCCATCAAAAGTGAGATATTTAAGAAAAATAATTAAAATATATTGGATGCAATAGCCTCATAATGGCCTGTATACATCATTATCGTGTTTTCAGTTATCAAAGTATAATTTAAAGCATGTGACGTTTTACAGCGAGGCAGACACTGAGTGCTTAATGAAACTGTGTCAGGCCAAGGCCAGACCAGAGATCTTAGTGTAAATGTCAGCATGCCTTCCAGCACCTCCCAAGGAGACTAACTGGAAATGGCGTTTAGATGCTGTTGACCATATGGCTTGTGTAATTAATGGCAGAGATTATATTTTGGCTTGCAACCAAAGTTGTTCCAGTCACTTATGTAATGACCCAATCCAGAGCAAACAAGAATTGCCTCCAGCATTCCAGCAGTTGATATTTCTCTCTTAACTCAATTGCACTCTAAATGTTCAGTCTTTTCCCCATGTAACTACATCCAAAAACGGTTACTTGCAGTAATGCTGGCTATGCATCTTCTGAAAATGACATTACAGTGAATAGATTGATTCTTTTACTTCCAGGATTACAGAACGACCCCTGATGTATTATGAGTGAAATGTGGTGGAAAATGTTACTTAATATTATTTTAGAAAAAAAAGTGTATCTCAAGGCTACTAATGTACTACAACTTACCTGTTTTTTGTTGTTGTTTTTTGAGTGAGCTAGTGAGTGAAATATAAATCTGTTTAAATGGCTGAAAGGTTAGGCTAACCTTTATTTACTGTAAGCAAATGAGTGATTTGAATGAAATGAGCATAATATTTGATTAGTTACCTGTAATTGACTCGTTACTCTGAGAAGAACTATTAGCATGTAGAGTGATTGCTTTACACTCAATATCCCATTGTTACACAATTCCTTAATCTTCAGGGTAAAGTTGAGACACAGCAATCCACAGTTATATGAAGTTATTAAATGTAAATTCGGGAGGAGTACACCCATCTAATCTTCAAATTATTACCAGGATATAAAAGCAACAACTTCTTTCCGGCGTCAAATCGGCATCATGTCTGACTTTCAGGAAATTGAGCTATGAACTCTCCAATCTTCCAGAAATACCAACTCCCTCTTCCTCAAGCAGGTTGGATTCCTTCCCCCACTGAACCACCGAAGCGAACCGTAACACACTGACTAGGCGGTCCGCCTCTAACCCCCTACAACCACTTCCTCATCCGCCGTTCATGCCAGAGAGCAGTCTATTGCGATCGCAGGCAATAGGCAAACTTTTTCCAGTCCAGATGCCATGCAGGCCTCCTTTTCAAATGTAGTGTGAGCTTTGCACTATATACAGTGAGCTGTGCTGTTCAGATCCCAGTGTGGGTCCTCTCTTTCGATTGCAGTGAGAAACTACCATTGGGTACAGTAGGGTCTCTTCCATTTGAAATCGCAAACCCTTTCGTCAGGGTTTCGTCAGAGGTGCCAGAATCTCCCCACCTGGAAGGGACCGCCTGTGCATCCTCTCATAGTTCAGGCCCTCAGGTTAGGAGGGAATGGCAATGCCCTGTGAATTATTTTATGGTTTCCTTTTTCTGAGGGTCGTCGGGCCTGTTCTCCCAGGGTGAGAAGCTTCTGCCCCTTCTGCAACATGTGTGAGCCTCATGTTCTATAATTCCTAGGCTCCATGTCATGGATGCAGTGACGGGAAACTCTCCAACCTCAACAGCAAACCTCCAGTCCGAATACAGCTCCTGCTGGAGCTCGATAATGCCACTCCAGTGCCCCGCCATGCATCCTGCAGGAGCCATGCTAACATTATTCCTTTCAATTTGACAATTTAAGTGTTTTGGGTGGGACTTCCGGACCTCTGATTCTAATTACACATGCCAATTTTACTTAAATACCTATGAGCATTTTGATCCAGTTTATCCTGCTTACTGTCCCAATTTTTGTTGGGTGGCAAATCGTATCTCGAGTAGAAAACCCTCAAGACCCCCTCCATAGCGGACAGCAAAACTGTTTACCATTTACTCTAAGATTACATGGGCACACAAACACGTGAATTGAAGTTCGGGAGAAGTACACCCATCTGATCATCTAATTATGACCAGGATATAAAAGCAGCCTCTTAATTTTTCAAGGCATCAGTTCTTTTTGCATCACTCCTCCTACCCTTCTTTTCCTTTAGGTATTTCGCCTATGTAATCATCGGTAGTAGTCCGGGTAATATCCTCCTGAGCATTTGTGTGTATATATAATATCAAACATTTACATTATAGATCAATGAATGCATAATGTATGGACAGTTAATAATGCATTTAAAAAAAAGAAAGAATAATAAACAATGAACAAATGAACAATTCTAGGCTAAAATAAAGCATTGCAAGATTTTAAAGGTCAGTGATTTAGATGTTCAGTCTTTAGTTGAACCAAAATCCATGCGGGTGTTTCCAAGGCAAGGACGTTTTCTTGGAATATCATGAGATGGGATTAGTGGTGCTCTATTGTGTCTTAAGACGCCATCCTCCTATTTCTTGGGGATGAGAGAAACCTGTGGTTGCCAAGCTCTCAAGGGACCTCAGATGTGTCAGATGGCTGGACAGATTGATATCAGATGGCAGCCCAGAGAAAAACAAGATTCGCCTTTGAAAGCCCTCCTGTGCACTTTGCTCAATGACAGTCATTTGCCTGAGACGTCCTTAGACATCAGAGGGAAACAACATAAGAGCGCATAAGGAACTCTGAGGCTCATTCAAAGACCTTCAGCAACCTACAAGACTAGACAGTCTAAATTTATTTTAAGTAGACTATACTGTGTAAATATTAAATAAACGAACAACATAAATAATATGCACTGCTGCAGCGCTATCAATGTTTCTAACCGAAAATGATATTATTTTCCAATTTTCTAACCTATGACTTTTGAATTTTCAAATTGTGCACAGAGAATGATCAAATATGACCGAGAATATCTTATTGATGGCTTGAACCACCTAGACACAAGAGATACTGTTTATAACAGAAGAACACAAATGAAATGGCCTTTGATGGACAATCAAGTTGTATAATACTTGGGCAGAGCTTTCTGTTGGCATGCATGTATATTCATCTTAATGGCAGCTGTATATGAAATTGTTGCACAACTATTTTTACAAACATATTATTATACGAGTTGTGAAGGAAGAAAACCGCACCAACAGTTGATGGTTTTAGCCCTGTCCTTCTCTGATTAAAAGTTAGTCCAACTGTACTGAATTTCCGCTCGCTCGCTTTAGTAACAAACCCGACCCAAACCTGAAGCTATTCATGAATAATTAACTCAACCTGACCTAAAACCTTTTGGGATTTTGAATGTCTTACTTATCTGACCCATTCATTTTAGGTCTCAAACACAACTATTAAAAAAGATTCAAAATTCACTGATGCTCCAGAAGGAAACACGATGTATTAAGAGCTGGGGGGTGAAAACTTCAGAACAGGTTTTCTTATTTTGTTTATATATATATATATATATATATATATATATATATATATATATAATTTTTTTTTTTTTTTTTTTTTTTTTGCTGCCCATCGGAAGCAACAGAAGATACTTACCTGTTTCACAGAAGACAAATTCAGTACAATTTACATTGATCTTCAAATTCCAAAAAGTTTTCACCCCCCACCTCTTAATGCATCGTGTTTCCTTCTGGAGCATCAGAGAATGTTTGAACCCTTTTAATAGTTGTGTTTGAGCCCCTCAGTTGTCCTCAGTGTGAAAAGATGGATCTCAAAATCATACAATCACTGGAGACCTGAAGCATTTGCAGGACCTGAAGGATTTTTCTGAAGAACAGTGCTCAGTTTTACTGATCAGGTCAAACAAGGGACTAAAGAACAACCATCACAAAACAAAACAAAAAACATTCGTGGATCATCCAGGTAACAGTATAAAGAATCAAGGATCTGTACACTTTTGAACGGGGTACACTTTTATTTATAATTTTATTTATTTTTGTCTTGTGGACTATATGCAAACATCTTTTATGTAAAATATCTTATTCAGGACAGTACTAAATAAAAAATAACATGCATTTTGTATGATCCCTCTTTTTTTATTATTCACATTTTGCAGATTCTGCAAGGTGTATGTAAACTTTTGAGCACGACTGTACATTAAATAATTTAATATATTGCTTGTTCATAATATATTAATAACATATATTAGGCAACTATATTGTCACATGTTTTTCAATATAAGAAAAGCAGCAATTCCTTATGTATTATTAAATATATTGCAATATATTAACACAATATATTATTGTGTATATTTTCCATATGTATATAATGATTGATTCATATAAGGAAAATACATGTTCTTTGCGTAAGCAACAAAAAGGGAAGGGATAGATGTGCCACACAGAATTCACAGAACCCTCTTCAAGCAAATAATGGGTGATATCACACACCAGTTGTTTGGAAAGCCATACTAAGCCCAGAGTTGTCTCAAGAGATTAATGGTCGTTTCTGGATTAGTTGGCTGAGTGGGAAACATTTTCACCTCTTTGACTGCAAATGAACAAACACAAGGAAGTGCTATTTGTCTGTATCAGAGTCATCATACATGCATTTCCAGCCTCCCATTTGGTCTAGGACTAAAGAGGTGCACCAGCAGACTTGTTGAGTTAATTCACATGGGTTGCAGTTATTTTAAGTGTAGATGAATATCATAGTCAAGCCCAGACTACCAAACTAATTTGGTGACCTCATAAGGCTGAACCTTCTACAGCCGTGATAACACTCTGCCTCCTAACATAGTTGGCACTATAAGTCTAAAACGCTGCCCTGTCAGTTGAGCGTTGGTCTTTCATCAAGATTTCTTTGGCACAAGCCTTTACATGATCTAAGCTTAGGTGTTCTCTCTTATTATCAAAAGCTACAAAATTGTTTGTGAATTAACTATATAACCAACACTAGTTTAATGGTTTCTTTGGATCATCAAGTATTGACAAACCACTTGCTTGGCTTTGTTTCCATGGTTTGAATGCTTTATTGTAGTGTCTAGAAAAGTATGCACCGCTATGGGACTCACAGTGGATTAAATTTGGCCTTTTTATTTTATTTACCGTGGATAATGTTTAATGTAAAAGAGAAAACAAATCTCTACAAAGTACTTCCAAATATTATTTTGAAAAATTTTTTATATCACAAGTAACCAAATGCATCACTGGTGCACGAACCCTTTAACGGTTATTCGATTCAAAATGCAGCAGCTTGGCTTTTATCTGGGATGAGATAAAACGGACCATATTACTCCCATTTAAGCATCTTTACAGTGGCTTCCCGTGAACTTTAGAATTTATTTCAAAGTTCTCATTTATGTTTATAAGGCACTAGCAGGCCATGCGCTCCAGTATATTAGTGATCTCCTCTTCCTTCACTCTCCTTCTAGAGCACTTAGGTCTTCTGATAAGCTGCTTTAAAAGGTTCCTTGTTACAATTATGTCAAGATGTGACCGTGTTTTTTTCTGAAATACGTCCTAAACTTTGGAATGGGGTTTTGGAAAGGTTAGCTCCATCAATTTCCACTTTTAAATAATACTTTGAAAACATATTTGTATTCTCTAGCTTTTGAATAGTCTTTCTTATATGCTGAGATGGTGTATACTTTTTTGTCTCTCTTGTAAAGCACTTTTGGGACAAAGTTTGTTGTTTTTAAATGCGCTATATAAATAAAATTGATTGATTGATTGATTGATTGATTGATTGATTGATTGATTTAATTCAATTTGATGGAAACTTGAAAGCTGAAGCCAGTTGAAAGAAGGAAGGTTGTGAGCTTGTCTGACAAACACATCATCAGAAACAGGTCGTTGGGATGCTTCCCTGCAGCAGACCCTGGAAGACTTATGTGGGTAGAAGGTACAAAAAAGGCAGCAAGGGAAATCCTGGAGAAAAAGTCAGTAAGACACCATAAGATGCGGGAACATTTGTTTTCAAGCAAGACAGTGACCTCAAACATGAAGCCAAAGCTCTGCAGTAATGACTGACAATAACAGTGTGAATGTCCTGAAGTGGCCAAGTCAGAGTCCCGATCTTAATCCTAATGAGAATGTATGGGTAGACCTCAGAAAAGGCTTGTGATCTCCATGCAGACTGACTGAGCTTGAATAGTTGAACAGAGAAAGACATTTCAGTGTAAATACTGACTTGAAGGAAGTGAATCCTCTTCAAAAGATTATTGTGCACTGACAGTAATACAGTAATACATTTACAAATTTGTAGAAATTTGTTTTTCACTTTGAATTGAGATATTTTTTTTCAGAATCTTTCAAATATTATTTTTTTTGATCAATGTCAGACAATACAAATAAAATCCTCTGTAGTTCTATGTTGTAGAGTGATGAACACTAGGAACGCTAAATTGTAGAGACCAAATCCATTTGGCATCAGCTTGCATTTAAGATGATGGCGGGGATGCAACAGACCTGTGAGATTGGCAACAAACGTTCCATAGCAATTCATTTGACCTGGGAATGATCTTAGCTCTTAAATCCTATCAACTGCCTCTCCAATCCCGCTCTCCGAGGACATTTATCTCAACCTGAGAAATACCTCTGTTCTCAACCAGATGAGCCACCTCCTCTACTGTGTCAAGCATTTGGGATTTTGGAGCCACAGATCCTTTCATATCCATCTCTAAACAGTTTTTTTCTGTTTGTCTATTATTTCAGAGAGGGATGAATTTTCCCACTGGCTTCTCTTTCAGGCTACCGATTTCCACCACAGCCCTAGCTGAGCAGATCAATCAATGGAAGTGTCCACTGTCCTTTGTACTTCACCGGGACCTGGAGTTCACCCAATACTGGGATTTAGTTCCCAGCATATGATGTGAGGTGAATTGATGTGGCCTAAGAAAGGGGTGGGACTCCCGTGTCTAGCCATATAGTAACATCCTTTCCATTCATCTGTAGATCAATGCAAATAGAATGAGCCTTATCTGGGGCTGAATATAGAGTAAATAGCTCAGTTCATTGTCCCCTGTGCATTTTCCCTCACATACACAATCTGTCGCATACTGAGCCTGCCTGTGTACCGTATAACTCCTACATACTCCTACAAGCAAATGTCTTGATTAACCACACATACAGCATGTCTCATTGCTGTATTAACTGGTGGTTACCTCCACCATTCTGGTGGCAGGTGGGTGTTTGTGGTACTAGTGTGGAAACTTCCACATCCTAATATAGTGCTTTTCCTTTATTCAACACTTTATGCATTCCAGTTTTATGTGCAGTTCCCCTAGCTGCAAGTTGCATATAGTGTGCTAATTCCAATGAAAGGGCAGCGTCGCAGGCTTTCTATAAGTCATATCTTTGTCTGATAGGGCCGTCTGTGATAAGCTCCCACTGCAAGTGTGTCATCTAAAAATGTCCTAAACCCACATTAATCTGTGAGCAGTTCAGAGAAAAAAAAAAAAGAAATCTCTGAATGAATGTAACAATAAGAGGAGATGTGTACACTGTAAAAAATGATCGTGATTTTAACAGTTAAAGACTGTTAATAGGTTAACGGAAAGTACATTTAATGTAATTTTACTGTAAAATACCGTTAAATTTACAGTTTTTGGAAGTAAAAACGAACAAGTCATTGTATAAGAGACTCATTCATGCTTTTATCTTCTCTCATCTTGATTATTGTAATGCTATGTACACTGGCCTGCCTAAGGGCTCTATAGCAAAGTTACAGTTGATACTAAATGCAGCAGTCAGAGTACTAATGAAATTAAAAAGGAGAGAACATATTACGCCGGTTTTAATGGAATTACATTGGTTACCAGTTCACCAAAGGATCGATTTTAAGGTTCTTTTATTTGTTTATAAAACTCAGCACAATTTGGCACCTTTATACATTTCTGACTGTTTGTCAAGATATGCTCCTAACCGTAGATTAAGATCCTCTAATGCTAATCTTCTGGCACATTATACAGTTAATTATAAACGATCAGGTGGTGCTTCTTTTAGCCACTATGCTCCAAAAATTTGGAATTCTTTACCAAATGAAGTGAAAGAGGCTACTAGCATTCATATTTTTAAAAGTCAGGTTAAGACACACCTTTTTAAAGTTGCTTATGAGTACAATAATATTATGTGAAGTTGTGTATAAGTCTTTTATTTTAAACTGTTATTTATATGTATTTTCTTTTTATATTGACATTGTGTGAATTTGTTTTTATGTTTGTGAAGCACTTTGCGTTGCATTCCATGTATGAAAAGTGCTATATAAATAAATGTTTATTATTATTATTATTATTATTATAATTGAAGTGAAAAAACAGTGAAAAAACGTAAATTGACATTCCCACAATTCCATGCGTGACACTTCACAGTTGAAGTATTTTTGTTGAAATAACTATGTTTCGTCATAGTTTTCTTAGTTTTTTTATAATCAGTTATGTACATTAGGGTTTTATATTACATTTAATGTTGTTAAATTAATGTTTATTGTATTTTAAAAATTTCATGTGTGTTACTATGATGGTGTTTAATGTTTGTGTGAATGACACTGTGCACCTTCTATATATTTTAATTTTAACTTTGTTGTGGAAGAACTAGCCTACATGTAATGAGCATTGATTAATCATGCAACTCTCATTATTGCTGAGATTGTTGGTTTGTCAGTGTAATACAATGGTACAAAATAGAGATTAATACTTCAATAGGTCGGTAAATTAACATTATATCATATGACTTAAATCCAATGTTAAATATACATGTTTAAAATGTTAAATTTACATGTTACTCCGTAAGTATGTTTACGGTTTGATGTGTTTTTTACAGTATTGTTCTGGTAACCACAGCTGCCAGTTTTTTTCCGTAAAAACAACGGGATTTTTTTTACAGTGTATTTTAATGTGTTTAAAAACTGCAAGTGAATAAGGCTAGGATTCCACTGTGGACAGAAATGAGATTTAGTCAATAAGTGAACTTGTTCCCATGGAGTATTGATGAAAATTGAATCCAGTCTTTCTTTCCTCCTTACAAAATATTGTGAAACACAAACTGTTGGTAAATATTTGAGGATTATATGGATTTCTGCATGAATGGCCCATATATCTGGCAAATATAATACAAAAGGATAAATAAATACAGATTTTCAGGAGAAAATGTGAGTTTGGCTAGTATTGTGGGTGGTAACTTAGGGCCTTGCTTTATGGCTGACATTGTAACCCCATTACCACATGGTTGCTAGTGTAGCACCAAGCGGGTTTCTAACCGCCGTTTTCGACATGTGAGCCTGCCATGCTAACAAGGCCCTCAGCCGTTAGCCGTTAGCCGCTAGTGCACCTCTTAAAGGAATAGTTCACTAAAAATGAATGTCTGCTGGTACAGATTCCCCTTGAATCAGAATAAATTCTCAAATTACGTTGTACTTTAAAATCTTGAATTAATGATATCTGCAATACATTCATGTTGGTTCTGTTCTGTTTACCCTTACGAAAAAGACGTTTATTCAAGTGTACTATTAGTATACTTCTTTTAAACTAAAAATAAGAAAGAATACTTTCAGTCTACTTTTTATGTACTTCTCAGAAATATACTTCAAGTTCCACTTAAGTATACTTGACTTATACTGACAGAAAAGTCTAAGTATATTTGGCCTATATATATCTTCTAGTACAGAATCTCCGGATCAAAACACAGGAGAAGAAGAAGCTGAAACAAGTGATAGATGATTGCTCACTCAAATGTAAAATAACGTGATCATCAAACATTTAACAGCTTGTAAATCAAAACTGCTTAATGTTTAAAAATGAAATGAAGCGTAACACATGAAGAGAAAACGATGGTGAAGCTTTGGGGGTGTCGGACTCGATCTACTCCATCTGTGTTTGATCATCGTTCTGAATCTGATCAAGACGTATTCTCTGACAAAAATGAGATTTTCTCTTTTTTTTTGTTAAAATGTTGCCTTTCTTTATGAAACTTACCAACATTCAAGGATGCATGAAGCTAATAAAATGTTTTTAAAATTAAAGTACAGTTAAAGGTATTTTTCAAGTATAAAAAAATAACATTTGAACATAGTAGTATAGGCCTACTGCAAGTGCAAAAATTATATATAAATAGTAAACTTGTAGAATAAAACTACTAAACTAGTAGTTTACTGAGAGTACACTAAAAGAAAACTTGTAGTATAAAGCTACTAAACTAGTAGTTTACTGAGAATATACTTCAAAGTTGCTACAAGTATTAAAATAGTAAACTACTAGTATACCCATAAGTTCACTTGCAGTACAAATGAGAAACAATTATGAACTAGTTGTGCACTTAAAGTTTACTACTGTTACACTTATAGTACACTTAAACATATACTTTTATATACTAAAAGTGGGCCAATTTAGTCCCAAGCGGTATTAAAATAGTACACTTACAAGTTTACTACTAGTACATATTGACATTAGTATCCTTACTTGAACATTACTTAAGTATACTTCATAAAATTAACTTGAAGTATACTTCTTTTTCGTAAGGGTACCCTAAGGGGGGTTATTGCTGCTCTTATCCATGCTAGACTGCATGGATGCACAGGGAGCACCGCCAATCCTAACTGAATGCTAATTGTCAATCGTATTTGACGATAGTGCTCCTGACAGAAACTGTATTACTGGCATGTGAGGCGGGCTCGCTAACAAGGACACTAAAGACCGCAGCCTCTAGTATCAGTCGCTAGTGCACCTCTCGAGGCCAGGGGAGTGAGTTTTATTCGTTTACTCATTTTGGCCTTCCATCCACAATGAGACAGCATTTTTGTTCTGTGAAGGTTGAGCTTTTTGAAGATACTATTCCAAGTGGATAAATATGAGAAGATTAGCGAGATAACTTTATTATATCTGGTCTCTCTGCATCATCTCAGTGAGCTTTTATTATGCTCTACGCATGCGCGGTAAGGTGATTTAAGCGTTTTCCAATGTTTGAATATGGACAAGCAACGTTTGGAAAATGCTTGAAAACAGTAGTGTGAATGGAGTAGTAAAATGCCATTTTAAATCTGGATTAATGTAGCCACAGTGTTCTGGGGGATTGCTAAATTTTACTTACTAGCCTAAGTTAAAAGAGTCCACCACCAAGTCTTGATATTTCGTGACCATACATATGGCTCTAGTCTCTCCATGAAATATGTTTGTGTGATTTGTGCACATTTTAACATTCTTCAGGCACAAAAAAGGCTGCATGGTCTGAAAATGAATAGCACAGTTCTCTCAAGCTGCACAATATCATTCAATTCAAAAACTGACTTGTTATGCACCAAAGGTAAATACTTGTTTAAAAACTATAAAATGTTGTTGGAGCTGTGGCAGGACGTCTTGAGCCTTGACACTCATAAGGTAAAATAGTTTCAAATCTGACCTGTGACATGATCCTATACCCCCTTCTGATGGCTGTATCTATTTGTACTTATGGTAAATCAATAGATACTAAACTAACATGTACTTTGAATAGTCAGCATTTTATATACTGCCTAAGCAGTTTCAGTCAGAAAATACAGATGAATATAGGATTGCATTTTAAATTCTCTGTCAGGACCACTATCGTCAAATACGATTGACAGTTAGCATTAGGGCTGTGTATTGGCAAGAATCTGGCGATACGATACGTATCACGATACATGGGTCACGATTCAATATATTGCAATATATTTCGATACTGTGCATAAGGCGATATATTGGGATTTTTTTAAAGTAGGACTATAATTTTAGAAAAAATAATATTTAAAAAAAGACATGATGTGCATAAAAGTCAAAGAAGTTTACTTTATAGGTTAACAATTCAGTTCACAGAAAATCAGACTGCCAGTTTGGTATTGTGGTTCACATGTTCTTAGTGAGCAAATTTTTATATTTCTCAAGTAGGCCATAATAAAAGAAAATACATAGCCCCTGTCACAATACAAAACAACAACGTGATATGGATGAAAATGAATGAAAGTGAACAAAATGAATGTGTCATATAGGCCTATTGAAATCAAGTTTTTATGTGATAAAAGATTTTAAAAGAACTGGACGCGCAATGAGGCAAATTAACGTCTGCCGCGCTAAACGCCTCATTCGCGCCACAGGACCTCCAGACGCGCGTAAACGCGTCTTTGCATTGAAATCACTCGCGCCAGACACTCTATTCGCGTTTGGTGTGAACGCAGCTTCACGGTGCGCGTCCACTACAGCGGCAAAACACGCTCGGTGCCGCTGGCAACGCTGTAGGTAACGTCTCCGCTTTGGGGTGTGTCTGTTACGAGTGTGTTTGTTTTTTTCAACACACGGACAGTATAATCATCATGAACGCGATTACATTTAGAAATAGACAAGCTTTGTTTCCAAATGCACCAAGCAAAGATCCTTTCAATTTTATAAACCCAGCCAATATAATAACAATAAACACATCCAAAATAAAATCTTTAACATATATAAACAACTGCAAAGCGTCTAATTTGTAAACAAAATGATTTACGCACTAAAATAAACTGCCGACCGCGTTTTTCTGCCCAACCTTGACGCTCTCAGTCGCTCTCAACGCTTTCTCCGGTCCGCTGTCAATCCCAAAATGCACTGCTGAGCGTGAAGCTTGACTTCCATGGAATGAATTGAAAACGCTTGCTCCGCTCGCTCCGTGCCAGTGGACACGCACCGTTCGGCGAGCCTTTTAAACAACATAAACGTGAACCACCGTCGTACCATGAATATTTTTGGACGTAAAAAAAAAAAAAAAAAAAAAAAAAATCGATATTGCGTTTTTGAAAATCGATACAGTATTGCAAAATAAAATATCGCGATACTCATGTGTATCGATTTTTTCTTACACCCCTAGTTAGCATACAGTTTGGATTGGCGGTATGGTTCTGTTCTGGGCAAGAACTCCCTGCGCGTCCATGCAGTCTAGCATGGATAAGAGCAGCAATAACCCCACTTAGGGTAAACAGAACAGAACCAACATGAATGTATTGCAGATATCATTAATTCAAGATTTTAAAGTACAACATAATTCGAGAATTTATTCTGATTCAGGGGGAATCAGAATGCCATACTGACTGGACAGGAGGAGCTGGGGATGGAGGAGGGTAATGAGCTCCTGAGAAACGCGACAGCTGCTGATAATACTGAAGGAGCTTACATATGTATACAGTGATAGGCGTCGTATTCCTATATAGACGTGGATCAGCTGAGAGTCAGCTGATGCGAGCTTGACTAACGTGACCTGCCAGAACTGACGCTACGCTTAATTTATATTATCACAAAGACATGCAGATAATTTCAAAGGGGGATTTTTGACCCCTCAATGCATTGCTTATTCAAAAACTTCACCTTATAGAATGCCAAGTCTGGCTTTGTTTTATTTATTTTAGACACTGCACAAAGTACACACTAGCACACGAGTCTTAAAGAGGCAAACCCAGATGGGAACAGCAGCCTAAGGGCCTGCACTGACCTACATTCACACATGTGCTCAGACTTTGCCTGTCTGCTCTCTCATTGCTATGCATGCGTCCATTAAACGGCCACTATCACCACTTACGTCCCATGGTGCATTGCTAATCATCCTTGGGAGGATGGCAGGGTTGGCGATTATGCTGTCTCTCTCTTTTTTGATGGGAGCTAAAGGTCAGAGCTTCAAAAATGGTAATGGAGGTGTCAGGGAGAGGTGAGGCAAAGGAGAAGTCGCGAGAAAGTCTAGCGGTGAAACTCGAGGCAACCCCCCGCTACAGCTTCACATATGCACAGCTTGATCGATAATATCTCCTTTTTGTGCTGCACGTTCCTCTCAATACATGGAAATATGCTTACACTCAAACCTGACATCAGGCTGTTATCTATTCAATTCAAGCAGAGCTCATGAACGCGTGTATCGTAATACCGAGCAGCCAGAGAGAAGTGACGCAGGGGAGTGGAGGAGTCGAGATATTACAGATAGAGAGAGAGAGAGAGAGAGTGCATACGACGAGATAAGTGTTATGTTTGTACTTCTAATGCTCAAACTAAATAAAAGGAGCTCTTCTTGAACAGTTTCTTTGCTTACATTGGAAAACTTCAAATTAGGACATTTAAAAACTTTTGTAAGAAGTTTGTAAGAACAGAATATGCACTTGTTAGCTGTTAATTCATGGAACATTTAAAACAGTGTCTGGAATATTCTCAAAAAATAGCAATAGGCTGCTACATGAATATGCCATATGAATAACTAATGTGATGATACCATTTTGGTATTACTTCCATCAATTGCTTGATCAATATTATCATCACGTATTTTACATTTACGTTTTCTTTGCATCAATTATCTTTATAGATAAAAGCAACGGCTGTAAAAAAATTACCTCACACGGCGAATTACCTCACACAGCAGACAAGCACTGTAATGTCAGAAACTGTTCTGCCTTTTGTTCAAACCGAAGTCGGACAATAATGGAGAGACTCAAGAAGAAGTGACAACATGTAGAATGCAACAGGACGTTTCTGAATGGTTTGTTGATGAATTTATATAGCTGATGTGGAGTTAAATATCTTCAAGTCATTGATTAGCATATTCTTTCATGATAATATAAATCGCTAGTGTGGGAACTGTTGTAAGATGCCTACAGAGTGACATGAAAAGCAGCTTTACAGAGATAATAGGAAATACCGTACTGTTACCGTAACAGATTGTTTAGGCTTTACAGCAGCTCTAGGATAAAGTTATTGTCCAGCTAAAGTTAGTTTTGATTGATCGATTCACTAACTTAGCGGCCGCAAACACAACACCGTTCTAACAGGAAAATCCTTAATGCCCATCTGCACAAAACAGTGCCTGGTGTCTCGAGAACGCACTCCCTGAAATAAGTTCGAAGGTGCAAATGATTATCCGTTATCTCTAAGCAAAACTTAACAACGCAAACCCGTGGAAACGCAGACGTCGCGCACATGCGCATTACGTGTTCAGCCCAAAGGTAAGTGCATTTGAATATATATATATATATATATATATATATATATATATATATATATATATATGTATGTACGCGTGGAGTCCTTCTTTACAAATCAACCCTCAATAAACTACTTGTCTGGCCTTAAAAATGTATAATACAGAAATTGTTGTCGCGTCTGCGTAGCTACACGAACCGGAATTATCCCGACAACATTTTATCTGTACTGAGGTAAAGGGAAGGGAAGGAGGCCTTCACAGGGGAGGGACTGGTTTGACACTTCAGGACTGTGTCGTCATCGTGTCCAGGCGCAGGTCCTTCATCAGATCAGAGAAAAGACGGATGCGACAGCTTCAACAACTCTTCCTCTTCTCATGGACTCACTCCCTTTGTTGTGTGTTCCCGGGGGCAGGGCTTATGTAAATTTAAGAGTTGTCATGTCACTAACCCTGGAGGAAGCTTGTGTAGTCCCTACCAGCCGTTTGTTGTAGTCCTTAAAAAGCGAACTTTGCAGATGTTGTTTATGCTCAAACAGCAACATTACACACTAACTAAAGTTAGAAAAGTGAAATCATAATCTTTAAGAGAGAATACTGATCCAAATAATTCCTTCTAAAGGATTTTGTAATACTTGAGTGATTACTAGTGAGTTGGGAATGTTAATATTGCTAGAATGTTAATATTGCATTACTCATTTGTTCCTGTTTAGTTATTCATTAATGATGATTAAGTATTTATGTAAAGACATGAGAAAATTAACATGAAACAAAATCTAAAACAGACATAACTTTTACAGCTGGTTGCAGCAAGGATGAATTGAGGCTGGATCTACTCGCAGCAGTAACAACTTAAATAAAGAATAAATAATACTCAAGAGCACAGGAGAATCCAAGGATAAACAGCAAAACCACCATAATATCGACGAGAAAGGACAAACACAAACTGAAAAGGAGGGCTTTAAAAACACAGGTTAACTGAGGAGGAAAACAAGGCACTAATCAATCAACTAATGAATCACTATGATAACAAATGCAAACACACTTAAGGCAGTTTACATGTAAAACGATGTACGAAAGGTTTTTCCTTTGTGTTTTTTTGTGAACAGAACACAACGTTGTCAAAACGATCCCGTTCACACAGATCCGCTTAAAAGATAAAAAATTCTGAATTCTGCTGCCAGGCCACTATTTGGCAATGTCACTCTGTAAAGAAACATATGCACCTATAGACATGCATATGACGCCACTGTTTTCACAAATTCACGTTTTTATTGTTTACACAGAGACAATAGTTGGTACCGGTTTCAAAAGCTGACACTTTGAAACCCGTTTGCAAAAGTTTGGGCGGTGGAAGTTTTCAGGCCCCCAAAACGTCGTTGTCGTGTAAATAAACAGCCAAAACGCATAAAAGGGTTCATCCGCCGCTGCCGAGGTGGGTCCAGCAGGAGGGGAGGGTGCATCGCTGGACATGCGCCGGGCCCTTCTCACAGTGCGGACCAGGGGAATCCGACTGTTTAATTAAAAGCATCGCAAAGGCAGGTGTTGATGCGATGTGATTTCTGCCCAGTGCTGTGAATGTCAAAGTGAAGAAATTCAATAAAGTGCGTGTAAACAGCGGGTGTAACTATGACTCTCTTAACGGACACTGAAAATAGGTAGGACATATCCGAGCAGCCGAGTTGAGGAGGACTCCCCATGGCAGCTAATGTCAAACATCCCCGATTGTCAAGGAATGTTGATCCCTGGGAAGATTGGAGGAAGGGAATGCTAGAAAAGGCACTGTTACTCCTGGAAGAACCGCAATTGGTGGCGGTGGAACTTAATTCCCTGATACTGGACAATTCAACAGGTCAGATGACCAAGAAAGAGGGGCTGGAGACTCTGGAAGACCATGTGTCAAGACTTTTTCCAACAAAGTGGATGCCTACCCCACCCAGAAGGTCAACTTATCCAAACCTAAAATCAAATAAACACTGCTGAAGATCTCAATACGCACACATCCAGCGGCTATATTGGCTCTATAGGAAAGATGCGGCCAGTACCATTCTGGAAGGTCGCTGGAGGGAGGCGTTTTTGAGATCAGACAAGGGAGTGGATGGGCTCGAGGAGTCCTGGATTAGCACGTATGTCACCCCTGGCGTTTCCAGCATCAAGGCATCGGAAGGTGTTGTAGAGGAGAAATGGTAGGTGATGACACCCATTACATCAAAAGAGGTGACCGAATTCTCCCGGTTCTCTAAAATGCTATGACCAGGAATGGTGAGAGAACATTGTTCTTGGAACGTTTTTCATCTTCAATCCAAATTTGGGTCTTCAGCCGACAAAGTTTGAATCTCGTCTGGCTAGTGCGCTTCTCATAATGTTGACTCATTAGTCCAGTAGGCGGAGAGTAGGCGGTCTTTTGTGACTGTTCGAACACATTTGACCACATGAGCGTTTACACCTTGGGAAGTAGTTGAAAGTGGACAAGTGTTACGATTTCCTGATTGGTCTAGGTGAGGAAAGCAACAGCAACAGCAACAGCAAACATAAATAAACAAATAAATAAATAAATTGGATGGTGGTGAAATGATTGTGCAACAGTGATTTGTAGATAAAAACTATACTTTCTTTCATGAAATATTATGTGGTTATTTGGGTTGTCTCCAGACCCAAAATTGTTTCACAACAACCCAAATAACCACATGATATTTCATGAAAGAAAGTAGTTTTTATTTACAAATCAAGCAAAAGAAAAAGAGGGGTATCAGATTCAGAAAGGGGGGTATTGACAAAATATCAAACATAATCAGTCTAACTCCTTAGAAAGAAAGAAAACAAGAGTACAGCAAAATAAGCTAACTTCCTTGCTAACATAAAAAGTCCAATTCAAAATAGATGGCACCCACCTCCCTACTAACCCCACAAATAAATAAATACATGATTCACTAGCAAACTTCAAGTGAACCAAAAGCAAAACAGATGAATTAAACCATACAATGAATGATCATAGAAGTTAATACTCCCTTTTGCCTTTTAAGTCTCAGTCATAGTGTAATCAAAGAGACTAAAGAGAGAAACTCTACTTCAATAAGTAGAACACAAATGAGGTAAAGATACACAACACCACCAACTACTGCTTCAACACAACAACAAGTCTGGGGTTGAAGATGAGACCTCAAAGCTGTTGCACACAGTCAAGCCACCACCGACACAGCTCTGATGATGGTTGCAGTTTAAATACTCTCCTCCCATCATCCAATCACAGCAGGGCATCAGGTGGAAACTATTTTCGCCTACGAAGAGAGACAGGGAGAGAGAGAAACAGAGCACAGCTTGGGCACAAACAAACAAAACCTTACGGCTCTGAGCGTAACACAAGCTCAAAATTTTTACGACCCTGTACACCTGTATTTAGCGTCATCCACTTGTGAACAGATTGATGAAAACACTTCTTAATACCGGTGGCCTGTTGCACGAAGCTAGCTGAACAAACACAGAGTAGGTTTAGAGTTGACAAATCCAGATAAATCCAACCTGGTTTAGATCAGGTTCAGTGGTCTCTGTCAACTGTTTTGATCCAGAGTGTGCGATTAACTCTGAAGAACGTGTTGCTCCTTAAAGTGTGACATCATTAGCGAACAGCCAATCACACAGAACATAAACTTCTGATTCACTTCTCTTCTGAAGATTATGAGATCATTTTGAAAAGGCAGGAATTAACACTGCTTAAAAAATTTGAGAAGGCAGCTAAAAGAAAATATCAATGCAGGTGAATCAAATTATAATAAATTTAAAAAAAAGTTTAATATTACTTGTCAATTATTAAGCTATATTAATTATATGAATATATTATATGAATTGAAAGTAATTATAATTTATATAACATAAATATAATGAATAATTAGCTGCAAAAGATGAGCAATTTTGTCTCTAAAGTTTTTTCACTATAAACTGCTTTAATTTGGAGCGAGAGGTGGTGGCTTTTTTCTTGCATCAGATACAGATACTGATTGGTCCAGTTTGGATCTCCGATCTCACAGAATATAACCTGCTCCAGAGAAGCTTAGTCAAGTGCATGATGTCAAAACCAATCCACCTTCTTGAGCCCGAAAAAACAGAGTTTGCTCAAACTAAGCTCGAACTTACCTGGGTTGCAGGTGAAACCAGCTTTGTGCAACAGGCCACATGTGTAAACAGGGCCTGAGATTGCTCTGCTCTTGACTCCACCAAAATCATCCTGTCGTCATTTCAAAATCTGTTTATTAATATTCTTGCTGTATTATGTGGCCTCTCCTTCTCAATAAAACACATTCCTTACAGTTGGATAACATATTTCTTATCTTGGCCACTCTCACCTACGAGCCCTTACTTTTGATAAGTTGATAAGGCAGCCTTGACGTTGACAAATCCAATTCAACAATAACAATCACTCAATAGCAATCCACAATGTCACACATATTAACTCGTTCACATGGCAATAGGATGTGCTGAAAATCTTCCCCTCCACCATAGGGCCAATTTGCAACACACTATGTCTAAATTTGATAAAGCTTCAGAAGAACTATATAGCACATGTGTCACGGGCTGGTTGCAGCAGAGACGAAACTGGATCTTAGTGAAGCAGTCTTTATTGAAAACAAAAATCTGAAATACTTCTCAGAAATACCAAAAACACGAACAGAACAACCGGTAAATAGCAGCGACGACAGACAACTGAACAGGACTAAACACAGGGCTTAAATACTCTGAAAACGTAGGGAGAAACTAACTAGGCACACCTTAACTATGGACTCTAATTGAATCTGTAACCAAGGAGACAAACTGAAACACAATGAAAACTAAGGGTACGTTTACACGACAACTATATGCTTAAAACGGATACGTTTTTCCTTTGAGTTTTCCACGTACAGACGACACCATTGTCAAAACGATCCCCATTCACACGGATCCGCGAAACGACTAAAAACACTGCATTCTGCTGCCAGGCCATTAGATGGCGATGAAACACTATAGATTGAACAAGTAAAACGCATGCACATCATGTCATCGTCTTCAGAGATTCACGTTTTTGGTGTTTACACGGAGACCGTTTTCAAAAACTTGCACTTTGAAACCCGTTTTCAAAAGTTTGTATTTTCAGGCACTTATAACGCTGATGTCATGTAAACGAACAGTCAAAACGCATAAAAGGTTTTACATTTTATGTTGAAAACAGTGGTGTGTAAAGAGCCCCTAATGAAAATTTTTATTTCCATTGGAATCTACATTGTTTTGGAATGACTGTCACAAAGACACTGAGCTGTGTCTTGTGTTTTTGTGTTGCACCCTTTTTGTCGCCATAGTTACCCTCATAAGTTCCCATGACAACAAATCACCAACACCTGTCCCTCATCCAGTGGCGCAAAAAGTGGGTATGCGCCAAGAAACATTAACAAAGCCGTTTTCATCATGTTAGGCACAAGATTAATAATGAATGTGTACATATTGAGAATTAATATAATACAATTTGTAGCCTTCAGTAAATAAAAAAACAGCTTTAGGAGGGGAAGAGACAGGGCAAGATGAGGAGACTGAGAGAAATGAGGAGAGAGCAGGTATTGACAAATAATCTACTGCCCGCTAACATGGTTTTAAAGCTATTTCTTATCCTTTTTTTGTCCTTCAAACATCTTGAAATGCACATATCAGAGAAATAAAAAAATAACTCCCTAACAACCTCAAATTTAGGACCTCTTTGATTTTAAAGCCCTGTCTACAACCCTGTATTAGGCATAAGATCAATAATGAATGTGTACATATTGTGAATGAATTTAATAAACTTAGTTACTTAGCTTTCCTAGTAGCTTTCAGTAAATGAATGCGTCTGAGAAAATGATTCATAAATCAGTTGACCCTATGTTTACTTTCTTCACTGACAGACAAACGTGAAAAGCCTATATCAGCCTATATCAGTCAAAGCTCAGCTTTAGGAGGGGAAGAGACAGGGCAAGAGAAAAACAAAGAGGAAAAAGAGTGTGATGCTGAAGAGGAGAGAAAAATAATCAGCTGCCCACTGACATGTTTTTAAAGCTATTGTTATCAAATTCTTTTGCCTTTCAAAACATCTTACAATGCATATACACTCACCTAAAGGATTATTAGGAACACCTGTTCAATTTCTCATTAATGCAATTATCTAATCAACCAATCACATGGCAGTTGCTTCAATGCATTTAGGGGTGTGGTCCTGGTCAAGACAATCTCCTGAACTCCAAACTGAATGTCAGAATGGGAAAGAAAGGTGATTTAAGCAATTTTGAGCATGGCATGGTTGTTGGTGCCAGACGGGCCGGTCTGAGTATTTCAGTTACTGGGATTTTCACGCACAACCATTTCTAGGGTTTACAAAGAATGGTGTGAAAAGGGAAAAACATCCAGTATGCGGCAGTCCTGTGGGCGAAAATGCCTTGTTGATGCTAGAGGTCAGAGGAGAATGGGCCGACTGATTCAAGCTGATAGAAGAGCAACTTTGACTGAAATAACCACTCGTTACAACCGAGGTATGCAGCAAAGCATTTGTGAAGCCACAACACGCACAACCTTGAGGCGGATGGGCTACAACAGCAGAAGACCCCACCGGGTACCACTCATCTCCACTACAAATAGGAAAAAGAGGCTACAATTTGCACGAGCTCACCAAAATTGGACAGTTGAAGACTGGAAAAATGTTGCCTGGTCTGATGAGTCTCGATTTCTGTTGAGTCATTCAGATGGTAGAGTCAGAATTTGGCGTAAACAGAATGAGAACATGGATCCATCATGTCTTGTTACCACTGTGCAGGCTGGTGGTGGTGGTGTAATGGTGTGGGGGATGTTTTCTTGGCACACTTTAGGCCCCTTAGTGCCAATTGGGCATCGTTTAAATGCCACGGCCTACCTGAGCATTGTTTCTGACCATGTCCATCCCTTTATGACCACCATGTAGCCATCCTCTGATGGCTACTTCCAGCAGGATAATGCACCATGTCACAAAGCTCGAATCATTTCAAATTGGTTTCTTGAACATGACAATGAGTTCACTGTACTAAAATGGCCCCCACAGTCACCAGATCTCAACCCAATAGAGCATCTTTGGGATGTGGTGGAACGGGAGCTTCGTGCCCTGGATGTGCATCCCACAAATCTTCATCAACTGCAAAATGCTATCCTATCAATATGGGCCAACATTTCTAAAGAATGCTTTCAGCACCTTGTTGAATCAATGCCATGTAGAATTAAGGCAGTTCTGAAGGCGAAAGGGGGTCAAACACAGTATTAGTATGGTGTTCCTAATAATCCTTTAGGTGAGTGTATGTAGATCAGAGAAATCAAAATTTTCCCCGATAATACCCCGAATCCCCCTAACTAGCCTACCTCACATTCGGGACCTCAGTGATAATAAAACCCTGCAATATGTATGTTAATGACAGTAGTTAATAGTGAGCATTAGACCCTAAACTAAAGTGTTACCTTTTTTTTTAAATCATACCCTCATTGGGGGCTGAGCCCCCCTAAAATGAAAATCCTAGAATCGCCCCTGGTTATTGGTCATATTTTTCACGTCTTCTGTTTTTATCATTCTTTTTTTATACAAAACTATGTAACTTATTTTGATTTAAAGGGGTGTTTGTCTTTTCTGCTCCCTCTAGTGACACCAAACAGAATAACAAAAATATAGATTTTGAGAAGAAAATTCCAGAGCTTTCAAATAATAATGTTAAGGGGGGTTGTGCCCCTGCCCTCATCAGCCCCTTGTTAACCTGTCTATTTAAACCCCTATTATTCAGTCATTTGTTGGTCATTGCTCTTGTATGCGTGTTCTTGTTGTTCCCTGCATTCTGTGTGGATTATTCTCTTGTTCTTGGATAGGATTATCTGTGTTTGTGTTTCTCAAATATTTGGTGTTTGGATCTGGATTCTCTCTCTGCCTCGTCTCTGCTCACATGTTACAATGACAAGGATGAGTCAATAGTGACATAATGTTAATTTTCAGATTAACTATTGTTTTAACTTTCTCAGGAAATAGAAGCTTTATAGTTTATGTTTTTTGAATACAGAAAGCAAGATTAAAAAAAGTGTCATTCAAAGTAATATGAATGAAATAAAAGACAACCAAATTAAAATGACAAAATACTCTGTAATGTTTGTTTTAATGTTGGATTTGAAGCACTTCCAGTACAGTAAAATGTGTTATCTGTCCTTTTAATGTTTCATTCTGGAGGTAATTTGCATTTTAATTTGAGTTTGAACCTGCGCTTAATGGAATTTAATTTAAAGACGCTTTAAAGATTATCCAGCCTAGTCCGAGACATGCAAATACAGTTTCACACAATTGATAGATGTGTTCACCCTCAAATACATTACTGACCGCAATGCTAACGATAAACCAAAATAATAACAATCTCTTCTTTAAAATGCATTGTTACTACGAGAACTTTGAGGACATTCTCAATGAGAGAATACATGCATCTTGAAATCCTTTAATGGGTCTGTAAACTGCACTTTCACAAAAATAAAAGACAAACCGCTTTCTATCCATCATCAATTGCTAGCGCTCAGCTATAAGGAAATACATTTTTCACAATGTAGATTGTGTTGCTGTGGATTTGGAAAGCCATATCTGTGAAATAGGAAGTGGCCTCGTCAAGCGTTTCACTGTTTACAGCGGCTCTGAAATCCACATTTGAGTCAATATTGGGTTAGGCTGGGAGGGAGACGGCGCTCTGATGCATGAAGAGACTGCTGTCCTCCCACAGATGCTGAAGATGAAGTTTCCTATTCCATAATTAGAGATGAGAGACTCAGGTTGTAAACAACATGTAGGCCAACGCTACGCTTTCTCCTCAGCTTGAGAGTATAGTGCTGTAAAATGAACTCTGAACGCCAGGGTTTATACAGCCTGTGTGCCCTTTTGTCGTCATCGTGCGTTTGTGTGTTTTACTGCATGCTATTTTGTACGTAATTTGACAAACACATTTTGCTAAGCCCCAGAAAAACGTTACATTTATATTACAGGCGTTGCTCTTTCAGAGCTCGGGAGGCTTAATGGAATCCTGTTTTGTTCAAGTATTATTTTAGTGTCAGATGTTTTTCTTCCAAAAATTAGTTTGGAGAAATAAAAGACAACAAAAATGGGATCTCTTCTGAAACCCTAAAAAAGACGTGTGTGAGACTACTGTGGCCTTTTTCAGGACAAAAGTCTGGAGTTTGGTGAAGAATAGTTTTGTCATAATTCATTCAATCCCAATCTGGTTTTTGGACCCTATTGACTTTCATTGAATGGCAAAAATACATTTGAAAGATAAAAATAAAAATAAAGAAAGAAATCTGTCCCTTTAAGAGCTATGCTGGAGAGGAAGATTTGCAGTGGATGATGACTTTTTCATTCTGATTCTCACACACAACCATCACATGGCTTCAGGAAATGAGCTTTTATAATACTTTTATGATTACTTTTGTCCTTTTTGGAACATAACAGCCCCCTCCCTGTATGCTTTCATTGTATGTGCGAACATTCTGCTCAACCTCTTTTGTGAGGCAGGCAGAACGGGTTTGTAGTGACACAAAATGAGTGAACGAAAATGTACTTTTTTTGGTGAATTATTCCTTTAAATAAAGAGTAAATTGAGACTTTGGCTGTCTCTCTGCTGTCATATTAAAGATATGCTGTTTGTCATTCTCTTTCCTACAGACACATTTCTCAACAGCAGTAGTTGTTATGTAGGCTCTATAATATGAGCCTCACCCTGTGGTCTGTTCCTACACACTGCAGTGTGGGTGACTCATCAGAAAGAGGACAGCAGATCCAGAACGCAGAAGGATACAAGGAAGGGTCTGCAGCACATTGAACCAATTAACTCCACACCACTGGCAGGGCTGACCTTTGGAGGCGTTTCACACTGATGTAATTGACGCTGCAAAGGCTGTTGCGTTGGGGATGATAAAATACTGCCGTATTACCATAGAGCAAAATATAATTTGTGCTGTTATGTCAATAACAGCTTACAACATAATTCAGTTCTTTATTTTCTTGTTTATTTTTTTTTACAACCGCCCTGTCAGAAGGCTGCAGTTCTGTAACATTTATTCCATGCTTGGCAGTGCAGAACCTGTCCAGACTCTAAAAACCATGTAAAAGGAGTTCAAAATCAATTCGGAAACATAAAAGTAGGCCAACGCAGACAGAAATGTGTGCTGACTGCTTTACCACTTTGGGATGATCACTGCATCAGTGTGAACTGGAGCCAATAAATGTTCACATGAACTTATAGCAGAAGGAGACTTAATGAACGGACACATAAAACAGTTCAAATGAATGGAGACGATGCAAGAAGTCTATTGTTTTTTGGCTGGCGGTATCAGGAAATGTTGATTTAATTTGTGTTTTAAGACACATTCAAGTAAGAAAGTCAGGAAAGTTATTGTTGCAATATCGCATTACTCCCTTAAAAGTATTTTTTTAAAGTTATTGTGTGACTTAGTAACTTTTTACTAAGACAACGCTATTATTAGCATTTCTCCCGCTGCGTCTTCGAGTTGCCTGAGGCGGCACATTTTTTTCCGACACCTCGGTGAGTGTTGTTCTGTGTCTATTCATTTACGATAGATTTTGAATGATATTTGTTTACATATGCATTCATTTTGTACTGTTTGTTAGCCTGGCTAACGTCAGACCAAGTCTCATTGAGACTTGGTCTGGGAACTACGTGCGCATTTTCTCGTATTTGAGGCGTGGTTTACGAATGCCCAGAGCCGTTTATTGGGCGCTATGAATGTCTATCAAATGCGCCTGTATGTAGCTCATAGCCAATCGCTTCAATTATACCAGATGACGTATGTAGAGTGAGAGAAATTCGACGAGGAAAAAGACGATGGGTCAAAGATTTATTTGTACACGATGGCGTTTAGCGAATATTACCGTTTGTGCAAGATAAACATGAGGGTAGAAGGTAACGTCGAGTCTGATATAAACAAACTGCTTCGGTGTCGTCATCATCTTGCTGCTCCCTCCCCGTTCTGTGATTGGTTCCCTTTTTCAGGGGAAAAATTGTCCCATGGTGTCCAGACTGCCATAGCAGCGTGAATAGAATCGCGCTGCGAGCAAGGCAGTATGGGGAAACCCAGGCTAACTGTTTGTATTATTCATACTAAAAAGTTTTAAAAGAAGCCATACTGATGAAATTGTATTGTCACTGTTAATGGTTGTGGTTCTGCCCATTTAAAGGGATACTCCACTTTTTTTGGAAATAGGCTCATTTTACATCTCCCCCAGAGTTAAACAGTTGAGTTTTACCGTTTTGGAATCCATTCAGCCGATCTCCGGGTCTGGCGGTACCACTTTTAGCATAGCTTAGCATAATGAATTGAACCGGACAAGACCATTAGCATCTTTCTCCAAAAAATAAACAAAGAGTTTCGATATTTTTTCCTATTTAAAACTCGACTCTTCTGTAGTTACATCGTGTACTAAGACCGACGGAAAATGAAAATGCTTGGGCACAGTTTGAAACACCAGATAGACTGACAGATTTTAAGACAGATTATAATTTTTCTTACCAGTTTTCTTTCTCATTGTTTCTCAGAATTCTCTCTAGACTGTCACAGCTCTATCTGGTGTTCATCACTGCATCGACTGCAACTGAACGTGGAACAAAAGGTGAAGGATAAAAGATGAGATAAATGTAAATGAGAAAAGATTGGATATCAATTCTCTGTTCAACTCTCTATCCACAGACACAAACATCCTCAAGGTTTGGGATTGAGATTGAAAATGGAAAGGTGCCATGTACCACCGGAGTCATTTAAACATCTTCATTTCAGGACTATGTTGGGATAGCACTGCATTTAACTGTGCTGTCGCTTCACACATATTGGACTGTCTCTCTAGACAGTACTGCAAGAAACTTGTACATCACTGGCTGTGAGGCAGTGAGCTGTGAGAAAACTTTGGGCCGAGTTTTGAAAATTACAAAGAAAAAGGCATCAGAAAAAAATCCCAAGACTGAATAATAAAGGAAACATTACCCTAACTGCACGATGAAATAAATCTACATGTGCTGAATATATATGCTGTAAAAATGTTTTATGTAGGCCTGTTATATCATACTATTTGTTCATCAAACAAACCTTTCGTAATACCTTTCAAAATGTCTTTTGTAATACCTTTCAAAAAAAAAAACTGAAAACTTCTACAGCTGAAAATTTGTGTGGAATAACTTGTCACAGTTTCTGAGACAATCACGTCTGCCTCTTTAAATTGCTGGTGAGAGGTGATTGGTCATTGGTCATTGAGTTGAAGCAGAAAAATCCCATGAGAGACTTGGATTTTCAAGGCAAATCAGGTTTTGTAAAATATTCACCCCCTGCTGTGGCGTCCTCTATACACCGGTCATCAGAAGAAGGCTCTGCACTGGAGGGAAGTATGCAGAAGCTGATCAGAGTGCACACTGCTTCATTATGAGATACCTTCTGGATAAGTTTGTGCTCACTGGCAATTCAAGATGGATTTCAGCATTACTGGTTATAATACAAATGTGTGGCTTACCAAATTGGATATATTGGTTTTTTTTCCTCTAAATGTGCCTCATAATGGACTTTGCTGCGTGTTATTCTGTGATTTGCTGCACATATATATCAGAAGTGTTAATTTGCTGATGCTGCTGAAGCTTTGCCTGTTAATGAATGGAATATGGGGAGTGTTTGTTTACTTTATAATTCAGTTGTGAAAATAGCTGTGTGCACTTCAAAGTTGAATACTCAGGAAAAATAGATAAAAACAGAGAACAGAAAAGATCTATAATTGGAATCTGTGGACTTCAGAAACCTTTGCTGACGCTCAGCAGCCTCTTCTTACTTTGGCTAATGGAAATGATCTAATAGGACACATTTACTCCAGTCTGTGAATGCCTTTCATCCCAGGAAATAAACATTAATATATAGGGAAGATCCAAGAATTCCTAGGCAAATAATAATAATAATAAAAAAAAAAACTTCTGCCGCTTGAGTTGGTGCCAGCATATTTGTTTGGCCGCACAATGGAAAACAAGGTTTGTTTGAGAAACCTCTTTGGAAATGGTCAAAAATGAACTTGAGCCAACAGCTCTCACAAGTCCTGAATGTGCGCAGTGAACTCGTGTCCCGTGTCTTTTGCTGCGTCTCACTCATGAAATGGCATTCTAAAACCGAGGCACCCAAGTTAAATTAGTTCAACTCACGTCTAAACGTTGCTTTTTTCTCATTCCACTGACCACGTCTCTCTTTTTCAAAAGCATTTCTGAGTGAACAACCGCTTAAGACTAGGAACAAATTGCTCAAAATGAAATAATTAATAAAACAACAATTAAAAGCACCAGTTAATTCTAAAATAAATAAATAATTATTAATTAAATAAATAAATGTATCTATTTATTTAGTCAAATTCCATGAAAACACAACATTTATTGTTTAATATATGTCACAATATCCTCTATCACACACTATTACTGTGTTTAAATTTCATTTTTCATAATAGCATGCTGAATTTACGAATGACGCCTATATGTGACGAATCAAGTATTTCCAAAGCACAATTTTCCCAAAGATATTTTTTTTCATAATAACAGAGGACATTTCACAAATGCCAATCAGCAGGCAGTGGGAGGTGCTTAATTCATACATTTAAATGTAAGTACATAGTTAAAGACAGCTAATTTAAAGTGGGACCGTGGGAAAGATTTAGGTTGAAAATAATTTATAGATAAAGATTCATATCGGCCACCTCAAAGTAGTTTAAACAGGGAGCTGCTAGAGTCAACACATAATGCTGCAATGCCCCAGTGAGCAGCCAGAGACGACAGTGGCACGACACGAAAGACTCTATTCTGGTGGTATAAGGAGAAGAGAAAACCCAGTCTACACCGGGGGAAGCCCATCCTCCCCATGCTAAGCAATTTACACAATGTCAACTCATATCAACTCAATGCTAACTCAGACATTAACAAGTGTCTTTTAGGCTTGTTTATAATGTACTGGCGTGGTACTGTAGATGTAGAATAATTTCTGATTAACCATTAGCCATTCCTTTTATTAGATTTTTCACTGAAGGGTGAAGGGCTTTGAGCTGAGGTCATTCTTGTGATGCCATCTGTCAGTGAGTATTGCCAGGATGTAATTTTCCACCTGCGTCAAAGCAATTAGTCACATGACATTTACGGATTGTTTCAAAAGTTTATTTGGCCTTGAGGAAAGATGGCAGAACGCAGGTCAAGTATTACCAGAGGGTCATGCGCCAGCCAAGCAACTGCCATTCATATGAATGGGAAAGCAACATTTCTAGTTTTACTGTCTCTATTGTTCATTTCAGCTGGAAACTGGAGTGAATTGTATGTATAGGTAAGTTTTGGATAGAAACATGTTTTTACAGTGAGCCTAGGAAACACTTAAAATGTTAAATCTTCACTTCATAAAAAGGCATACAAATTATATATGAATGCCTATTTTAATGAGATCTAATTTGTGTTAATGCTCTTGTATTAGATCCAAACACATTAAATTACACCTAAATTGATTAACTTGTCAAATGTATTGTTATTGAACAAACATTTTCAAGATCCCTGACCATAGACCTTTTTGTCTTTAACTTCTCCGACATCTTTCAAGCTACATTTACCAAACTTGGTACAGTCCTTCGACCGGTTCTGTGAACTCTGACTTTTCTAATTGATTAGACTTGCCTGTAGCGGCCAATCAAAAATCCAATAGACGGCCATTGAAAATTTGAACTCTGTTTGCCCCTTCAATACTGATTGTGAGTCTCGTTTATTTGTTAGAAACAACTCGCATGCATCAGTCTCTAGAACATTTAACCTTATGCATATGAATGACCTTCACTAATTATGTTAATTTTACAGCAAACTGGCATCTGACAAACCGCCTTCTCACCATGCTTTACCGCTCTGGTATGAGAAGAGAACGCTGCATAAACCCACCTTGTCGGCATAGCAATGAAGTCAAAGTGATTGGAGCATTGCAGAAGAATAAACAATGACTCAGAGGCAGCGCTTTACAGTTAAACTTCAGAGACTTTCCTTCCTCCGGTAGCAGAAGCTGGGGTTCCAAGGGTTGAATATTTCACTGTTAGTCTACTTAATGATTAACTATTCTACATAATGATAAACAGAAACATACAGTAAGTCCTCCATGTTAAGCACTTCAGTCTAGAAATATTGGCCTTGCATGCTGTTTTCTGCGCTTCCATTTGAAATCTGTCCTGCAGCTATTTTCTCCCTGCTGCACTGTAGGTGCCCTCAAAGTGATGGAAAGCACCCAGCAATGTTAACATTACAGTGAATATGTGATTCTAACAGTGGTATGTAAACACACAAGGAGGGTAAAATATGCGTGAGAGCCCCGGGGTACATCAGTCAAAGAGGGTTAATGCTGTCGTGTTGATTTGACTTGGCTATTTTTTGCAAAGATGGTATTCTGAGATAAAGTGATGTTAAAGGGCAGAACTGCCCTCAACATACACAGAGGCAAGCGATTATTTGCTTCAGATGAAATATGAAGAGGAACGCTTCTGAAAAATTCACAATGTTGTATTTATAATGGAACGGCGATGAGGCCTACCGCAAGTTAAAGCATGACAAACAATATTGTTTGCAATCACTGAAACAGCACCACTTGAACCACTGAAATTAGGTTTGTGTTTGTACACATACGTGCGGAGTCAACATACAGCAATGATTTGGAAAATTGATCCTGCAGATGTGAAAATTGAAGCAGTTATTTGTATTTCTGTTGTAATAAATATGTGCTATTACTCAACATTGCCTACTGCTGAAATGTAAAAAAAAAAATCAATTGAAATCAAAGATGCATGGCTTTCAATCCATGTCGTCTAGCTTTAAGGCCTTGCCGTAGTACTAAAATTGTTTGTCGTACAAATGTAACAAAAACATCTTTAAAAATGAAACACTGACTTTTTTATTTCTATGACCTCCCATAGACCCAACAATAGCATTAGCACGTCCTGTTGATGGTGTAATGTGTCCATGTTGACATCTGCCGGATTTATTTCACTTCTACCATTGTGATATATGAAGAAAAAAACATCATAGAGTTTGATTTGGGCAGACATGATCCTATCCGAACTATACTGTGATCCATCTTGTGACCCAGAACCTCTGTGCTATAAAAGTACTCTTCCTGTTGAATTGACCAAAATATTGATAACACCATTTCTATGATCAGACATACCTTTGTGAAAAAGAAGTGAGCTTATCTTTGCGAATCTTAAAAGAACGTACCTACAGATAATAGAATATTAGTGAAATAAAATGACTTAAAGAGAGTATACTTTCATGACTGTTAACACACTTAAATACACTTTTAAAGTATACTTTAAAAGCACACTTTGAATTAAGTGGCCTTAACTACTATGTTCTTAACAGTTTGATTCAATGTGCTTATGTACGCATAAATGTTGGTGCATTGTAATTCATTTCAAAGTAGTTGCATTTAATTATCATGTTACCCCTAACCTTTACCCCAAAACCAAACCCCTCTAACCCCTATAATCCTAAAACTCATTAGTAGTAAATATGGGATTCTTCCAGAACAATAAACACTAAATACATAGTCTAGTTGGTATTAATCATCCTCTCCTCACATTCTGTAACAAATCCTTCCCTTGTGGTTTAAAATGACCCGAAGCCCTTCAATTTTTGTTTTTATTTTTTTTGTCCAGAAAGCTTATATCATTTCATTTTTATAATTATTTTTAAATATTTTGTAATGCAGTTTTTTATGTACCTTTAAATTACTAGATTTTTGGTAAAGTTTTAGCATTTGTAGGTTTAATTTAGAGCATTTCGATTGCTTTTTTTTATGCACATATAGTTTAGGCCATCTAATGCAAAGTTTGACTTGGTGCACTTTGTAATAATGTCAAATTAAAAGTTTGGCTTTAAAGTACATTTTAAATCATTATGTTTTAATTAACTTTTGTCATGCTTTTAAGATGTATATTTTATGTATACAGTGATAGGCGTTGTATTCCTATAGGTAGACGTGGATCAGCTGAGAGTCACTGATGCGAGCTTGACTAACGTGACCTGCCAGAACTGACGCTACGCTTGATTTTCTGATGTTCCAATACCTCTGTATTCTCTGCTAAACTTTTTATTGCCATAATTCGTTTTTTTTTTTTTTTACCAGGTCTGTAGTTGTAAGGCATAGGTGAACAGTTCAACCGTTTCTCTTGAAGGAGAGTCGACAGGATTGTCCGATATAATGGTCCGTCAGGCAGAGCAGCACAAGGAGCAAATGGATCTTGGCTTTGGTCACTCAAACGGAACATCTAGATATCTGTGCCTGCTGGAGCTGCCTTCACAGCGAGGAGAGTTCAGGCGAAGGTGAAGACATACTTGACTTCAGTACTTCAGTACCCTACATAGCACTACATGCGATTCGCATGTTCAAACCATACCAGTGCAATAAAAAAAAAAAAATGTTTGTGCATTAATCCATCTAAACCGTTCAAAATCATATTCATCAGCCATTTTGAAACAAGTCAGCTGTATTGAAACATGCGATTCGCATGTTCAAACCATACCAGTGCAATAAAAAAAAAAAAATGTTTGTGCATTAATCCATCTAAACCGTTCAAAATCATATTCATCAGCCATTTTGAAACAAGTCAGCTGTATGCTAAGACACAAAGAACCTTTTTAGAGGCAGAATGTCAAATAGATAAAATATGGCCTATATATATTTATCGTTGTTCTAGAGCAATTATGGGTTACACCTTATTTTTGTTACAGTGTAATTATTCATTTAAGAATTTAGTAATATTAATTAAAGGCACATTATGTAACGGTTTTGTTCAAAATTACGGTTTTCGGGACAGTTTGCATGGAGAAAAAGCGTACATACCCCACTCGCCCGTGTGTCTCATCATATCCGTAAATATCCGGGTGGGTGGTCGGTCTGCTGGAGAAAAGCCAGTGGCCATATCACCCTGTAGCCCAAGACTGGTTGCCCGCTAAAGCTAAGCAGGACTGAACCTGGTTAGTACCTGGATGGGAGACTCCTATGAAAACTAGGTTGCTGCTGGAAGAGGTGTTAGTGAGGCTAGTAGGGGGCGCTGCTCACCCTGTGCTCTGTGTGGGTCCTAACGCCCCAGTGTACGACTGTGAACAGTTGGATATCGATGGGGTACGAAACGAGATTATAGAAAAAGGATAGGCCGTTCCACTGGTTTAGAAATGTTAACCATAACCTGAGTTTTCAAATGGCCGACCAGGGATAGGAGTTTGTGTTTTGAACACTTTCATTTTTCAAGGAGAGTAGATGAGACGAGAATTATTCGGTCGATTTTCTCTTTGGGCAGGTATGCTTGGAATTTGACTAAATCCAAATTAATTCCTAGGAACTCGATGGATGTTGCAGGGCCCATGTTTTTTTCCTGTGCGATGGGAATTCCGAGCTCAGAAAAAACGTTTTGGACTGTGAGGATGTGCGCAGATGGGATGGCATTGGGAGGCGAGATAATAAAAAAATCATCTAGCAGGGGAATGAGGTGGGGAATGGCGTTGTTGTTCGACAAAATCTTGCAAACGGCTTCTGATAGCATGTCAAATATTTTAGGGCTGCTTTTGCATCCGAAAGTTAAATGCACTGCGAAATAGTATTTCCCGAGCCAGCGAACGCCGAATAGGTGCCATGAATCTGGATGGATAGGCATTACTTTTAAAGCACATGTAATGTAAATTTTGGCAAGCCAAGCGCCCAACCTGCGATTTTGATCAAGTCGATTGCCTGATCTATGTCGTGGTATTTAAGCGAAAATTCGTTGAGAGGGATCAAGCTGTTTATGCTTGAGAACGGGGAATTGTGCGGAGCTGACAGGTCGATTATTAGGCCTTTTTTTACCCGAGAATTTTCTTGTAGCCACTCCAATGGGGCTAATACGAAACAGGTTAAATGGAGGATTGTCAAACGGGCCGATCATGAAGCCTGACTCAACTTCTTTTTTGATTAGGTCTACAACTTCAGGTTCTATGAGGGTGGATTGAAGATTATTACATATGATGTTTTGGGAGAGCGGGCATTCTAGGCCGGGTTTAAAGCCGTTTTTTAGGCCTGACAGCAGATAATGAGTAAATTCACGTCCGGGTGATGAGCTTATTTTTTATTTTTTATTCACAGATTTGTACACTGGACATACTATGCAGGAATGGGCGCCGCCACAGAAGCTACAAACCTGCATGAACCGGCAGCGCCCTCTGTTACATTTACCAGAGTTAAAATGGTTACAGGGCTGTCTGCTTTCTTCGAAAGAGGAGACTTTCCTTTCGAAATCCTGCGACGGGAGCTGGAGGCCACTGAAAAGGAAAAGGGTTATGAACAGCGGGAGTATAGAACTAAGAGGCTGTGGGGAGGCTGCTGGACCCGGCTGCGGCAGCAGAAGCTGTGGTGGAGGGCTGGGCCTCGTCGAGAGGTGGGAGTGGACCTGCCATGGCGGAATCTGGGGCGCGGCCAAGGCTCGATGAAGGCCTGTTGCTGCGGCTCGATGGGCGAAGCGAGACGGATGTTGTGCGGGATGACGACGGTTGTGTCTGGGGAGGTGACTTGGGAGTTGGTGTGGACTTAGGAGAGAGGTTGGCTGACTGTAAGGTAACGTACAGATCATACAGTTCCGCTTTATTCATTTTTCGCGAAGCCTGCATGTCCGAATTACCCAGCGCTTGCCTCAATCCTGCTACGGTCCACTTCCCGATAGGTGGGATCGTCGGGGCGGCCGAGCGGTAGGAGAAGGCCGGGTAGGAAGATGAAAGTCTTGCCGGGGGTGGCGAAGACTGGCCTCGACGTCTTGGGCTGGTTGGGCAGGTGTGCGGCCGCATGAACCAGGTGCGATGTCCGGCATAGGAGGAACGGTCCTGGGTCCGGCGGAATGCAACAGCGGATCCCTGGGGATGTTTGTTTCTTCGTCAGATGAAGAGCTTTGGCGTTGCGACATGGGAGCAGAAACGGCGAGCCGAGATGCTGCTAAACTGAACTGAGGTGAGACTGCTGAATATATATTCACCTCTTATCGTTGATTGCTGAGTGCTCTCCACTCGTGTTAATTATCTGAACGTGCTCCTCCCGAACTTTGTTAATGAAAACATCAAGTACATGCAAGGACCATGTACCAAGGACCATGTACCAATGACACTGTAAATTAGTCTTAAAAAGTCTTACCCTAAAATTATCATTTAAATGGTATCTTCACAACATTATAATGTATGCTGTATTTTAAATGTATTAATTGATCCATAATTTAACTATGCAGTTTTCCAACAAAGTACCAGATGCAATGCTATTGTCAATATAATCACGGCAATAAGAGTGTTGTTAGGCAAGACACGGAGTAGCCTCTCGTAACGTATTGCTTAAAAAATAAATATAAAACTGCATTCATTTTTCATCTGTTCAGGAAGCATCAGCTCTGAGAAGCTGACATGACGCTGAGGGAGGGAAACATGGTGCATACTCATTTGATAAAGCATATGTCTTTTGCCAGTGTGTGTATGTGTGTAAAGACATGGGTCGTTTAACTCGCTTTCCTCTGAGGTGTTTGTTTTTTGAGGGTTGTAGGAAGCTTGAAACTGAATCAGCAGGGACTCTAGAACCTTTATCCATACCGTCTGCCTTTGACTGATTTTTAATTGTATTTATGAAACAAAGCCAGATTATAAATGCTGACAAAATAGTAGCCACCTGAATACATCATTTACTTCAGTTTCCTGTCTTATTTTTTCACGTGGGTAAAAATTTGGGCACATTATGTTATATGACACAATGGGGCCTATCATACATCCGGTGCAATGCAGCTCCAGGCACGACGCAAGTGTGTTTTGCTAGTTTCAGCCCTACGCAGTTTTCATTTTCACGTCCTGCGCCACGCTGTTTTAATAGCAAATGCATTTGCACCCATCTGTGCGCCCATGGGCGTGCTGGTCTGAAAACGAGGTGTGTTCTGGCGCATTGTTGGTGTGTTGCTATTTTGAGGAACTGAAATAGACTGCGCCATTGACCAACTGAAACCAGCGCAGTATTTATTTATTTTTGTTACTTAAAGAGCACGTTAGTAATGTGCGCCTATAGGCAGGTGCACAACACGCGTACACACTTTTTTTACACACACTTTGCTTATTACACACACAGCAGCACACAAACATGCCAATTATTAAAAATAAAAGGATTACAATGTAACCGATTATTATTGTGTACATAAAGATATGGTGGAATCCGGCTTGTCCTGTAGATGGTCTGTTTGTGTGCTTTAACCTCGTGCACGAGCAGATCCGTTTCCTCTCTAGAGGAAGTTAAACGCAAGTTCAGTCTTTCCACTTGCAAATTCCGTCATGTAAATAACGAATCCGCCATGGCGCGAGCGCAACTGTCTTTTAAAGGGAATGGGAGATGAGACTCTGATTGTATTTTTGCACATCACACCCAAAACATACACATTACTCATTACTCAGAATAGGGACAACACTTTTAGACCAGGCGCCTGGCGCGCCAAACATTTTTCCTGTCGTCAAACTAGCAAAAGTGGATTCGGACACGCCCTAAGTGCACTTGCGCCGTGTGCTTTAGACCATGCGCTTAGATCCTTAAAATAGGGCCCTCTATGTCTTACATTATGTTATAAGACACTATACACAAATGAATATATCCAGGCAAATATGGGTTCAGGCTCAAGTTTAGGATGATTATTTGTACCTCAGAGCAGATCTCATCTCTGCTGTTATATTTGTGCTCAGGTTTGACTTTGAAAAAATCTCTGCATATCAAATTTTTTATAACATTTATTGTAGAAATGGCAGCAATCACACTGATCCAAAGAAAAACAACAACTCTAAAAGGTCTCCATCAAAGCGCAATCCACGCGCGGCATTGCAATTGAGGTGAATTCCCATTTATATCAATTGAACAGCATTTCCTGCAGCTGACAGAACTTTTAAAGAGGACAGTAAAGATACACAAGCGAGATGCCGTGTGGACCGAATACGGAATAGCTGCTTCTACCAATCTCCTTCTCGCCTTCTGCAGCACCACAGGCCCGATGAGACCAGTTCAGATAAAAAGCCCTTCAATTAGCGGGAGAAATATTGATTGCGGTGCTTTTCATGTGGCTATTGTTAAGCAAGACACGTTTCTCTGGGCCGAGCAGATACAGGCGTGATGCATTTCTGAAGATCAGCCCAGGCATCACAGTGCCCTCATAATAAATAAGTCATTGATAAACAGCTGTCATGGCTGACTCTGGAGGAATGCTGATTGCTAGTTAGTATTTTCACTTTTCATCAAGTGGCAGATTGCTTATATATGAAAAGGTTAAGGCAATATTATGAAAGAAACGAATGTTCAAAAAGTAATTCGATTTACTAATAATGATCACAATAATAAAAACCACAATAAAAATTCTTGTTCATTCATTTATTAGCCAGAGGCAGTTGCTAAACAACTTGTTGCTTGCAATTATGTATAATTTACTGTTATTGCTGTATTAGACACTAAAAGTGGTTGCAGTGTAATTATACATTTATGTGCCGAGTAATATTAATTAACTATGTGTACTTACTATAGGGTTAGGGTAGGATTTAAGGTAATTATGCATAATTTACATTCAAAACACATAGTGATTTTCACAATACACATCGTATCAAAGCATCTTTACAGAAAATGCATGAGTCCACATTACAATATAGAGTGATCTGTTATCAGAGGTTACCGTCTATGTTATGTATTTCAGAAATGTCACATTTAGCTAAAAATGTATTAATTTAAACAATGTATTAATTTAAGGCAGAAACAATGAGCTCATTGAAGTAATGAATACTTGTTTGTTAACAAATGATTATGACAGAAAATTGTAGCAGTTGTATTTGTAGCAATGTATAGTACGGTAACACTTTATTTTACAGTGTCCTTGTTACATATGTTACATGTACTTACCATAGTAATAACAGTAAATTATGCATAATTACATGCAACTAACCCTCAATCCTACTCCTACCCCTACCCCTACTCCTCCTATAATCCTGCCTTAACCTTATAGTAAGTACATGTTGTTAAATAATATTACACAGTACTTAATTACACTGTAACCTATAGTTCTTACTATAGTAACTACATGTAACGTGTAACAAGGACACTTAAAATAAAGTGTTACCACATAAAGTGTTACTGTAGATTTTAATTCCATGTTCGTGATTCCATTCCAAAATGAATTTTCAGTTTATTAATATTGTGTAATACTTTCCACTATTTGGAGATGCCTGACCTCTTTTAGACATGAATTTGCTATTGCTATCCTGCTAACAGTGTGTCGCTCTCACAAAACGGAAGAAAAGTGTGAAGGTATACAGACGGCCCTCTTTAATCACGGCTATCTGAACACGGGCCTGTTTTGTGGTGGGCGGGCGGGCGGGCGGGCGGTCAGGATGGCCGACAGCAGTGACTTTGTGCTAGAGGTTTAATAAATGACACAGGAGACAGTAAAGATCCGCTCGTGTCAGTGGGGATATGCACCTCATTACTCCTATCAAGAGTCCAGGCTGACCCCTGTGGCTCGTCCCTTGCCTGCTGCCTCTCATCTGAGATCCCCTGTCCCCTCCTCTCTTCCTCACCCTCTCCATTTGTCCATTCCCTCCACGCCTGCCTCTGTGTATTAAACGAGATGAATCTCTCTGATCTCCGAAGAGGTCTCAGATCCTGACAGATTACAGGAGGGCCACTCAGTCTGGCCCTTCATTTTTTTTTTTTTTTTTTTTTTGTGGCTTTCTCCAAATAAATGTCAGCTGTGGTCTTTTCTTTCCAGATGCCTGATAGTGTCTGATGATAAAATACCCATTCATTTCTTCATACCTATTTGTGATATTTGCATTCACCTGGCGTTTCACATTTATTATTTTCTAGCAGCACCAAGCTGACCAGTTTAGAAACCTGTGTGGATTATTCCATCTGTGAAATTATTTGGATAGCACACTTTGTAAAACCAGTGCTGGGCAACGATTAATCGTGATTAATCGCATCCAAAATAAAAGTTTGTGTTTACATAATATATGTGGGTCAATGACGTGACGCCTACATTTTCTGTCCGATTGCATTTTTTCAGGCAAAAATGGGTTTAAATGCCTAAAAAGTACTCTGCATATTTGTAGTACCTCTCCCATGTATGTACTCACTTTAACTTTTCAAAAACCTTTACTTGTTTGTTATTTTTTTTGTTATTTAAAGTGTCAAAACATCATGTGGTGCGACCGTCCGGCCATAACTTCTGTTTTGAAAACATCTTTGAAATTACTCTGAATTTATTCAAATTTATATTCTGCACTATTTGGCATGATTTCCAAAATGTTTTGTAATCCTTTAAAAAAATTCAAAGCATTTGCATTTATATTTCCATCATAATATACAAACAAACTTTGTCCGATGATGTCCATTTTATGAAATATCATGTGGTGCGACCATCAAAGAACTACCATTTTGGGACTTAAAATGTTGAAAACTATTCAAACACAGGAAGTTACATCATAAACCAATTTACCAAGGACCCATGGAAGCAGCAAGCAGGTTTGTAATTCTCTCAAATTGGAAAAAAAATAAACCTTTGTAATGGTTGGTATATAGTTGCCAAATTTGGATGTCATGTGGTATGACCTCAAAAAAAATATAATATTAAAGTTATTTCTACAAATATATATTTTTATTATAAATTTCATAGTGACCTTTTTTGGCAAGCTAGCTTGTTTTGTTTAGGTGGCCAATTCTGTGCCTGTAAATTATGACTGAATTTGAAAATATCATGTGGTGCGACCAAATATCATGTGGTGCGACCACTGCAGACTGTTTTCAATGATAGATATATGTCCTATATTGGCAGTTTTATGCTTTTATATTCAATCGACGGTTTATATAAAAAAAGTACTTTACTTTAGTATAATTTGGAATAGATTTTTATGCAATTTGGGATTTTTTTTTAAAATATATTTCAGACAGTTTATGTTCACTCTTTGTACAATATGAGAAAAAAAAAAAAAAAAAATTAGAGCATGTAATTTCAGTTTAGTAATACTGCATTTATTTGTAGTGTATTTATTATTGCCTATTTATTTATTTAAAACTATTTTAATCTATTTTACCAGATGCCACTGCCTGCCAAGCGAAAAAATTCTGACCCTGCAGCAAGAGCGGAGTACCTTGATAGGAGAAGAGTGAAATATTATTACAGTTTAAAATATCTGTTTTCTATGTGAATATATAGTAAACTGTAATTTATTCCTAAGATCAAAGCTTTTAGCGTTTAGGGTTCAGTGATGCTCCGTTATTTTCGAGAGTGCCACTCATCGGACACTTCGTTTCCGACTGCTGCGATACGTACAACAACCCAGTGTAGTAAAACTTTGCAGATTCACATTCATGCGCAAATTAAAACAAAAACAACATTTTGACTTCTAAAGGCACTTTTTGTCTATTCAGACTCTTATCCTCTGCCACATTAGGTTAATTTCTTGGGGCTTATGTTAGCAAATGTTGTTACTAATTGGGATTAATTCAATTAATTATTCAACATGACGTGAATATCACACCATTTAAGCATATCGTTGATCTATTCACAGCATAAATTCAGGATGTTGGATGTCAAGACAAATGTTTGTTTAAGCAGTATTGTGACGCAAGACGCAATCAGTTCCATGACATCACAGAATAACGTGGAATAACAACTCTGGAAATGGTGAGTAAAATATCAAGAGAGCGCGAGCAGAGTCTTTTGATGTAAGTCTGCCTCTGCAACAGAATTATGGCTCTAAATTGGTTTCAAGGGACTGCAGCGATGCATGAAATAATGTCCTGTGGCATGTTGCGAAGACTGACTCCCAATGGTAGCACGCACTGAAATAGCCATACAACCAAGATTTCCAGTCTCATCCTGTAGTGGGAACATGCATATTTCCCCTTCTGATTAACAACCACTATCAGAATAATCAAATCTGGCAAAGATTCAGCAGAAATGAAGTGGTTCATCAACATCCTTTTCAACTCCCTCGCAGAGAGCTCTCCTACGCCGCACAAATCATGCGCTATAATGAGAAATGAGGCTGGAATGTGCAGACAGGAGTCTGGTTTACCCATAATGCCTCGCCCTTATGCAGGTATGCCATTAAAGGACACTCAGATCAACGGAATACACCCACTTAGCACAGAAGACCAGAGCAGACATGGAAAATAATGAAATAACGGCAGCTCCAGGTAGACTTAACTGCAATTTTCCAGCCTGGCACTGAGCTTTTCATGGGGAAAAAAGGATGAAAATGGTGATCTAATTGAATCTCCCTGGTAGCTTTCACCATGACTATGGAAACATCAAAGCCCATCGTGGAATGACGGATTCGAACAATTTATCATAGTTATTTTGCTTTTGGCACACTAGCCACTGAATTTAATTTTGTAACCAGTTCTGTACATATTCTTCATGTTCTAAACCTTAAAGGCTGCAACAGCGAAGCAAGTTGCGTAGAAAGACACAGCCCACACGTCGCACATATTGCAACTGCATTGCACGTTAAATATCACATAAACAGATGATTCACACTTCACTATGTGTTTCATTGCACTGAGCTGTGCTTTGAATAACCATTTATTAACTAAACCATTTGGCAGTAAGAGAATGGAGGACAAAAACACACACACACACTCAACTTGCTTTTAATTGCCCGTATGGTTTTCACTTTTTCATCAGTGTTTCTATCCATATTAGAAAAAGGGAGCAACAGTGCCTGACCTTTCCTATGGTTTCTATGGCAACAGCAAATGGGGTAAGAATTTCAAGCACGTTCAATAAATTCCTCTTTGGTATCTCAGCACAAAAAGCAAAGCACTAAGCAATTAATCAGGGGGCTTTTTGAAAAAAAAAAAAAAAAAAAATATAAAGGACACAGAAAAGGAGACTTATCCAGACAGGAGGTTGAGAAAGCCATTTCTTTTCTACTTGATATCTTCAAATGATCAACTCAATAGTCAGACGCAATTTTAATATGTCTTGGTAAATACAGAGCATGCACATGCGGTCGTGGGGGCAGCTTTAATTAAGTGGATATCTTCTCATATTAACATGAAAATGAGAAGGAAGTGGATTAAGAGAGCAGACCTTTTTTTAAGCGAAAGGGCTCTCCTCACATATTAAACATGAAGCTGCGAAAAACTGAATTATTGTAATGTCAGGTATTCCCCCAGGCGCGTCAGATGGACTAGCACTCTGCCAACGGAGATGTGGAAATCCAATGAAAACTTTAAATATGGTACACTTTCTCAGATGTATACAGAGAAAAAAAAAACTTAAGTCTTCAGGGTATCTCAGATTAAACAACGACGGTGTTGGCAAAAAGGTACATTTTAAATCCTATTGACTTTTTAATGCACATTCCTGGTGTGTTTGTTTTGCAGGATTGTGAAAGCTGCAATCTTTCTTCAAAATGTAATCACTTGCTGCGCCTCTGAAATGACAGTATTTTTCGACTAATGTCACAAATTCCTCTTATTTTTCAAGCCCTGTAATAAAATCTATCCTCTACTTCTATCCTGGGATGTAACACCCCAAATGTGTGTGTAATGATAATACAATTGGTTTCGTTATTATTATAACTGAATGAATATACAAGTAATCTGAAAGAATAGAATGGCTTATTTAATAATGGTTTGGTTTATTTGCAACACATAATGGGAGTGAAGGGTCATTGCTGAGCTCTTTTTTTTTATTTACATTTTTTTTATGAAATTGATCGCATGCGTAAAAGAATGATAAAAGTATGCCAAACGGAAGTAAACATGTAGAACGTTAAAGTCAGTGATTATGTGTTTATTTATTGTGTGATCTGCTGCGGAACCCAGAGAACTGATGCACAGGCAATATTAAAAACAAAGACGAGAGCAGAGTTTTTAAACATTTATGATGTTTTGCTTGTATATAGAGCTGTCACTGTAATACTAATGAGTTCTGACACATCACTGTCCTTCACTGACTTCCTCTCGCAACTTTCTTAATAACTTCGGGTTAGGAAATCTTTGAAGTAACTCCCATGAACGCAGAATTGTGACAAATGTTGCTCTAGAGTAGCGAAAAAGTCACATGAACATGACTATTCAGACTGAGGTCGCATTGCAAAACATCTGACCTGTATCGGATTTACGACCACATATCAAAGTGGCACAAATCAGAATCGAAAAGATCAGATTCCACGTGGTTTGTGCTGCTCACACTGTCAAGACAAAAACATATATCCGAGTCATATGAGCAAAAAAAACAAAAACAGATTTGGGCCACATTTACCTGCAGTCTGAACGTAGCCTAAGATATGTCAGGCAACAGAAGTAAAGCAGTGTTTTTAATATTTAGAAGTAATTTGTATCCAGAAAAAAACACTTATCTACATTAAAAGGACAGTTCACCCAAAAAAGTTAATTAGCCCATGATTTACTCACCCTCAGGCCATCCTCCTAGGTGTATATGACATGCTTCTTTCAGATTAATACAATCTGAGTTATTTAAAAAAAATGTCCTGGCTCTTCCAAGCTATATAATGGCAGTGAATGGCCGTTTCTATTTTGAAGTCCAAAAAAGTGCATCCATCCATCGTAAAAGTGCTCCACACTGCTCTGGGGGGTTAATAAAGACCTTCTGAAGCGAAGCGATGTGATTGTGTAAGAAAAATATCCAAATTTAAAACTATCGACTAAAATAACTAAACACCATTCACGAATTAGAAGTCTAAAACGAGAATTTTTAAAGAGAAATGTCAGAGGAGCTTGAGTTTGTTGCCCAGCCCTGTTTGTTTGAACCGCGAGAGATGTCAAAGCTTACGCTACTCATACATCCTACGTCATACATTGTCAGGTGTTACTCTTTTGGCCGTCTGCCAGAAGCTAGTTATTTTAGTCGATAAAGTTTTAAATATGGATATTTTTCTTCCACGAATGCATCGCTTCGCTTCAGAAGGCCTTTAGGGGTGGCGGCGGCGCAATGGATAAGACACATGCCTTTGGTGTGAGAGACCCGGGTTCGAATCCACTGTGAGACACCAATGTGTCCCTGAGCAAGACACTTAACCCCTAGTTGCTCCAGAGGCGTGCGACCTCTGACATATATAGCAATTGTAAGTCGCTTTGGATAAAAGCGTCAGCTAAATGAATAAATGTAAATGTAAATGTTTATTAACCCCCCAGAGCCGTGTGGAGTTCGTTTATGATGGATGGATGCACTTTTATAGCCTAGAAATCTAGACGCACCCTAGCGGCAGCAAAATGTATTTTGCAGCCAGGGCAGTCTAGCAACTCTCCATAGACTTTCGAGCTGCAAAAACCTAAATTGGGTCAGGCCAATCACGTCGTGTATAGAGTATGCGGGGCGGGCTTAACATATGACGACAGAGTTGCGACAGTTCCCTGGCTGCTACTTGAAAACAAAGAATGACGGCTGCTCATCGGCTTTGGCCGCGACTCTGGAGGACTTGGAGTTAAGTTTTTCTTTGAGAAAAGAGCGAAGAACGGCACTTAAGTCACTCTTAAAAAAAGGAAGATGTGTTCGTAGTTTTGCCGGCCAGATGTGGCAAAAGTTGAATCTATCAACTAGCTCCGCTGGTGGGAAAACGCTCTGGTTGGTTGAAGCGCTGTCCTATTGCGTGGAGAGGGAATTTGAAAGACAGCCGTTTATCCCGCCCCTCGGATTGAGCGTGTCTATGGTGAGTTGCCAGACCAAACATCTTGATGTAGGTCTGGCTTGCCAGGCTAGCACTTTTATGGACTTCAAAACAGAAACCTGCCATTGTAAAGCTTGGAAGGACATTTTTTAATACAACTCCGATTGTACTCGTCTGAAAGAAGAATGTCATATACACCTAGGATGGCTCCAGGGTGAGTAAATCATGGGGTAATTTTCATCTTTGGGTGAACTATCCCTTTAATCCTGCATAGAGCTTAATTTGAGCAAACCGAAATTAATCATTAGTTCAATTAAATGAATCCATTTAACTGCTGATTTTCAAGACACACTCTTTTCCTGAGCCTGTAGAAACAGCTGTAGGCCAGCGATGTCGTCGTGTTGACGCTACAGGCAGATTTCCAGAGGACGCATCACCACAATTAGCTTGATGAGCAGCTATGGGAGAAAAGAGGAATAATTAGGCTGTTTTTCTGACTGTTTAGGTCAGTGTCTGTGACATTTGATAGACTGATTCTTGTGTTCCCTCCAACCACACAGTTTCACACTTACTAGCAAAGCTACTGTGGGGAATCGGTGGGAGATGTCATTAGATTAATGTTTGCTATCTGTATAATTACACATAATGGTGTGCCATCATTTATGGGCTTGCTTTTGCTCTGATGTGTACTATTGTATGCTAGCATGTTGTGCCATGAAGCCAAGCCTGAAGCCAAGTCTATAGTTAAATTAACATGCTGTAAAGGAATCTTTTATTGCATTTTGTTATATTGGAAATCCTACAAACATTTATGTGCATGTTTCATGTAACTGGCAAATATTCTTTTTAAATACAACTATTTTGACTTAAAAAAATGTACAAAAAGAAAAATGTAGGGTGGGACTTTACATTAACATTAACTGCCATTAAATTACTATTGGAAAGACTTTAAAAAGCTGCATTACCTACAACAGTAGCCAAGACAATACCTTATTTATATAGAAAGAGTGGAAAACAATAAGACCAGGAACTTGATTTAAGAAAGTAAATAGGTTCCATTTTAAGGTAACACTTTACAATAACAGGGCATGAATAATCATGTACTACAATAACAGGGCATGAATAATCATGTACTAATACCTGAATTTATCTTTACTTAAACATGAACTCATGCTTAGTGAAGATATTAACTAATCATGAACCAATGAAGAGCGATCCTTAACTACGACAGGAGTCATAATGATTCATGCATGGATAACAGCAGCCTTAAACATGTTAGTACATGTTTGATAGCCAATGCATTAATTAACATTTAGGGGTAAACTAAATTAATCAGGCTCCATAAGAATAAGTAAGAAATATATTTACTTTGAAATACATTTAAACAATTTATTAGTCATAACGTAAACTATTGACATCAGCAGCTTCATCATTAACATTACTGAAAGGCATAAGATTAATTTGTCATTAATTTCACTGATCCTCCTTATCAAACATAGAAAATACTAAATACACTAATAATTTATCTTAAAATGTAAAAATTTGTTTTGTGATGTTCTCTTTCCCAGTGGCAGAGTTCTGTCACCTTCTGTCTAGGTTATATCTTGGTTTGGTGACAGAGCTCTGACACTCTCGGTTTGTCACGTGTTTGTGTATAGTCTGGTTTGTTGTGAGCACATGGCTTGTCATGTATTTCCTTGTGCCATGTGCTCTCCTGTCAATTTTTTAGCCCCTCCCATTTTGTTACCTGATTATTGATTAATTTGCCCCACCTGCCATCCTCGTTACCCTCTTTTGTTTGCCTCCCTATTTAGTCTCCCTGTGTTTGCAGTCCTGTGCTGGACCCTTCAGGTTTGTGTGATTGTGGAAGGGGAGAGGAATCAGCTGAACATGTGATTAGTGAATGTGTCAAATATGAAAATCAAAGGATAAAATTAAAAGAGGAATTACTGAAATTTGGGGAAAATATGTTGAACCTTAAAAATCTTTTTTAAAATTGGAGGGCAGATAATGGGAGCTTTGTTTAACTTTTTGAGAGAAACTGGTTTAATGAAAAGGATTTAAATGATCGGTGAAGTTATTATAAAGGTAGAAAGAAGGTAAAGTAAAGGTTATATATATATATATATATATATATAATTTTTTTTTTTTATCTATCGTGATAAGATGCTTACATTTCTGGCCCACACTCCAGCACAGTAGGTGGCGGATATGCACCTTAAATGCCGGTTGCCACCCGCCAATAAAAGAAAGAAGAAGTCGTCCTGTGCTGGGGTGCGTTTCCCGAAACCATCGTTGGCCAACTATGGTCGCAAGTTCCGTCGTTACCAATAGAGTTCAATGGACATTGCGATAAACTTGCGACCATAGTTGGCCAACGATGCTTTCGGGAAACGCACCCCTGGTTCGTTGTTCTATGTTCCCTTGTGTTTCCTGTTATGCCAAATGCCTGTCTCGATTTTCCCTATGGGGAGTTTTTGTTGTAGTTTTGTTTTATTTGTATTACTTATTGAAAATCCGTCTTTTCCTGCACATGAATCCTCGCTTCACTATTTTACCATTCCGTGACCCAGAGCTAAACTGTTGTGACTTACAACAGTTTCTGAGGAGTCGGTTACCAAAAAAATAGACAAACAGGAAACATGAACTAAGGTCAGGGGGGGAACGTTTGTTGGGATCAGTAGCCCACTCTCCATCTAGATACAGGCCATGATGATACTGTTCCACCGTTCTCTGACTTCTGTAAAAGCCACACAACGTCACTTAACTGGGCTGAACACTAGTTGTAGTACATGTGTATTTGATAGTAAGTTTATGATAAATCATGAGCTGAAATTGGTAAGTAGTTAACAGTGAATTAATTATGATGTGCCCCCTCAAGTAAAGGCATGAGTCATGCATTAACAAGCCATTACTTTATGTTAGTGTATGGTTAGTTAATAATTAATTATGATGTGGCTCCTCAAGTAAAGTCATGACACAATGATGCACTTACAAATCATTAACTAAAATATGAATAAACATATACAATAAAAGTGCCATCATTATTCCTTTACACCCATGGTGCAAAAAAACTAAGATAAAAATTGTGTAGTTCTTTTATTTTTATTTATACAATTAAACATATGGACTTAAAAGAAAGTCCAAACATACCTGTAAAGACACACATAAGGCACATTTACATGAAAATAGAGCATCAGCTAATGCCAATCGAAGCATATATATTTAAACAAGAAATGCAGTTAATTATTGTACAAAACCTCCTGAAAACTACCAAATACAAAATACATGCAAACATGTCTTTAATTATTAATTCTGTTTTCTGTACCAAAGCAGTCAACATTTATGAGATTAAAATACCAATCAGAAACAAAACCTACATACTGTAGTTCTGTGAAGAAAAGTAGTTATTACTAAACATGCACGTCCTGATTTTGCCAAGTGGGAGCTGTCCTGAGACCAATATCTTTATGATGACCCTGGGACAACAACTGCCTAAGCCAATCAACGTTTATGATGTCATCACATTCCAAAAACGATAGACGTATGTGTGTTATCCAATCATTAATGATAAGGAAAGACCCTTATATTTGAGAGCGGCACATATGAGGTGTTTCTGGGTGTTTCTCACTCATTTCTGCATCGAGGTCTTTGATTGTGGCATTTATTTGAGGTTTAGAATCCAGTATTCCTGTAATTATTTTGTCTTTTATGAATTTAATAAAGAACTATGTCTCGTATTCTGTCCAAACATACCGCGTCATCATCTACGTCAGGTGACCTGTAAATGCGCAAAAACGGTTTCCATTGCAGTTTTGCGAAATATTTCTTTTTCGAATTGCCTGAAAAACCTTGTGAGCGCAAAAACTTTTTTGCGATAAATGGGAGTTTTTGCGAAAATTACGTGTTTCCATTAAGCGTATTTTCAATTCGCAATTTAAATTTACGCAATTTGAAGGGTAATGGAAACGCGGCTTCTGATTTATTCTGTCACATGATGTTGTCCTCAGACCATCATATGCATGTTGACATCAAGTCATCACTGATTTATTCTGTTACATGACGTTGTCCTCAGACCATCATATGCATGTTGACCTCAAGTCATCATTGATTTATTCTGTAACATGTTGTCCTCAGACCATCATATGAATATGCTGACCTCAAGTCATCATTGATTTATTCTGTAACATGTTGTCCTCAGACCATCATATGAATATGCTGACCTCAAGTCATCATTGATTTATTCTGTAACATGTTGTCCTCAGACCATCATATGAATATGCTGACCTCAAGTCATCACTGATTTATTCCGTAGCATGACGTTGTCCTCAAACCATCATATGAATGTTAACTTGTACGTAACATCTTGGTTTTACTCCAATGTAAAAAAAAAAAAAAAAAAAAAAAAAAACCTTACAGTATGCATTGCATTGCTTGCATGTGATTATCATGGATTTTTAGGTCTTTACATTATTGATGTTTTTGGCCTAATTTTTTTTGTGTCTTTGCTTTTTAGGTTTTGTACATCAAATATGGAGGAATTTATAAAGACATCTGTATACTGTCATGCACAGAGAGAAGCAGACAGGTAAACAGTTCAAATATAGCTTTACTGAACAGAGGCACAGAGTGGAACAGCAGAGGAGACTGGTGAGTATGTATCGGAGAATCAGAACTGGATGATGAACTTAGCTGAATGATGATATTGATATCTTGATTACAGGAGATGGAAGAGGATTCAGCAGGCTGATGACAGAAGGCAGACCGACAGATGGCGGATGATCAGAGACAAAGTCCAGGTGAGGAATCTTCGAGGTAGATAGGAATCGGTAAGTATACAAATAGAGTCTGTAAGTGCACATAAGGACGAGACCAGACAAGGAAGTGAAGGAGAAGTGTCTCTTTATAGTGTGTGTTGATGATGATGTGCAGGTGCGGTGAATTAGAATTCCGAGGAGACTGAACGAGTGGGCGGAGCGTGCTGATCTGGTGACTCCGTGACATACAAAGAGGAGAGATTTAAAGGAAACAAAATAGAAACAGATATTAGTCCATGTTTTAGAAAAGGATTTGGATGCTTGTGTATTTATTTAAGTTATTCACTACCATAAACACATCCAAAGATGCCAACTTCAGGAGTGTGAAGTCTGCAAAGTCAGAAAAATTGATATTTCTTGTTTACATGCAAACGCTCTGGAACATGCACACCCCGAAGTCGAAGGGTCAAAGGATGTAAGGCCTATGTTTCCTTTAAAAAGAGGACAGACTGGCTCAACAAACTTGTTATAGTTGAAAGGATTTACAGCATTAATTCAGGACATGACCCAACAAGTTCTTCTGAGGGTCACTCAGAAAAAAATATTCAAGAGCTAGTCAAGCATATTCAAGATTTAATATCTCTTGGTGTTAAGCCAGATACAATTCTCTTAAAATCACATGAATGGTCAAAGGAACAAAGGGCATACTGATCTCAACAACCGAGCATATTTTGTTACCCGAAAAGACATTGAAAATATTCAGACATGTCTGATGCGAAAAAATCAGCAACACAAAGATGATGCCTGTAGTACAACACAACTTCTTGAGGGTGCTTTCAGAGATTGTGTTATTTTTTATCAGCCTTACAGTCCACAAACAGATCTTGTCATAGTTCTACAAACACCATCCATGAGAGACAACCTTCAAGAATATGGAAGAGATATTGTTTTTATGGATGCAACGCATGGCGTCAACCAGTATGGCTTTCCTTTATTTACATTAGTTGTTAGGGACAGTCTTGGTCATGGCCTTTATCATCTTGGGAAATGAAAAGCAGGCCATCCTTCAGCTGTCACTGGAAAAGCTGAAACCAACATTTCTACCAGCAAGCAAATATTTATAAAGTTCTTTGGTGTATCTCCTCATAAGTCTGTAGCGCGCAATCCGAGGGTAGCGGAAACTGCATTTCCTGCGTGAAGACGAAGGCAGCCAACCCCCTAAAAATAGGTGGAGGAATAACTCCACCGGGACGGAGCCCACCCCCAAAGAACTATAAAGAAAAAAGTATACCCACCAGTCATGTATTCTGCGGTTCCTAAAACATAGAAAGAAAATTAAGTTAAAAATAATAATATATAAAATAATAAGCATGACGAACATGAATTCGTGGAAGGCCTCATAGACTGAGAGCTTTAATCAGTAAAAAAGGCCACTTCCATCGTTGTGAGTTTAAAATATATATATTTTTTATGTATATATACATTTTTTTTTAACCAAGAGTGAGATGCTGAATCGCTAATCAGGGCGCACAGAGACAAAGGCCACAATGGACCACGAGACTACAATGGGCCGCACAGAGACAAGGCCACGATGGGCCACACATAGAAGCCATTATAGCACAAGGTCGTGATTGATCACATAGAGACAAGTCTACAATGGACCACAAGCCCGTGGTGGGCCACACATAGAAGCCATTATAGCGCAAGGTCGTGATAGACCACATACAGACAAGGCCACGATGGGCCACACATAGAAGCCATTATAGCGCAAGATTGTGATAGACCACATAGAGACAAGGCCACGATGGACCACAAGAACACGATGGGTCACACAGTGACAAGGCCACGATGGGCCACACATAGAAGCCATTATAGCGCAAGATCGTGATAGACCACATAGAGACAAGGCCACGATGGACCACAAGAACACGATGGGTCACACAGTGACAAGGCCACGATGGGCCACACATAGAAGCCATTATAGCGCAAGATCGTGATAGACCACATAGAGACAAGGCCACGATGGACCACAAGAACACGATGGGTCACACAGTGACAAGGCCACGATGGGCCACACATAGAAGCCATTATAGCGCAAGATCGTGATAGACCACATAGAGACAAGGCCACGATGGACCACAAGAACACGATGGGTCACACAGTGACAAGGCCACGATGGGCCACACATAGAAGCCATTATAGCGCAAGGTCGTGATAGACCACATACAGACAAGGCCACAATGGGCCACATATAGAAGCCATTATAGCACAAGGTCGTGATGACCACATAGAGACAAGGCCACGATGGACCGCAGGACCACGAAGGGCCACACATAAAAGCCATTATAGGCGCAAGGTCATGATAGACCACATAGAGACGAGGCAACGATGGACCACAAGGCCGCGATGAGCCACAGACCGCGATGGGCCACACACAGGACAAGGCCACAATAGGCCACACGGCCATGATAGACCACACAAAACCAAGCCACGATGGACTACGATACCGCGATGGCCCATGCAGGACAAGGCCACAGTAGGCCACAAAGCCACTAAAAGACTACATATACAGTAGACTAGGCCACACAGAGACAAGGCCACTAGGCCACATAGAACCAAGGCCTCTAGAGGCCATTGGACCACGATGGGCCTTGCAGGACAAGGCCACAATAGGCCACACGGCCATGATAGACCACAGAGACGAAGCTGCGATGAGCCACAACAGCTGCTAATGCCACACTAAAGACGAGGTTACCCTAGACAAGGCCACTAGGCCACACAAAACCAAGGACACAATGGACCACAAGACCACAATGCTGACGTAGGAACTGCCGTTGTAGTGGCTGCCCCGATCATGAAGGAGTGTCCCATATAAAGAGAGGGAGATAGACTGCAGCTTTTTAGGATTGAAGCTAAATGAGTCCTGAACCAGGCCTTAGAGAGAGGTGATCCATCAGATACGATGAATAGTGGGGAGTGATCTGAAGTTCTAGGATGGACTTTAAGGAATTAATCATAGATGTGAAGGAACAAAAACTATTGTTAATTTCAGAAATTGTTAAAGTGACACCTGATCCTTGACAGTCATTCTTAGAGTGCTAAAGAAAGAGAGTAAAGAAATTAGGTAAAATCGGAAAAGGAAAGACCACGGGCAGGATCGAAATATTTCGTTTCTGAGGTGAAATCCCCTGGGCACATGAAGCCGTAAAAGCAGATAAAAACACGGCTTCTAGCAGAATATTAGTATATGTGGAAAAGAGACCATAGTGGATGGAGATGATTCATTTTTGCAATAGAGGCAAGGTAATAGGCAGGCGTTTATCTGGAGGTGCTAGAGGATTTAGCTATGCCTCTGAGTAATAAGCGAACAAAAGTTTGCAGTGAAAAGACTTGGAAAATTAGGATTGAAATACTTTGCGTAAAATTGAATACCTGCGAGCAATCTACGAATGGAAGAAATATTTAAATTATGATTTCCGTAATTGTAGATGAGGAAGGAACCACCGGCCATGATCAGGATGGGAAATAGAGGGACCTGGAAAGAAAAGCAAAACGTTATAAACGGAGACCAAGCAGAAGTATGAGCTTTTAAGGTGGAGGGAGCCACGCCTTCGTGAAGTATGGTCTAGCTGGATTGAGCAGATCATCTAATTAACATTTCTCTGTTAGGGGAGGGCAGGGTGATGGATCCGGGGTGGCTGACATCCTTATGCATCGCTTTCTGTCAGGACTTTTACGTGCTTTTCTCAACTCAGTGAAGAGACGTCGGTGTCCGGTTTAGCAGTAGAATGAGCCGTCAGGCAAGTGTTATTTAAATAAACTCCTGATGTACTTACAAACTTCCCAATGCCTCATTTTATGAGTACAGAACCTATTTGTACTACTGTAGAAGTTTGGTACCATTCTGGGCATTATTAGTAGGGTAATTTATGAGATACAAATTTGGAGCCAATAGCGCCTGCACTAAGCCATTCGGCTGATATCTCTAAATAAGCTCTAACTTTAAAAATGTTCAACCAAGGGAAAAAAGGCTTCTGGGGGGTTGTTTGGCTCGATGTCATGGTGCAAAGGACCCTAGGTTGATTTTACTCCGAACCATCCCTTTAAGTTGGAACGCACTCTCTCAGTGCAGTGGTGAGTGAGCAGATGATATGATGTGCGCGAGCTGTGAATATGGCATATATGCATAAAGCCGGTTTAATATTTCTGTTCCTCTTAAACTTGTTTTATTTCTATTCAGTAATGCAGTTGTTAGTGAAGTATTTTGAAAACTGCCCATGTGTGCGTGGGATCGACGACGCTGATAATAATTAACACCGCACTGTGGAATATCAGTTACGTGAATCTTTGACACTTTGCTACAAACATTCAGGCAAGCTATGCGGCCCTGCTGTTTAAAAGCGTTACAGTGTGTTGCGTTGCAGTCTGGATCAGCAGTTTTTAAGAACACTGCCATGTCACTGTAGTCACCAATTTGAACTCTGCCGCTGGTGAAGGGAGCAGCAGGGTAGCCAAATTAATATAGGCTACTTACCTGAATGAAGTTTGATCATAGTAGAGGGGACATGTTAACAGTGGCTGGTGGAACTAAGCGCTCCGAAACTTGAAACCCTACTTGGAAGTGGTACCAGAGTGAGGAGATCATCTCATGAGTTGCTGTTTTTTAGAACCACCACGCGCTGGATTCCTACACACGGGTCTCACTCTGGCGCGGCCGCCAGAGTTGGTGAAAACAAAATCAACGATGAGATTTTGTGTTGTTATGATTGCAATCGAGACGCGGGTGAGTGAACGTCGGCGTAATTGTTTACGTCAGCATCTGCAAACTCAGACTTGTGTAAGTACCAATCTTTTTATACTGCAAGTATTAGAACATGATTGGTTAGATGTGAAGGTAATGACGTAACAATTGAGTCTTCCTGGCAGAACTTACGTAGCTCCAAGGTAATACAAACAGATATAAACAAATTAAATTGAAATTATTACATACACAGTTCCTTAAAATTAAAGACATGCATATGATGATCTGAGGACAACATCATGTTACAGAATAAATCAGTGATGACTTGAGGTCAACATATTCATAAGATGGTCTGAGGACAACATCATGTCACAGAATAAATCAATGACGACTTGAGGTCAACATGTTCATATGATGGTCTGAGGACAACATCATGTCACAGAATAAGTCAGAAAATGGCAGAAAATGAGCTTGCAAAAGGCCAGGCTATATATATATAAAAAAGACTATAAAAAATAGAAACAGTATTTTCATCTTTTTTTCCAGAACGTCAGTGATGCTTATCAATTTTAGCTGGCAACTGCCAATTAACTCGCCAATTAATGGCGATAATATTATTAATTAATAACAATTAATGCAAGCTAATGTTACTGTTAACGTTATTACTTCGATGGAGCACACAATGATGACATCATAAACGTTGATTGGCTGAGGCAGTTGTTGTCTCAGGGTTTACGTTTAATTCAAAGTTAGATTACTTCTTATTTATTCTTATGGAGCCTGATTGATTTAGTTTGCCCTTAAATGTTAATTAATGCATTAATTATCAAACATGTACCAACATGTTTAAGGCTGCTGTTATTCATGCATGAATCATTATGACTCCTGTTGTAGTTAAGGATCGCTCTTCATTGGTTCATGATTAGTTCATATCTTCACTAAGCATGAGTTCATGTTGAAGTAACTATTAATTCATGTATTTGTACATGATTATTCATGCCCTGTTATGGTAAAGGGTTACCCATTTTGCTATCATGTTGTCTTTAAAGATCACTTGGAGAATGGTTTTCTTAATTAAAATGTTGGCCGGTTCACACCAGGACTCTATTAATGGACCTTCCACTCTTTGGCTTATAGATAGTAAGATTCATTAAGGAAATAAATAAGCCTGTAAAGCTAGTCAACCATTAACTGAATAAATAAATGCAAAATGGTGCTGCATGATGAAAAGTGGGAGCAGATTCTGCCTTCAATTTAAAGCACTCGGGAAAATGTAAGACTTTGTCACAAAATATAACTGTAAGAGTTCCTTAAAAGGCACATTCCTCTGAGACCAATAGGCTCATTAGTGCTAATGGGATGAAAAGAAGGCAACAAAAGATATAAACTGACATTTTAGCTGGCTCAGTCTACCCTAAAAACAATATCTCTCTCATTCCCTCCCTTCCTCTCTGAACCTTGATCAAGGTTACTCACTGAACAGGAAAATTAAGCCGACGGTCTTGAAAGTATGCGAGCCACCAGCATCAACATTAGCCGAATAAGACAAATTGAAAGGACGTTTAAGAAAGAAAGTGACATATTTTGCATGAGGTTCCACTGTCAATAGCCGCGTTTCCACCGCAGGAACTTTCCCCAGGAACTAGGAACTTTGGGCTGGTACTCGATGTGTTTACACCGCAGGAACCAGGGTCTAAATGAAGTTCCGGGTAAATATTTCCCCCTCCGATAGTCCCTGCTCACGAGGTAGTACTTTTTCAAAGTTCAGGAACTTTCAGGGGTGGGACTTGTGCGCTGCACAAGCTGATTGGTTGTGTTCACGCCGCATTTTGGTTGGATGACTCCACGCAGCATTTTCTTTATTTTTAACCTCCCTTTTAAAAAGTGGCTTCATGCAGTAAAGTTGTCTGTCTGCAAATATGGAATTTAATAAAAAAAACTGGGGGACTGGCGACGAGTTTCAGGCTTTATTATTTGGGTATTTGTGGAAGAGGAAACTTTCTGCGCGTTCGTCACAGCCATCTCACGGCCAATGTCCGCAATAGCTGATAACATACAATTTTATATCTAACGTTAGCATTACGAGCTCTGAACACGCTTTATCAGTGCTCGTCTCTTTTCTGCCACAGCTTTTAATATTAAGTCATTATGTTTACACATTGTCATCTATTGCAAGGCAAACCATGTTACAAATTTACTATAACAGGATTGAAATAGCGCTTTGAGGTTGGTAACAAACAACTATTTACAAGACTGTCACTATTTATGATTGATAGACGGGGTTCAGGCTTTTTTTAAGCGTATTTGCGCGAAAGGAAATTTTTGCGCGTTCGTCCCAGTCATCTCATATCTTGTCTAATTTTATACGCATACGAGCTTTCTGAACACGCTTTAGTATCAGTGCTCGTCTATTTTGTTATGTTAATTACCTCGTTAGTAAACCAATAACTGCAGCACAGTTTGAATCTCCTCCATACTTATACATGTGGCGCTCAAAACTGATTACTGTCCGTCGCAGACTGGGAGGAGCAGTTGCGCGCAGTTTACCTTCCCGGTACTTTAGACCGCGGTGTAAACGCAGAAAGCAACCGGTCTGGGGCAAAAAAGGTTCCTGGGAAAAAAGTTCCTGGGACAAATTGTTCCGGGTAATTTCGGTGGAAAAGCGGCTAATATTGCTTCTACAGTGAACATTTGTTGAGTTCTAATGTTTGTTAAACCGAGGCATGACTTGGTTTTTCAAAGGGTAGGAACTTCACTGCCCTGCCATTAACAACCTAAATTTCATAATCATCATGCTCTTTCTCAAGGTAAACCCATTTAATCTGCCCTAAAAAAAACAACAATGACATCTGGCCAAAATATATTTTAAATATATGGTGTAAAAAGGCATGGTTGAAAGTGATATTTTTTTTCTAAATTGAAATTATATTTTGCTTTATATTAATGCAATGCAGAGGCAAGATAAAACATTTTATATATAAATGCATATGTGTATAAAATGCAAGGAACACATAACCAACTTTAATCGCCAAATTGAATCTTTTCTCAGATTAGTTTATATATATATATATAAAAAACAATCAAAATATTGTTCCTGATTGCACAATGGTCTGCTTCCATCCACAAACATCTACAGTATTTATTCTAAACAAATGGATGCTGCAACTTCGAAGCAAGAAAGCCAACCTTCTTATTTTCCGATATTTGCAAAGAGTGGAGTGCCAGCACCCTGGGCACATGCAGAAGGCTGATAAAGTTGTTATTGGCAAATGTCCTTGGTGCTGGCGGAGCAGTGCTCAGTAATCCTTCTGTTGTCTCAGCACTCCTCCATTAGTCTCCCTAAACTCCACGACTCACTGTTACAATAAGAGGCTGCTCCTCTGCTGATAATGCCACCTCCATTCACCCTCAGATCTGTTTATTGACTGCAAATTGACTGCAATTATCATGGCTGCGGACAGTTATTGCCATATTTTATTTGCATGTGCAAGTCTGCGATGTCTTGAAAGAGAGGGGAGCTCCATTGTGTGCTTCCGTTCCTAAGCACAGAGGATGCTGTGTGTTTGAAAGCCCTGTGCATCACGTGCTTTTGGTTGGCTCATTAAATAAAAAAAAAATAAAAAAAATAAACATATTTAATCTGAATCTAATCTAAAACTTTGCATTTGTATTCATAATATGTCTGAATGTGTCAGTTTGTAACTTCACTAGTGTTAAAAATAAAAACTGCATGCATTCTGCGGAAGAACATTGTTTTGGTTGCTCTTCGGCTCTGTGTGACTGTGCGGAGGAATATGATTCTTTATCATAACTAAAGAGAGAGAGATTATCCTCCTGCTCATAAAATATTCACTGCTAGTCTTAAGAGAAATAAGCAGTTTAGATGAAAAGGATCTCAAGCTGACAAGCTGAAGACGTTACTATAGTTTTACCCATAAATAGACACGATACTTCCTTGAAAATAAACTCCAGCACAACAACCATAATGAAATGATCTTCACAACAGATAATGCTTTACAGTGAACTCTGTTAGAGAGATACATATGACAGTTTATCTGTTCAATAAAACACCTTACTCTCCTGTTGAGTAATAAAAACGTCTCGGTTACGTATGTAACCCTAGTTCCCTGAAGAGGGAACGAGACGCTGCGTCGAAACGCTGTGGGAACGCCTCTGCGTGATTGCATCATGAGGCACGTATGAAACCAGTCCGATGGCGTGATGGAACGCCATGTGACGTCATTGACCAGGAAACTATAAAGCACACTTGAACCGTCACCTGAACCTTCTCGTTCCCTCTTCAGGGAACTAGGGTTACATACCTAACCGAGACGTTCCCTTTCAAGGGAACTCGATCTGCGTCAAAATGCTGTGGGGACGCTAATACCCACGCTGCCATAAGAGCAAGTGTCCGTCTGTTTAAAATCAATGCGCACATCTAGGCGAAAGCACCTGTGCCCCTGGATTGGAGCCGAGGTCCAGCTAGGGAAGCCTCAAGAATGTATGCGGTGAGGACTAACCTGCCGCATCACAAACATCTTGGAGGGAAACTCCTGACAGTAATGCTTTGGAAGCATACTCCTAGTGGAGTGGGCCCGTACAGCCAAAGGTGAAGGCTGACTGGCCGACTCATAAGCAAATGAGATGGCCTTGATCACTCACTTGCTCATCCTCTGCCTAGATGACGGGCACCCCTTTGTGGGTACCCCAAAGCAAACGAACAGACTTTCTCCACAGTTCTGTGGACGTAAGCATCCAAGGCCCTAATTGGGCAGAGCGGATAAAGTTTCTCTAGGTCTGACGTCCGGAGGAGGACAGAAGCCCTGCAGTACTCTCTGTCTTACAGCATTAGTAGGAACCTTAGGAACGTAATGTGGTCTTAGGGTGAAGAAAACCCTTTACCATACCAGGTGCAAATTCCATGCACGAGGGAGATACCAAAAGTGTATCCAATTCTCGAGAGACGAAATAGCGAGAAGAAAGCCAGTCTTTAGAGATATTCTCAGAAACTTCCTCAATGAACTCGAATGGAGCTAGGGAGAGGCCGTCTCGTACAACAGCCAAGTCCCATGTCGGCACCCTCGTGCGGACTGCTGGCCTCAGCCTCAAAGTGCCACAAAGGAAATTAGTTATTAGTGGGTGTCTCCCCAAAGATACTCCACTCAAAGGGACGTGGTAAGCAGCTAGTGCCGCCAAGTACACCTTCAGTGTGAAGGGAGATAACCATGCAGAGAAGCGCTCCTGCAGGAACTCCAGCACTGCACCCACTGGGCAGTTAACCGGGTCCAGCTGTTGCTCTCCACACCAGGAAGTGAAAAGTCTCCACTTCAAGGCATACAGTTTCCTTGTGGATGGAGCTCTGGAGTGTGCTCCCGAATAAATAACACACAATACCCCACCCGTGATGTAGATTGGGTAAGGATGAACACACTATTGAAATGTTGGTCGCTCGCCATTATAAAGTTTTTTTTTTTTTTTTTTATACAGATTTATGGGAAAACTCCTGCTTAGCAAATTCTAAGACAGACAAAAAACACCAGGGATATAGATTCACATAGAGCGCTTGCTGAAGACAAAGAATATAATGCTGTTTGGGTCAGGTATGCTTTATAGTTTCCTGGTCGATGACGTTCCGTCACGCCATTGGACTGGTTTCATACGTGCTTCATGACGCAATCACGCAGAGCCGTTCCCACAGCGTGAAAGGGAACACTTGAAAGGGAACACCATCATCTCCATGTCGCTTTTACAACATTTCAAACCCCTCAGTTCTCTCCATCTCCTAAAGCCAAGCTGATGTTGATTCTTGTTTTATTACGAGCTCTGTCTCGTTCTCTTTTCTCCAGCAGACTCTCCTCTGTTCAGAGTTTGTTTAAAACAGGCGATTCTCCAGAAGTTGGAGATTTAGCGGCACCATGTCAACCTTTCTCTCTCTTCTTTTCTCTGACAACTAACCTCTGCCACTCCCACACCACACACACAAAGCAGCCAGAGCAACTTTACTCTATTTACGGATATGACGAGACGCACACGAGCGAGTGACGCATGTGCTCATTTTCCCACTGAAAACCATCCCGTCAGGTCTAAAATATAAACACTTGATAGGTTTATCATGGTGAATCAATAAGACCCACTCATATTTGTTTTAAAACCTTTTAGGGAAGTATATATGTATGCGTATATATAACTAGTTTTTTTTTTTTTTTTTTTTTTTTGTGGTAAATGTATTTCTGATAAAGTTTAAAGTGTTTAACTGAGGGAAGATGTACTGAAACAAGAGAGAGAAAGGGTGACCCCAATGGGTGACAGTTATTTAAGGTGGTTAGAAAGAAAGGGCAAGGCTATTAAGACTTTTTCTGAACATACCTGACAAACATCTGAACCCATAACACTACATACACGGCGTAAGTGAACTGTAATGAAACTGTAATCAGCTACGAGAATTGGTGCTGAGACAGTTTCCGACAGTTCAAAAAGGAGCAGTACTACATCAAGATATTTTTTGTATCATCTGTGTCCTTTGCTATTTTGTGGTCACCTGAACAGAATTCCTGAAAGCATGTTGATGCTTGTGTGTGAGATGTCTAGGAGTATGATTTAAAGAAAGAGAGAGACAAAAGAGTGCTTCTTTCATCCTTTTAATCACAGGCAAATAATGTTCTAACAGTTGAAATAAGTCATCTTGGACTTTCTACTATGCATGCATGCTATTTAGGCAGATTTCAGTATTGAGTGGAAAACTACTGTTGTAGTAATCTAAATTAACATCACCAAACTTATTTCATATTGTGTAACTGGTCTGTCATCCACTTAATGTCAGTCAATGAACAAACTATAATTTACTAACAAGTCTGTAATTAAAATAGAGAAAGTACTGTAAATGGGAAAAGAAAAGCAATAACTAAAAAAGAAAAAAAGCCCAAAAAAACCAAAAAACAATAGAAAAAAAATCAAAAGATTTTAAAGACATAAAATGTAGAAAAGGAGAAGAAATTAGCAAAAAACAATAAGACATAATTAAATGCTTTCAAATATGTTTATGCATGCGTCAATTCTAAAGTATCATCAAGAGAAAAGTAATTCATTTAAATTAAATTTATTAAAATTAATCATCTGTGACTCTAATGAGAGCTGTCTCAGTACTTATGGTACGGTTTAAATCCTGACTGAAAATCCTCGCAGATACCATTTATTTCTAAAAAAAGATTTTAGATTAAAGATTTTCTTTCCATTTTCTTTAATCTTCTTTAAGCGCAAACTGTGTCTAAGGTGCTGGAAAAGAGAGAGCCAAACGTTTCTGTTGCAATATCGAGTTCTTCTAAGCTATCTGGGATGCTGAGGAGATGAAACTGATCAGGAATAGTATTAATAAAGCAATCTTTAGTGGCAGAAGTGATAGGTCTAAAATATATTTGTAACATGGAGTCGACTTTGCAGCCTTGGCTAAATGGAGTATACACAAGACTAGATAATGATTTGAGATGTCATCGCTCTGCTGTAGAATTTCAACGGCATCAACATTGATTCCATGTGATAATATTAGATCTAAAGTATGATTACGACAATGAGTAGGTCCTGACACATGCTGTCTAACTCCAGTAGAGTTAAGAATGTCTTTAAATGCCAATCCCAATGTATCTTTATCGTTATCTACATGTATATTAAAATCACCAACAATTAGGACTTTATCAAAGAATTTGCTGATTTTCTATCAGAGTTAGTACTGGCTGCAGATAAAGTCTGTATGGTGCCCTGGTGGCCTGTATACAGTAGCCAGCACAAATCTGAAACGTGATTTATCATTTACACTAGATAGTGTTACATTAAGCACCAACACTTCAAAATAATTATATTTAAAACAAGACTTCTCAGTAATTCTGAAGATATTACTATAAATTACAGCAACAACTCCCCCTTTGCCTTTCAGACGAGGCTCATGTTTATAACAGTAATCTTGGGGGGTGGACTCATTTAAAGTAATGTAATCGTTTGGTTTTAGCCTGGTTTCTGTTAAACACAGCACATCTAGATTATAATCTGTAATCATATCATTAACAATAAGTGCTTTTGTAGTAAGGGATCGAATATTCAGCAACCAGAGCTTTATCATTTGTTCATCCGTATTATATCTGTTTTTTATTTGTTGAACATCAATTACATTTTTACCCTTAAATGGCTTTAGGAGTTTTTTGTATGCCCTAATTCAGGGAACAGACACAGTCTTTATATGATGATTTCTTGGTGAAAGAGTCTCTATGTGTCTGCCCCAAAAACTTTTCCAATTGTCTATGAATTCTATATTATTTTGCAGACACCACTTAGACAGCCAGCCGTTGAGTGAGCACAGTCTACAAAGTATCTCATCACTCCTGCAAACAGGAAGGGTGCCAGTGCAAATTTCTGTGCCTGACATCGTACTTGCGAATTCACACACCTCTTTAACGTTAATTTTGGTGATCTCCGACTGGCGAAGTCGAACATCATTAGTGCCGACGTGAATAATAATCTTAGAGAATTTACGATTAGCATTAGCCAGCACTTTTAAATTTGCTTTGATGTCAGGCGCTCTGGCTCCCGGCAAACATGTGACTATGGTAACATGTTCACGTTCCGTGTAATATAATCGCCAATGGCTAGGGCACTTTCAACAGGATTCACAGTGTGTGTTTCACTGAGTGGGGAGAATCTATTTGTTATGGTAATCGGAACGGAAGAGCGGTGTTTTGTCTCATGACTACAGCATCTCACGGTCACCCAGTTGCCCTGCTGCCCTGCTGCACGGGCTCTACAGCCGGAACCGAACAATGTACAGAGTTCACTAAGCTAGTCGCATCCAAAACAGTATCTAAAGCCCTTGCACTCTTACAATTAACCTCGATTAAAGTTTGGATGTGTGTCTCTAGTTCTGAAATCTTCTCCATCAACCTGACTGTCTCCCTGCATTTATCACATGTAAATCCTTCATTGCTGACAGAGAAGGCTATAGTATGTGACATCAAGTGCAAGTGACAATAGCAGGAGAAGACATTACTTACTGTGTTTGTTGACTGATCCTACTCACCACAGTTGTTTGATTTGTAAAAGCACGCGCGAGAGAAAAGATGGCTGGCTAGTGATATACTAGCGTGTTGTGCTAGCGATAACGATTTAGATAAAAGCTAGTGATGTCAGATTAATTGATGAGTAAGTTAAAGGTGCTCTAAGCGATGCCGGGAGTCGTAACTTCTTGTTGACATTCGAATTGTTGTCAAACAAAACGGAGGCTAGCTAGACCCTCCCTCCTCATCATCCCGTCTCCTCCCTCCTCCCCTCCCTTCCGGCATAAAGGAAAGTCAAAGTAGTCACTACAAACAAAGTTAAGTTTTACTGATACTTCATTCAATGTGTAATGTCACCAAGTTAGATAAATGCTTTTATATATTGTAGAACAGAATGCAGAAAAAGAGAAACATTATCTTAAAATCGCTTCACCACCTGAGGTTATAACTATAGCTCCCATACAAGGACGCAATAATAACAAGATAACGTTAGCTTCGCGTTTCCCAGTGAGCATAAACAACGGCGGCGTCGTAAACAAATTTAGTCAAAGTTGTCAACAGCCTATAAATGAACATTTAAATTCATAACAAACAGTGGGTGAAAACAATCATTCACACAAATTGTGGCCCTACTGTGAATTTGCTTGACCATTTACAATAGAGATTGATCGCTAGCTGCTAGAAACATATATGTTGTATTCACCAAAGTTAACGCTGACTGCATAGTTCTAGCTAATTACATTCTTGTGTTGGTTTGGCGAACATGAACGTCAGTTTAGAAAGAAATATGGATTTACCCACCAGTTCTGCAAAAACAGAGCAACTGAATGTCGGATTGGAAGCCCTTCTGCCGGCGGAGTTCTCGCCACCTTTCAAAGGTTTTTCCGATGTAAATTCGGTATTTCGCACTTTCCTTATCCTTGTCCCTCTTCTTTGCAATTTGTTCATCGGAACGTCGTCTATTTGGTCGTGTGTCGGCCATAATTCAAACTTCCCTCTTCATGCTTCTCTCTCCTCCACACGCTCCACACCCCCTTCATGTGCACGTGCGCTAACCCCCCAAACCCCACCCTCAAATACTTCTTGTCGGTTATTGGCTGGAACACTGTTTGTTGTGTTTCCTGGTGCAGGTGAGCCCAGTTTGTTTTTGTTGTCGTTTGTGGAGCCTGTGGTGTCTAGAGAGACCGCGTGTCTTTACAGTGTGTTCAGGGGACAGGCAGCTAGCGGATAGTGAGGAGATGTTTGCTGTATGTGACAAAACATGTTTTGGCCTAAAAAACGTGTGGCATCGTTTAGAGCACCTTTAAATTTAGCAAATAAGGAATTATATTAAATAGAGATTCAAAACAGAAGGCTATACAGAGCTTACAGACACAGACCAGCAGCAAGGCAGACAGGAGCAATCGATCAAGCAAGGCAGACAGGAGCAATCAATCAAAATCCGAAACCGATGTAAACGTACCCTGAAACCCTATGACTCTAATCCTGATCCTGTGTCTGCCGCATTGCCTGTATTAGATCCAGAGGAGTTTTTAAACCTGTTTTCTCACTAACACTAACCCCACATTCAAGACAAAACTTTATCTACAGCAATCATGAGCAACTTATCCATGAGGAAATGGAGGTGTGGATATGTGTTGTTTAATGGTCTCAATGTAAACTCTCAATGTAAATCCAATCACTTCTACCCAGGGTGCATTTACTGTAATTTGTAAGGGCAAGGCTTATCAACAACCTCTTTACAGACCTTGGAATTGTCCCACAAATAATTTAGCATGACTTGAGTAAGAAGTATCCTTCATCTGACCTCAAATCCATGGGCATAGAAGAATGTATTAAAAAGTCCCTTGCTCTAGGTTTGCATACATCCTTCCATCTCCCAAAAATAATCATCTTTTGTAAAACGAAGGATGGAAGGCTAGCGGTGCATGGATTATGAAGGTTGAAATGCAATAACTATAATGGGTTTTTGTCTGTACCTGTTGTCCATGCCATTCTGGAGAATAGGTCAGAGGTGCCAAGATGTTCCAAAAATTACATTCAAGGAGAAAATACGATCTGAGTTAGAATGGAAAGAGAGATGAGCAGAAAAATACCTCACCTTGGACAGTTGTTTGTCCAACTGTTGTTTAACCCTTTAGAACCTGAAGCTAAAATAGGTGTTTTTCACATATTTTGATTTTTTGACTGTAAAATTCTAAAACAATGTGCTATCTTCATGTGCAAGGTGTCATCTTTAAAAAAAAAAAAAAAACCTTTCCAAAAATTAGTTATTGGTCATTACTGTGTGGTGATTTTGTAAACAGAATTCAAATAGACAAAAATAAAAAAATAACAATGCTCTGATTTTTAATAAAAAAAAAAAAAAAAAAAAAAAAAAAATCATGAACGAAAGACACTAACACTGACACTAACACAGTTGAAAAATGACCTATAATACATAGGCTATATACAAGTCTTTTTTGTGACATTGGGTTACACAGTTTTCATTTAGGACACTTTTTTCATACACGCACATATACAAATGCATGCATACATAGGCACACACACATACACATGCTAAGATGCGTGAAAGAGTAACGGCCATCCGCCTCCCAAGTTTCATAAAAAATCATCCCAATCCCCTCCTCTGCTGTCTACCACTTCATTCGCCATGTATTTGTTCGTTTCTTTTATTATCTTATGCAATCCAAAACACTCTAACCTGCCGCACTTTGTATCTCTTTGTTCAAATTTGCTGACGGAAAGCATGAAATTACCATAATAAGCCATATATTGCACATTAGCACATCCGAAAAGCACGTTGTCTACTGTCAGGGGCAATTCGAATGGTTTTGATAGTGCAAACGGTTGAAGAGTTACGGTAAAATGAAGCTTTCTGGTATGTGTCGGCGACGACACAGCCGGTTTAAAAGGGTTAACCTCTATGAGTTTCACTAGTAACTCCTCCTCTAAATCTTTCTCTAGCATTGGAGTAATAGTACATTTTCCACTCTCCACTATATTAGAAACATTTCTACCAATTCCCCTCCCATGTTTAACACTCCAGCATTGTTTCATGCAATTAAATGTGCTATGCAAACTGACAATGCAATTTAAGTTCATATTTTACCATCACATATTTTTCCTGGGAATCAAATCCACATCCTTACTGACAAAGATCTTTTTTCACATTTGAACCGCGGTACGATTGTGTCATTGGTTTCAGCCATAGATATATACACTAGATGTCACCTTGGGGTTCTAAGCATGCGTCAAAACCGCCGCCATCTAGGTAACGCTGCTATCTCCGCCTGTACTTCGAATCATGCCGATGATGATGCCGGACTTTTGTGCTGTGTATGGATGTTCACACGAATGAAATCTAAAAACCAGACAGCAAGGGATTACATTTCACAAGAGAGAATGTGTTTTATGATATTGAATGATACGAAATTATAATTTTGGTTACGTTGGTTTGTTTCAGTTCAGTTTGGTAAACGACCGCAGCTAATCCATGCTAGTTAGCTAGCTAGTTACCCATTCATTTTTACTGTGTGGATGGTAGTAGTCAAGTTGTTTTTAAGTTAAGTGTACATTTATCTGCTTGGAGGAAGAAAATGAACTGTGAATGTGCTGCACTCTTTAGATATTATTTGAAATAGCCCTTGTGTTTAAACTGTATAATATGCAGGAGTTGATCCTCAGTACCCACTTTTGGCTGTGTTGGTCCTAACTTAGATTTTTTACAGATTGTACTCAAACCTTTTAATGGAAAAAAAAACTGTGTTGCGCTTGTAACCTGTAAGTACAGTCCTACTAGTATGCTTGTCCTCTCCCTGTCAATCTTCAAACACATCCATGATTATTATACATAGAATTCCACAAATCTTATGTATGTGTGAGTTTTGCACAAGGATACAGGTGGGTTCAAGGGCTTGTTTCTTCCTTGTAAACTGGGGATGGAGGTGTGGAAGGACACTGGAATTTGTGAAAATGTCAACTGTTTAGCTATTTAAGATGTATTTACTACTTTAGTACATACTTATTTAATGTGGCAAAAGTATTGCGGGACAGGAATAAAGAAAAGATGAAACGGTCTTTGGCACCTCAACTATCTAACTTTCACATTATGTTCCTCTCAAATTTTTGATTTGCTTCCACCTGCAAATTGCTTTGTGTATCATATTTAATAAACCAAAAGAATTTAAATGTTTAAATTAACATGTATAGTCACACCATTGTAGCCATTTTGCATGCAGTAGGCTAAGGTAAGTAGCGATAGTTCATTCTAAGTTTACTCAAGTGGAAGAATGTGACTTAGGCCTACTAGCACTATGCATTATATTTTGAAAAAGAAGTAGATTATCTTAATATCAAAACCTTACATTTTCTCAATGATAAATACATTTCTGACCGTTGGAACAAATAAAAAAAACTAGAAAATCGCATTCATGACGATTTATGGTGATTTTATATCCGTTAGACCTTTGTCTACATTGACACTGATGCATTAAAGAGGAGGGGCTCCCCTGTTCCAAGATGGTGGCTCTGTTGCATTCGTTCCAATGAACTGCCGTAGCCAAGGCGACATCTAGTGTATATATCTATGGGTTTCAGCCACAGCTGTTTACCACTGTAGCTACGAAACAACTCAGGAGGTGAAGGACGCAGTTTACTATAATTCTCTTACAATTGCTCTATGATGCAATTAATCATGTTGTATGCATTTCGAAATGGCATGTTAGTATATAGTATAATGCCTATAAATTACGCATATTGTCTTTTAAGGTCACTTTTTACTTTATATGCTACGGTATCTTGCAATTTAGTATTTAACAGGTTTTAGCATTTTTAGATATACAGTTATAAGTGAAATTATTGAACCCCCATTGCAAATCAGGTTTATTGGTAAAATTTACAGACTTTCATCTGCTTGCAATGAACAAATCAAACAAAAGTATTTGAAATAGCTCAGCACAACAAATGTTTCTAGTGGTTTCCCCAAATTTAACTGAAAATGCAACTTTTAATGCAATGATATTTTCTCTTGACTTGTTGGACCATTCTTTTGAGTTGCAGTTAACTTGCAGACAAACTTGCAGACAAACGTGACACTAAATAAAGCTTGCCAGTTCAGATATGTTATGTGTTCAAGCTCAAGCACACCTGGTGCAACTAATCCCTTATGATTATTTGCATCAGGTGTGCTTGAGACAATACCTGTTTTGCAGATGTGTGCTGTTGTGAGGGATTCTATTCATGGGGTTGAATAATTTTGAGACTGCAGAAGTCATTACTAGTTGCATTTTCAGTTGAATTTGGAGAAAGCTCTTGAAACATTTGTTGTCCGAAAGTCTGTACATTTTGCCAAAAAACCTGATTTGCAATGGGGTTGAATAATTTCGATCACAACTGTGTATATATATATATATATATATATATATATATTCTTTTTTATATTGAGAATTTCTAAACAGTAGGCCTACTGAAGCTGAAAAAATCAACAAACCCCACAAAGATCCCTGCAGGAAAACCCAGCATGGAAATGTTCAAGGCTAGTTTCTCCATAACCATATACATAGTCAGAGCCGATCAGCCCTACACGCACACTACGCAGGTTGCTTAGGGCCCCGCAAATTACTCAAGGCATCGCCTCCCCCTCGTGTCAAAGCTCGTCAATCAAAGTTTACAACATCAATGAGAAAATTAAGCGGAACTATCCTTCTGGTCATGAAAAGAGAGAAAAAAACACACCATGAGAGTGAATTGCAAAACAGCAATCAGGTAGACTTGTGTTCTCTCCTCTCCAAGTTTGATGTCAGCAAAGAACAGTAAAGTTAAGTTGATGTGAATCTCTCTCTAGTCTGTCTGTTTGTCTAACCAAGCAGTAGTGCATCTTTTATTATTTCTGTCTTGCTTACTAACGCCGGCCACTTCCAGGGCTGTGTTCTGTGACTTTGTGCCTGACAAAAAAAGTGAGAGTGAAATACAAGTTACAACTATTTATTACGTTTGATAAACTACAAAGGGCAACGGTGTTTATTTATAAACTGCAGCTCGGAAAAGATAACCGTGCCGCGCATTAACATGCGTTCACATGTGCATGCACGAAATGAAACGCGCACTTTCCAACAAAACATCTGTGGGAACCAGTACAATACCGGCTTGATAGCACTCCTCATTATAGGCGCACATACTTTTAAAGACAATGATTATCTAGTCTCCAAGTCAGTTTAGTTACAAATCTGCAATAAAGCAAGATGGAAAGTAATGTATTGACATTGACTATTGATATATAGGCTATATTGCATTTAAAATGTTGATTGGCTGGACATACTAGTCAATATGGATGCACATCCCTCAATAAATAATAACCATCAAGTATCAAGTATTGCTTGTATCATTTAAAACACAGTGACATGCTATGGTAAGCCATTTTAGCTTTTATTCATTCACAGGATGCATTTTTTATATCAATAATTAAATTTGTACTATTTAAAATATTGAATTCTTGATTACATTTGGGTTTACATTTACATTTTCAATAGTACTAGTTAAAGGAGGGAGGATTGTAGTGGGAGCACTGGGGTGTCAAGTGTGACTGTGTGGCAATGGCAAATGGTTTACATGGTTTACATGGCAGGGGTCAGGTAGGAGGGCCCCTTAACATAATTTTGTTTAGGGCCCCAGGGAGGTCAGGATCTGCTCTGTACATAGTTTTCATAGACCAGTGGTTGTCTATTGGTTGCAATGCAAAAGGGGAAAGGGGGCCGTCATTTGCTCACCCTCATGTTGTTTTCAAACCCATAAGGATTTCATTCATCTTCGTAACCTTAATGAAAATATTTTTTGATATTCTCTCATTTGTCTCATCACAATTAACATTGAAGATAAAACGCTTACCATGTCATTTGTTATTGACAATTGTTATTGATGCATGTGCATCCAATCAACTCTACAGTATTATGATTCAAATTCATTTCTGACTGTGTAGAAGGCAAAGTTTAAATAAGATTAAAGGTGGTATAGTTTTGAATATAGTGTTTGATTATTGCTTGAACATTTGAGGTTTGTGGTGTTTGTAGGTTTCAGTGTCTTAGCAACTGAGATAAAAAATAAATAAATTAAAAAAAACCTGAAATGCAATGCAGGCTGCCTGGAGTTAGTATAACTTTATTCCCGCAGGATTGAAGCTGATTCTCAATGCATTAATCTAGTCTGGGATCAGACTTTGGCAGACTGGCGAGTGCCTCATTGATTTGGTTATATCAGTTTTCATGTCAGCAGTTGCTGTTCTTGTTATTGCAGCAGAAGCAATTAACATCTGCATTGGTACAGGAATAAAAGCAGCTAAAACTGTTATATTAGAAAAAAATAAGGGTTAAATCAAGCCGAAGTTGTGTTTTTTAAAGGAAAAGCTAATGGTGTAGAACCAGAGTGAGGTGAAAAGCCACAGGTAAAGAAGGGTTTGTGTTGATGATTAAATGCAAAGTAGTCATTACAATATTCATGTACATTAAACATGTTCATGTTCATTAATCATTTTTGTCAACAACAGCACAGTAGGTCATTCATTACTAGTGAACATAAAAAAAAACCTAAAAAAAAAACCTGGTAGATTGCTCATTTCCATGTCTAATCAGAGAATTGGAAATGAGCGGTTAAAATAGGATCAACTGAAATGAGGTACATCATTAAACAGGTAAGATGTTGTTCCTGCTTTGCCTTTCTAGCCTGTCACACCTCCGCCAGTGCCATTAGGTCAACTGCAGTGTCGTTAGCTGGAGGCCGCTGTTCACTGATGTTTCGACCCCTATTCACCTTATTTTTAACGGAAATACGGACGCAGCCAGTTGACGGTATTTTGTGCGAGACTTCCGGTCAGGCACTTCCGGTCACTGGCGAGCGTTGTTCGTAACAACAAACTCATCGTTATGGGTTCGAGGAAGACCGGGATTGTTTGTGCAGTTAGAGGTTGTCATAATAACTGGCACAAAAGAAAGATTTACTTGGAGCAGGAGTGTTTTAATCATCGAATTATTGACATTTTAATAATCAGGCGCCCTATACGACCGGCGACACACTGGCTGCGTGGCGTTTCTGTTGCGTGGTGTTTTCTATGTCTTTGCACACCAGAAACGTCTCTGACGAGGCGTTGCTGCTGCTAGGTGACATGATAAGCCTCATTGGTGATATATTCGACATATGGGGAGAGAGTTGTGGAAGGCACTTAATGTTAAACATAAATATATAGCAGCAAAGACAACGTTGGCAGTATTGACGGCAAAATAGGCTACAGAATATTTCGTTCTGTATTGACAGGTGCAATATTTGAAAATCGATAATATATATATATTTTTACATTTAGGCTATATCTGCATTTATGTCAAAACCTAAATTCAAACATCAAAATGTCATTAATATGTATTCATATCAAAATGACATACAAACATATTTTCCTATTCTATTTTGCCTGGAAACGCTTCCGAAACGCTTCCAAAACGCTTGCGTGTCGCGTGAAAAATAGGCATCGATTCTATTTCTAGCATGCACGCGTTTTCCCTGAGACGCGCGCGTCACGCAGGCAGTGTGCAAGCTCTAAATAACCGGTTAACATGGGAGCCGAAATAACGGACACGCCACGCAGCCCATTTGAAGAAACGACCGTATGTTTGTTCTTTTCATTTCGTGAACACAAGACCTACAGAAGACCACCCGATACCAGAAAAGTGGCTGGGCTACGAAGTCTGAATAAAAACTCCAAGGAGAAACAAAATCATTATAGTACCCCTGTATAAAATCTAGTCATCATGGCATGATCATCATGGCATTTATTTTGTATGATTTATAATTATTTATAGCCATCTATGATCTACTTATTGCTATCATGTGCTTTGGTTGCATTCTGATGACATTATTAATACATTTGACATGACAAAATTGCCTACCTCCATAGATATATTAACTTAGTCCAGCGTTGGCTCGACCGTGTTTAGGGCGGTGCTGAAGGCGCCGGCGAAGTTTTGGCAATCTGTCATCTAGATGCATGAGTGTTTTCAACCAGGTCCAGAACCCGACCTGGGTGAGGCGGGGCTTTAGTTCTTTGTTGTATTCATCTGCTACGGCATGTGTAACATTTTTCTGTCAACTCTGCATAATCCTTCGCAATCGATATCGTTAGTTAGCCCAGAGAAGCGAGGAAACGGAAGTGCCGCACAAAAACCGGAAACTGGACCCATATTTACTTCCGCGTTCGAAAATAAGGTGAATACCAGTACATCTCCCGACGGGGGGGGCAGTGGCCTATAGGGGACGTCTCCCTGCCACCCCCTGCAGCTGCCTTTACAGGGGTGTTGACCCCCAACCGTTGTGTTTCCTCTGGAGCCACAGCCAGTAGCTCGCTTTCTCAGCCTCCTCTCCCAGCTACTTTATTGCTTTCCGCAGGTTTGACCCCGCCACTCCTGCGCCATGGAGAAGTTGGACTGCTGTTCTGACCACTAAGCCCCGGCACCCAACCTCCACTGGGTAGACCCTCTGATGCCAACTCGGAATACTTGAGATGCTTCCTTTCGTGGGCTGTTGTCATACCCTCTTCCCAGGGGATGGTAAGTTCAATGAGGAGGACCCTTTTCTCCACCGTGGACCACATAATAATGTCTGGCCGGAGGGCAGTTGTCGTAATCTCTCTTGGAAGAACCAACTGCTTCCTGAGGTCTGCCAACATCCGCCACTCTTTGCCGGGTGTGAGCATGGTGTTCCTCTTCTGAGCAGGAGCATACTACCAGACTTGACAAACCCTGACGGGAAAGGCTTTGCTGCTGCTGTTGTGTGATTTAGACCAGAGCTGCTGAGGCAGGTTGCTGAAGTATCCGGTAATGATGTTCTGCACACCACTTGGGACATAAGCCGTATGCGTTAGCAAGATCTAGCTACACCACATGCAGGTCACTCTTCTCTCTCTTCGCACGCTGAATTTGATTCCAAATCACAGAAAAGTGTTCAATTTATCCAGGGAAGCCTGAGATTCCGGCCTTCTGGCAGCTTGTATCAATGTATCCATTCCCAATGAGGAAATAGCTCATTCTCCTCTCCAGAATCGAGAAGAAAATCTTCCCGTCCACATTCAACAAGGCCATGTTTCTGAACTGGTTGATGGTATGGGAGTTCTGCTCTTTGGGAGTGAACACACCAACAGCTTGCTGCCACTTTGCTGGGACTTGCTCTTTCTTCCACGTTGTTTTCATGAGTTTCCAGAGTACTTTGACCACCTGGGGGCAGTTCTCGAATAGCTTATAGGGAAGCCCATTAGGCCCGGGGGCTGATGCTGACCTTACCTTCTTGATAACCTCCTCCATTTCTTGCAACTTAAGTGGGGATGTATCGAATGGCACTGTCGGTAGGGCTGGCCGGGGTCTGTGCCAGTGTGCCTTACACTGAGCGGTGTAGCTCGTCTGTTCTCACTATACTGGCTCTTGATGTATTTTTCCAACTCCTCCTTACTTAAGTTCCAACTTCCCACTCCTCTTCTCATCTAGCAACTCTCTGGCGAACCTTTATGGATCTCTGAAATAGCTGGTTCTTTCATTCTCTCTTTTCTTCCTCCTCCTCCTGATCCTCTCCACACTTGGCAAGGCTTTGTTCAAGTTCGTCGCACAACTCCTTCAGGCCAATTTCCTTAGGCCACTTGATCTTGTTGCGCCGACCTGGCAGCTTCGTTGATCTGAGTGCCTTCTCCATCATGTGGTTTCCTTCAACTATTTGAAGACAGATGTCTCAGTGCCACCTATGGACCGGACACGTGCGCCATTCTTGCTCCAGTTGAGTTCCCTGTTTGCCGCACCCTGTTGAGTTCCTCCACACCCCTCGGCAGTCGGACGTGGCGGAGCGTCCGACGCCAGGCCTAGCACTCATATGCCTTGGTGGAACCTGTGCTAGGCTGGGTCCCATATGTTGTGATCCCTACGGCGATCTCATATGTGTGTTCTTCCACGGTGCGGCTCCCTGCGGCGAGCCCGTGTCTTTCCCTTGGCAGAGTCTGCCGTCTCTGACTGGTATTGTCTCCCCCCTGCTAGGCCGGAGCCACCTCAGTAACATTCCATATGTTCTACTGCCCGGAAACGCCCAGTCTATTTGTGTACTTCCACATGATACCTCCCTATGGGCAGGATGGGGTTTCCGCAGCATCTCCCTTTCCACCGAAAGGGCACGCTTTCCCAGTGTTATCCAAGTCTGTCTGAATGGGTTATGAAGAACAGCAGTGGACTTCCCTGGCCTAAGCCCTGTCCCATCTCCGCCTCAAAAATGCTTTCGCTAGGCACTGGAAGGTGGCAGCACTAGGTGGCGTGTTAATTGGAACCCTGAAGGAGGGAACGGAGATGTGAGTCCCATCACCACTATTGCTGGACCACCGCATACGTAACCGAGACATTAGTGATACACATGCAGGTGAAGACAATTAGGGATGATGAGTCCAGGCAGTGACTTTTGGGAAATGTGGTCCATGTTGATATGGCAAAGGACTAGAGAGGAATGCCCTCTGGTGGATCTCAAGGGCACTCCAGCAGGTGATCGTGACAGCAAGTATACAGGAATTATGCAAATTGTTCAGTGTGTACTGAATCCTGGGTCATTCCTGTGCCTCACAATTCATTGAACTTAAATATTTAATTTATTTTTAATTTTAATCACAACATTGCAGTTTGATAAACACAATTTAACATTTTAAATTGATTTACTACTTTGATTTAAGCAGATGTTGCTATTTTTGCAACAAGTTGCATGTATTAACATCTAAATGAAAAACCTTCAAAAATATATTATGTTCTTGGGAATATGCTTTGCTTGATAATCCATTTAAAAGTGGTAAAGAGTTTATCATTTTTCATCCTATCAATCTTTTGTAATATCTAACTAATAAAAGCCAGTTGCTTAAAGTGATATGTAGTTCACTCAAAAATATAAATTCTTTCATCATATACTCACCCCTTATGTTATATCAAACTTGTATGAATATATATATACTTTTTTTTTAAGCTACACTGTGTAGGATTTTCTCCCATCTAACGGTGAAATTGTTTATGACTACCAACTGAATATTACTTTCTAGCCCCTCCCATTCCGAGGGTGTTTTAACTCCTACAGTGGCCGAGTAATCTCCCCCTCGCATTCGTCACGGTGCCACTGAGTGTAAAAACGCAAAAGGCGAAGCTTGAATTTCCAGGTATGTCCCTCTTTGGCTAATGTATTTTCAAGATGGAGGCGCAACATGGCTGCCACCATTCGAGCGACTCGCTCGTATGTATTCTATATGGCAGATTCTACGCTTACGAGAATACTTGATTAGTTGGTACAAGTAATTACACATTAATGAGCAGATATATTTATGAAAGAACAAAGTGTTTTTTTGCTAAGAATCAACTTAAAAAATTACACAGTGTAGCTTTAACCCTGGTTAAACCCAGGGTCTGAGGTGTTTTCTGGGCCCTGGAGGTGTTCTGACATGCTCTGACATTTGTGCTTATTTATGTTACTTGTGACATTTTCATGGCTAAAATCTGATTACACTGTATTTAGCACAAACTCTGCTACAATAATATGTCACCAGCATGTATGTAAAAGTTTGTAGTTTTGAGATAATGGCGTTTATGCGTGGTTTGTGAAAAAAACAAAAAACTCACTGAAATAAGGTCATGAAACCCATACTGATTATTTATTCACAAGACTTTTGAAAATTGTATCACGTGCCTAGAATATTTGCTCCAAAACTATGTGAAAATCATCCTGACTACTTACTCAGATAAGACAATATATTGATTTCAAATTTGTAAGACATGTTTTGTGTGAGAAAGCTTTATGCGTGAACACATCATGAATATTGATGTTTCACACCTGAGAAAGACAAAGACCCTCCCATAATGGCCCTATCAGGTGCTATCAGGCCCTATCATTCTGAGCAACCTTGCACAAAGAATGAGGAGATTTAAAAAAGAATGGCTTTTAGATTGTTTGGATTTATTTACAACACAACATAATCCAAAGATACACAACAAATGACAAAAAAGCACATTAGTAAACACATTGATCTAAAGACAGAGACATGAACAGTCACACACATTTGTGCCATCCTGAAACATAGTACATACCTGTCATTTCCAAGGTGTTTGATTTTTCATTTGACCATGTTCATGTACAGAGACTCATGTGAATGTTGAAGTCAGCAGGACTCATCCAGTGGCATCTGGTCTCTGAAAAAAAAAAAACAATTCATATATATATGATCAGCTCTGAACATTAGATATTAACAGTACAACTGATACTCTTTTCTCCTCCTTAACATCCTGCTTGGACAACTTCTGCTTAAAGTTCTCAACGGGCCTGAAAATTACAACCCGACCCGACCCGGCCCGTGGCTTTTAAAGCCCGGACCCGATGTAACCCGACACATCAACATGAATTATCTGCCCGAACCCGTATTTCTTTCTCATACACGTATTATCATGACCAGCAGACGGGCATTCAAATCAACCTTTAATGTTCACACCTTTTAACAATACAAACAATACAAACAACTGAAACAATAAACTTCCAGACCTCTTCCTTTCCCACTCCTGTAGTAGCGACGGTGAATTCACCTGCGGCAAGTTTACTTTTCACCAACTCCATCCTCTTCTACAGGCTAAAGGCGTGCACACAGCGGCGTCAGGTCTGCCCCCGCCCCTCTCCATGATGCACGTTGCACGCAGCAGCCAGACTTTCTTTACGGTGAACAGCAGCGATGATTAATACTTTTTTTTTTTTTCTTTTTTTTTTCACTGAGTGGAAAAGATTACGCCCGAGGTCCGGTCCGACCCGAGTCATTTGCTTATATTTTCGACCCGAACCCGGCGGGTTTGTCGGGCCGACCCGACCCGACCCATTGAGAACTCTACTTCTGCCCCCTTTCCTCCAGGCCAGCCCGCGCCACCCCCTCTGCCCCCTGGTTATCTGATGTTCTCCGCGAACAACGTTCTAAACTCAGGGGTGCAGAGAGGAAGTGGCGCAAATCGAAAGATCCTACTGACCTTGGTCTTTTTCAATCCTTCCTCTCTTCCTTCTCTGCTAATATCTCTACTGCTAAAATGACTTACAATCACAACAAAATCAAAAATTCTTCTGACTCTCGCATGCTTTTCAAAACCTTCTCCTCTCTTCTCAACCCTCCTCCTCCTCCTCCTTCATCAACCCTGACAGCTGACGATTTTGCCACATTCTTCATAAATAAAACAACCACCATCAGCGGTCAATTTACCAAACCACAAACTGACACACATCTTACCAGCTAACACACACATTCTATCATCCTTCTCTCTGCTTTCAAAGGCAGAAGTCTCCAAACTCCTCCTTTCCAATCGCCCTACTACCTGTCCGCTTGATCCTATTTCAACTAATCTACTTCAAGCCATTTCTTCCTCAGTCGTGCCCGCACTCACGCACATCATAAACACTTCTCTTCACACGGGTACATTTCCAACAGCATTTAAGCAGGCTCGGTTAACCCCACTGCTTTAGAACCCCACTCTAAATCCATCTGGAAAATTGCAGACCGGTATCCCTTCTTCCATTTGTCGCGAAGACACTTGAACGAGTTGTTTTCAACCAGATCTCTTCCTTTCTTACACAGAACAACCTCCTGGACAACAACCAGTCTGGTTTCAAAAGTGGACACTCAACTGAGACTGCCCTGCTCTCGGTAATTGAAGCTCTGAGACTGGCAAGAGCAGCTTCCAAATCCTCAGTTCTCATCCTGCTGGATCTGTCTGCTGCCTTTGACACAGTTAAACACCAGATCCACCTGTCAATCCTAAAGATGAAGGGCATCTCGGGGACCGCACTCCAGTGGTTCAAGTCTAACCTCTCAGGTTCAGGGTGTCGTGGAGGGGTGAGGTGTCTAAGACCCAACATCTAGCTACTGGGGTGCCTCAGGGCTCAGTGCTTGGACCACTTCTCTTCTCCATCTACATGACATCACTAGGATCTGTGATTCAGAAACATGGCTTTTCCTATCACTGCTACACTGATGACACACAACTCTACTTCTCATTCCAGCCTGATGATCCGACGGTTGCTGCTCGTATCTCAGCCTGCCTGACAGACATTTCTGGCTGGATGAAGGACCACCACCTTCAACTAAACCTTGTGAAGTTGCCTGTGGTCCCGGCCAACCCAACACTCCACCACAACTTCTCCATTCAGCTAGGTTCGTCATCCATAATTCCATCAAGGTCAGCCAGGAATCTTGGAGTTGTGATTGATGATCAATTGAACTTTACAGACCACATTGCTAGAACTGCCCGGTCCTGCAGATTTGCCTTAAACAACATCAGGAGGATCAGGCCCTTCCTATCAGAGCATGCTACACAATTCCTTGTCCAAGCACTTGTTCAATCCAGACTGGACTATTGTAATGCTCTCCTGGCAGGTCTTCCAGCTTTCACTATCAAACCTCTGCAACTGATCCAAAATTCTGCAGCTAGAGTGGTCTTTAACGAGCCGAAGAGAGCACACATCACTCCTCTCCTCACAAAATTGCACTGGTTGCCAATTGCTGCTTGCATCAAATTCAAGTCACTGACTTTTGCCTACAAAACAACCACTGGCTCTGCTCCCTTTTACCTAAACTCATTACTTCAGACTTACGTGCCATCCAGAAAGTGAACGCCGTCTTGTGGTGCCATCTCAAAGAGGCACTAAATCTCTTTCTCTGACCTTTTCCTGGTCTGTTCCATGCTGGTGGAATGATCTGCCTAACTCAATCAGAGCGGCTGAGTCCGTAGCCATTTTAAAAAAACGGCTGAAGACGCATCTTTTTCTGCGACACTTGATCCATTAATACTAACACTTTATCTTCTATTCTATATCTATTATCTTATAAAAAAAAATATATATATATATATATAGGTACTGCGTTAGATTAAACTGGGAAGGGTCATAGCACTTGCATATTGTTGTCCTATTGTTAGTTTAACTGTTTCTATTGTTCTCATTTGTAAGTCGCTTTGGATAAAAGCGTCTGCTAAATTAATAAATGTAAATGAAAGAAATGCATACAGGTTTGGAACGATATGAAGGTATCGTAAATAATCACAGATGTTTTTGAGTGAACTATAACAATTTGAGGGAAAATATCAAAACTTTCTTCTTGTTGACAACCTCAGGTAAGTTTTAATGACTCCAAAATTGAACTATAATTTATTCTTTTAAGGCAATGTGTTAAAGTTATGATTTAAAGTTTAAAGCTTCAATGCTAATATAATTGGGTCACTTTTAATTTAAACAGGGTTCATTGTTCTGGTCATTTCGTTTGCAATTATTGTTAACACTTAAAGCCTTTATATACAGTATAAGGCATTATAAAACTATTTTAATGCATTAGTTATACCTCGAAATGCACCTTATAATGCATTGTATGGCAGGGGCGGTTTCTTCATTAGGGCGATTGGGCGACGCACCACCAAAGTGTGAAAGGGACTTTTTCAATCACATTTGCATTCAACCACAGAGTTTTATGCTAGCAGTCACTGTTGTTCTGCCTCTGGATATAGTCCAATCACCATCACGTTTTGTGGAGTACCGCCTCTTTTTGGGCGATTTCACTCTGGCCGAGAATCGCCCAGAGTGTTCCCATAGACTTCCACACAAAGATCTTTTTTTTTCGAACTGCAGGCACTGCAATGCATTCTCTATGGGTTCCGGGAGGGCTCGCACTAACGCTAATTTTGCTAATTTTGCTAAAATATTTGTTGTTGAATATTTGTTGTTGTTGGTGAACATAAATGTGCTAAAGAATTTCAAACCTACAAGTGTATTTTTATGATATCAGTTTTGTTTTTATTTATTTTCATTTTGAGTTTAGTACATTTTACTACTTTTTTAAAAAGCTTTATTTTGTTTTTTAGATTGTAATGTTGCAATGTTAGAATGTAATGTGATTTGAACCCTTTTTTAGATAGACTGCAAGGTTGCATTCACTATGTTTGTTTTCATAGCCTTCAATATGAACATTGTTTGTATGACAATATTGATCAGGATATGAAATAAAAAATTTTTTTTATTAAATACAGATTTTTTAAAATTCAAATAGAAAAAAATAAATAAATACTGGGATTATACCATACATCGCCACAAATCTGATTTATTTGGCAACTGGCTATTGCCTAACCCTACATTATGGCATGCTTTAAATGCAGAATTTTCCATTGTTTAGCTAAGCAGTAGGCTAATGATACATTATTATCACTGTTAAATGGTTATTTAACAATTAGCCTACATTCAGTCTTGCATTAATAATTCAGTTTGTTTGCGCCCCCCAAATGTTTTTACCACCAGCCGCCACTGGTCTCATGAAAAAGTGTAACCACTGTTATAATACATTATAATACTTATCTATACATTTTTACATCTTTAGAAAGTACAAAACATTAAAACACATGACAAACAACTACTTTTAGATGTACGAAGGGATTTGCATATAATGCATTTTAACTTACAATTATTTATGAAAAGATATAATGCATTATAACATAGACTACATTATGGATACCTTTATAATGCATTATAAATAAAGTGTTGAATTGCATACAGTATTTCCATCTGCGACACTAGAAATAGGAAAGGAAGGTATGAGTTTTAAAACATCATGGCAATATGCACATTTTCATAGGCAATGCAGGCTGCCTGGAGTCAGGATAACTTTATTCCCACAGCACACTGAACCTGACTATCTCAGTGCATTAATCTAGTCTAAGAATCAGAGCAATTTGGCAGACTGGAGAGTGCTTCGTTTACTTGGTTATTTCAATTGTCATGTCAGTAGGTACTGTTCTTGTTATTACAGCAGAAGCAATTGACATCTGCATAGTATAAAGTGGCCAGTGTTACAGTGATAAAAGCAGCTTAACTGTTACATTAGACATATAATGGCTAAATCAAGTCAATATTGAGTTTTGTAGAGGAACAGCTATTGGCTTTAATGGTGTAGAGCCAGAGAGAGGTGACATAACCTTTCCCAGCTTAAATGGAGAAAAACCACTGGTGAAGAAGTGTTTATGTTGATGATCAAATGCAAAGCAGCTGGTGCAACACTCATGTTCATTGTTTCGAAACACTTAATCACTTTAGTCAACTGCTGCACAGTAGGTCATTTGTTCCATTACTAGTGAACATGTTTTAGCTGGTAGATTACTCATTTCCATATGTAATTGGGGTTTTTTGAGAGGTTATCCATAGCCAAATTAATTCAGGAAACCTCATTCAGTAAGTCAAAACCTTTAGGTCTACTGGAGCCACACTGCAGGGAAAGAGAAGACTAATTTCATAGACACTGCGGAGAGAAAACAGACAACATTATTTTTATTATTACTTTTTAATGAGCCATTTTAGTGGTTGCGTAATAAAAAAAAAGTTGAGCTTTTTCTTAGTTTAGCATTAAGGTTTTATACAAAATAACCCCGGGTCAAGAGCGATGACGATTACTGAGTGACGCGTAACTCTTAGAGTCGTAATGGAGGGCTGTCATTGCATTCCTCTCTTTCACTAAAGAACAATGATCCATGGACGCTTTAACGATAATTGCTATAGCCGCAAAGAATTTCCTCACTCATGGGAACCATCATTATAACTTCAAAGTGTGTATTTAGGAGTGCATTCACAGGAGAGGAAACACTATCAGGCTTTAATTGTAAGGCAGTAATTATACCTTTTACACAACCATAGGCTATCTGCAGGAGAGCGATATGATGAACCAGGCCTCTTGATTAGGCTTTTTAAAATCAACTCTTCTCTTGTCAGACTCTAAGTAAGGGTGCGATGTTTACATACATTTGAAAGCCCTTAATAACGCCGATTTAGAGACATTTCATGATGGAGGATTGTGCTATAAGCATAGGGGGTAACCAGAGCCAGGCACAATATGGCACATAAAAATAGCGAAACTGAGACTTGATATTGACCATACATAAACCATATGAGATCCCCAACACATTATTTTGATGGTCCACTTTAGACATTCTACTAACTATAAATAACTTTGCAACATGTTATCTAACTAATACTTAGAATATTTGTAGACTGTTAGGTCCTAACCTAACAGTCTACAAATATTCTAAGTATTAGTTAGGTGTTAGGATTCAGGTTAGTAGAATAAGTTATGTAGTTGCAAAGTTACTTATAGTCATTATAATGTCTGTTGGGGGACTATACAAATAAAGTGTTAGTAGATACTAAGCAGACAGTCTACTAATACTTTAATGAGAGTTAGTTGACATGTAGTTACAAAGGTACTTAAAGTAAGTAGAATGTCTAAAGTGGACCATCAAAATAAAGTGTCACCTAGTTCATTGCTTTGAGAATTTACATAAAATATATGCAATCGATTTTTCATTAATGTTGGTAGCCTACAACAGAACGCAAATGAAAAACCTTTACAGATGCACAAGCAACAATGTCATGTCACCTTCATTTGTCTAGCACTTTTAACAATATAGATTGGAAATTATAGGAAATTAAAGTAACAGAGATTGTTTTGGCTTTACAGCAACTCTAGAATAAAGTTATTGTCCAGCTAAAGTTAGTTTTGATTGATTCACTTCCATTGCAAAGGATCATTAACTTAGGGGCCGCTTACACGACACCAGTTGAACTAAAAACAGAAACTTTTAATGTGTTCTGGCCATTCATTTGCACGACAACAGTGTTTGGTTAACAATAACTCTAAGGCCCAAACAAATGCTTCTGCTTTTATGGCACAGACATTTGAAGAAAACTCCATCGCACCCCTGAGTACTGAAGCATTGGCCAAACATTTGTTTACTTTTTTGTTTAACTCTCTGGCCCATGGGTGTGATGTAGCAAATGACACCCTGAATTGTATTTACAAGAACTAAAAGACAGACATGGGGCCCTATTTTAACGATCTGAAACGCAAGTATTAAGCGCGAAACGCAAGTAACTTTGTGGGCGGGTCTTGGGCGCTGTTGCTATTATACCGACGCAAATCTAAAATGGGTTGGTCTGAAGTAGCTTCATTATTCATAGGTGTGGTTTGGGCGTAACATGAAATAAACCAATCAGAGCGTCATCTCACATTCCCTTTAAGAGCAGGCGCGCTTGTTCTATAGCGGATTCCTATTATAACGGCGGATTTGCCAGGCGCACGCGAGGATCGGTTCAAGGCCGAGGAGACCGACATTCTCATCAGGGCCGTAAAACACAGAGAAGTGACGTTGGGGATGGAGAAACACACCCAAATGAACTTCGGTTAAACAGGCGTATGATAATTTGGGTTAATGTGTAAGCTAGATGTATGCTTTTATAATAAACTGTCTATCTATCTGTCTGTCTATCTATCTATCTATCTATATATCATAATAATGTATGATTTGCAAAAATGAAAACTGCTGCTTCTGTGTAGATGAGAGAATCAAAGTGCATGCGCGTTGTGCACACGCTACATTGATTACGTCACACGGTCAGACGCCTCTCCCACGATTGTTAATTGACCACGGCGTTTCAACTCAGACGCGCCCTGAGCGAGCTGTCATCATAGTCCGCCATTGTTGATACGCTGGAGCAGAATGGCGTCTAAGCAATTGTGGTGTTCTGTTCTTGGGTGTAATAACGAACACAGCAGTCATTTTGATGTTCCTTAATCCGAACCACTGAAGACGCAGTGGCTGAGTTTTGTTTTCGAAGGGAATATTCCCCACGATCAACGTCAATGCTTTCATGTTTGCGCGAATCATTTCTCACCAGACTGCTTTATAAACGAGGGTCAGTATAAAACTGGACATAAACATACATTACAACAAATTCTTAGGTGTCCTTCAACTACTGCTAGAAACATTCCTGCCGTGACCTCATGTCAGTGCTTCAGCCCTGACAGTTGTACCTAACACTGCATAGATAACGTTATGCATCACGGACAAGCCTACATTTACCGAAAAAAAGTTTTTCATGACCATTAGCTGTAACATCAATCTGTCAATGAACTAACGTATGCATCAGTAAACACATAGCGTTCGTATCTCACTACTCTACCCTGCCAGTACTCACAAAGATAGATCAAAGTGACATTACGTTAACCAACCATTCAGAAACGTCCTGTTCGAACCTTAATTGTCAAACTTCTTCGGAGCCGTCATCTTGTTCCGGGTCCGACTCCGGTTCAAATTGAGACGGTTGCACAGATGTGTCCTCAGAGACTCCCACTGCCATTCTTTCTCCAAAATATACCCTCAACTGCACGTTTCAAGGCAACACTCCACGTGTGTTGTGTCAAAACGCCCCACAGAACAGAGGGGCGGGGTGAGCAAAGCTCATTATCATTTAAAGACACATGCACTTAAATGGCGTGCTGAAAACAGAGCTGTTTTTGACCAGGTAAAATTAGTGTTTTCTTACAATACTAATGAGAATTTTTAATTAAAGTATATTACAAACTTTTCATTTAGACCCTAAAGTATCATATTAACTTGTACAAAAATGGCATTAAATGACCCCTTTAAAATTCTTTAATGCTGATGCTCTGGTATATGAAATCATCCGTCGCTGTCGTCTCCTGACTCAGATAAACTCCGCCTCTGTTCGTTTAGCCCAAGTTGGCTCACTTTGGACCAAGGTATTCAGCGGAACCCTGGCCGTTGGCCCGAGGAAGCCTCAACGAGGGCCGATCAAGCCCCGAAAGTGACAGAGGAAACGCGACTGGCCCTGGCACGCACTAGCAGCCTGCTTTTGGCCCGACAGTGGAAATGCGGCTAATGATTGGAGAAATTCTGCATGCGTCACCAGAGAGAAGTCTGAAGTTTAACCGGAAATGACAGCTCTAGCGTAAGTTCTGCCAGGAAGACTCAATTGTTACTTCACTTATTACCTTCACATCTAACCAATCGTGTTCTGATACTTGTAATAAAAGATCGGTACTTACACATGTCTGAGTTTGCAGATGTTTATGCTTTCATTCACCTCCATCTTCCCCACCACCACCAGGATGGTCCCTGCCCATACCTCCCAGGGGGTCTCTCCCTTTAACTCTAACCCTAACCCTAACCCATACCTCCCAGGGGGTCATCTGCGCCCCTGCCTTCATCTTCAGGCAGGAAATGCAGATTCCGTTACCCTCTGATTGTGAGCTACGGACGGGGCCTACGCCAAAGAACCTCATAACATTATACTTGCTTGCTGGTCTGTTAATAAATGAATGCTTTGTTACATCACTTTCTGGTAGAAGTTATAGTTATGCTATTTTGATTAAATATTACAAGGTCAAAACATTTAAAAAAGCATACATATGGACAGATGAATTGTTCACATAACACGCATTTAGTATCCACATAACAATAATGGATACGTGAGGAGGTCAGAAGATACTCGTTTTGGAGTATTTAAAAAAAAAGCTAACACTACTTTCGACTGTGTGTTAGATGTAACCCCAGAATTCAGGATGTTGTTATGTGATTGCTAAGGTGTGGTGTGAGTGGTTGCATACTGTCCCATGCCATCTCTGTGAAAATCTGACTGTAAATTCAGTCACTTAAATATTAATAGCAAAAACATGTGGAAAAGTTTAGTGCTTTTTGGGTTTGTGAGCACTAATTACAAAAATCTGAAACTAAACTACAATATGTAATAAAAACTATTTAGCTTGTGTTTTATACACTACATCTGAGCCTGATTCTTTTTCAAAGACAAATGGGAAAAACAGACTCAGCAAAAATCAATCAGTGGACCACATCAAAGAGTTTGAGGCAGATATTTATTTGAGTGTGCAAAAGGAAAACCAGCAAACCATACACAGGTGTTAGCTTGAGCACAGACAGTTTACCCCATCATGTAAAAGGCTCACGTTGAGAGGTCACAAGGGGACCAGAATGGGGCTGCCTCTGCTATCAAATGGAGGTCAGCAGGAGGTTGGCCCAAAAGCACGAGTGATTGGGCCAGCCGGCTGAGCGCAGCTGCGAACAAAGGCCCTTCAGACTGCTGGCCATGGACATCAGCAATGAAATCTCCATTACTTTGTTAAACTGTGTCTGAGGCAGTGCCCTCACTATTATGTCAATGTCTAGGTTTAATGCTGATTCATATACTGCAAAAGAAAATCCCAGATTAAGTCCAGATGGCAGGACCCACTTTTAGCTGTGAAACTGCAACACTTAAATGACCAGAGAGGATCCTAATAATTATATATTTTTTAAGCAAATAAGCACATTTTTCATGCAAATAACAGAATATGGGCCCCTTTCCACCTGGCACTAACATGTGTTTTTCTATCCTGATATTATCTGGATGTTCTTTAGCTAAATAGCTTTTACATCTTGTATCGTGTTTGATCAGATAGAGAGCCAGTCACACTTACCCACACACCATAATATGCATTTACAGAAAATGTTTGCATTTTAAAAACTTTGAATACAAACTGCTTTCCGTCACTTTGAGCGACAAAAAAGGGGGGATTTGGTCCATTGTGTTTCTCTACTTTAGACTTTAGAGACATTCCCACAGTGAAAGGATTCCAAAAGGGATTAGAAGTGAAGAAAAGAGGAGAATGTAAAGTTTTAAAGCAGCCTATAAAATTAGGCGGTGAGAAACATGAGTGAATATTTAGAAATTAAATATTCGAAATGGTGTTATTTGTGATAATGGTTACACTTTATTTTAAGGTGTCCGTGTTACAGTGTCCTTGTTACACAATATTAACAAACAAATAAATATAACAAACAATAGGATAATTTTGTTTTACAATTTCAATGTATTTTCCCCCCATTAAATTACCTTTTGGGATAAATTAGGAAATTTGTTCTACACATAAACACTTCACAAATGAAATACAACATCTAACCCCATTCACACAGCAATTTATTAATTTATTTATTTATTTAACAGGGACAATGCACATTAATCAACACCGTAGTAAAACTTCAATGTAAATGTGCCAGAGTTTGCTAAATAGCTCATTTTCATCCGTAGTCCCTGAGCAGGTGATACTAACTAATGTCCAACATCATCAATACATAAGTACAGTGCTTCATAAAATACTGCAAGAAAAAATACATTAAAATTATCAAAGAAAAAAGAAACAAGAAACAACAACAATGTAGTATCATCAGTATAGTGCCTAATCAAATGCTACAAGAAGATGAAATACAAGATGATGCATTACAAAAGTGACATAAGTGCAATATGTTAAAATAAATGTATATGTAAATTACAAGTGGTTACATGTCTGTTGTGCCTTAAGCCATGTCTTAAGTTTATGTTTAAAAGTTAAATAATTGTTACATTCTCTCAATTCAACAGGTAAACTATTCCAGTAGCGTGTAGCTCTAACTGAGAATGCCGTCTGTCCAAGCTTACTACGCCTGTATTGTATAATACAGTCCCCTCTACTAACTGCCCTTGTTACCCTACCTCTACTATCTTTCTGCTTTATGAACTGGTTAAGTGGCGGAGGAGCTAGCCCATGTAACACCTTGTAAACAAGGCAAGCATCTAAAAAATTTTTTAAACGGTCTAAAGTGAATAGATTGTTTTTTTTTTTTTTTGTTGTTGTTTTTTGACAGTGATGATAACTATTAACCTTTCTATCAAAAGCTTTTATTGTCTGTTTGTACAATGACTCGATTGGTTTCAAAGTTGTAGTGTTCGCTTGGGACCAGCTTGTAAAGCAATATGTTATATGGGAAAAGATCATAGCATGCATAAAGAGGTTGGCTGCCTCTGTTGTTAAATATGGTCTGATATGTCTAAAATTAGCCAAATTGAATTTAATCGTGTTGGTGATTTTTTTTTTTTTTTTTTTTTTTTTTTTACCTGCTTTTTAAATGTCATCTTTGAATCTATAATGATTCCAATGTATTTAAAGTGAGGCACCACCATGATCTTTTCACCATTAAAAAAAATATCGGGTTGTGGGGAGTCAGAAGTTCTTAATGAAAAATACATACACACAGTTTTGTTTACATTCAGGTGTAAACATGAATTATTTAGCCAGTTCGAAACCTGTGCCATGGCTGCTGTTAGTTTGTCTGCAGCTTGTTGTTTATTTTTTGCATGCACATAGAACATAGAACTGTGTTGTCAGCATACATATGTATGCTGATAGAGGGACAGGCTAAGGGTAGGTCATTTATATACACATGCTGAACAAGATTGGGCCCAACACTGACCCTTGGGGAACGCCAATATTACAATGTCGGTATGTAGACTGTGCATTGCCAATACGAGTTCATCCACTTAATTATGTCTTTAGAAAAATGTAAATATGATAGCTTTGAGAGGAGTACCTCATGGCTTACTGTGTCAAAAGCCTTCTTTAGATCTAAAAATACTGCTCCTATTACGCCACCTTCATCTAATTTTAATTTATATTTTCAATAAAATAACAGTTGGCTGTTTCAGTAGAGTGGTTGGAATGGAATCCAAATTGCATTGGATGCAAAGGAAAATGATTCCCGCTTAGGTGAGTAGTGAGCTGCTTTGCTACCCATCTTTCGGCAACCTTTGACACTATGGGTAAAATACTGATGGGTCTGTAATTTCCCACAGTTGTTCGCTCACCTGCCTTAAAAACTGGTGTCACAATAGCCGTCTTCCAGGCGCTTGGAAAAATTCCATCCTTAATTGATAAATTAATCAGATGAACAATAGGACAGCTTAAGACATCCTTGTTTGATCTGGTATCCAATCCATAAGCATCCCTTGCTTTAGAGTCTCTTAAGGAGCGTATCATGTTTTTAACCTCCAATTCAGTTATTTCTGCTATTCTAAAAATCGGTTTGGCATCATTGATGGGGATACAAGCTGTAGTTCTAGAAGAGAAGCTCTGGGCCAACTCCTCCACTGAGTTTATAAAATTATTATTAAAAGTACTTGCTATCAAGTCATGATTGTGACCTTGTACGTGCTCATATCGGTAATATTCATTCTTTGTTTACACAGCAACATACCGGTAATTTACTGGTAATGTAACGACTTTTCAGAAGCCCCTTTCACACAGAGATTCCGGAAAATACACTGATGATGTGTCCCGGGATCATTTGATTTTGGTTCATTCACACTGCCATTTTCTGGAATCTGCGCGTGCATTCACACGGAATGTTTAAGGATCCCATAAACACATGTGACATCAGGATATGACATGTAATGTACGCGTCGAAATGCGTTAGCTAGTGTTTCACACTTAGAGCTGAAGAGAGAGGCTCCTGAGATTGATCAATCCCCGGATGGATCCAATTTTCTGGGATTAACGCTCTGTGTAAAGGGCTATACTGGTAAATTGCCAATATTGAACCAGTATTTTTGAAAAGGTCCTGTTTACACATGATCTCTTACTGGTAATTTACCAGTAAAGACTTTGTGAAAGGGGCTATTACTGTATTATTCCGAGAATAAGATGACCCTTATTATAGGACGACCCCCCTTTTTCAATATGTACCTTTTGAAAAAAGGATTTTTGATAAAGAAAATGCTTTTGTTTAAAAATAATTTTCATATTTTAATGTTTGTATTATTGAAAGTATAGTAAATACTGCTTAAATGTACCAACGATCACACTTAAAATAAACACCTTTTGGCATACCATTAAAATAATGTGTTGTAACATGATGATCCAAGGAAGATGAAGAAGAAGATGAGGTATAAACACAGAGTGTATTTAAACAACAAAGAACAAGATTCTGAACCTGTGAGACAGTGTGCTATGGACAAACAATTACTGGACTGAACAGAAGAGTTATAACTTCACTGTAAATAAGGACACTAAACGGGAACAGCTGACAAGACTTAACTAATTAGAAACCATAATGACTAACGAGAACTAATACAGACAAGACAGAAACGGAACTAAACTGAACATATATATGTGACACCTGTAGCCAATCTGAATTGTATAACAATTAGGCTATCCATCTCATTGTGAAAACCATGTAGCCTACCAAAATTTCATTAACAGTAGAAGTGAAATCGGTTACACTTTATTTTAAGGTGTCAGTATTACAGTGTAATTATACATTTAAGTAATGAGTAATAATAATTAACTACATGTAAAAACCATAGGGTTAGGGTTAGCATGAGGGTTTTGGTTTAGGGTTAATTGCATGTAATTATGAATAGTTTTTAGTTATTACTACAGTAACTACAAGTAACAAATGTTACAATGACATTGTAAAATAAAGTGTTACTGTGAAATCTTATTGAAGTTTTGAACTCTGGGTACCATCGTCCGTTTTTAAATCACGCACGGGGAAGTTTGGTCCCGTCAGTTAGGCACGCAAACATTCCAGTCACGCGGCTCTTAGACAGTAAACCTTTCTTTGACTGTTTGCATTTTTAAGCGTCTTTTTGCGCTCACTATCTTCTAACATTACACTCTGACATACCATAGTTCTCGGCACACTCGTTTTATGCATATTTGTTTGCCTATTGTTGCGGGAGTATTATTGACACTTAAAAGTCTAGACCCTGAATATAAGACGAACCCGTTATTTCATATGTATTTCTACGAAAAAAACATTGTCTTGAACATAGCCATGATATAAGCAGAATAAGTGATAATGAATTGACAACGGGCTGTTGAATTATTGAAAAATAATGTACACTTGCTTTTTATGGTGACCGCATTACCACCACTGGTGTGCACTATTGTTCAATAATTCAACAGCCCATCGTCAGTCATTCCTTATATAAAGCTGTGTGACTTCTGAAACAGTTTAGAGGTTCTTACACACATAAGCTTCAGTATAAATTTGATTGAAAATGCTAATAGTGTTTCAAGGCAATATCTGAATGCGGAAATACATCTACTGCATGTAACATTAGACAAAACATTTAATTTGGGAATTTGTCCCAATGATCGGATCATGATTACACCTGGCATTCATTGTAGTTAACTGCAATCCAACTGTCAGATCACAAAAAGCATGTTAACGCAGGTATAAAGTCTAGATCATGGATTCAAATTAGTTTTGTTGTGCAATGTTGCAGAGTAAGCGATATTTTTATGCATTTGGATTTGTGCAGGGATTTATTTATTTATTTTTGTGTCTCTCAGCTTTAACTGATAAGATTTTTGCTTCCAATCCTCCATCTGTCCTTCAGCGTTGACCTCACCAGGGGCCTCATTTATAACCATTGTGTATACACACAAAACAGGGCCTGAAAGAGGCGTACGCCACTTCCGACGCATAAGTTGACTGGAAAACAGTCCAAACTCTGACCCATAAGTACAAACATTTTGGAGACTGATGGTGAGCTGGAGTTAATGGCTTTTTGATACAGAAAATGTAAATAAAATTATACATATACAGCAAGATAATACAAATATAATTTCACTCACCATCACATGACGCAAACATCCATCCCTTCCCTTCGTTTGGGCCGTTTAGTGAAACTGACTGCATGTAGCATAGCCTATATAACTATAACCGCAGATCTTCATTATGAGTGCATGTTCACAATAACAGTTTAAATAAATAAAATAGTGTTTAAACTATATGTTTTACATCTGATATAAACATTTAAATTAAATATGCCATTCTCATTAATGTAGTGCACTTAAATTACATGAAATCATTACTGAGAAGTTACCAAAAAAAAAGATATTCTAATAAATATAAATATTTGTAGTAGATGCAACGCTTTCGAACACTTTTCCTGTGGCATGCTGTGTTTTAATGTTTAACTACATGATAATAGCAGATTGTCTGAGAAAATATTTTCGTGCAAACAATGCACAGTATATAAGGCCTATCTTTTTCCATAAAAAATATAAAGCAATTAAAAATACTATTTGGCCAGTGAAAAGATTGAGAAAAACTTTCTCTGAAATGTATTTTATATTATTTGATTTATTTATTTAAAAACAAGGCAAGGATAGACTACTAAATTATCTTTAGCAATGTAATGTGACAGCACATCCATGTCTCATATGTTCCTAATGTATTGTACCGTTAAACATGGTATCAGGTGGATGATATGTTAAATGCAAATGATATGCAGATGAGGATATGCATAGTAAAACTAGCCGTTGTAAGCTCCATATATGGTTATTTCAGGGTGGAGACGCATGTGCGCACAATCCTCTTCTGACTGGGATTTATAAAGGGAATTTAGCACAGGTTCTGGCGTACGCACGGTTTTATAAGTCTGAATATTTTTTTGCCGTACGCTATTTTTGGCTTTCGGGCGTACGTACACTTTTAATAAGGATCCTACGCACAGTTTCATAAATGAGACCCCAGGTGCCTGGACTGAATTTTGTTACATTTCCAAGAGAGAGAAGAAATGCTAGGAACGCTTTCTCACAAGCAAAAATAATGATTAGCCCCTTGAACTGTTGCAGTAACTTATTAACATTTTCTGCGCTAGTATCATCCTAAATTGACATTGTGACTAACCACTAACGCAATGGCGAGACTAGGCAAGTGCGAATATTCAGATCAAAAACCCCTGACAGCTTTCAAAAAGAGAGTAAAGTCAAAAAAATGTGCTCAAGAAGCGCCTTTGAGAAATAAAAAGGCTAATTTTCAAATTAAGCCGAGTGATTTGGGGGAAGGAAAAAAAGGGTCAGTCGCAGAAGAAGTGTATAGTGTGAGAGGATCAGCTGATTTCCATATTAATTGAAGGAGATGTGTGTGAGCCGGAGAGTTGAGGAGCTCTTGGCTGTGCTGCAATATTATCCTCAGCTCCACTAGTCACTAATGGCTGAAGTACCCAAACTCAGCATGACTAATAAGACGCAGGGGGATGGAGAGGGGCTGCGGCACGTCCTCAGAACATAGTGCCATCAATCACACAAAGGAAAAACAAGGCAATTAGCGAGACCACAAAAGAAAACGAAAAAAAAACGTGAATTACTTTATTAGTTGTAAGCAACAACCTTACACATTGGTTACCAAAGCTAACGAAAGTTGCTAATATTAAAAATGAATGGTTTTTGACATCCATATGGATGTGTTTTGGTATCGCTGCTGTTTACTCAGGTAATTGGGCCATCACTGAATTCAACAGTAGATCTGAGAAGATCAACAGAAAATGAAAAGTGACCTTGTCAATGTCAATGTTCATGGATTACACTGAGCGTGTTATTCCCCAAAATGTTTCTCTGTACGTAACCTTTCAACAGACTTTAAAATGACTTTCCTTTACATCTGACAGCATCTAGTTGTTGTCAATCAATAGTCACATTTTAGCCAACAGTTATGAAATATGATCACGAAACACCATTAATGAGAAGGCCACCAGTGAATGGTTGCAGGCGAGTGGCAAAAAATATAAATCACATTTGTTATTCAGGAATTTAATGCATTACGTTTGTAAAGAAAAAAAAAAAAAGAAAGTATTTACAGGCAAATTCAGAAAATGATGGACACATTTTATATTAAGTGTCTGGACTATGTGCAAAATTTTTAATTAATCATTTGATACAATGCACTATTTACACGAAAAAACATGCATGTAATTGCAGCAAAATTAAAATCTGTGACCACATCTATGATTACACTGTTGACCTTCTCTTTCCTTACCCATGAACCTACCCATACAACTAAGGGTACGTTTACACGATAAAGATGTACTTAAAACAGAGAAGTTTTTCCTTTGAGTTTTCCGCGAACAGACGACACCATTGTCAAAACGATCCCCATTCACACGGATCCACAAAAACGGCTAAAAACACTGTATTCTGCTGCCAGACCATTAGATGGCGATGAAACACTATATACCTTATGTAGCCCCGCCCCTTTTCAGCGCTGCGCTCGTTGTCTTTTGACTTCATTGTCTTTTGATTTTCACAGCGATTTTGCGTGTTTATTAATGACCGGCTCGTTTTAAAATCTTCCCGGTCGACTGACATTTGTTAAGACACCCATACTTAAAGGGACACTTCACCCATTTGCATTAAGCTTTGTATCGTTAGAAACCCAGTCATATTTTTGAATGGTCGTGCATTATTCCCTCATTTTCCCCTGAAATGGGAGAAATACAGATTTCAGTGTTGCAGTTCCTGCTTATAATGATGTAAAAATCGTCATTTTGCGTCATTCTAAGCAGGAAGTTCCATATCTTTGTAGAAGGGTTGAGACTACAAACACTCGTTCCTCATTTTTTCCAGGGGGTGGGACCCACTCACTTGCAAAAACTAAAAGCAATATTCGCCATCTTGTTTGGAAGCTAAGCTAACAGGCGCTGTGGAGCCAGATGTGAAGTTTCGACAATGGCGGAAGGTACTCAATATGATATGGAAGAAGAGGATTTAGAAAGTCTGATGCTCGAATCAGATGTTCGTGGCTACCTTTACAAGCCGCAATGTAGCGAAGAGCAGCTGAGGCTGATGGAGGAACAGGAGGCGGCTGCTGCGGCTTCTGCAGCCGGGGCAGAAGACCTGCCTGTCGCGGACGCGGACTGAACATCCCATTCACCATTTCGAAAGAAACACAAATGAGGAGTAATTCACTAATGAGTTCGCCAACTAACTAGACATTTTGTGTGAAATGAATTTCAAGCTCTGGTGGTAGCTAGCCTTGTAGACGGAAGAGTGATTTCTCTGATAGGCGGATACCTCATAGGCGGTGTTCTGGATTAGTGGGAGTGGCTTGTGGAGCTGTGCAATGTGGTGCATTGTGGGAGTTGACTTCCATACAAATGCGCCCTAAAGTTACTTTCTGTCTTTCCTCGTTCAAGAAAGCACCAAATTCTAAATTTAGGTTACATTTTAACTACATATATGACCCACTTTCAATAAAGATTAATGTTCCCACGGGTGAAATGCTCCTTTAAATGCTTTTTAAATGTGTTTTTTTGGACAGCATTTTACACCAATTCTGTATGGCCCATATAGTAGGGAAGTATGTGATTTTGGATGCAGCCATTTTCTCTGTCTGGCCTTGTTTGATGTTTTACAGACTCAACTTCTCATTGTTGATCGCCCTGAAGGACTTACCTGTGTTTCGTTTCCTGATTTAATGGATATATAACTTTGCTAGAAAGATAAGTGACGGTTTTTCATATGTACGTGAACTACTTACCTGAAGCTTTGTTTCTGATGGACATGAAAGCTATCTTCCTGATCCTTGGTTAAAGTTAACCTGTAAAAGAAGATATCCTGTTTTCATGTGGATTTGGATGTTTAATTACATACCTGGGATACTTGCCTGTATTCTCCGAGCAATTTGTGTATTCCAGTTCGTGTTTAAAGACAGCATAGACTGCCTGTGAACTCACCTCATCTGTAATCCAGTATTGCAATGAACTCCCGTTCCTGGGTTCATCTTCATCCTGTCGTGGTGTGTCATTACACCCATACTCACTTCAATTGCAGCACAAGTGTTTTTCAATACAACGTGAACACAATAAGTACATTGTACCTAACAATTACTACTTTAGTATATCGTAGTTAATGATATCTATATAAAGTGGGTGTCTTCCTATATTACTACCCAGCATCCCTCCTGGTTCTCACCTGCACTGTTTCAGCCATCACCCGCCACTGATCATCACATCATCTAGACACACATTTAAGCACACACCTCGCTTTCCCTCACTGTCTGGTCTCATTTAGAGAAAGGACTACTTACCTGCTTTGCTAAAACACCTATGTTTCTCCAGCATTTCTCCTGTGTACTGGATCCTGTTTCCAATCATATGAAACCTAATACAACACGTATGATTTCTTTTAAACTTATTTTTGGCATTTGTTGCCTTTATCTGTACAGTATAGAGTAGAGTTGACAGGAAGCACAACACACTCTCATGACATTTAGTAAATATAATGGTGACTTGGCTGCGAATTTGTATTAATGCAGTAAGATTAGCTTACACCCAACTGAGGGTTAGGTTTAAGGGTAAAAAATCGTATGATATCTAAAAAAGATGAATTGACACCACCACCTTGTAAAATAGTTACATTTTCTCATGAGAACGGGTTGGGAAGAAATGTTGGAGAGAGAGAGAGGACAGGATTGAAAAGGATCACGAGCCGTGACTCAAACTCCGATCAGCCAAACGAAGCCATGTTACACATTGGAGATCTGCCCATGAAAACTGAAAACATACCGTATGGCCCTCAGTCTGTCTGAAAACACAATGACTTTAAATAGAATAAGACATTATATATTTTGTATTGCTTACCAGTGTTACCTTAGGCCATGTCCGCACTAATATGTTTTCGTTTGAAAACGCATCTTTTTCTCTCCGTTTTGTCCTTCCGGCCACACTAAAACAGTGTTTTTATTAATGAAAACAAACCTTTTTGAAAACGCTCTCCAAAGTGGATAAATTTGAAAATGCCATTTTTGTGTTGTAGTGTGGACTGTGAAACAAGAGGTTTTTAAAAACGATGAGGTAAGTGTAGTCACATGACGCATATTGTACCAACAGATATTCATGTTTATACTGGTAATGTGCCTGTTATGTGCTATTCACTTTCATACTGCTGCCAAAATATTCTACTTTGCACACTCTTCATATCACAGTCCTGCTAAGATGACAGAAAGTTTACTCACATTTGCTGTCCTACAGCAAAACATGAGAGCAGTTGCGTTTTAGACCAAACATATAATGGTGAGTAAAATTTTGCTAAATAAAATGATCCTGTCAGAAGAATTGCGCGATAACTTATTATTTATTTTTCTGCCTGTATCATCTCAGTGAGCTTTTGTGGGGTTTTACGCATGTGCAGTGAGGCACATTTAGTGTTGTCAGGCGTTTTCCAAAAGTTTCTCATCCACACTGAAACATCAGGAAACGCATGAAAACGCTAGTGTGGACGGATAGGGTTTCTAAGCGAAAACCCCGTTTTCAAATGTATCCGGATTAATGTAGACGTAGCCTTAGTATCACTGAGATACTGTGTTTTAATTGAATTCGTTTTTATAGGACTCTTAGTTTCCAGTCACCATGGTAATTGATTTAATGATCACACCTGTTTGTATTCTGTTCATCATCATTGTGTATTTAACTCCCTCATTTTGGTTCAATCATTGTCTGGTATTGTTTGTGCTATGCACAATGTTTCTTAGACTTTTGCTTTGTTTGTACCTGAGCGGTTTTAGATTAATAAATGTAACTTTGATTTTGATTCTGTATCATCTTCCTTTTCATTGGAACATAAAACGTTACTTAAAATGAGAAGCATAAAGATTGCTTCCGTCAATGTTGCCCCTTGGAGTGACAAAGAACTGAAGGAAGGAGCCACAGTTTTTATTTTTCAGGATGGCAGATGCCTGGAGGAATATGTGAAGGACATCGTTGACATCAGCCACCGAGCCCCCATTCTGTCACACTTTCATTGTGTTTGGTTTTCATTTTCTAGGACGCTTAGGGGCTGTTTACACGACACTGTTTTCAACTAAAAACTTAAAACTTTGTATGTGTTTTAGACGTTCATTTACACAACAACAGCGTTTTGGGTGGCTAAAAATGCAAATTTTTTAAATTGGGTTTCAAAGTGCAGGTTTTTGAAAACGGTCTCCATGTAAACAACAACGCAAACCTCTGAAAATGATGATATCATGCACATGTGCATTACATGTTCAATCTATAGTGTTTCATCGCCATCTAATGGCTTGGCAGCAGAATACAGGGTTTTTGGTCGTTTTTGTGGATCCATGTAAATAGGGATCATTTTAACAATGGTGTCGTCTGTACATGGAAAACTCAAAGGAAAAACGTTTCTGTTTTAAGCGTATCGTTGGCGTGTAAATGTAACGGTAGGGGAACACTGACTGTTTGACAACCTGTGAGGGTGGGTTAATGTCTATCAGGTGTGTCTGCAAGGCTCTGTTCACAGGTGCGTCCAATATCACTGATGAGCCAGTGGTACAACGCGATTGGGAGATCCACTGAATAAAAGCCAGCAGGCAGCCCTCCCTGGGCGCTCCTTCACTGTGACAGATGCCCGAAAGGCTCCTTGCCTGCGTACCTTTGGATGTACGACACCACGTGGTGGCAACCATCTTGATTGATTCCTGGCAGCTAGAGGCCTACAAGATCAACCAACGCACTCTATTCGTCCTGATTGTGGAAAGTGGAGATTCTTACTACTTACGAATGAGTGGGCACTGACGTGTATCTGTTTAGAACTGATTTCCCTTCCCCTGTCTCACAGCTCGGCTCAACGGTTCCAGTTTCCCCGCTGGCCATTTGGACTGTACTGGAAATTGTCCAAAGCTGTGAATTGTGTGTGTGCAACTGCAGACTACCGCCTTCTCGCCGTTAGAGTCTTCCGTGTGCACTACAGTGCGGAGTGGGCTGGGTGAAGGACTTTTGACTGTTTCATGAAACTCTGCTAAATGCATATGTTATATTTTGCTTGTTTGCGTTTCCCTTGGCTTGGTAGGATAGTTATTGTGGCTAATCGCCTAGGTCTTGTCAACTGTCCATGTCATCATCCACACTGAAGTAAAATTGTTTGAAGGCTACCATTGATTAAACTAATATAGTTGTAGAATTGTATCTCTAAATGTGTGGGGTTAATTTTGCAGTGCTTGCACCTGTACGTTATTATACCTGCTTTTTGCTTTTGCTGTGTAAATTTCACGTGTGATGCTGTGCTAGATATGACTTCATTAGGGAAATTCGTGTTATAGCCTCTCACTGTTTATTCACTGGCCAGCTAGAGGGTGCCAGATTGTAACATTCCACCTAGCCATTGAACTGGAGCAGTAAGTTGCATTTATTGTGTGTTTCCGCCTTCTTGGTCATGCATATTACCGTGTATAGTTTTTAAACTGCTACTTAAATATTTACACTTTTATAAGATTTGTGTATGTCTGTTGCTTGTGTATCACAAGGGTAAAAGTCCTGCGTGTTTTTAAGTAGCACGGTTCCATATACGTACCCTTAGTTTGCTTATGGTTTCCTTTGTTCTCATTTTCTTGCCACGAGTTTGTCACCATGGTTATTGATTTAACAATCACACTTGTTTGTATTCTGTTCATTGTCACTGTGTACTTAACCCTCAAAAAGAGGGACTTATTCTGTTTATTTTGAGATGTGCCTTGGATCATTGTCATACTGGAAGATCCAAACAGCCCACTTTAAGCTTCCTGACAGGGTCAGTCAGGGGTTGGGATTTTATATCTGTTATTACTTGGAGTTTATGATACCATGGATCCTAACAAGTTGTCCAGGGTCTTGACAATTCCACAGAACATATTTTTTTAAATTACGCATGATGTTTATTTACTTTAAAGTGAGGAAACGTTAAGTCAATTGCCTTAAGTCAACTGATCCCTTTTACAGTGTGGTCTGATCATAGTTTTGGAGACTTTCTGACCCCAAGACCAAACTAGCATCTGCAGTTCTCCAACTTTGATCCTTACAGTTTGTTTTGCAGAGTGTGGAGATGAGCATTCCAACAACTTTATGACACACATCATTTCTGTATTCTCAGGTCTTTCCCATAGGGATGCATAACTATTGGAATTTGGCATGCGTGTGTCACTTCATATTTAGAGGCCAGTAAAAACAAAAAGGCAAGACTTATCACTTAAGTCTTCCTGATCACTAAGGTGAACTTAAATGCATACTATAGGAATATGAATATTCTTTCTTAGAATTTGCCGGGGTGGCAATAATTTTGGCACACGGTTTGGAGAACCATTTATTCCACATTTATATTGTGTAAATTTAACACAAAATTAGATAAAATGTTAGACTAAGAGGAAAAATTTAAGTTATGTTTTTTTCTCACTCAGCCTTGCTAATACTTACCAAGGGTGCTGATATTTGTGGAGCCAAATGTATTTGTCTAGTGACTATCAAACGATACAATCAAAATGTGTTGGTCTGCAAGTACTTTTTTTTTTTTTTTAGTTATCTTCAGTAGATTATATTACTAAACTGATTATAAAGTCTAAGTCCTCTACTTTAAAACAGTGGATAAATCATCAAGTGTACGTTTAATCTTTCATCCATTCAATTTCTCCTATTACAGCTATAATACATTCTTCATTATCTACTGCTACTCTTCCTTTATCATTAAAATTGGCTTCTATCACTCCAATTCTCAAAAATACTGGTGTGATCTAAATAATTATCGGCACATTTCCAAAAAAAATCTTGAAAGAACATTAGGAACTCAACTTGAATTACATTTGCAAAGTAACTACCTCTTTGAGCACTTTCAGTTGGACTGTAGATCTAAACATAGTACTGAAACAGCCCTTGCAGCTGACTCTGGCCTAGTATTGGGGTAGCTGATAATGCCCTTCTTTGGTTTTCATCCTATTTAAGTGATAGAAAACAGTTTGCACAGATTAAGAATTCTCAATCAGAGCCTGTCTCAGTTACTCATGGTGTCCCACAAGGGTCAATGTTGGGTCTGCTTTTGTTGCAGCAATTAAATTATGTTTGCCAGCTGGATTCTATTTTTTTAAATTTTTTTCAGTTTAGAACTTTTTTGTTTGGAATAGCTTTTAGTCCATACCCAAAGCGTGGCGTAGGGCAGGTGGGATCCTTATCCCAAAGGAGAAGGACGCAGCAAACATCAACCAGTTCCGCCCCATTGCCTTGCTTAACGTGGAGGGTAAGATCTTCTTCGGGGTCATTGCACAAAGGATGGCCGAATACCTGCACAGAAACGAGTATGTGGATACATCCGTACAAAAGGTAGGAATATCTGGCTTCTCTGGCTGCCTAGAACATGCCAGCATGATCTGGCACCAGATCCAAATGGCAAAGATGGAGAAAAGGGACCTCCACATGATCTTCCTGGACCTTGCAAATGCCTTCGGCTCTGTGCCCCATGAGCTCCTCTGGACTACTTTTGAGTTCTTTAACATCCCGGACACCATCACAACCCTGGTCAAAGGCTACTTTCAGGACCTGCAATTCTGCTTCACTACGCCTGAATTTACCACCACCCTGACTACCACCATTCCATGCACCAGGAGGTTACTCAGAAAACTCGAGGAGAACATCAGTTGGGCCCGTATGAAGATTAAACCATCTAAGTCACGCAGCATTTCAGTGATGAAGGGAGTGCTTACTGACTTGCAGTTCTTCATCGGTGATGACCCAATCCCCACTGTATCTGAGCAGCCAGTCAAAAGCCTCGGAAGGCTCTACGACGCAAGCCTGAAAGACAAAGATCAGGTGAAGCAACTGCGTAATGACATCAATGCAGGCCTACAGGCGATTGACAACACCCAACTACCTGGGAAATTGAAGACCTGGTGCTTCCAGTTTGGTTTACTACCCCGAGTGCTGTGGCCCCTGGCAGTCTATGAGGTGCCCATCACAACAGTAGAGAAGCTGGAGAGAAGAGTCACAGCCCACATCAAGAAATGGCTTGGAGTTCCACGCTGCCTCACCACCATAAGCCTCTACGGAGACAGTGTCCTCAAGCTCCCCCTCACCAGCCTCACAGAGGAGTTCAAGTGTGCTAAAACACGTCTGCAGATGACCTTGAACGAATCCAAAGATCCGGTGATCAGAGGAAATGCACCGACCCTGGTTACTGGGCGCAAGTGGAGACCAGCAAGAGCAGTAGAGGAGGCAACAGCAGCTCTTAGACATGCTGATATTGTGGGGAACATTCCAGCAAGGAAGAGGAGGCCTTGGACTAACAACTAGTCGCCCAGCCTGGAGAAACGCCATTGCTCCAGCACGGAGGAAGATGGTGGTGGAGGAAGTGCGGCGTCAGGAGGAAACGGCAAGATGGGCCAAGGCAGTCGCCCTCGGCAAACAGGGACTGTGGACACGGTGGGAGAGTGTCGAAAGGAGGAGATTGAGCTGGAGGGATGTATGGGCCATGTAAGCAAGGAATTTGAGCTTTACCATTAGAGCCATTTATGACGTCCTCCCAACACCAACTAATCTCCATCAGTGGTTTGGCGAAGATCCTGGGTGCATCCTGTGCTCCAGGCCAGCCTCCCTCCGGCACATACTCACCGGGTGTAAAACCAGCCTTACCCAAGGACGATACACTTGGCACCACAACCAAGTTTTGAAGAGCCTTGCTGCCACACTGGAGGAAAAACGATCCAGCATCAACGCCCTGTCACTGCCAATGCCTAACACCACAACAACAACATGGGCAACTGCCTTCGTCCGTGAAGGGGCTACAGCTGCCAGGAGCAACTCCACACCATCAGAGAGAAGCCAGCTGTGCCTAGCGCGCGACTGGAAGATGCTGGCAGACATTGGGAAACAGCTGGTGTTCCCCTCAGAGATTGCCACTACCTCCTTGAGGCCTGACTTGGTGCTCTGGTCCCCCTCCATAAAGAAGGTATACATAATCAAACTCACCGTACCCTGGGAGGATTCCATGGAGGAGGCATATGAGCGGAAGCACCTGCGGTATGCCGACCTAGCCGCCGAAGCAAAACATTGTGGCTGGAACGCGGAAGTCCGCCCAGTGGAGGTTGGGTGCAGAGGGTTTGTGGGAACATCCACCACAAAACTGCTGAGGGACCTGGGAATTAAGGGCCAGAACCAGCGCACAGCCGTTAAAGCTGCATCAGAGGCAGCAGAAAGAAGCAGCCAGTGGCTCTGGCTGAAGAGGAACGACCCCAGCTTGGTCCCCAAGTAGTGTGGAGATAAGTCGGCTTTGGCTTGACTCAGGGAACAGGACGTCTCTGCCATGCACAGTCCCCTGAGATGTCCACTTGACAACAAGGTGACTCTCATGGCTAATTGGACTCGGGACGCAAGCTGAGGTCTGATCAACCTAGAGCTGGCCGCCTCTGGAGAGGGTGTATAGTGTCAAAGGCCGAAACACCCCATGACCCAGAGGAACACTACTGATGATGCGTCCCATAAATCCAATTCTTCTCACGAATCTACCATCCACCATTCACCGACAAGTCCACCAGTAACTCGCATGTGCTCGCACAGGGAGTCTCCATCTTATCCTGTGTTTTCTAGAATCTAGTGATTTTATTGTTTGATTTGTTGTGTTTTATATTTTATTGATTTGTGCTTATGCTGTAAGGTGACCATGAGTGCCTTGCCTTGAAAGGTGCCTATAAATAAAAGGCATTTGTATTATTATTTTGTATATTATATTTGAAATATATTTCAAAGCACTAGCATAGATCTTCAAAAGCCAAGCTACGGTGGAGCTTGAAAAAGGTGGTTCATAACAGGTGAGATAATACACAGCTTAACTACCTAATTTTCTGCATCTGATTGTGCATGACAATCCCACTGCGCCCCCGTCATTGAACTCACTTCTATCAGGATCCCCATCAGCTCTTTCTGTTGCTGACTCAATGCCCGACCTGGTCCCAAGACGATTCAAAGTTCTTTCGGTTTCCATTTGAGTAAAGCCAAAATAAATTTACCTCAGGGCAGTTACGCAGAGGGAATCACAACCTGTGCTTTTACGAAACTTTATTGTTTGATAGACAAGGCTAGGGTTATGTTCCTTTTTGAAATCAGAATCTTTCATTTTTCTGTGACACCAGGAGATAAGGGTGCATTATGAGTGATTTTTTTTTTTTTTTTCACAGACACATACTCTGATAACAGTTCAAAAGAAAGACATTCTTCAAGCCCACTCATAGTGAGCCTCGATGTTCATCTCAAAAGCTCTGATTGAATATTAAATGTGGTCTTGATATGTTACACTGATATTTAGCAAAGCTCATTCAGGATAACAAGAGTCCTCTGAACTGTTCAAAGCCATGGTGCATTGCAGAAAAATTAATTCTTAATCTGCTTTTTGACAATTTTGCATACAATGCAGCAATATTGGATTATAAATGGACACCTACGTACTTGACACTAGAGATAATGACACAGAAACAGGCCCTTGATCTTTGCAGCTTAATTCATTTGAAATAATCATGATGAAAGAGGAGAATAAAACTATTTAAAATGGATGTTTTAGTTAAATGCACAGCCCAAAACTTCATTCTGCTGCATTGCCCCTGAATAACGAGTGATTTGTTACTATAGAGTGTTATCAAGTAGATTTTCAACTAAAATTCTCAATCACAAAAAAGGATATATAACAGGGGCATCTGCTAAACATTTTTGACCATAGCCTTACAGACCTGTAACTTGTTATGTGTTTTTCAAAGAACTCACTTTGTTATAATTTTCGTATTTTTATATTGGAACAGTGGTACCTTCAAGTATGATTTTAAATGTTCTTTTCTTGTTCGTTAAGTACAAAGGCAAAACAGTAAGTGCCACTATGTATATATTATTATATCAACAATATTGTCAAAAGTTACAAATATAAAAACTATAGAAATATACATTTTCAGCTATACCGCCCAGCCCTATAGTGACCACTACAGCAGCTCATCTTCTCAATTTCTCTCCGTCCAGTGTAGATCCAGTTACAGCTCTGCACTTTTAGTATTTCCTTCTCTTCTCACTTCCTCTGTCCTCACAATCTCCATCTGTCTCCACTGCATCAGCTGCCAGGACATCTGCAGCCTTCCAAAACTTTGGAGGTAGTCATTTTTTACACCTACCGCAAGCTATTTTCAGCCAAATGTGCAATCAGAACTGCACAATGGAATCACATTGGGCACCATATTGCACTCTTTGTCCTCCCATCAGTATTTCTCACCAGGCATGAGAACTTGAAAACCGTTCAAAACCTACAAGTCAGTAATAAATAAATGAACTTAAGAATTGTCTAGTTTCGAACACAGGATCAACTCTTGTTCTTAAGGTTTAGAAGGTTTGCCTAATACCATCATTGTATTAAATAATATACAGCATAGCTGATTTAATAGAATCTCTTACAGACAAAAAAAGTGAAAACTGGATTTATAATTTGACCTTATGACAGTTTAACCCACTCAAACTCTCACCTCAATGCAATCAAAATATCGGCACTAAAATATCTGAAGGAAGCAATGCACCATAGACCTTTTAGCCCCACATGGCAACCCACCCTCAAGCATCAACAGATTCATTCCAGTCAACAGATTCCCTCTCCTTTATCATTTATGTTCCTGAAATCAGTCAAACGGCAAGCCTGGGTTGCACTAGCAGAAACCAGCCTTCAAAGTCAGGACAATGTCATCGTTCCACATTCCTCAGTGCCCCAATCTATCACAATTATTAGCTTGTAGTCGTCCGTTTGGGTTCCCTATTAAGGCAGCACATACCTGACGAGGAAAGGATTGGATTTGAAAATGAATTCTGACTAGAGCCGTTGCTGAGGTGTTAGCGCTCAGGCTGTGGACCTCATGCGGGAGACCTGGTTTGGCCTCCATTTATTTTGTAGAGAGACAATTGACAATCTAGCCATCATTCACCACATTAATAATATATGTAGTCAAATGCCCTTTAAATAAAATAATTATTGAGGCATCTTATTTGGATCTCAGCCTGTAAACCAAACACTGTCATATCAGCCGATCATGATCCTAGAAGCAAAAACTAATAACTGACTTTTGGTTTCCTTCCAGAAAGGCACATTTTGGATGCAATAAGATCACTGTGTATATATATATATATATATATATATATATATAATGGGGTGTATGATTTGGGCTTTGGCAGACTAAGATGTATAACAAAATGGCATATCTGCCATAAACAGTTAACATTTATAATAAAACAACATAACTCTTTAATCTTTTTTTTAAAGCTAATTCAATCTGTCAATTTCAGTCAACAAATACACTCTGCTGTGCTGTTCAGGCACTACTCCCAGTCGAAGCCTCATAAATTATTCATATTTAAGTTAAAACTAAGAAATATAACAGCTCTTTCATTTTAAAACATTGTTTTCACTAACTTGATTCATTAGCTTCATCATGCTCTTTGATGTGAGAGCCTTTTATTTTTATGTAAAAAAAAAAAAAAAAATCATTTAACATGAAAACCATTTCCAAGAAATGCCTCTGTCTGTTATAGCCTACCATTCTCTCAAAACCATGAACATTACTTTTATAGAAGGTTTTATAAGGACAAGTTCATTTTGGCTTACATTAGAGCTGAATGTGAAACATTATCACATTAACTACAACATACGTATAGCCTATTGTAGAATAAAGCACAAAATCAGAATATGACAATGATAACTATATACATTTTCCAAAGGCAAAGGGAATCCAGCACAGACAACAGTTGACAGAAGGATAGAGAGTTAGGACGAATGTGAATTTAAGATAAACACTTGAATTGGACACATTTTTTATTTGGTAAGAAGGTACTCATAATGTAACATTAATGTCAGATGATAAGGATGAAGAAAAAGTTACGAAACAAAAGTATTTATTATAAAACAAACTCAAACTAGTCCACAGATGACGAACAGGTAACGTAAGTGCGTGTAAGACACGACAACACTGGACTGAGTGAGCACACAGAGGAACTTAAATACACAGTGATAATGAGACGATGACCAACAGCTGTGATGATAAATGAGTTTCCATAGAAACTGATAACTGGCGGGAAACTAGGAACAACGGAAACAGGAAACTGACGATAACCTAACTAAAAGTCCATAAGAGTAAAGCCAGAGCCCGTCTACGGAGAGCCTGCGCACTCCCTATTAAGTCCTATTGTACCGAATTTTGGTTGTAGTTCCACCAGAGTTCCACTGGGGGCGATCGCCCATGAGTGCAGAATGAATGGGAGTCTATGGGGCTAGACGGCTAAATTTGTCTCTTTCACCCGATTGCCGTTGAGAAATCTCAGATTCGATAGTAGGTTTTGCAAGTTCAACATGGGTTATAGGTCGAAAGTTGAATGAACGAGTACTTATGCCATTTCGATTTCTTACAGGTTGAGTTGTTGTTGCCCATAACACGCTAGCATTCTGCTAATGAACGCTGATTGGTCAGTGAAGGACTGATTACGACCAGAGATACCGCTTGATGGCATCGTGGCATCCGAAGCGGGACCAGAAACAAACAAAACAAAAACTCTTCTAGCACGTGTGTTTCCCTGTGTCAGCTGTGTTGTCGATGCCTCGAGAGAAAAGAAAGTGCAGAGAGCGAAAGTACCAAAGTGACTGAAGGATTGCCGTAAAGCAGTATCTCTGGTCGTACGATGTGTATGACGTCATTGACACTTTAAAAGACTTTTTAAAGCAAATAAGTGACTCTAAAAAATCTAACACCCAGCAGTGTGTAATTTCTTTGCATCTCCTTTCGAATACAATTTTCAAATTACTAGACAAAAAATTATATCCTGAGAAAAGTGGATTTTGAGGGGTATACCGCCATAGACCTCCATTCATTCTGCACTCGTCCTGTGAGCGCCCTCATATGGAATCAAAGTGGAACTGCAACCATTTCAGAAGCCGGAAGTGTACTGAGAGTGAAACTTCTCGCCTTATTAGACATTCTCTGGTAAAGCTAAATACACAGATTGTGAGGCATAAACTATGAGGGAAGCAATTTTACCAGTGATTGTTTGTCTTTGTTTATTATTTGAAGCATTGTTTTTATTTAAAAGGCTTAATCAAAAAATACACGAAGACTACATCATGGCATTGTTTTGCATTCATATTTAAAGGTCCTGTTCTTCGTGATCCCATTTTTCAAACTTTAGTTAGTGTGTAATGTTGCTGTTAGAGCATAAATAATACCTGTAAAATTATAAAACTCAAAGTTCAATGCCAAGCGAGATATTTTATTTAACAGAAGTCCCCTTTCAAAGCCTACAGCGAACGGCCGGTTTGGACTACATCCCTCTACTTCCTGCTATAATGACGTCACTAGAACAGTTTTTTGACTCCGCCCACAGGAATACACACAAAAAAGGGGGCGTGGTCTTGTTGCGCTCCCACGGAGAAGAGGAAGAGTTGCGTTTGTAGAGTGTGTTTGTCGCCATGTCGTCGAGACGCTGTTATTTTCATCCCGGAGTCAAATCACCTTTGTTTGGTCTTCCCAGGGACGCTGTACTTAGAGATCAATGCGCATGCATCTCCACGTTATGGTAAGAGGCGTGACCTTTCCGGGCTGCTGTCGAATCACAACACAGGAACCGCTGGCACAATCAGAACTCGTTACGTATTTCTGAAGGAGGGACTTCATAGAACAAGGAAGTCATCAGCCCGTTCTTAGGACAGTGAAATCAGCGGTATACAGATAAGTAAATTGTGTGAAAAATGCTGTTTTTTTTACACGCGAAACATGAACACATGTTATATTGCACACTGTAAACACAATCAAAGCTTCAAAAACACAGGAAAAAACGGACCTTTAATGCTTTAAATTGTTAAATGCTATTGATAAAAAGGAGATAGCAATTTTAATAGCAAATTAGTTTTTTTTATGTGGTATTGAGTTTGAATTTCCAAAAAGTAAATTCAGCCTGCTAAATTTAGTTGTCAAATGATTCTGTGCTGTTCAGGCACTACTGCTAATCTAAAGTGAATTAATTATTCATGCCAACATTTTAACATGAAGAAACAAAGCAACTCTCTCCTCTGAAACATTTTCACTCACTCGCTTCATTAGCTTCAGCATACTCTTTGATGTACTGTACGGGCCTTTTCTTTTTTATGTCAACAAATAAAAGAAAAGAAACTTTCCAAGAAATGCCTGTTGTTCATTTTCATTTCTTTACTGGATCACCATATCCATATACCGTATATGTCCGCTAGCATAGACATCCAGAATGCATTTCCTCTATACAGTTGCCAGAGATGTATTGCATTATGTCAAAATGTGACTATTTGAGGTTCAGATTCCAGAATGATAGTTGAACTGAGTAGAAAATACGAACATCCTCCCCGAGTTGACTGCAGATGCTAGCTGCGACATTACTAACTGAACCACTGTTTTTAGTAGCATGACTGTAGTTCAGCTGCATTTTCAGGAGCTTTTCTAATGAGTAGCACTGTAGCCCAACCACACTTCACTCTTTTAATCTTAAACCTGATGGAATAATCAGACACACTGACCTAAAAGGTCCTTTTATGCTATCTCTCTCACAAATGTAACATTGGAAAGTCAGATTAATTTTATGAACTGCTTCGTCCTAAAAGCTGCTTTCTCCCGTATGTAGTGCTGGGAAGTCTGATTTAATTTAACTAATCGGTTCATTCTAATCGCTCCTCTCTCTCATATAGCCTTCTGCATAGAGTTGGAGAGTCATTAGGGCTAGATTCATAGAGTCCATAATACATATCCATAATACATATAGCACTAATACATCGAAGCAAGATGGCGGTGTACCTTCTCTTAATTAACTACACAAAAATACAGTAAGGTTTTTAAACTCTAATTCTAGAAGAACAAAGAATCATATACTGCAACGCAAGCCAAAGTATATATATATATATATATATATATATATATATATATTCTACCAGTCAAAGTTTTTTAAAAGAAGTCTCTTCTGCTCACCAGGGCTGCATTATTTGATAAAACAAAAAAACAAAAACAAAAACAGTAATTTTGTGAAATATTATTACAATTTAAAACAGCTGTTTTCTATGTGAATATATTTTAAAGTGTAATTTATTCCTGTGATCAAAGCTGAATTTTCAGCATCATTACTCCAGTCTTCAGTGTCACATGATCATTCAGAAATCATTCTAATATGATGATTTAGAAACATTTCTGATTATTATCAATGTTGAAAACAATTATTTACATTTTTATTTTAGGATTCTTTAATGAATAGAAAGTTCAAAAGAACAGCATTTATCTGAAATAGAAAGCTTTTGTAACACTAAACACTACCGTTTAAAAGTTTGGGGTCTGTAAGATTTATTTTGTATTTTTTTTTGGGGGGGTGGAATAAATAAAATAAATCAATACTTTTATTTATAAAGGATGAATTAAATTGATCAAAAATGAAAGTAAAGACATTTATAATGTTACAAAAGATTATATTTCAAATAAATGTTGTTCTGTTGAAATATATATATATATATATATATATATATATATATATATATACACACAGTATATATATATATATATATATATTGTCAGATTTTGTTGTTGATTCAATATATGTTATTTAAATGTGAGTTTGGCAAAAGGTTTTTGCTTTCAGTAGGTCTATTTCCCCGTTCAAGCACATACAGGAGTTGGTCTCGCTGCCCGAGGTGTTACAAATATGGCCAACGAGTGGAATGACTTCTTTGGAAACTGACTTTAACACAACCTTGGCGTTCCGGATTCTCTTTTAAAGACCAGGCTCTGGGCTTACTCTTAGCCTACCATTAATGTTTTCCACATAAATGAATACAAGTAGAAGAACATGTGATATTAAAAACATACAAACCAAGGACAGAACAATCAAAATGTAATAAACATGACAGATGATCACTCTGTACATGCACATATAATATCAGCAAATGGTTCAATCGGACAACATTCAACACAACATACGATAACAAAACTCAATATCATAGGATGAATGTATGACTTTCCAAACATTTATTTATGGCCAGCAATGATTGAGAAATCAATGTAATGTCTGTGCACTAAAGAGGGACGTGTACATCCGTCTCTATATAGAGCGAGCGGAGGGAATCAGGATGTAAAGTGTGTGTGTGTGTGTGCGCGCCAGTGCCTTTCCACGGCCAGATTAGGTCCCCTTCTTCACAAAAGAAGAAGCCACTTACATATATCCACTTTGAAATCTGGGTCATGTAACAAAACCAGCTGAGAACCACTGACAAATGGAAGAATAGCGGTAAATGCATTTACACTAAGTGAAAATAGCAGCCTTTTCTTTGCAATATTAAAGTAAAAATAGCAGTGCAAATTATGTTAGATGCTATTTATACTTCAATTAGTCTACTATTTGCACCTCAGTCTAGATTTAGCATGTTATCAAACAGTATGTAATAATGACAACATAATTCATGATTATATTTAATAAAATCATAAATTGGTGGTGCTTTATTGGGAGATTATTCCTACACCTATACATAACCTTGACCATATTGAACCTCCTCGGAGATACGAGGAAGGGAGATACAGTTGTGTGGGGAGTAACAATACGAGCTGCACGACATTCATGGGTGGTGTTATGCCCAGTTCACACTGCACGAAAAAAAAAAAAAAAAAAATGCCCGAAATCAGAGGCAAATCGTTCTCGCTAGTTCATGCAAATGACAATCACGCAGTGTGAATTATCAAAGACGCGATCTGAGAGAATTCGACGATGTGTCTCTGACGCCCGTGAGATATTTGGCATGCTAAATATCTGGATTCAAAATCTTGCTATGTGAAATGTGCAGCCAATGAGAGAGCAAGATTGGATCGCAAGCTTCTTGTGGGCAATCATTTTTAATAACAATTCCAGTCTCGCCCAAGAACTCACGTGTGATCTTGCGTTATTTCTTTATCACTTCTCGCGTGTGTTTGGTTGTGAAACGTAGTTTGCAGATCAGACAGAGTTGTCGGCGACTCTTCCTACTGTAAAGTCATGCAATGTGTAACCCCCTGTCGCCGAACCATCGTGCAGTGTGAAAAGAACAGTGATCTGAAGAGTTTGAAAATTGTGCAATTGTGCATTAGTGTAAATAGCCTTTGCCAGCAATGCTAATAGACACTTCGCTCTCACATATATTTTATACCATTAAATGTATCACTTTGATGATAATTCAGAAGACACTGCAAATAGAAAGTATTGTATAACCTTAAATATTTTCAGCATTGGTTGCAGTAATGAGAGTTGTTATAGGATCTATCTGCAGGGGATCATGCCTATGTTCCCACACATGGCCTACCCCTGACCCTACCCCTAAACCTACCCGTAACTGGGGTTTAAACAAATCGTAAAAAAAAATTAAAAAAAAATCTTAGAAATGTGGGAACATAGGGCCGTGGGAACATGCTGACCCCATCTGGGGAAGCCATTTTTATTCACAACTTAGGTCAGTGTAACAAACACAGAAAACTCAGGAGAATAGCAATCCAACTAAACAGCAATGAGAACAGACAAATAATACGCAAACCGAGGAATATATAAACTTACACAAGTTGACTGAAGGAGAAAACAAGAGATAGGCGGGGCTAATCAATCAAACAATGGGTAACTATGACAAGAAACGAGAAGCAGGATTATAGGGAATAAAGGCACATGGAAAACAAACATAAACCCAACAAATATGAATATCAAGACTTTTATGCAAACAACATACTGGGCTTGTCAGCATTTATTTATTTATTTGTAAAACCACTGCTACGTATTCACATTTTCTAATTAACTGCACTCTCCTCTGGAGATCTAGAATGATCTCAGCTCTCAACCCCTGAGGCTATTAATTAAAGCATACAGACTCAACGTACGCAGCCACTCATACTATCTGCCTTATCTTCACTGAGGAAATATAACAGACAGTTTGATAAATATATTATGTTTAATGAAATGAAATCTCACTGTAGGCTTTTAATTAGCACATAGTCATGTTCTCTGACTATACATTTACTTTTACAGATCCAGTTTTGCTCCACTTTTAAGAATATGAAGGTTTAGAATAGATATTTGAATTAGTGCTGTCAATCGATTGAAAAAAATAACTAGATTAGCTACACATTTTTTTCTGTGATTAATCGCTATTCAAAACGGTTTTAATGTATTGTATAATGTGACAATTTCAGTTAATCTTCAGTTAATTTAAGTTAAATCAATGCAGAAACAACATAAAGACAGTATATTTTAAATAGTTGTTTAATGGCATCTTTTTTATGAATAAAGACAAGTATCACAAGGAAATAGAGCAGACAGCATTAGTGGCTGCTGACAGAGATGCGGATCTCACGCGCGCCTCATTCCCTCACAACTCTTACGTTCATTTAAGACTTTATTTAAGACCGCTGTTATGAGGATACTCGACAAAACATTTTTTGTGGGCATTAATGTGTGTGTTATTGTTCGTTCAAGCGCGAAAGAGAACTTGATTCTGGCGCGCTGTCTGTGCGCACGATACTGGTGCACGTATTTCTGTGCGTCGTGTGTGTGTGTCACATAGAGGACACTCACAGATGGCGCGCTCTCTTTTGTCTTGTCTCGCTTGAATGGTTTAAAAGCATTTGCATGAATAAGAGCATGATCATTATAATGTAACGCTAGCCAAAGGATGGCACAAAATACCGATGTTGCGTTAATTGCGTTGAATATTTTAACGCATTAAACTGGAGAAAAATGAATCACATGTTAACGTTGACAGCACTAATTCGAATATAACTAAATGTTTATAATGTATAACTTAATGTTTACAGCAGCAAAGTCACAAAATATTGTCTTTTTACTCAAAAAGGTTTTATTACACGAACTTACAGTAACGAACGTACCTGTTGTCAACTCGCTTCTTCACTAGGCTACACCTCGACCACTGTGTGTGTGTGTTCGCGCTCGTGTGTGTTCGTTAGAGGAGCCGACACATGAGCGACAGAGAGAGCAGGGGCTGCCGGTCTGCTGCCCCACGGCTCGTTTAATAGCACGTTTCGGCACCCATCGCTAAATAACATGTTCATATCGCAATGACACTGAAAATACGATTCATCTTTCAGCCCTACTTTCTAACTTCAGAAAAAGACTTGGAACTTGCCTGCCGTTAGATAAATGAAAATGATTGATGCCTCCGCGCAGCACGCACACACGGAGCCAAGCATAGGGCGGAGCCAGACACATACCAGGCGACCAATGTCAATGCCCATTCTAGATGGATTGTGAATTAAACCAATAACGTTACCCATTTTCTGAACAAGCGTGCTCTTTTGTTTTGAAGGAGAAAAAAAAAACACATATTGCTGCTGGACTCGGTCGAGACCAACTAGAACATTTGGCGAGACCAATGACCAAGTCAGAGTCCAAATACCAACAAGTCCAAGAAAAGTCTGAGACCGGACTCAAGTACTACAGCACTAATAAATAGCATGACAGAATCTGTTAACATTCCCTGACATGAACTTTACCATCTCATAAGGCCACCCTGATGCTGGTAGGTCACATGATAATGCAACGCAGACTCAGTCAATGGATGATGGAAATAACCCAAAGCAGGTTTATTGAAGACACAGGTGAGTACACAGGATAAGACAATGGATCCGGATTAAACGGGTATTGGTAAAGGCAACCAATAAAGTAACCCTAATGGTAATGGCAGAGCAGTATACAATAGAGTCCTTGGATGGTAGTAACACTCACTATACAGGAACACACAAGGAGATGACAATGCTGGAGTGGAATGGAAGGCAGTGTAGAACTGGAACAGGTAAGTAGTCTTTCAGGATGGTATTCACAGAATGCAAAGTCTGTAGCCGTAACGGTGACCAGACAATGAGTGAACTGCGTGAGTGTCCTTTATAGAGCATTGGTGAGACTGTGATAGGATTCATCGCTGTGTGTGCTTGATGGCCAAGTGAGAGCAGGTGAAAATTTTGAGGGATGCTTGTTAATGTAGTTTGTGAGTGAGAGTGTGGTGAGTGTGTGACAGAATCTCCCCTTCCAGGAGCGGATTCCAGACACTCCAAAAAACAGAACAGTCCGTGGGGGAGTGGAGGCAGGGAGAAGATGATGGAGTGAGGAGCAAGGGTGGACCCAGGAGGTGATGCTAATGGACTGGAGGGCTGAGGTGGAGACCGGGGATCGCCAGACCCTGGTGAAGCCAGTTGGAGTGAGAACAACAGTGTAGCCAAAGGGAAGGAAGAGCCCAGTAATGTTGAAGGGGTGAAGAGATAAAGCATAGCTGGAGGACCGGAAGTCCATGGCGCAACCATGGTGATGACTGACCATGGTGGAGCCGGAGGGACGAGGGAGCCAGGTGGAGTCTGAGAGATGACAGACCACGGTGAAGCCGAGGGAGCGTAGAGCCAAGGTGGAGCTGATGGGTCGAAGGGCCGAGGTGGAGTCCATGGTGATGGGATGACTGAGAAGCCCAAGAGAGATCCAAACGGCAGGGCAGAACCACAGAAGGGGGAGCCAAGGGGCTGAAGGGAGACAGCGTAGGTGAGGCAGAGGAGAAGGGAGAGGGAGGCTGGGGGGGACCATCCACAGTGAAGGAAAATTGGAGATGGGAAAAGCCAATGGCAGCGAACGTGACTTGCAGCTGGGCAGAGCCAATGGGTATGAAGGAGTCTTTGAGCTGGGCAGAGCCAATGGTGATGAAGGACACTTGAGGCTAGGCTGGAAGGACTCCAGACGGGACCGGGACATCCAGACAGCCAGAAGGAAAAGAGGCTCAAGGGTGGGAACTGGCTCGGTGTCGTCTAAGGTACTACGATATTAGTCCTTACCAAAGTTAAAAACAAACGTATGCTCTTATTTTGAACTATAGAATACTATAGTTAAGATATACCATATTAAGTCAAAATGTTGTATAGTGCTTTTAACAATTCACATTTTTTCAAAGCATCTTTACTGAAAATAAGTTAATTTATACAATATATTAATATCTTCATGCCTTATAGTCGCATTTAGATAATACAGTTTACATTTTGTAATGATACAAGCAGTCATTTGCCATAAAGTGTGTATCTGCTTTATGTAAGTGTACTGTATATGCAAATAAAGTTATATATAATTATATATCTAACTTTATATAAAGAGCTGGGTTGATAATATAGTTTGCATTTTGCAATGGTATTTGCAATCAGGCAGCCAAGATTTGCTGTACAGTATATTTCTTTATCTTCTTGGTATTTTATTCTACTTCATATTCTCACTAAAATCACAGCAAATGGATTATAACTCAGCAGAACACAATCTTAACACAACACCCATTGAATCACTAATGATGACCGAAAGGTATTGTCACCAGGAACACCATTTCTTTGGTTTGGGAAGGTTATATAAAATGAACCTGGGAGCTGACAGCACTCTCAACTCTTAAGTGGATCGGGTTTGCGTTTATTATTCCACAACTCTTTTGCATAAAAGGAAGGTATTAATGCTGGCTGCTGTAATGAAACCGTCTCCTTACATAAGCTCTTTTGTAGTGTCATTGGTGCACTGAAAGCACAGAGATAACATTGCTTCCATAATGTGAAGTGGCACACGTCTCACATGATACACTATCTGGAGGACTTGTGATGTTTCAGACAAGCGGGTGGAATGTGATTTTAGTTTCACATATGGGTGGGTTTGATAGAGTCTGCTGGAATGAAAACCACTGGTCTTTCATCACTGTTGGACAAGTCTCGTTCACTTCTTTCATTTATAATGAGTCTGTTCAAAAGTCCATGCATTTCACTGTTCAAAGCACCATGTATTTGTTCTTTTGTTCTTTTTATATTTATTACATTATGTTTTACGTATATGTATTTGTAATGTATTTGCAATGTCCAATTAGAAAGAGCTCTTTACATGAGTTTAAATGAAAATGATTAGATGAAAAACAAACATGTATTTACAAAATATTTAAATCAATTTAATTTACTTCAAGAAACAATAGTTTGAGTGAGTCTAAATGACCATGTGGCAGAGATCTACGTGATTGGATTAACTTTTTTGTTTTTCTCATGGCATATAGGATAAAACTCCATATGGTTGAGTTGGTCCATCAAAATGCCATATGGTTGAGACAGAATATTTTAGTTTTGCACAGTCACTCACATTTGCTTCAGAAACGGAAAATAAGGTAACACTTATTTTGATGATCCCCTTTAGACATTCTATTAACTATAAGTAACTTTGCAACTACCCTTCTTGGTAACACTTTATAATAACTGCACGCTATTAATCATTAGTTAAGCATTAGTTAACAGTTAATTCATCATTTATAAAGCATTAATAGACATTAATAAGCAGTTTATAAATACAGTTATAAATGCTTTGTTCTTGATTTATAAGCATATATATATATAATGTGTTTAATAATTGTATTTTCATATTTTATTAATGATCAATTTATCATTTCTAAATGAAGTATTGCATTATTATTTACAAACCGGTTACTTAGGAGCTGTCAGTGGTTCATAAGATCACTTAGAAAGTGTGAGTAAATGATTAATAAACTGTTTAAATACATATTATTATTCAGACATATAGTAATCGTTACTTAGTGTGTTAATAAATGCTTTATTAACATGCATTTCTACTGTAATTCATGGTTAATTCAGGTAGTTTAGTAGTGGTCAGCATTTAGTAGTGGTCAGCATTTAGTAGTGGTCAGCAAGGTTATAATTGTTAACGAAAACTAACGAAAAAACGAAAACTAGGTGGGAAAAAACATTGTCGTTAACTGAAATAAAAATAAAAACGAGGCATTACAAAAAAACGATAACTAACTAAAACTGTAATGTGTGTTTGGCAAAACTAACTAAAATAAAATAAAATTATAGAGTAAATGTCCTTAGTTTTCGTCTTTGTCAAGGTCTTTCATTTTTTAACGCTATTTAAAACACGCAGCATTTCCTTTCCCTGCTCTCCCTCCGTCTCTCTGTCACTCATGCGCCTCTCACACACACACACACACACACACCCCTCCGTGCACCGTGTCTCCATGAGAACGAGTGTTCGTTCGACGTTGAAAGCAAGTTCGCGAAAGGTTGGTATCTCTATCTCGTGAACACCTTTACACAATCACACATTAAAAAGTGGTATCAAAATATTTTAAATTCTGAATATAATTTTGTCAGTGTGTTAATGTCGACCCGAGAACCGATTGCGCCTTCTTTAGAAAGTTAACTAGTCGCAAGTTTGAGGTAAAATGCACTCTTTGGTTGTGGTTGTCGATGTCGATGTCAAAACACTATATAAGCTTTGATTCAAATATTAAATAATGTTATCAATCCAGATGAGTAGGCTATTGACTGTAGGGAAAGTGGGGTGAGTTGTGCCAGTTTTTACTCAAAGTGACTTTAAAGTGAGGCCATGGCAGTAATGCCTTCAACTTAAGGATGTACATATATTTCAGGATGTGGTGCATCCCTGAGAACAATAACTTTGGATCTGAAATAAATTGTTTCAGAAATATAGCTTTTGGGGAAAAAGTGGTCTCATGGCACAACTTGCCCCTGGTGCGGGGGAAGTTGTGCCTTTAGGGGAATACATTGGGGTAAATTGTGCCAGTGATTTCTGAAGTAAAACAGAACATTTTAATGTTATGAACCGTAATGCAATATGAAAGCAAGACAAATTCAATACAAAATTACTAATTTAAGGTTTATTTAGATATTGTCACCCTGGAATACCATAGCATGCGTTTTTCCTACTATGGTCAATTGCATAGGGATTTTGTATTGAACATAACTCTGGATCACAGTGTCATAGAGACAAGGGGGCGGGCTCATTTTACCCAGACGACCAATCAGTCTCTCAGGATCTGTCTGTCAATTATGTAAAATATAAGAATAAAGTGACTAGGCTAATTTCTAAACATACTATTGTGACATAGGCCACTTTAAAACGGAATAAAACTTCTCTTTAATAACATAGTGCAAACTCAAAACTGAAATCAGTGTTAGCTAAAGGCGGGCATACACTGTGCAATTTTCGTCCGATTTTGAGCCGAATTCTGACTCGTGCGACTCTTTTTCGGGTCGGGACGATTTTCAGCTTTGTCGTGCAGTGTTCGTGCAGTGTTCGTGCAGTGTTCGTGCCGTGTACAGGGGGAAACGAGAGGCGATTAACCTCTCACGACCGGCAATCGGATGGTCGGATGAATTTCTGGCATGTTAGAAATTTTGGTCGCTCCTCGTGACTATATCGCACAGTTGAAGCAGAGCTACGAACCGATTGCCCTAAACGCAGTGTTTTTTCCCTCACTGCGCCTGCGCGAAAACAGTTTCATCTGCAGCAACAACAACAACAAAAAAAGAAAGAAAGAAAAGGGAGATCTTTAAGTTCTGTAGTTCAAAGCTACAAATAACTGTTGCTTACCTCCAGTTCGTGTTGCAAAATGGATTAACCATTACCCACTTCTTCCAAGCCACCTGCGATGTACACTTTGCCTCTTTTATTGTTAAAAAATGTTTTTGAAATAAAGCTGTTTTTAATTTTCATTGATGAATTATTGCAGTGGTCGGACATAGACTGTTAATAATTAATTATATGTATAATTCATTGTAATCGACCTAAATGTTTTAGACAATTTTCAATGAGGAGAAGTAAGCTTCTATTTTATTATCCTCACAGCGCGTTGGTTATGCGGTGATGCACTATGAAATTGTTGCGTGGCAATTTAATTATAATAGCCTATCACTTTAATAATAAAAGTAGCCTAGGCCTTCCTTAATAATAATAATAATAATAATAATAATAATAATACAATAATACTAGTCTACTAATAATTTAATATAGAAATTGGAAATGCTAAATCTTCTTGATATTGATAGCTGATGCTTGTTTTGACAATATCTCTGGATAGGCTGATATCGTCCATAGGCGCAACCCGGCACGAGGATCTATCGCGCTGATTCGCGCATATTTCACACGTATAGTGTGAGCAGTGAAGACGCAGCTCGACGGTCGGACCGTACAGTGTGAGCACAGAAATCCTGAGCTTTGGCTTTACATCGCATGCGATATACTCGTTCAGTGTGAGTAGGTTCCTTGCTGAAATCGCACAGACGTCGCACAGTGTATGCCCGCCTTAAATTAAACAAATAGCAGGCAGGCCCAAGTAAAACAATGATGAGGCATGCCCATCTCCTCACTTCTCAAGATTATCCCCTGTGAGAATGTAGGTCTAGGTGGTCTGGATCTGGCACAAATCACCCCAGACCCACAAGTTTGAAAAACTAGCATGATCCAGCAGTTAAGAGCTAACATCATGCTAACTGTATAGACTCATTGTGTAGCCTACTAAAGCACTAAAACATGTGTGAAATGTTTTCAAGCTTGTCTATAATTGTTCAGAAACTACAATCAAAAAACCTTAATCATAGAAATTTTACTTTGAAAGGGAAAAAACTGTTTTTTGCACTAAAATGTGCTTAACTCTCATGCCATGTGTCTCTCTTCTTTGGAGGATGAGTAAAAGTGATTGCTTTTCAAAATTATGTGGTCACATGACCAATTTCTTCTATGGTTTTTCAGAAACAAGGGGTACGTGGAACTACTTCCCCCCTGGCACAAATCACCCCACTCTCCCCATAGGGTAAATTTAGTATAGGGTGTGAAAATTGTACAGCTGTGGTATTTGTATAGGGTGTGAATTCTGTATAGAAGATGTGTAGATTTTTGGTACAGCGTGTGGATTTTGTAAGAGGTAAAGGAATTTCAATGGGGTGTGAATTTATTTCTAAAATTGTATTATGTTTTTATTATTACACAATACTTTTTCTGACTTTTTTTAATCTTGCCCCTACAAATAACCCAGATTACAAAAAAAGACTAAAACTAACACTAAAACTAATAAAAACTAAACTAAAACTAAGCATTTTCAAAAAATAAAAACTAAACTAAACTAGCAAACCCACTTTAAAAACTAATTAAAACTAAACTGAATTTGAAAACAAAAAGTCAAAACGAAATAAAAATAAAAACTAATGAAAAATGCAAAACTATAATAACCCTGGTGGTCAGTTAACTATTTTTGTGAGCTCATCTAAAGTGAGGACTAGTTATGCTTTGTAAAGCATCCTTAAAACAAAGGAGATTTAAAGGCTGTTCAATATTTTATGTTCCATCACTGTGTTGTGTTTGTTTCCTTTTTCTGTTTAGAGGATAAATGAGCCTTTAAATCTCCTTTATAAATGCTTTACAAGGCATAAATAGTCCTCACTTTAGATGAGCTCACAAAATAGTGAACTGACCACTACTAAATGCTTTATAACTACCTGAATCTACAACATTTACTTACACTTTCTAACTGATCTTATTAATCAATGACAACACCTAGTTTGTAAATAATGCAATACTTTATTTAGAAATTATAAATTGATAATTAATAAAGTATGAAAATACAATTATTAAACACATTATAGATATGCTTATAAATCAAGAATAAAGCATTTATAACTGCATTTATAAACTTGCTTATTAATGTCTATTAATGCTTTATAAATGATTAATTAACTGTTTAGTAATGCTTAACTAATGATTAATAGCATGCAGTTATTATGAAGTGTTACCCATTTCGACTACCAGTCATTCGAGTATTAATAGACTGTTTGTTTAATACCAGTTTACACTATATTTTGATAATCCCTCAACAGAGATTACACTATAAGTAACTTTGCAAGTGCATCAACATATTCTACTAACCCTAACCCTATCAGTCTACTAATACTCAACTAATACTTTACTGAGATTTAGTTGGCATGTAGGTTTAGTCAACATCAATTCTAAAGGGATCATCTACAGTAAATAAAGTGTAACCGAAAATAAATGTCAGTTTTTTTTTTTGTTTTTTTTTTTAAGGGTTTACTGTATAACTGTCCAAATCTGTCTTTCTTTGTGGTTGACATGTGCTCTCTTGTTCTGCCCTTTTCATTGATTTTCATCAATATTTTGATATTAAATTTAATTTTACTATAAAATTACACTGCGTGTTGTGTTTGAAAGCGCAGCAAACAGCTGTATCAACTTGCATATAAAGAGATCATTTACATATAGAAGGCCTTAAAGGCAAAGCAGCAAATAACGCCTCATTTAATTCAAATAAAAGAAATCTCACCAAATAACACTCACTGAGAGCCTGTAGTTGATACAGGACATAAAACCAGCTGGGCAAAGTGCAACAGAACAGCTGAATGAACAGTTAAAAGAAGCGTTTTATCTATTAAAAATGCAGCACTCATGCAGGCGTGAGATGCTGAAGAACAGAAAGATGCGACACGGCAGCCAGACATCAGTTTGCGTGTGTACAGCACAATGACCAACAACTAAAAAACATTTTAATTATTGGCATTCAGGTATGTATCCTACCTGGGCTACCTGAGACAGATTGACAAATATAGTGATAGACTTCAAAAAAACACTTTTTTGTCATTATTCAGAGCTTTACCGATCTACCATAATGATGTAATGTTTTTGAATTATCTTAAATTTTGTGTTTTTCTCTGCAAATATTGATTTTTACTTAATTTTTTTTTTTATTAATTTAATGACAGCCCAACAATATATTTTACGTAAATCTCAGAGAGGTGGAAATTAATAATAAATGGGGTTTATAAACTCTTTAATTTTATTGAATGGGCCTCTGGTATTTTAAAAATAGAAATTTCAATACATATCGAAATCAAAAACAATGATTTCCTTCCTTAGTTTCCTATTGCATTTGGAGGAAGTTGATTAGTATGTAACCTGAGTTAAGTATAACCTCATAATCCAAATGCTGATGACTTTCTTCAGCGCCTTGAGCGTCTCCTCTAATGGCCTAAGGGCATAACAAGACTGGAAAGATTAAAAGTTTGGAGTAATACCAGGTCGGTGAAACGGATGAAGTCATGTTAATTGGAAAACATTTTGTTTTTTGCAATCTGGAAATGTTGGATGTGTATAGAAATCCCACTTCAGCCTACTTCCTGATGCAGGAGGCAGCGTACTCAGTTTTATTTGAGCTGCTGGGCTATCAAATACCCTTTCTTTTGCTCGCATACTGCATCACAAACAAAATGGTGAACATAATTGCGTAATGAATCTTAAAGTACTCTGCCAAGCGTTAACTAGCTCTTAGTACAAGCAAGCTACAACGTGATTACAGCGCATTTCATTTCAGCCATAATAACATTTCATTACCACACAATCCCAAATCAAAACCTCAGTTTACATGAGAGATGATGCTGCCACCCCAAAGAAATAACAGTCATAAAGAAAACTGTGCTCACGTTCTAGATAGCATTTGAAAGTTTGCAATATGTCCCCTGATGTGAGGGCACAAAATTCCTTTTGACAGCTATGAAATACAGTAAACCCTCACCCGCTGCGAGCAAGTATTTATCTATAAAGCCTCACATTTTGATGCCACGAATGTTTAAAAGTGATGACAAGCTTTCTTTTTTTTATACCTTGAACAAAATATAATTTCATGCTGGATTAACTGTATTGACCAGCTGGAGGGCAAAATAATTTATGTGCATGCGTCACCGGGTAGTAAGTTCTCCATTAGGTCATCTCTATTTGTGTTGGGTGTGAGTATGAATGGGACTTTTTTTGGTCCCCATGAGGAATGCAGCTTATAAATCATACTAAATGATGATAATTCAATTTTGAAAATGTAAAAATGCAGAAAGTCGTGATTAGGGGTAGGGTTAGTTTGGGGATAGGATGTACAGTTTATACAGTATGAAAACCCAACGTGTGTGTGTGTGTGTGTGTGCGTGCGTGCGTGCGTGCGTGCGTGCGTGCACGTGTGTGTGTGTGTGTGCATTAGAATGATGGAAACATGTCCATATTACACTTCATCCCAAAACCAAAAGAAGAATAATTCCACATTCTAACATTACTTTCATGAGAGTTAAGCACTCCAAATTTGACCAGATTTTTGGCTATTTAATTTAAGTATAAAAAAATGAATAATAATAATAATAATAAAAAAGTTAAATAAAAAAAAAAGATATATATATATATAAAAAATATCAAAATGGAAATATATCAAAATGGAAATAAAATATTTAAGCAGTACAACCAATGCTACTTTGTTATATAAATAATGTTTTCACATTACAATAATGAAAATACTTGCGAAATACTGTAGGTTGATGTGAAAAAATAAATAAAAATAATAATTTTAGCATAAGGTTACAACATGCAGCCTTATGCTAATTGTTTTTTTTTTTATTTTTTTTTTTTATCAATCTACAGTCCATACTCCATAATGACAAAGCAAACACGTCTAAGTTATGAATATGGCCCTGGTTCCCTGAGAGGAAACGAGATGCTTCGTTATAACATTAAAAGCTATGGGAACGCCCCTGCGTGACCGGTGTCTGAAGCATGTGTGAAAACACGCAGCCCTATGACATCACAAGGAGCACCCATGAGTTTAAAAAGGTGCCTGCCTTAGACGTCATCCGTTTATTCTCTGAAGGAGACGAGCAGACATGACTGAAGCATGGTAACAAGATAACCACCATATTCATAACCTAGATCAGGGGTGCCCAACCCTGCTCCTGCCGATCGACTGTCCTGCACAGTTCATCTCCAACCCTAATCAAACACACCTGCCTTTAATTTTCAAGCGATCCTTAAGATGTTAATTGGTTGCTTCAGGTGTGTTTGATTAGGGTTGGAGATAAACTGTGCAGGACAGTCGATCGGCAGGAGCAGGGTTGGGAACCCCTGACCTAGATGTTCCCTTTCGAGGGAACTCAACGCTGCGTCATAACATTGATGCTATGGGAACATTAATACCAGGGCCGGCTCTGTAAGTCTGGGGGCCCTAATCAGGATAATTTTGGGGCCCTTCCTTGCAGTGAATAGCCTAATGGAGTATTGCCACCACAAACCAGCAACTGCAATCTAACCCTTACATGTTTCATCTCTACCTCTTTTAACTGCCCACAATTATTTATTGTTTTATTAAAATTTTATTTTATTAATATTATTCTAGTTACAGGTGTTGCTGGAGTCTTGATCTTTGAACTTCTTTTCCCTTTTCCACACTTTAAAAAGAGGAAGAAGTTGGACCAGTAATTTCTTTGCTTCCTTTTAAAGTGATTTAAACATATTCTTATATATTGATGTATCAAAGAGATAAACAATTCTACAAAAGATTCTAGTTTGAGTTGGAATTTATATTTTTTATATATTCCAACTACAAAAACACTACTTCAGCGAACAATCATTAACCAAATGTGTATTTAAAATGTTTAGTTATAAAATATATACATAAATCTAATAAAAACTCTAGGTAACACTTTTTAACTAGGCTACATTTTACAGTAAAAAAAAATAAAAATTAGTGTCATTGTTACACGTTACATGTAGTTCATACAAAAATAATTCCACAGTAAAAACTGCTTATGTGGATTTCGTTAGAGTAGTAGCTCTACTATAATGGGCTTATGTCCACTTTAACGCACACTCCGAGGCTGCCGTGAAACAGCGCCGCGAATTGTGCAGAAAATGCAATAGGCGGCTTTTTGTGCATTGTGTAATGTCAAGTTAAAAAATTCATAACAAAATAATTCTACAGTAAAAACTTCTTAAAATTTGGATTTAATTAGACTAGAGAATCAGCTCTACTATAATGGGCTTATGTCCACTTTAACGCACCCTCCGGCTCCGAGGCTGCCGTGAAATAGCAACGCGAATTGGGCTGAAGGCGCAATAAGCGGTTATTTGTGCATTGTATAATGTCAAGTTCAAAAACTCATAAAAAAATAATTCTACAGTGAAAACTGCTTAAAATTTGGATTTCGTTAGAGTAGTAGCTCTACTATAATGGGATTTTTTTCTTTCTTTTCTCTTGTTCCTTTTTTTTTTCTGCACCCGATGGATAGACTCGTTTCATTTTTGTGGTCAAATTTCCAAGTCCAGGGAAGACAACGATTTCTATACGGTTGGTTGACAGATTATTACTCGTGACAATAAAACAAAATATATGGATATGAGAATGTGTATACAACATAACTAAATTAACAATCTCATAGGCCTACATATTTTCTAATTTCACTAAAGTTTCTTGAACATTTTTATTAAACATGGACCTTTATGTTTAAAAATACTTTTTAAGCTATTGTATGTTCCTTTTTTTAATGTAAGCAACTAATTTAGACGTGCAAACTGGGTGCCGGTGTGGTGAGAAGTTCGAGCTCGGCCAGATTCGGCTCGAAGTCGGATCCGGATGTGGAGCCGTGCGCGTTGTTACAAAAAAAGCAATGAACACCACCAAGTGAAATGTGGTCTTGTGCACCCAACGAGCACGACCGCCCACACCGCAATGATGTCATTTTTGCTGCGCGCACCTTCGCGCTCATGCAGAGGCGTTGAGTATAAACCGCTTATATAGCTTTAAACCGCAGCGACACCGGCAGGTACCATCTGTCGTTAGGGGGCCCCCTAGTGGCGGCGGGGCCCTAAGCAGCCGCTTAGTTCGCTTATAGGGAGAGCCGGCTCTGATTAATACCCACTTCACCATGCTGAACAAGTGCCTGGCCTTACTAAGCTGTAAAGATATGCACAATGAGTGAGCTACACTGTTAGACTTTTCAAGGGTTTTTTACAGTAACTTACTGGCAACACTGTTGCCAGTAAGTTACTGTAATTAAGAGTTACAGTACCAAACCGTATTTCAGTTTTGTGTAATACAGTGCATTACTGTAAAAATGAAGCTAATCAGTACAGTGCATTACTGTAAAAACTAAGCTAATCAGTACACTACTGTAATTATTTTTATTTGTACTAAATATAAATTAGATTTGATAATTTTGATAATTATGATTAATTTTATTTTTATCCTACATAAGTACTACTTTCATACAAACCAATTAGACAAAGTTATCACAAAATACCATTTTTTTATTTAAAACATTTCATATATATCACAAAATAAACATGCCAATGCTGGAAATGATGTGTGAAATTTTTACACATTAATGGGTGAGTTTAGAGACAAAAAATGTTGTGTTAATTTTAACTCATTCATTGTGTTAATGATTTTAACAAAGTAAATATGTCAGAGAGGTTAGCACAAAGATGTGTAAACGTGTTAAATTAACACATTATGTGCTGTCCTTCACTGCACACATTGTTAAAAACATACATAAAACCATAAACAAAACGTTAGCATTTGACTAAATGAATGTAGAGTCATTGGTTGTTTAGCTTATACAAGTATTATAATGAAATATCAACCATTACATTCATAAAACTGCAGAATATAAATACATTTTTAAGCAGTCAAAAAGGAAATGTCCAAAACAGGACAAAACACAGTTCTTTTCACAATACAAGACACATAACCCCACCTTAAAAATAATTTCACTTATTTCCAAAAATTTGTTGGATTCATGTACACTGGAGGCCAAAAGAAGTATTTAAGTGTCTTAATGTTTTTGAAAGAAGTCTCTTTGATGCTCAAGAAACATTTCTTATTATTATCAATGTCTGACTGTCTACTCCATCTTTTCTACAGCATAGGAGTAAAAGTCATCATCAAAATAATCTTTAAAAAGCCAACACAATGTTTTTGTCCACCTTTGTGAATAAATGAACTTCTCCAAAGATTGGTTCCTGTTCAGAACTTGATTGACAACATCAGAGTGTTCCCTGGTCTGCATGCGTGCCCACAAACACAAATGTACTCAGTCCTTCAGAGGAGATCCCGGTTCCAAAACTATATGAGAGAGAGAGAGAGAGAGAGAGAGAGAGAGAGAATATTAGTGTCACATTATTTTTAACCTCCTTTTTTGTTAATTTTTATTATTATTTTCACAAAAACTTAAGAATATATATTTGTAAACAGCTTTTGTCAATAAATAGCATACAAAAGAACTAAATTAAATTATGCCAGATTAAATTTTAATACTTACAAATCCTAAATTCTGTCCAAAAATGCTGAGATCCATAAAGAACGACTGAAATAAATGATTTTAGCCCATTTCAGCTTGTCTGCAGTGAAGGAGTACCTGTTTGAGACAAATACACAGTAAGACACATGCAAGAAATCACTGTGTGATGATCGTTCTCCTTCCTACAGTAGTTAACCCACCTGTGCGCTGATATTAGGACCTTCCTAGTCAGGTGGAACTGCAATGGTAGAGTCTTCTGGCTAATAAAATATAAAAATAATGCAAAAATATAAACTTAAGTTGTTTAGAATGCTAGATTTGGTCTGAATGAATTAGTGAGAGTTTTACTGCAGTGCTTACCTGGATACATTTAATCTGGTGAGACTGAACAAAGACAATGGTCCATCTTCTGATTGGTTCATTTGCTGTGTAATAAAGTTAGACATAATGCAAAGGTCACTTATTTGATATAAAGTTAGCCAATTTTATAGAGATTTTATAAGATAGGCCTATTGTAAGCTACCTAGTCTGCACCAGTGGCTCAAAAGCAATTTTCACATAGCGTATGCTAATCATTTCAGCAAACTTATCTCAAAATATATCACAAATGGGCTGGCCTACCTCTGGAATCTTGCTAGAAGTCACTGGCGCGAATTGGCGCTTTGTTGCAGTTGCCTTTAAACACAAAAATGGAAGCAAATATTAAATTCCATAAAAAAAAAAAAAACTATAATATGGTATAGTTTGCAAACTAATGGTAAAACTATAAAGGTTCTCATCAGTAGGCCAACATTAGGCTATAAACAGAATTTCACATTAATTTATTCACATTTATTGTTAATGTAAACGCGTTGCTCGTTGGCATATTTTAACTCGACAATTCAATAATCTAACAAAGTGTGTAAAATGAAACGTTAGCTCAGTTTACCATGGTAAAGTTCGTTACCGCCATGTTGACGACGAGTAACGTTAGGCTGACGTTAACGTTATAACATACGTTAAACTGGGCACAATCCTGTCAACAGCCAGTCTATGGTCAACATACACAGAATGTTTTTTTTTCTTGTTTTTTTTTTACCTTGCTTGCTGATCTCTCTCTCGGTGAAGTGAATTCCGTCTCTTCCCCGGGCCAGACACGAACGTCGCGATCCAACAAAAGACAGACCCCATTACCTACACTGGATGTCTGTCTGACGCGACACGACAAATCCCAGACAGTGTAGTGATACGCCGCGGCCGTTATATTTCAGACGTAGTCAGATACGGGTCCAAGCGCTCGCGCTAGTTCTTACAAGGGATAAACAGGTTTGCATTTAAAGGTCCGGTCGCTTCAATGTGTCCAATATAGACAGCCTCTGGCTATTATAGCGTTGTAGACACGCGGTGTAAGGCAAAAATTAGGAAATAAAAAGCACGGTGGAATGGTGCCAGCCAGAGAGGCAGTTACGTCAAATACAGTAGTATACAGCAAATTTAAAAAATACAGTAAGTCTCTGTATGTGGTGTTAGACGTCACAGAAAATTCCCATGATGCAATTGGAATCACAGTTATTTACTGTAAAGAGAAATAGCAGTATAATACTGGGGGATTTAAAGTAAATAACTGTAGAAATTACAGAAAAGTCTAACAGTGTAGAACCAAAAACTCAAGGACTGGAAAGTCGCATCACTGTGTGACCTCTTGAAGAAGGGCATTATTAACAGCAACCTATACCCAGAGGAGCCTATAAACCCCTCCTTTAACACACAAGACTGCTTGGGGAGGGCCATGATCTAACCCTTAGACTCATCGGCTATTGCTTACTCTAACGAGGAGGAAAGAGAGTAGGCCGCCACAGCACAATGCCACTTTTATACTCTGTTTTCATTCTCCTCAGGGACCTTAGGAAACGTGTTACATGAATCCACTATGTCCACAATGGAGGGGTGACAGTTGATGAAGTGGGAAGCAGAATAGCCAACCTTCTTTCATGTCTGGCAACCCTTCATATGTGAATATGAAAGGAGCATACACTTCTGTCTCTGTAAAACAGCATGTGAGGAAGTGGGAGGTATTACTTTCCTTACTTTGCGTTTGCATTTTGCATTAATGGTCCGGTCGCTTCAATGTGTCCAATATAGATAGCCTCTGGTTGTTATAGTGTTGTAGACACGCGGTGTAAGGCAAAAAATAGGAAATAAAAAGCACGATTGAATGGTGCCAGTCAGAGAGGCCGTTACGTCAAATACAGTAGTATAGGCTACTGCAAATTTAAAAAATACATTAAGTCTCTGTATGTGGTGTTTGACGTCACAGAAAATTCCCATGATGCAATGGGAATCACAGTTATTTACTGTAAAGAGAAATAGCAGTATAATACTGGGTGATTTAAAGTAAATAACTGTAGAAATTACAGAAAAGTCTAACAGTGTACCTGACCCATGACACCCCAGTGCTCCCATTACAATCATCCCTCCTTTAACTAGTACTAATGAAAATGTAATACCTGATATCAGAAATAGATATTTAGTATATGAAATAAAAATTTTACTCACCAAGACCCGATGAACTTGATATAGTGTAATCCATTTTAGGTCTGAAGAACTCTGAAATGGAAATGGAACTGAAATGAAAAACAAAAGGAAATATATAAATGAACAAAGTCATATATCTTCTCTTTCACCAAATTCACCATATATTTGTATAATGACGAAAAGTCAGGACATTGACAACCAGCATGTAGCACAAACTGTGTGGGATGAATTACACGTTTATTTGATGTTTACTATTTGAGTATTGAGTATTACTATGGGTTATTTAAAATCCCGTGCAACATTAATGGTGAGACTTGCCTTAGGAAACACTATAAGAAATACATTGTAGAAAAAAAAAACATTTATTGGCTTGCAAGTCTCTTAAAAATGAGAATGCCCACTGCTGCCTGTCAGGGTTGTGAAACATCCATGATTGAATTGTGTAAGTATGAAGAGGCATTATTGGTATATCGCCAACTCAGTCGTCCGCCAACTCGTTCTCTCCCGCTACTCACGATCTGTTCATCTGGCTCTTATGCCAGACACCAGCACAAATATACACACACACTGCCTGCAAACACAGTGAGAAATGGCATGCTACACTCATCCAGTCATCATGAATCATATCCCCTAAGAAAGAGTATGCAGGAACAATAGTAATGGTGAAATATGTCATATGAAAATGTTTGATGTTTCATTCTTCTTCTTCCACATCATAATTAAATATGCAGACAACTGTAAGCCAACTGTAGGTTGATTCCTCTAGAAAGTGTAAACACTGTATCTCTGTGGTGTTGTCAAAACATCCCAACATAGGAACAGTGGTTTGGGGTGGGACTATCTGTTTGTTCTACCAATAAAAGACAGGGAGAGTTTTTGCAAACCTGTTTGAAAACAATCATTAGGTGTGTTCAACTTCAGCTCCTTCGGCTGGATTTAACCAAAGTCCCTTTAAGACAAGTCATTTCACTCGGCGGCCATCTTTGAAATGCCTCTCAGGCATGCAAGTATAGCTCCTTTCTTTCTGAATGGGGAAACACCTAATTCTCCAAAACTGTTCGCCAAGCTTATGATTACATTTTATATTTGAAACCACCAATGAAATCTGATAACAACTGTCTCATACATTTTGTTTCTAGATGCTAAAATCATGACAGAAAACGGACATTTTCAAGCTGGATCAAGCTAATGCACATGCAGTGGAAGCACACATCTGACGAAAACAAGCTTCTAACGGCATCTGCAGTGACGCGGTGACTTTGCCAATCGTCCATTGGCTCTTATTTAGAAGTCGGGACTTATTCCCCGATATTAAGTGTTGCCCTTTTCCCCATTCAAAACAACATGAGTGATCGGTTAAATCAAAGACTATAGAATTACACAAGTCTTAACGCGTACATTTAACCGATCAGCGAGATTTGGGGGGAGTTGAAAACATAGCCGTCATGTCGGAAACTTTCTTCCCATAGTGACAATATGAAGTGGATTAGATGCAATATTTGTCAAATATTTGTCAAATACACAGACGTTTCAGATGAAAAAATTTCATTTTGCTGCACCATATGAACAAAAATAAAGTTCAAAATAAACCTACAATGTACCAATAAAGTGGGGACTATATGTTTTATCAGTTGTTTGGATACATGTCACAGTATAACATAAAGATTACATGAATAGTTTTTACTGTTATAAACAGAATAAATAAATAAACAAACATGAAACACACTTGATCATTGTCATCTGTGAATCTGGCCAGTCATGAAACAACTGTGTTGTTGTCACATTTATGGTGGCTTAGAAAGTGCAGGACAAAGGAGATGCAATAATCCAGTTAATCCAATAGCAATACAACCACGTTAACTCAAACAATAACCGACAAAGGACTGAAAAGAGAAGGTAAATGAGTAGTAGGGGAGAGCCGGGACAGTTGAAACACTTTTCAGATTAGCGTCGGTTTCTAAGATAAGGTTACAGATAGATTTGTTATTTTTTTGTGATCAACAACTCACATATGTGTTCTCTTAGTATCATGTGTTATTCGGTACAAATGTAGAATGATTTAAGTAAAATTTGACTTTGAACGATAGTTGTGCTTTGTTTCAATTGCAACACAGGGGTGTTACGGATGAAACATAACAGTTTAAACGGCAACTATTCATCTAATGCTTGTTTTTGTGAACAATACCTGACAAGTAACTTATGTACATATTGTTACAAACATATTTTGTAATTTATTTTAATTTAAAGGTTCATATGAACCATTTTTGTTCTGTCGCCCAATAAACAATAGACGATAAATAATGGGCTATTTTGACGAAGACAGACAGATCCGTTTACAATTCATTTTCTTAAATTTCTTCCTTGAGTCATATTGAGTGTTTGCTAGTTGAATAGCCTGTTATTATGAAGAAAACGAGGTCAACCAGAAGACGATAAGTTACATTTATTGAAGATTGAAGATTGGACAATTGATGATTATTAAAGAGATAACGTGTGTTGCGTAATTGAAAATGAATTTGCATTAAAAGAAACACAAGTCTAGGAACAGTATATGAATCTATGAACAGTATAGGCTATGACCAGGTTTAACTGGCAGGAGGTGCTGTCGGGACGGTTTAAACACTTGTTTCAACCGTCCCGACAGCGCCTCCTGTCAGTTAAACCTCTTTTGCCTTTAAACTAAAAAATTCTGATATTGCACACTTGAGGGTGTGTTGCAGTACTAATACACCTGCCGTATTATCATTACAATGGCACATGAAACAATAAATCCAACTTGTCAGTCCAAAAAAAGTACTGCACGAAATAATTCACTTACCGCACTCAAAAACAGCTTTGCGGCTTTAACTCCAAAACGGCACGACGTAAAGAAGAAATATTTTCGCGGGTATGGTAGGCATTGCGTGCTGTACGTGCTGACGAAATTTGACATACATGACATGAGTGGTTTTCAAGGAAGTCTCAGTGTTTCATCCGTCCCCCGTTTCAATCGTCCCGACTCTCCCCTAATGAAAAGTAAATGAGGACACTAAACAGGAACAGCTGAATGAAGATGAACTAATCAGAAACCATAGGAACTAAGGAGAACTCATACAGGACAGGTGTGTTGACCTTAAAAATTGAAGTGGTATTTTTTGTATATTTTATTGTACTATTTCATTCGTCATATTGTGAATTATTTCCTCCGGGAGTGCAACAGAGAAAGGAAAACATTGCAGCAAAGCTTACAAATGCGATCTTCTAACAGCTTGGAAAACATTTGACTGTAAGTAATTAACAAGTTTGTTCTGCTATAATTAAGTTGTTGAACTGATTACAATATTGAAACGAACTTTGTAGAGAATGGTTTGAAATGAGAGCAAACAGTTGACTGTTATCCAACAGTATTATTGTATTTGTTTACCTGTAATATATACGTACATATTTAATTTTTTTTGTATTTCAGTTTTACAGTAAAGAATAATCACCAAGAAAAGTTACGCCTGGGTACTTTATTCCAACTTGTTCACTATTATTGTATTATATCTGTCTAATGGAGCACAGTCACGTTCAAACAAAACATTTTATTCTAGCTTCATGCATTCTTTTTAATCAACACTTGATTATGGGTAAGTGTCATTAAAAAAAGCAACATTTTGAGCAAAAACCTGAGAAAATCATGTTTTTTTTTTTGTCAAAGACTAGCTCCAGATCAGATTCATAACAATGATCAAAACATGGATGGCAGTTTTGATTTATATGCTGTTTAATTTTGATGATCGTGTTAATTTACATATGCATATGATTGCAAATTAGATTGCTTGCGTCTTCTTCGCCTGTGTTTTGATCAGGAGATTCAGCACTCTTTCAGAAGATTCGTAATAGCGCCCCCTAACGTATAACAGTGGAAATTCTGTTTGGTGGGGAAAGAGTTAAGAGACTAAATTTAACAACAAAACAAATCTCAAATTCAGTGCTTTTAAAATACCTTTTAATTGTCAGCATGTCAGTCTTGACCATGTTACTTTTGCCATCAGCACTTTTATGTCTATAAATCTACTGTATATATTTTTCAATTAGCGTTCAGGCATGATGCTGGCGTGGAGGGTGGCGTTGTCTGTCAGCGGTATGACTGCCACTCTTTGGCGTCTTGCCTGGACGTGTTCACTCACCTCAGTGCTGTTGAGGTGGGCAATGAGGGAAGATTTATCGATGCCGTCCTTATGTATGCTGACCCACGCAGCGCAGGAACAGAAGCAAAAGCAGCAGGGTTGGAGCCCACTGTGAAGCCATTTTCCAGCAATTAAACTGCACTGGTAATTCATGCCCATTGGCTGCTGAAAGAGAAAAGTTACAGGATATATGCAAAGGTGACATTAAGATGCTATTGAACTAATTTACTGAGATAAATCAAGAGAAAAAGTCTGAAATGCTCAGATTCATATCACACCCTAAGTATGAGCAATAGTGGAGATAATTTCCTTAGCAAAACACCACTAATAATAACACATTTCTCAGCGGCCCAAATTGTGAGGACCTCTATTTTATAATAGACCCGCTTACAGTAAAAGACCAGCAGGATATAAACTCATTAAGGGCTGCCATGTGTTGACCATTCATTAGACCATTGAGAACATTTCTTTCTTTCAACCCCTCTTGGTGAGTTCATGCATTTTTATTTCAGGATCAATAATAGTGACTAAACAGATCATTAATACAGGCACAAGGTTCCTACACATTTAGCTTGAACACAGACGTGAGGGTTTTTTGTTCTTTAAAAAAAAAGGCAATATTCTGCTTTATTTCACATTAGGTATGTAGTAGAATATAGTCAAGGATTCGTTATTTGGAAAAACATTGTTTATTTGATGCATTTTGAGGGATGCCATAAACGACAGAGAGCAACATTTTATGCGTTTCAGGCAATCCAGTTTTTCAAACATGAAATCTATTTTTATGAACTGTTCAGAGTGAGAGACTGTAAAGCAACAAGCAAATTGTATTAATAAAAATGTTCGGAAGCCCATTAATTAAAAAAGCAATAACAGTTATTTTACCCATGAAATGCTTTGTCAACAAGACCTGAAAGTCACAAGACCTGTGGTTCAGTTTACTAATAGCACCATACATATGTTGTATTTGCTCAAATCTGTGTTAAACGTATGGTTTTATAGTGCTATAATCACAATATATTGCACAATAATCTGTGTGTGGTAACTGGGTGTGAGCTAATAATATACACGAGATGCCTTCATAATCGACAGTTTCTTCATGACCATCTGTTGCCTGAAAGTCATTTGCACCTGCTATAGTAAAAGTCAGAATCGAACAAGCGATGGAGCGCTGTGGCTCTTTCTAATCTAATTATTCCCAGCGACTGTCATAGTCTCTGATGTACGGACAGGCTGAATACACAGAACAGATGGCTTCATATAACTAAGGTTGACTTAGTTTATGAAGACCCCTGTTAAGTAAATCAAGAGCTGGATGAAATGGAGGATAGATTAAGCTTGAACTTCCTGAGTCTGGTGTCAGTTTGCAATAGAAGAGTGATACTCGCTAAAGAGCCTGCTGTTTTCTTACACAAACCTTGATCCTAAATTCAACACAAGCTTCATTACCATGTGAAGAGACTTCCAAATCTGTATAGAAGAGCAAAGACATGCCGAACTGCAAGTTTAAATATACTTCCAGTATTTAAAAATGATTTATACATATTTGCACTAGAGTTTTTTCATTGGCTCAAAATCACAGGATTGCTGAAGAACTCAAGAATTGTATTGTACTTGTCTCTGTGGTGAACAAAATATGTAATTCCAATTACAAAATGGAGAATTCTGGTCATGGCATTAATTGGTCAATACAGTCACGCTACATAATATAAAACAGCTATGATGAGAACGTCTCGGTTACGTATGAAGAGTTCAGATGCAAAAACCTCTAAATGCCATCTGAAATTTTCTTCTAGAATGATCATTTTTATCAAGCTCGTATATTTAATTTCAATCATTTCACTTAAATGGCAATTAATAGGTAATTTTCATTGCCATGTAAGTGAAATTACTGAACTTAAATATACGAGCTTCATAAAAATGATCATTCTAGGAGGAAATTCCAGATGGCATTTAGAGGTTTTTGCATCTGAACTCTTCGTATATAACCCTTGTTCCCTGAAGGAGGGAACAGAGACGTTACATCAGAGTGCAACTGACGAATTGGGATCTCACCTGAGACCCCAATAACCTTCAAGTGTAAACTAAACGAGCCAATGCATATTGGCATGCAAGATTTGCATTGCGCGCGTTTCGCCCCACAGTGCAGGTATAAATAAGATCAATAGTAGTACAGCAACTGTGGCGACGGGAAGTAACATCTCTGTCCCCTCCTTCAGGGAACGAGGGTTGCATATGTAACCGAAACGTTCCCTTTCAGTCAGTCACGTTCGACGTCACTTCAAACCGGAACTGACGAATTGGGATCCCGACCAAAGCGCCACTATTGCTGCCCCTTCCAGTGATCCACATAAGCCACCTGATCCCCTAGCACCTACTTGGGCGGAAGATGGGACAGGGCTTTACGCAGGGAAGTACGATCACTGCTGTTCCTTCTGACCCACTCAGTGAGACTATTGGATAACGCTGGAAAAGCGTGCCTTTTCCAAACGGAAAGGAACGCTACAGAGACCACATCCTAGCCGTAGGGAAGTGGCATGTGAAAGTTACCCATATGAACTGGCCATTAGGGCAGTGCTACATATGGAAGGTCTCTGGGGTCGCTCTGGCCTAGTTAGGGGGGAGTCAATACTGGCAGAGACGGTCTGCCAAGGGAAAGACATGGGCTCTCCTACAGGGAAGCCATACCGTGGAAGAATACAGATATGGCTGTGATACCATAGGGATCACAACATATGGGCACCTAGCCTAGCACAGGGATCAACCACTGGTGTTCTTACATATGTTTGGCCTGGCGTTAGACGTCTCCGCAGGGGCCTTGAGGAACTCCAACAGGGTTCACTAGCTTGGGAACTTACCTGAGGAGCAAGATAGGTGCACATATCCGGTCTTAAGGAGGGGAATGGCGCAGTAAGCGAGACACGGGTCCCAGGTGTTTACTGGTTACTTGAGGCGAGTACATGGGTACCGCGAAACAGGACAGAGATGGTATTTTTATCAGTATAGGGTGGTTGTGTACAGACACAGCTGACACACATTTATGTTCAAACACCATGTAAAAGTGAATTTTGCATAATAGGTCCCCTTTAAATAAGATTAATAAATGCTGTAGACGTACAGTATTGTCCATCGTTAGATCATGTTAACTAATATGCTTCATTAATCTTAACAAATGAAACCTTTTTGTAAAGTCTTACCAGAACTACTGATATGTCTAGTGTTGTAAAGTTTTTCTTTCTTCAAAGCAGACCAGGAGACGTTGGGGATCACGTTCAAACAAAGTTATTCTTTATTGAGGACTTCGCGTTGACGTGGCTGCAGGAATCCAACATAATCTAACTAAGGGAACTTTACATGGTATCTTATAGGCATTTTAGGAGGAGGGACTTTTGAAGGTGGAGACAAATTAATAATAATAATAATAATAATTTGTTACATTTATATAGCGCTTTTTCTGAGACCTCAAAGCGCTTTACATAGAAGGGGGGGATCTCCTCAACCACCACCAATGTGCAGCATCCACTTGGATGATGCGACGGCAGCCATATTGCGCCAGAACGCCCACCACACACCAGCTTACTGGTGGAGAGGAGACAGTGATGAAGCCAATCAGTATATGGGGATGATTAGGAGGCCATGATGGACAGAGGCCAAGGGGCAAATTTGGCCTGGATGCCGGGGTTACACCCCTACTCTTTTTTCGAAGGACATCCTGGGATTTTTAATGACCACAGAGAGTCAGGACCTCGGTTTAACGTCTCATCCGAAGGACAGTGCTCTTTTGGCAGTATAGTGTCCCCGTCACTACACTGGGGCGTTAGGACCCACACAGAGCACAGGGTGAGCAGCGCCCTCTACTGGCCTCACTAACACCTCTTCCAGCAGCAACCTGGTTTTCCTAGGAGGTCTCCCATCCAGGTACTGACCAGGCTCAGCCCTGCTTAGCTTCAGTGGGCAACCAGTCTTGGGCTACAGGGTGATATGGCTGCTGGCCAAATTCAAACAAAGCATGTAACAGGTTTAGGTAACACCCTAGACTGAGGGTCTGGCCAATCCTAATTCAATCAGCATAGGGCTCCAAGAGCCATTTGGGTCCGAAAGCCATTTGCAGAACAAAAGGTGAGATTCTCAGTGAGTCATTTGTGTGCTAATCCCATCAGTCTGCGTGAAACTGGGGCTTCAAGAGCCATTTAAGACAATAAGGAGAGAACAGGAATTGCAACTTTGCTGAGATCTTAACCTTAAAAGCTAAAATCAGTATTCTTCACCTTGATGTTATGTATGGAAGCATATCTGAAATAGATTCTTTAAATTTGTAACCCTTCACTAGTAAAAATTAGGTCACACTTTAACTATTATGTACTTACATGAAAAAATAATTGTTAGATATAATGCACTATAATGCACATATTTTCAATACGTTTTCACACATAGCCCGGACAGTCACACCATATGACAATTTTGATGTTTAGATAAAAAATTGAAGCACACCAACTACAGCTATGGTATGCTGTAATAATATCTTGTCAGAGGAACAACATAAAGGTATATCTTTTTAACAAATACCCATTTCTATTAGTATATGACATCATGGACAGGTAGAATTGCATGTCATGTCATCCAGTCATAAATAAGTGCATTGTCAAATGATTCATTTAAATGTTAGTGCATGGTAGTTAAAAACACAATATAACGTGGGACCAAAAATGGCAATAAAAGCCAGCTTGGCTTTCTTGTCCATTATGAGGAGGTCTGTCCTAATCTTTTATTAATAAATGCTGAAAAGCGTGTCTTTTGATGTCCTTTTCAACATAACTGGCACATACACAGTTTTCCTTTTATCTATTAATAACAGCGAGCACGGGATGCCACTCAACAAAGGTTACTTCATTACATTGTTCCATGTTCTTTTTTTGAAAGATTCCCAGTGCACATGTACTGTAGTGAGACCTTGATCCATACTTAAGCGACCTGTATAGAGAGTTCTCCAAAGTGTTTCATAAATATGTGGTGGTAATTAATATTTCAGATTTCTTCTTTTATTTATCAAATTTTGGCCACAGGACATTACCGATGTTTTATACATTCAACACTTCGATAAGGAAATTTCATGTCCCTTCATGTTTCGCTGTGTTGACTTAAAAGATAATAAAGCCTCTGTGGAATACTGAAGTCTGTTCCAGCATTGCTCTTTCTGGGATGATTGTTGTCTCAGGGTGAGGTACAAGTTGCGGTGAGCGATCTGCACAGTGCTGATAACAAACACATGCAGTGAGCGCAGCGCACGTTCAAAACATGCCCGATCTTATTTTCTCACAACAGTCAATTTTGTCCCAGTTCCTTCATTCATGTCTCTGTGTTTAGCTGCCACTCTGTAGATACAGTGACACACTTAAGCTACTCTTAGAATCTATGAATGACATTGCGTTGGAAAACAAAATATTACTTTTGTAGAACATGTTCATCCAGTTACAGTTAATGTGAACCTGAGGAGAACTGACGTCATACATCCGCTAAGGCCTAGGACACACTAGACGATTTTCAAATCTTAACTGATTTTAAAACTGTGGGAGACCACAGACATAAGGACGACTTCAAACTTGATTTTTAACATTATAATCCTCCGAACGCACACACTAGACGATAAATATGAAGGGCCATCGACTTTCGTCAGCTGGCTCGCCTGTCGTACGTTCTGTTTTGCAGTGAAAAACCAAAAAAGGAGGAAAAGTATATGGGTGAAATTTTGGCTGAGAAGACGATCTTCTTTCACAGTACTCCATTTTTGTGACACGTTTGTGATTGCCATGTTTCAGCTATAAAAGCACGCAACAATCGGTTGGTGAAGCTTGCTCGCTCTCATTGGATATCGCGGGTATCCCATCGGAGGTAGCCCGGTCATGAGTCGTAACCCAGAGAGCAACATAGTGTCAGCCCAGATCCAGACCACTCCTGGAACATGTGAATTCCACACGTACCAGATGTGAGCCAGTGAACACTATGTTCCTGTCTGGAAAATATCAAACATGTTTGTGATTTGGGATCAGGGAGGCTTCTGTGTGGACTAAATATTGACTGAACATTTCTCTTGATTTATTTATTAACTGTAATCCTTTACAGTTACTGAAAAAAAAAAAAAATCATTAAATTACAGTTACTTATTAAAATGTTAACGATTACAAAGGTGGTTAACATCTGAATATTTTCTGTAAAAAGATAGTATATGTTGAATAAAATTAATTTGTTGCTTTGCCTGTTTTTGATATGCACAATACCTCATGCCATTTAAAGGCCATTTAGTAAAGCGATGCTATTCTGATGCTTTTGATTGGCTCTCTTGGTTGAATTTGCAGCGCACCACGTATGCCAATTACATCAATCCACATTGCCGCTGAAAGCTTTAGGCAACAACCTGTCTGAGATTTGCCACCATGGCGAGTGATAAAAATGTGTTCCAGTGCTGAAAATGTAAAAAAAAAATTCATCCAGAAATCTGTATTTAAACTCAAAACAATCTCAATGCAAAAAGAGGTGCTAAAGTCTGATTTTGAAAATTAAATTATTATAATCTTAATTCCATCAGACTATCAGAGTACATCTTAACATAAAGGCTGCAGTTCTTAGAACTTTGTAAGACTAAGTAAAAAAAAAACACTTCACTACTCTTAATCTTTGGTTATTTTTTTATCATTATTTGTCTAATATAAGGATCATTTTTACTGTGTCAACATTCTGATTACCTCGATTGATTCTTGATTAAGATGGGTTCAGACTAGACTGGGTAAACCCAGCCTGATCTGATGATTTGATTTCACCCTGCAGCTCAGGCTGGAAACCTGTACATATATCTATCCTGCTTCCTTTACAAATTTGCGGGAACCAATCACAAACTGGCTTATCCACCTGGCACGCTATTGGCGGGTTTAATCCAATCCAATTCCAGAGCCATTATGGCTCTGTCCAAGTCCTTTTAACCTCTCGATGATGCTCAATGGCTTCTTTTTAGCAAACAAATCGCTCGAGTGGGTGTAAATACCACTAATTTTCATGTGTTTTTTTTGCACAACCTGCAAAAATCGCTCGATTCCATTGCTGCTTCTGCAAACCGCTGATCAACACCTTTGGTTACACATTCACTGCCTGTCTGGAGTTTTCGCATCGCTCAAAGTACGTCACCCGGATCGTTGGTCTGATTGGTTGTAGGACTATCCAATTGCGTACAGAGTCATTTGAACTATGCCCATTGATCACGCCTCTTGTGCAGTAGAAAATACAGAGCAGACTCCCCAGACCAATGTTCAATCTTAAAAGATTGAGCTTGGTCTGGTGATAGCCAGACTAGGTTCAGACTACAGGAGTATTAAAATCCTAACCAATAATGAAATCTGGTTGCATCACACTCATACGGAGAGTCTTTACAGAGTGTCTTCTCTCAAATCTCAAACATGCACACACTACAAGATTTGAAAATAGTGGTGCAACACACACTACAAGATATACGATTCTGAATGTGATTTCACCAAGTACAACATGTTTCTAGATCAATATCTTTGTTGATCCTGGAACAACATTCCAATCACCCAATCAGATTTGATGGACAAGTTTATAGTTTGTGAAGTTTAGGCTTACAACCAGGGTTAGGTGCTTCTACATCAGTGTTATTCACTGTTAATCATTTCAATCTGAATTTATGGGATTGATGGGGTTGGGTTTAGGGGTAGGGATAATTGGGTTTAGGGCTAGAACTAAATTTCTGGACAGGAATGTTGTTCCAGGATCAACAAAATATGTTCACTTGGCAAAATCACAGTGTCCGGGCTGGGCTAGACAGCGTAATCGACCAAAGTCCTGGACAAGATTTTTTTCTCAGATTGTCTGGAGGGGTAAATTGGAAATAAATCAGCCTAAAACTCATGTAGCTTGAGCCGGCTTCATAAAACAAATTATTCTGTTACAAATTACTTCATTTTCTGTTCAAAATAGGAACATCTCTCTACATCCTTTTAGAATATAATTGCAAAATCTAATGAAACTTTAAAAACTTAATTTAAATTAAGATACATGACACAGATATCTTATAGGGCTTAAAAAGGTACACGTTATTCTTTATTTCACTTACTTTCTTGTTATATTAGCTGCTTTACCTCAGAATTGCTTTTCCTCAAAGGACCAACTTGTCTATAATAGTTCAGTGAAGGGCAGTGGAGCATGCCTTCTCTCCCGGAGGTGCATTGTCTATTAATAGGTTTATGGGACATCAAGCACCCTTCCCCCTATTTCCACCAACTCTAGTCCACATGCCTCAGCGCAGCAGCGCTCTGTGGAATACTGGAAACACTTACAAAGCATCTCCTGCAGTACCTTGTGCCTCCGTGTGCCACTTTCACATCTGCACGTCGCCTGAGGGGTTCTTTCCCCAAAGAAACAGGAATAAAAGGTTTTGTGTCTGTGACAGCTAAAGGAAGCTGCCTTTGAAATGATTATTTAAGGTTATGATTGACAGACTGGGATGCTACAGTGTTTTCAGGAATTGTTAGATCGCTGCAGAGACAATAGCGAAATCAAACTCACAGAGGGTTAGAATCATACATCTCACTCAAATATAAAACATAAGCCTATAATACTAATGGCACGTAGGGGCGATTCACTAAACAGTCGCTGCCACTTTTGCATGTGATATTTTGGCACAAAATGTGCATCTCATTCTCTAACCGCATACAAATTTAGTGATTTACTGAAATTAAACATCCATTTGCTTTGATACAAACTCATTTTGATTTAAAAAAGAGATATGTTTGTGTTCATTTTCTGTTGATCATGGCTGCAGTTATTCATCAAATGATGGAGAAGGGACTGTGTTGAACACTATTCAGGTGTCTGGACTGCTGTGTTGGAGAGATGCTGTTCAGTTCCTGCAAAATATGCTTCATGTGCGGCATCCTGCATCCTTCAGTGGGAATTGAGCCATGCAAACTGTGTCGTTGAACAGTGTGATAGACAGCCGATAGTGCTTCTCCATTCCTGGATTTCAAAACTGTGTCCTTATTGTTCTTGATATTATGCATTTTATAATTATTTATGTGGCGTTTTTACTCATTTCCTGGGATTAGAAGAGTGGGCATAACCTTTAGGGAAGTGCACACCGTGGAACGAGGAGACATCAGTTTTGTGCAAATTACAATATTTCTTGTTTTTCCCATTCCTGTTTATTGTATTTATTGATTGTTTGTAAACTCTTGGGTTACACTTTATTTCGAAAGTTCACATTAGACATTCTAACTATAAGTAACTTTGCATCTACGTCAAATAACTCTCATTCATTTGCAACTACTTGTCAACTAACTCTTAGTATTAGGCCGGTGTTAGTGTTAATAGAAAAAGAGGTTCGGGTTAGTCAGTAGAATGTCTGTCGGGGAGCATCAAATGAAAGTGTTAGCAGATATTTCACATGCATGTTGGTTTCATTGGGGCGGTTTCCCGGACAGAGAAGTTCTAGACTAAAATGGCCCTTTAAACCAGATCAACACATGACATTTTCTGTCATAGGTTTAAATATTCCTAGACTTAGTCCAGAGTTTAATAAGCTGATTTCCTGAAGGAATACTAGAGCTACTCCGGACTAAATTGAGGTTTAAATAAAAAAAAACCTTCCAGGAGGCAGGTTTAACTTCAGATTAACTTTGTGTTTTAAAATAATTATTGTATTACCTGGATTCTTACAGTTGTGGTCAGAATTACAAGCACTCTTGGCATATATGAAGAATTTCCTAACCTAACCTTTCATTGAAGTTTTATTATTATTTTAAAAAATGTCTGACCCCAAGACTATTTCTACCAGAAAGAATCAGAAGGCGAGATGATATCACAATGACATGTATTAATGAATAGACCAGAACATGAAAACAACAATATTGGATGGTAAAGTTCTTTGACGCAGACCCCGTCCATAGTTCACATTCGGAATTGTTGTAGAAAAAATTATATTTTACTTTCTTTCTTAACTTTCTTAGACATTGTGTGGTTTTAAGCATTCGTTTCTCTTCTGGAATTTATGTATGTTTGTGCACCTGGCGTAAGCAAGACACACACAGTAAGACAAATGGTTAAGAACCTTTAACTCTTTAGGTATGGAAGATAATTTAGCCAAGGGGGGTTAGAGGGGTCATTCTACTCTAAATCAGCTAGATGTGGCCATGCTGGGTGAGTGGAAAACTACAGAGGAAAGACCTTGAAGAAGGAGTATAAGAAGGGAATTTCCTGGGCTGGGTGTCAGGTCTTGCTCACGTCACGGGGTAGCACAATCCACCTGGCGTGTATTGTATTTAAAATACAATTTGATTCTTGGTGTCTCTTATGCAGTGATGATGATTGTTTAATGATTGTTTTTGCCACAACAGAGGGTAACGGACTCTGCATTTCCTGCCTGAAGATGAAGGCAGGGTGCAGCCGACCCCCAGGGAGGTGAGGACCGGGACCATCCTGGTGGTGGTGGGGAGGATGGAGGTGAATGTTTGCGTCATCATTTGCGAACTCAAACATGTGTAAGTAACGATATTTTATACTCCAAGTATTAGATAGTGATTGACCAGAAAGTAATGAATGACGTAACATTGAGTCTTCCTTGCAGAACTTTACGCTAGATGAGCTTTCATTTTCTGCAGTTTTCTAGCTGCATGTGATCATTGCAGAGTCTTTTTGCCACTCGAATCTTAATTATTGCCCTGATGGTTGAAATGTAAATTTTCACACTATTTTCTTACTTTTTTTTTTTTACTTTCTATTTTGTGCTTTTTCTTGACTTTGTGAAGCTCTAAAACCTTTTCCTGCACATCAGAAATGAAAGCTTTAGCATAAGTTCTGCCAGGAAGACTCAATTACTACGTCACTTATTACCTTCACATCTATCCAATCATGTCCTAATACTTGCTGTATAAAAGTCTGAGTCTGAAGTTCGCAGACGCTGATGCAAACAATTACCTCCACCCTCCCCACCACCACCAGGATGGTCCTGTTCATACCTCCCAGGGGGTCGGCTGCGCCCCTGCCTTCGTCTTCAGGCAGGAAATGCAGATCTGCTACCCTCGGATTATGCACTACAAACGGGGCCAATGCCAAAGACCTTTATAAATAATTGCTTGCTGGGCTGTCAATAAATGAATGCTTTGTTACATCATTCTATCTCCCGAGTCTTTCTGGTAGAACTATATTCTTCGGTTATACTCATTGTGATGAATGTTTCATCAATGATTCATCTATATAGAATTCATTACAGATAGATTTTCAGGCATTCCTTTTTGTTTAATTCCAGAGCTGATATGTGCAGTTTATTTTGCCTGCTTTAAAATATATATATATATATATATATATATATATATATATATATATATATATATATATATATATATATGTATATAAAATGTTATGTTCCAATTAAGTAAAGGCAGGAAAATGGTGTATTTAAGGAGGTTTTCAGTAGTGAGGCAGGGGATGGACTGGGGGTGGTTTTAGCGCTTAGTGACAAAGGTTGTTAATGCTGTTTGATTGTGAGAAACTTCAGTCTCCAAAAGCTAGGGAGAGAAGTTGGTGCAGGTTTTAGTACCTACACTGTTCAAGTTTGTAGATATTTTTGTAACCTTTGATATTGTATTTTGCTCTTAGCCACTGTTTTATGCACCTTTTGCACTACTTTGCTTTTAAGGTGATAAACATCAACAACTGATTCCTGATGTAATTCTCCTTGTGACCACCTGGGTCCGTTATCACAAATCGATTTTGTGGCCATGTTTAATGAATCAGGCGCTAAAGCAATAGAGACAGCACAGGCCAATTCAATCTTAGAAATTTCCCCTGGCCTTAATTTACCAAAATCTCAAATGAAGGGTACAAATTTGCAGGGAATCACAAGTGCTTTTTCTAGGTCAGGTGACTTACTACAATTAAGTGCAAAAATAACCACAAGTGCAAATATGTTGGACACCCTCCAGAAGGAGACTTTTGCAGCCATGCCACCTACACATCTGCCCTGAAGCCTCGGCTCCTGCAACAAAAGACAAAGTTAACCAAGGTAGTCTCTGAGATGGATCTTTTAAACTAACCATGATTCTAACAATTCTAACATATAAACCTTACTTCCCCTTTTAGGTCTAACATTCTTACAACTTTCGACAGAACGTACTAAAACGTTCTGTTCTTTGTCTATTTGTGTTATGGAAAATTCTCAAGTGCTGACCATGACAAAATCTAAAATATATTGTCTGTATTATGTCATGATATATTGAGGAATCAACTGAGCTCTTAACCCTTGACAATGATATTTTTTCTTATGCCAGTAACAGAGGGTAAAAAGGTGGGGGCTTGCTTTACCAATTGAACCAATCATATTGATAGAAGGTGGCGTGAGTTAAGTCATGAGTTAGTCACTTGATCTTATTTGCTGTGTCTGTCTTTATCCTATAAAACCTGATGTATTCCATTTGCTGGTGGGATTCTCTCTGAAATCTGTCTGAGATCCTCCGGCCGTGCTTCTTCTTGGGGGAGATTCTCTGAGAACTGCTCAGGAACTCTCCCGGCCGTGATTAAAGCATTTAAAAGGACATTTGCTGAAGTCTGTCTGGTTATTATTGCTGCGCAGCAAGTTAGTTAAGGGAACAAGTTAGGGATTACTAACTCGGCCGACGTCGACTGTAGACACACTAGAGTATAAATATTATTGAACGGGGACATCAACTGTAGACGAGACCCATAGAAACTAACGTCGACTGTAGACGTTCGGGGACGTCGATTGTAAACGAGACCCAGGGGACGCCGATTGTAGACGAGACCCAGATAGACTTTAGGTTTAGGGAAAAATCTACCACATCTCCAAACAACAGATACAAATAATGACAAATTATACTAATGCGTAGCACTTCAAGAAAAAAAAAAATCAGACCAAGTCAAATTAATTGTTAGGCATTAAACCAAAAAAAAAAGAAAAGAAAAGAGAAACGCAACACCTATGAGGTTCAAAGTCTCATACCAAGTGAAAGTGGACGTTCACAACACTTTCATATACATTACTTCAAATAGAAAAAAAAAAAAATAGAAACAACGAAAATAGACTAAACAGCTAATTTAGACTTGAGACAAAAATAAAGCAAAAACACACCAAAAATAAAAGGGCAGACCGAAGGAAATACAAACTAAAGAGCAAATTTGAGCAAACAAAACAATACAGATAAGCTGATACACTAAATAACGAATTTGAATAAGCAAACAAATATACAGAAAGCAATAGGACAAACCAAATACAAGTTAAAGAGCAAATGCAAATAAGCCAACAATAAATGAATCAAAAATACACACTGGATAACTGGTCTGACGGAGAAAACCAGTAAACAGCGTGGATCCACGCTGAAGAGCAGGTTTAGATCATGGGAAACAAATGTAAACAAAGCAGCAGCGTCCGAGAATGTTGCCCCACCGGCTTCGATGAACACATCAGGTTCTATTTAGACTATTCCTCCTAAACGAATTAACAGAATATGCATCAATAGTAGTAGGTTATATAAAAGTAGTAGTCACATACCTTCATCTTGTCGCTCTAGTTGCCAGTTCAATCGCGAGTAACGTAAACACGCCCATAAGGCCCAGGATTACAGGAGAACGCTGCAGCAGAAATGAAGGCAGCCGCCAACCAACCACCGCGACGATTGTCCGCAAGGAAGCTATAAACCAAATTAATAAACTTTTACATCAAACCACGCATCTCAAGGTTACCCAGCTAGGCAAACAACACATACCTGCAAGGCGGAAGGGAGGCAAAAACCGGAACGGGTGGTCCATAGGCACTGACGCACAAATGGTGCTCTGACACACAAGCGGTGCCTTAAAGCGTAACTCTCGCCAAAATGCAACCTAAGGTATTTTTGTTATTCTACCCGAGGCAAACTTCCGTTTAAAAGCATAATTAGAATGGAAACGCCACTTTTAAGTTTGACCATATTTTCGGTTTCGGTCAAATTGCCTTTTGAATGGGAGTGCTTGGGCACAACTATGATAGCATCAAAATGGCTGTTTTTAAAACACTGAGAAGGCTCGACACAACATGAAACTTTACTCGAAGTATCACCAGGGCCTCTACACATGAACTCGAGCATTGAGAACATTGTTTGTGTACACAGAGTTTACTAAAGAGAAAGATTTTGAACAACTCACTGTAGCTGTTCTTGTTCCCGGCCGTCGGCATTTTGTCAGTCAAAAATAGTTGATCTCCGAATGCGAATGAACTGACTCTGAATTGTAGCATTGTTTCTTATATGGGGATCCTTTTACAAATACAAGGTCAATTTTGATTTTCACTAATGACAAAACAACAAATTATCCGTGAATTTATATGGAACTGAGCTTTAGGAGCTTTCCATCTTTACTCTCCTCCCTGTTACGTTGCATTCAGAGATCGACTATTTTTGACTGACAAAATGCCGGCGGACGAAAACAAACAAACAATGTTCTCAATACTCGAGTTCATTTGTAGAACTTCTGGTGATACTTCGAGCAAAGTTTCGTGTTGTGTCGAGCCTTCTTAGTGTTTTAAAAATAGCAATTTTGATGCTATCATAGTCGTGCCCAAGCACTCCCATTCAAAAGGCAATTTGAAACCGAAAATACGGTCAAACTTAAAAGTGGTGTTCCCATTCTAATTATGCTTTTAAACGAAAGTTTGCCTCGGGTAGATTAACAAAAAGACCCTATAGGTTGCATTTTGGCGAGAGTTACGCTTTAAAATTCCCCTTTTTATAAAGATATGTGATTGGACAACTTGCGCACCTATGGCATGTTAGAAAACAAACAACACGCTCAATGCACCGTTTATCCCACTACAATAAAAATCATCTTTCAAAAATATAGAAAATATATTTGTTCATTAGGGAAAATATGCAAAAACTATCAAGCATGAAAGACACAATACGTGATATCTAATACATTTTTATTCATTTAGTAAATTATGTTTCACATCTTATTCAAGTGCTTTTGTTTATACATTTTAATGTCGAGAAGTCACTGTAGCTGCTTTGAGATATTTGTTAATTGCTGGCATTAGTTTATGAATTGTGGATAGTAAATAGCTAAAATGTACCAACCATTTGACGTCTACAGTGTTTTTTATTTATTTTTTATATCCTGTCCAGCTTGCTCTGTCATAAACATGCCATTGGAACCTTGTTACGTTATGACAGCACTAGTGTCAAAAGGTTCAACCAACTGCCACAACACCCTAAGACATACAACCAGTGGCCATTTTATTTTTATGCCTGACTGTAGCTGTAAAATCCTTGTCTGAATCAATCTGTTCTATACAAGTGACTTTTTTACACTTACAAATACTAAATAAATACCATCTTATGTGTGTGATTTTTTTAAATCTTAGAATACTTTATCCTGTCCCAGCATAATATTCAAAGACAAATATATTTTAACTATTTATGTTACTTGAGTAAAACCACATGTATGCAAAATTCACACTTTGGATGGCTTTATGTTAAAATAAAATTGTATGCATATTTCATCTAAGCATATTTCATCATATATACGTAGGCTATATACTCTCAGGCAAGAGTTTGTATTGAGAGAGCGTTGACTGGCAAAAGTTTATGCGGAAAGCCCTTATATGGAGATGATTGGGCTTGCTTATGCACATTACTAACCTTGGGCACGTGCTCATTTAGAATACTTCATATTCATTAACATTAGAATGAGGTTAAAGACAAACGTGTTGTGAATTCTGCGGGAACATTTTTTGTTTTTAAGTTCTCCAACGTGTACAGATATACAAATTATCGATGCAATTATTAGTAAATTAGACCTATTGTTTCCCCACATTTGTCTCGTTCTGTGCAAATCTGTGAAAAATATAATCATAAGTGCTTCCCCCATGTTGTTTGTTGGCATGTTGTCAAGAATCAAACTCTCTGAACTAAGTTTTAAGCTATAACTTCGGTAGAGTCAGGCAGGAGAATGATGGTGTAAATGACATGCCTCATTAAATAGTTTTCACCTGCACTGCAGCTCTCAAATAAAATATGTTGCCTATGGCTCAGGTTGGATGTCAATGACATCAAACATCATTAGTTCTCAAGTGTCTTGCAATCGGATGTCATGATGTCAAACCTGCAGCACAGGTGCCATGTTTGATTTGAGAGCTGAGAAAAAATGTTGTAAGTAATAACTTAAATTTCTGTCTTTTTCTCACACAAAATGTATGGCTCCAAAAGATCCGAGGAGGCGTTTAAGTTCCTCCTCCGCTGTGCTCAATGGTCAGGGCTGTCAGCTACCCAGCCCCAACCGGGTCCAGCTCAAAAGAGAGAAGCTCGGAAATGGAAAAGTCGTGCCCCCCCCCCCCTCGCAAAGACTGGGGACCGGCGCGCCACACTCAACCTCCAAAGAAAAAGCTGGACCTCAGATCGCTGATCTCAGCTAAGAAGAAGATGTCCTGAGGCTTTTGCACCCAGTGAAGGGCCACGTAAATATACAGCAACTAAAAGGTCCTGCCCGACACCCTCACACCGCGGTTTCATCCTCACCACCTCTGCTGTTTTGGGAGGCAGCGGTTTCCAGCTAAATGTTAAATGTTCGGTTGATTCCTGCCGTTTTCCAGGACACAAGACATTTAACATTCCCCTATCAAGAAGACATTGTGTCACCAGACGTTGCGTCACAAGACATTGCGTCACTCGACGTTGCGCCAAAATTAGTGCCCCTTTCAGAGAAGTTGGCAGCGTGGAAGCTACTGCCAAACATATCTCCTTGGGCTCTGAGAACCATAGAAAAGGGCTACAGAATATACTTTGCACGCTGTCCTCCGGTGTTTCAACGGTGTGGTCTCTGCTACCATGAAACTGGAACAGGCACACTTGCTGATACAAGAACTGCAAACTCTGCGTCAATGAGCCATAGAACATGTTCCCTCTATCACAGACAGTCAGATTACTACAGCCACTATTTTCTGGTTCCCAAAAAAAGATGGGGGTTTGTGTCCAATTCTAGACCTTCGTGGTCTGAATTGTTCTCTCAGAACAGTCCACTTTCAAATTTTGACAGTCAAAATGATTGTGTTTCAAATTCAACAGAAAGATTGGTTTCTCACGATCGACCTCAAGGACGAATACTTGTTTAAAGAAATTTTGCTTCTGATTACCAATTTTGGGTTCTTCCATTCGACCGAGCCTTGTCCCCCGCACATACACAAAATGGGGCGGGGCTTTAACATTTCAAAGCCCGATGTACAGAAAATCACACAAAGATATAGAAGAAAATGTATAAAAACATTTTGATCAATAAAACTAAGAAATAACATAAATAACTCCAGAAAGGCCACACTGCAGACAAGATTTGCATTTCACATGCAAATCAAATTAAATCGGCTAAATTACCTGTGCGAGCAGGCTCTAAGTACAGCACAACATCAATGCACCGAAAAAAATAAACAATTAATTTACTAAATTAAATTAGAACAGAATATACCTTTCTAATAAATAAAAATACTAAATGAAATAAATCAGAATCAAGTCACAAGATGAGCAAATGTGTTCAAAATGCCTAAAGTGCAGGGGAACATATATTCAAAACACAAGCCACAAATAGTTAGATTAGATAACCCTGACAGATCAATAAATAAAATAAAAATAAATTATTAAAATAACGATAGTAGCCAGAATTTTCAACTTTGTCTTTTTAACTGCAGAAACAACAATAAATGCTAAACTGGAGTGGCAGTCTTTTTAGCTAAAAATGTTCACAGCCTCCAAAAATCTAATTAGAACCGGCTGAAAAGTTTTGAAATCACTTGTAGCCTACCTGATCGAGAGAACAAATCCAGTCTTTCACTCTGTCTGTGTCCGTTGGAGTCTTTTGTGCGCGCGGATAAAATACATTCTAAAACACTTAACGTGAAAAACGTTTAACGACTTAATCTCCTAAAATAGTTAAATTAAAATATCAAATTATGTAAAGAAAACGCTTTACTAGGAGGAACGCATTGCGTTCATATTCTGGGTTCATCTGCTTATCTGCACATAGTATGGTTTCTTAATAAAGTGTGTACTGTGTACATGCATTAAGCCACGTTAAAGTGCCTTTTAAGCGTTTTAAAAGCTTTTTTCACGTTAAGCATTTTAGAATGTCCCGTGGAAAACCAACTTGTTAACGTTGGCCGGCAAAAGTGCGATCATGGTTTTTCTGGTGCTAAATCCAGCCTTGGAGAATATCCTTTGTGATGGTGTACATTCACACTTTATATTTTCTTATCCCAGACATTGTTAAAGATTTAAATCCTTGCCTCTGTCGGTCACGGATTGAAAGTGAAACTTAAATCTGTCACGGGGTGTTTGGATTTATTCACGCACGTTAAAAAATATTTATTAAAAGCTTCTTTCTTTGCACATTTTTATATACAGCATTATCATAATAGGCTGAATATTAACGTATTGACAAAAAAACGGTAGTTTTATGTGAAATCAGACATTGAGCGCCCTCATATAGCCAAAGTGGCATGATCCTCGTTTCATAACACCTCTGCGAAGATTCGACCGTGAGATCGATAGTCGAATCAGGCTCCTCCAATCGAAGCATCGAATCTTCGACTATTCGGGGTCACCCCTAGAGATTACACTCCATCATTTTTAAGAGAATTCTCGGCCTTATGGCTGCTGCGTGCACAGTGATACCTTTGGGCCTTCTGCACATGAGACCGTTCCAGTTGTGGCTCAGAGCCAGGGGATTTCATCCAAGGGCCAATCCCCAAAGGTGAATAAGGGTTATGCACTGCAGACTCTGTACACTTTCTATGTGGCTCAGACCCCAGTTCCTCACCTTGTGTCCCACTCTAGGTGCGTGTTGTCGTAGCAAGATGCTAATGGCAGATGCTACCCTGATGGGCTGGCAAGCGATCTTAGATGATCGTCCAGGACAAGGGGTCAAGAGAAGTCGTCATCTTGATTGGCACATCAATTGCTTCAAACTGATGGCTATATTTCTGGCCCTGAAATTCTTCCTCCGGCAGTTAAGGGGCTACCATGTCCTGGTGCGGGCAGACAAAACTGCGGTAGTCACTTATATCAATCACCGTTTGAACAAACTAGCGCAGCATGTTCTGCCTTGGGCTCAGGACAAGTTCCTGTCCCTTAGAGAGGTTTACATTCCTGGAAGAATGAATATGCAGGATGTAGCAGATCTATTGTCCAGAAATCACACACAGGGATTGGAGTTTCCAATCCGATGTGGTCAGTCAGATCTGGGTAAGATTTTACGAAGCAGAGGTGGACCTCTTCGCTTCACAAGAAACAGTGCAATGTCCCTTTAACTTCTCGCTCCTGTTTGCATTGCCCAGGAAGCGTCTATACACGTTTCCACCGATCGCTCTGCTCCCTGGTGTCCTGGCGAAGGTCTGTCAACAAGGGTTGCTGATAGCGCCTCATTGGCCAGTCTGGTTCTCAGAAATAATATCTCTCCTTGACAGCTCGCCCTGGGTGATACCATACAGGATGGATCTCCTGTCTCAGTCACATGGGACGATATTCCATCCCCAGCCCGAGCTGTGGAACCTGTGGAACCAGCTAAGAGACACTGGACTTCCAGCGGACGTAATAGAGATTATTCTGAGTGCTAGGGCTCCCTCCACCAGAAGAATGTACGCCCTTATAGGGATAGTTCAAATTGCCATATGATTTACTAACCCACAAGCCATCCTAGGTGTATATGACTTTATTATTTCAGACGAATGCAATCAGAGTTGTATATATATAAAAATAAAAAAAAAATGTCCTGGCTCTTCCAAGCTTTATAATGGCTGTGAATGGAGGACGAAATTTTGAAGCCCAAAAAAGTGCATCCATACATGATAAAAGTACTCCACACGGCTCCGGTCATAAAGGCCTTCTGTAGCCAAGCGATGCATTTGTGTAGGAAAAATATCCATATTTAAAACCTTATCAAATAAAATAACTAGCTTACGCAAATCGACTTACGCCAAAAGAGTAACCCTTGATGCGATGTATGATGTAGGATCTAGGAGTAGCATAAGCTTTAAAGCCTCTTGCGGTTCAAACAAATAGGACTGGGCAACAAACCTAGTTGAGACTGCAACCATCCGTCAGAGTCAAAGTTCCCTCATGGGACTTAGCCGTGGTCCTTGAGGGGCTAGTCGACAACCCCTTTGAACCACTAGAGTCAGTGCCAGTCAAGCTTCTAAGCGCAGCATTGAGAGTAGCTTTTGAAAGGGAATGTCTCAGATTACTTGACCTTAACCCTGCCGCACTGGGAGGTGTGTTCAGAATGTTCTTCAGACAAAGTGACCTGATGAGCACACCTATCACACGTCTATTTAATAGCCTCTGACGTGTGCATTCCGATGGCATCATCATCAGAGGTTATTTAAGCCAAAATCTTGCCGTGTTTGCCACACGTGTTCACAAGCGGTCAAACAAAGATGCTTTCCCATAGTGCTTGAATCAAGTGCAGTATCTCGTTCACGCTTTTTCAGGGAACAGGGTTACAGTCAAGTAACTGTTATACAGTAGGGGGGCGCTAATATAATCTCCGGATTAAAACACAGGTGAAGAAGAATCAAAAACAAGTGATAGAAGCATTGGCCTCATCCGAAATTGCATATTGTTTTGAGTAGGTACTTATTTTGTAGTAAGTAATTACTTTAAGGTAGTAAGTTATTACTGCTCAACTGTTAAAAAAGTATGTTCAATGTAGTATGAGTCTGTGTAGTATGAATGCAATCCAGACGTACTATATTCACCATGCTGTCATTATCTTATGACTTACCAGCGTCAGTTGTGTTGCTTCACTGTCACTCACAAATCCTGGCAACTTATGACATGTAGATGCAAAGTTACTTAGTAGAATGTATGAAGTGGACTATCTGGATGGATTTTGGTCTGTTCCTAATCTATATGATGTTTTAACATTAATAAATGCTGACAGAATTTCTGTTTTGTAGTATGTGCTTGGCCTTAGTAACCAAACACTGCAATACACTTTGTTTTGTCCAGGTTGTGTAGTTGTGTAGTAAATTATGTCACTGTACAGCTCTCAAGTGCAAATATACTGTAGCACAAACACCATTTTGGGGGGAAAAGATTTTAGAGAGAATTTGAACAGCACAATGTGTCTACCACAGGTCTGAGGTCAGCTTAGAGCCCTGGAACAAATAAACAGAGCATTCATCATTTCTCTATGAAATAAATGCAGTCTTCTTGGACATCGGCCAGTTTAGCTTCCACATTTGCATTTTTTCCCCCTCACAAGAACTCAGTTTACTTGATCTCCAAAGCACATCAAGGTCAGGGTATGCAAACAACCATTAGTGTGTCTTCTGGTTTACTTTTATTTATTAATAAAAAAAAGAGAGAAGCTACACAATATCCACCGATGGCATCTCAGGCAAGCTCATGTAATGATGGCGCAAGATGGTTCTCTGTCTTGCCTTGAAGCCTGAGTGTTTTTGGGTGCTACGAGGAGAAAAAAATGTGATTTGTCATTCCACAATGGAAAAATACATTGATCAAGCTATCACCTCACGGGATTCCTGTTGTGTTTTGTAGTTGAATGCTTTCATTAGAAGGATTGATTGTACTTCATCTGTACCTTCCCAAGACACACCGTTTGTGCTGGATGGAGGGCCACTGCAATTAATTTCCATTGTGTTCTGGATCTTCATCTATTTGTACAGGCTTAACCAGGATGACTCTCAGTAATGCGTGACCTAATATACGTACTGTATATATGCTACAAATGGTTGTGACAGCCGAGTAATAACGGTGTCTTAAAGGGGGGGGCGCGGGACATAAAAAAACAAACAAACAAAAAAAAACTGCCAAATGACGTAGCAGGGGGGCGCGTGAGAAAAAAACGTAGTTAACTGACGTCGCATGGAAGATGGATCGGTTTATAAAAGGCAAGAGGAAAGCAGTAGATGAGGTCTCACAGACATCACAGGCAGGTGCTGCTCATTCTAAAGCTAAATGCCGAAAATATGATGAGGCATATCTTGCTCTCGGCTTCACTGTTAATGTGGTTGGTGAGGAGGAGAGGCCAATGTGTGCACTATGTCTTAAAACGCTGGCAGCAGACAGCATGAAACCTACCAAATTAAGAAGACACATTAAGACGGTACATTCGAATTATGTTCACAAGCCAATTGAGTTTTTTAAAAGAAACCTTGATCAATGTCGTGGGCAGCAAAGTCATTTTGCAAAAGCCACTTCAGCAACAGCGAAAGCGCAACTGGCTTCGTACAAAATTGCGTATCTCATTGCACAATGCAAGAAACCACACACGATTGCAGAAGAATTGATTATTGATATAGTGTCAGTTATGCTTGATGAGGCAAGTGTCACGAAATTAAAGACTATTCCAGTGTCTAATGACACAATATCAAGGCGAATTTCTGATATTGCAAATGACGTGGAGGAACAGCTCATTGAGAAAATAAAAGGGAAACGATTTGCGCTCCAAGTTGACGAGGCCACTGACAGTTCCAAGGACAGTTTGTTAATAGCGTATGTGCGCTTCGTTGATGAAAACTCGCTGTCTGAAGATATACTGTTTTGCAGGTACATCCCAAACAGAGCAACGGCTGATGAACTTTTCAAGATTATAGATTCGTACTTGACAGAGGCAGGGATTAAATGGGAGGACTGCTTGGGAATTTGCACTGACGGCGCACAGAGCATGGCTGGGAAACGAGCAGGATTGCAGGCACTCATCAAGAGAGTCGCACCTAAAGCAAAGTGGACTCACTGCTTTATACATCGAGAAGCACTCGCATCACGGCAGTTAAGTCCTGCGTTAAATGATGTTTTGTCTGACCTCTGACGTTGTTACCGCGGTCAATTACATCAAAACAAGACCGCTGAAATCCCGACTGTTTTCCGTACTCTGTCAGGAGATGGGCACCGATCACAGTGCTGTGCTGTTTTACAGTGAAACGAGATGGCTCTCCAGAGTGTTTGAGCTCAGGGAGCAAATTCAAATTGTTCTGCAGGAAGAAGGATTGAATGAGCTTTCCAGCAAGTTCAGCAATGAACAATTTCTAATGAAATTGGCATATCTCAGTGACATGTTCGCCAAGCTGAATCAATTAAACCTTCAGCTGCAGGGCGAAGACAAACACCTACCACATCTGGCAGACCAAGTCAACTCATTCGTCTGAAAATTGGAGATGTGGCGCAGGAAACTCGAGCAAGGCACTACAGGTTCATTTGAAAATCTTACAAATTTTACCAAATTAACAAGCTCACAGAAATCACACTGATCCCGTGTTTTTTGGAACACATTTCTGCTCTGAGAGGTCATTTTCAGAAGTACTTCCCTGACAATAGTGTGCAATTTGACTGGGTGAGAGATCCGTTCACTGCTCCTGCACCTGCTGATCTGAGCTCCTCTGAGGAAGAGCAGTTCATTGAGATGACGTCTGACTCAAACATGAGGCTAAAGTTCCCATCACAAAGACTCTGCTCCCTTTTGCTACGTCCTATCTGTGTGAAACAGGGTTCTCTGCTGTTTCCTTACTGAAGTCAATTTTTCACATTTTTTCATACAGTGCCCTCCACAATTATTGAACCCCCTGGTAAATATGATCAAAATTGGCTGTAAAAAATAAATCTGCATCGATTATCCTTGTGATCTTTCATTCAAAAAATGTGAAAAATTCTAACCTTTCATTGAAGTAAAAGAATTGAAAGTGGGGGGAAATCACATTATGAAATAAATGTTTTTCTCCAAAACACGTTGGCCACAATTATTGAAACCCTTTTATTAAATACTTTTTGCAATCTCCTTTTGCCAAGATAACAGCTCTGAGTCTTCTTCTATAATGCCTGATGAGTTTGGAGAATAACTGACAAGAGATCAGAGACCATTCCTCCATACAGAATCTCTCCAGATCCTTCAGATTCCCAGATCCATGTTAGTGCTTCTCCTCTTCAGTTCAGCCCACTCATCAGGTCAGGGGACTGAGACGGTCATGGCAGAAGCTTCATTTTGTGCTCCACAACAAATTTTTGTTTTGATTTTGATGTTTGTTTGGATCGTTGTCCTGATGGAAGATCCAACCACGGCCCATTATAAGATTTCTAGCAGAAGGCGTCAGGTTTTGATTTTTTATCTGTTGATATTTGATAGAATCCACAATGCCATGTATCTGAACAAGAAGTCCAGGACCTCCAGCAGAAAAATATGCCCACAACATTAAAGATCCAATGGTATATTAAATTGTACACATGGGGTACTTTTTATCCTTGTGTTCACCAAACCCATCTAGTGTGTTTGCTTCCAAAAAGCTCTGTTTTAGTCTCATCTGACCACAGAACCCTGTGTTGTTTGAAGATCCAGTCGTGTCTGACAATTAAATTTGCTGGAATTTGTTTTTGGATGAGCGAGGAGGGTTTTTTTTAAACCCTCCCAAACAACATGTGGGGATGTAGGGGTTGTTTGATAAATTTTTTTTTTAGGCTTTCTGACCCTAAGACTCAACTAATCTCTGCAATTCTCCATCTGTGATCCTTGGAGAGTCTTTGGCCAGTCAAACTTTCATACTCGCCGTGCATTAAGACAGTATAGACACACGTCCTTTTCCTGGCAGATTCATAACATCTTTAGTTGGTTATAACTTCTTAATTATTGCCCTGATGGTCAAAATGGGGATTTTCAATTCTTTAGCTATTGTCTTACAGCCACTTTCTAGTTTGTGATGCTCAACCATCTTTTGCTACGCATCAGAACTATATTCTGTGGTTTAACTCATTGTGATGGATGATTAAGGGGATTTGGCCTTTGTGTTTCCTCATATTTAAACTTCTGTGAAACACGAAGTCATAGCTGGACAGTTTCATGTTCCTAGTCACCCTGGTGTACTAAAAAAGGTAAATATTAATGGGAATATACTTCAGAGATATTTTACTCGTAAAAAATTCTAGGGGTTTCAATAATTGTGGCCAACATGTTTTGGAGAAAAACATTTATTTCATAATGTGATTTCCCCCCACTTTCAATTCTTTTACTTCAATGAAAGGTTAGAATTTTGCACATTTTTTGAATGAAAGATCATAAGGATAATCGATGCAGATTTATTTTTTACAGCCAATTTTGATCATATTTACCAGGGGGTTCAATAATTGTGGAGGGCACTGTAGGTCGAATGGGGGGCATGACCAAAAAAGTTTGAGAAGCACTGGATTAGAGAGACTGAATCTTCTAAACAACCTTTTTCGGACTCTTTGAGCAATGAGGTGATGATGTACAATGTATACTATGAGAAAATGAAAGTGTTTTTTGACCTTGGATGCATGTAATCCTATTGTAGGAGACCTCCAAAACAAAATTAGGAACCTTTAAAATAGCATAATAGGGCCACTTTAAGTTTTCCAGTGAGATCAGGTTGATATAAGCATGCTATCTAGCCTCTCCCCTTGAAAAATGTTGTCCCGCCCCAAACTCTAAGGTTAAGCCAGAAGATGGTATGTCAGGCTGCTTAAATAAACCAAATCAATGTTTTGATAGCATTGCTGAACCACAGTGTTTACATTCTTCAGGAAGTCAACCACAGTATATTAATCCATTTTATGAGAGTGGATGTTACAGCCACTAAAAAGACCTTCAGTTGTAACTGCAACATGATAAACATCATCAGCAGTGTTTGCAAACCTCTGCAGGCTCTATAACTCAACAATAATTGCTTATCATCACTTTAGCATGAAGACCATTAAAATGACACATATTAGTACCATTGGCTAAGGTTAACAAGATTCGTCAAGAGTCATAACTCATTTGATTAAGGCTCCGAGCCTGTCCTCTAATAAAAATCACACTCAAAATAGACCTGATTAAAAAACTAATCAGACATCTTTTGATTGCCTGCAAATGCACTTTTCAACTGTTGTCATGCTCTTATAAAGGCATCACACTTTTCAGCCATTCTCCAATCCAGTATATGATACATCAATGTGTTACAGAGCCATTTAAGCAGAGTAGCACTGCCTGGCTCATCCACTCACAGTCTAGCACAACCCACCGTCCGGTTTAGATAATGAACAGGATTTTCATTAAAACCCAAGTGTGAGTCATTACCTCTTTCTGTACGATTGGCCATTAGATATAGACATCACACTGATATCAGTCACATCCAAGCCCTTCCCAGCATCCTCTGTCATTCTGCCATCCAGATTACAGTAATATTTTTCCCTGGGCTTCCCTGTGAACGCTTTGTGAAGACACAATCAAACTGAATTGACTGAATCGATCAAGACAGAAATAAAATTGCAAGTGATCAGTTACACTGTTACGCTATAACAATTTAGTTGTTTTCAAACAAGCCTAAACCAGCTGGCGGTAACAGATTAATTTATTTATTATTATTTGTTTGAGATTTCGCAAAAGTGTGCTTGAGAGGAAAGGGTATTGTCTGCTAAGGCAAGCTTCACTGTCACTATTGCTCATTCTTAGGTTTGGGGATTTGAGCAAGTACTGTATGTTACTCACCCTGCACAGTGCGTAATGTGCCTACAGACATAAATAAGACAAGGCAATTCATTTATAAAGTACAATTAAAAACAACAGTTAGTTGACCAATGTGCTGTACAAGTTATTAAACATATGCAAAATGCAACCATACATTACACACCAATATTATACAACACAGACATCTAACTGCACAACATAAAATGACAAAATACCAACATATCAATAAATAGGGTTCTACAAAAAAGCCAGGGAACAAAAGATGAATTTTTAACAATCTCGCCACAGCATTCTGGACAATGTGCAATCATGGCAAAGTGGACTGACTAATCCCTATATACAGGGAATTACAGTAGTCCAGACATGAAGAAACATGCATAGCTCTCTAGAAATCATAAAACAGCAATAAGGGCTTGACCTTTGCCAACGTTCTAAATAGAATTAAAATAAAATAAAAATAAAGATCTGACAACATCTGTTTGTCAAATTTTAACGAATCATCAAAAAGTACCCCTGATTTATTTATTTAATTTTTTTTACCATGGATTTACCATAAATAGATTAAAGGGATAGTTCACCCAAAAATGAAAATAAGCCCATGATTTACTCACCCTGAAGCCATCCTAGGTGTATATGACATTCTTCTTTCAGACGAATACAATCGGAGTTATATTAAAAAATGTCCTGGCTCTTCCAAGCTTGGTAATGGCAATGAATGGCTGGATGACTTTGGAAGTCCATTAAAGTGCATCTATTCATGATTAAAATGCTCCACGGCTCATTGGGGTTAATAAAGGCCTTCTGAAGTGAAGCGATGCATTCGTGTAAGAAAAATATCTATATTTAAAACTTTATCAACTAAACTAGCTTCCGGCAGACGGCCGTACGCATCAACTTGCGCCAAAAGAGTAACACTTGAACTTGACGCACAACGTAATGACGAACGCGGTTGCCCAGCCCTGTGTGTTTGAAACTGCCGTCATTACGTTGTGGGTCAAGTTCAAGTGAAAAGAAGAAAGATGAATCGCATATACACCTAGGATGACTTCAGGGTGAGTAAATCATGGGCTTATTTTAATTTTTGGATGAACTATCCCCAAGGGCATAAATCAAAATCAGAGGACTCAGATGCATTAGGGGAAGCGAAAACAATAATCTTGGTTTTACATTAATTTAGATGCAAAACATTCATAGCCAACCAAGTTTTCAAGTCATTCAAACATGCAAGAAGAGGCCCTAATGAGTTACTTTCCTTCTCACTCACTTTCCACATATATTTGTGTATCATCAGTGTAACAATGAAATGATACTCCATGTTTTTTTTTTGTTTTTTTTTGTTTTTTTCTCAAATAGACCCAATTGGAAGCATATATAATGAAAACAAAATGGGTCCCAATAAAGATCCTTGGGGAATCCCACATATAAGAGGGGCCGAAGATGATGTAAATTCACCAAAGGCAATTGAAAAACTTCTGTTAGTTAAATAGAAGACAAAATACCTCAATTCATGTTTCTTACTGAGGAGAGATGTGCTATTACTTTTATAGGCAATCAGATTTATGATTTTCACCATAGATGTCCACCTGGCGTGGACTGGGCAGAGCGTTTCAGATTCACTGTGGATGGCAGCAGAGCAAAGCTACATAGCAATACACTAACAATCTTACAGAACACCCTGGCAACCACCTAGAAATGCACTAAAACATTGGTAGAGCTCAGCAAGCTCTGGCAACCACCCACAATGCTCTAGAAGCACCCAAGCACCACTCAAAAAAAAAAAAAAAAAAAAAAAATACTGTTAGCATACAGACAGGAACACAGATTTTCAGATGAGTCAAGAGGTCTTTTGACTGTTTGAGGTCCAAAGGTCCAGTAAAATACGTTTGCAGAGTGTTTTTCTTAAATCACAAAACGATTGACCCTTGTGGTCTGCGGGAGAACATCATCTTTTGCAGATTTTTTTTTTTTATTCCTTTAGAATTTGTTTTGAATTGGGATTAAAAAACTCCTTTTTGTTCTTACAAGCAGATGAACTAAAGGTCATCTCTTCATGGTTTGATCAGACTGTCAGTATTGTGCATTTAAAAGGGCATGGCATCCCAGCAGAGAGTCAGGTCCTACTATCTCATTCCCAATCTGTGCACTCCATTTCATTCACAGTGGGCTCATGTCTTGCTCATGTAATCTCATCTGCACGGATAGCCCACCCCGCGACATCTGGGCCTCCTTCAAAACAGCGAACCGTGACCGAAACCTAGAAATGAAAGGGCTCGCCACAGCCCTCGCTTGAATTTGACCTTTGAATCTACTGTCAGTCACTCACTTTTATGTATTTCTTTGGATATGCATGGCTCTTTTTTCTGTGCATGCACAAATGCATTTATCGTGCGTCGCTAAGAATATAATTTGTATCTTTTTACTTGGTACTTTTGGAGTTCACTGTAAAGCTCCTTGCTGACAAATCTCAATATGAAAACCGTTCCAGCACAGATTTGGTTCTGAGTCCCGGCGGACACCATGAAATGTGGTTTTATTTAGAGAGCATTCCTGAGTCGCACTGAGAATAGCCGTGAGATTATACACGCATCCAAGAATTGTCATTCAAGTGTGCCCATTGTTGGCATCAAGGACATGAACATCATCATAGAGAGAAACTGTGTGTCAGCCTCCAGACATCAATGAGGCACAATCAGAGATTACCAAGGCTTTCTGCTTAATTCATCTTTCCACCATTTTGACACGTATGCCGAATTTAATTGCTAATTTTGTTTGCCACTTGTCATTCAAGGGATGATTCTGATCCGAAGTGACCCACGGTACACGAATCCCCCTGCGGCGAGCAGAGGTCAAGTATCTTGTTGGAGGGTAGGATGAGGAGAAAGCAGGTGTGTGATCTCAGTAATTCTCATTTCAGGCTTCAGAATGAACCTGCAGCTCTTGCGTTAACAGCTGACATCCTGAAATATAGTCCATTTAGTACATCAAACATCACTGAATTAGCCGTTTAGTGCTGGAAGTGCAGGTGTATTTGATATTAAAACATTTTTTTTTGCTTATTAATATAAAGCGTGACACAGATGTGACCTTGAACATCAAGGCTGCATATTGGTTTATCTTCTTTTTTTTTTTTAAGAAAAAAAAGTCTTATTTAATTATGAATGTTATAACATGTAAGTCTGTTTGATAAGCTATGCTTCCATTTTTGAAAGAACTAACCCAGAAACCAGATTTAAGAAAAAACAGTGCCATCCAGTGGTGTACATTTAGCAATTTCTATATGGAAAGACGTGGAATTCATGAGATGAAATGACCACAGTTTATATATATATATATATATATATATATATATATATATATATATATATATACAGTACCAGTCAAACGTTTGGAAACATTACTATTTTTACTGTTTTTGAAAGAAGTCTCTTATGCTCATCAAGCCTGCAGTTAAAAAAAAATATATATATATATATATATATATAAATATTATTACAATTTAAAATAATGGTTCTCTTTTTTAATATATTTTAAAATGTAATTTATTTTTGTGATGCAAAGCTGAATTTTCATCAGCAAGTACTCCAGTCTTTGGTGTCTTATGATCCTTCAGAAATCATTCTAATATGATGATTTGATACTCAGTTATTATCAATGATGGAAACAGTTGTGCTGTTTAATATATATATTTTTGGAATACTTTTTTGTCAGGATTCATTGATGAGTAAAACGTTAACAGCATTTATTCATAAAAACAGCATTTATTCAAAATAAAAAAAAACATTTCTAACAATATAAATCGTTACCATCACCTTTTTATCAATTTAACGCATCCTTGTTGAATTAAAGTACTAATTTCTTTAAAAAAAAATTGTTATTGTTCCCAAACTTTTGAACGGTAGTGTATATTGTTACAAAAGATTTCTATTCTAAATAAATACAGTTCTTTTTAACTTTTTATTCATCAAATAATCCTGAAAAAAGTATCTCAGTTTATAAAAAAAATATTAAGCAGCACAACTGTTTCCAACATTGATCATAAATCAGCATATTAGAATGATTATTAAAAAAAACATTAAAAATAGTAACGTTTCCAAACTTTTGACTGGTACTGTATATATATATATACATATATACATAATATATATTTTTAAAAACAGTCTATTAAACTGAGTAATTAACACACAATCTAATAGCATCTCACATGAGCTGTTATAAATAAGTAAATTCAGAGCTCACAGTATTTACATTTAGCATAATACAACATCAAAGTGATTGTAATGATCCCAGAGCTGTAGCATGTGAGGAATGCAAACACTAATATTCACAGAGTTGAAATTAATGTGTTTACATCAGTCACAGCTCTTTGCTCACCTTTAATGAGTTATGATAATTCGTTTGCAGCTTAATGGGTCACTATAATCAAAGCAGTGCTAATTACTGTTACCTGTTGTTCTTTCTGAGCGCCACCTTTATCTCAATAATTAATAAATGTGTGTCTGGTAAAGTGTGGTATGTTCAAAATGCAGGATAGATTACCTGTAATCTCGGATCTTTTTTTTTTAACAATGATAAAATATTGAAGTTGAACCTGTAGCAGCAGAACAGAGTCATAAAAGTGTGTGATGCAACGAGACATTCAGTTCACTTCAAATGTTTTTATATAGCGC